>NC_090936.1:933114817-933739817 GCF_040938575.1 Ambystoma mexicanum
GCAGTATCAAGAGTTACACAAGGGACAACAATTACAGTGATTCAAACAAACACCAACTCAACATTTCTTGGTAAAAGAATATACATTTATTTACTCAGTCAGTTAGAAAACAGTTCACAATCATAAAGCAGCAGAAAATCACAGTCATAATACACTACAACACCACCCAATCACTTCTGGGCAAGTTAAGCTTAAAATGAAGTGTGAGCAAAATGGCACCCCAGCAGTTTAAAAAGGGGAGGAAAGACAAGGTTATCAAAAATCAATAGCACCAACAACTTATAGGCAGGGCAATCTAGAAAAGGCTACTACAACTAGGATTCAAGTCAATAGGCCTGTCCCAATGTCAATGGTTCAGAGTCTTCACAGAGGATCACACAGTTCAATGTAGTTTGCGGTTAAGTCTTTGCCAAGTGTTTAAAACGAAGTTGTTCGGAAGAAAAGTTATATGAAAAGGAAGAGAAGGACAAGCCTTCGCAGAGGCGAAAGATTTCAAACACTTTCAAACACTTTCACCGCAGCCGGACGGAAAGAACGGCTGAATTTCGCACAGTACCTTAAAGATGAAGAAGGCTCTAGCTGAGGCACTTGTTCCTGGCAGTTCCTGCAGTCTCACTGTTCTGGGAGCTTCAGTCAAGGTGACAAAAAGGAGGACATTTGGAGGTTCCTGCACTGCCCAGGGAAGAGGCCAACAGCAGAGCAAAGCGATGAATAAAAGCTGCGTGACTTAAAAGCACAAATGGACTCTCGCCCACTGGCTATCCGGTTTCCTGAAGCACAGCACAGCAAATTCGACCAGTCTGGAGAGGAGGTCCAGGGGCTTTGTGAGCTGGTTGGGCCCACCAGGCTCAAGGGAAGAAGTCTCCTAGTAGGTCCTCTCTGTCTTTCGAAGTTTCAGGCAATTCGGACCTGCAGCAAGGCTTCTCCGGGGCTTCCATTTGTTGTAGCAGTCTTCTTCCTTCAGCTTCCTTCGGTTCTCTCGTTCCAGTGGCGACTCTGCCTTCCAGTCTCAGTGGCCTGCCTTTTAAGCAGTATTCCCCCATTCACACTAGCCTAGCTGTCAATCACTCATCAGGGTGGCTGTCCTGGCGGGACAGTCACCACAGCCAATCAGAGTGCGACATGGGTCTCCAAGGAGACCCTGTGCAGGGAGTCTCAAACCTCTCCCTCACATCCTGTCCACCCCAGACTCCCAGGTGCAGAAGCCCGTCAAAGGACGGCGAACGAAGGAACCAAACCTGGTTTGGCACGCAGAGAAAAACACGAGACGGACCTTTACAAAAAGAAATGGCGATAATAGCGGAACTGAGTTAAACTAAAAGTGGTTTACCGGGTTTAGTTTGAGGCTACCACCATAGCCTCCAATGGTACCAGAGACTATTTTCATAGTCCGCAGTAAAATAAAAAGGGTAGATACCACTGCCACCAGCCAAATCTTAGAGAAAGGGTAACCAAAAAATGTTACATGAGAATCCGACAAAAGGGGATTAGTATTAATCCCTCCAGCACTCGATTGTAAGATAGTGTGTGCTGGGTCTGTGAATTTAAAAAGACTAATAAAGTCAATGGCAACTGTACATGTTCTGGGAGACAGAAGTCAGTCCCTGAAAATGGAGTTTCAAGTGGGAAGTCTGAAAAAAGACAACCCTGTGTCAATGCACTAAAGGTGCTTTGTGACACACAGTAAAAAGATGATGCCTATGGAGTTGGTGAGACTCCATATCCATGAACACAAAAAGTGAAAAACACAGCAAAATACATGAAAGAGTGGGACAAAAGGTTCACAATCTTACCAGGTAAAAAAATAAAACCCTAGAAAACCAGCAAAGCTGCTGAGGGACTTAAAAGGTAAGGACAATTAGCCATTCTGGAGAATTATCCCTAACACCAACTTAACCATGATGTCCCTTTAACAATGTTTTTTCATTGAATTTCATAGGTTTTAATTAGTGCAACTTAACCATAACGTCCCTTTAACAATGTTTTTTCAGTGAATTTCATGGGTTTTAACCATGCATGCATTTTTCCTACAATTTACTAATATCATACTTACCAAATATAACAATATTTGTGTCCAATTTACAAAGTGTCACCTTAAAACTCTGCCATTTACCACCTTCTAGAATAATTTTTAACACTTCTATCCACTTTTTGCAACTATTTCAACTAGTTTTGCATCCATAAACGTCTACGAACATCTGACTTCATTGCGGACCTTCCGGACAGTGCCACATGACCATACGCTGGCGTACGGCATGATGACGTGTCCGAGAACCCATCCGCACTATACGATAAGATCCATGCTTCATGGACAGTTCGGAACTGCATTTTCTACTGATCTAGGAACTTTCAAATAAAAAATGTCCCTTGCACACCTCCTACACCTTTTCGTACTCATTGTCCATTACCAATCTAGTACACAGTACATACTTTTATCACAACTGATATTTATCTTACAAATTGCATCAGTTATTGCCATCCCTCCTCCCCAAGAGCCACCACCACTGCCAGCTGGAGGACATTCACACCAAAAAAAGCGCTGTACTTTTAAAGAAAATGAAGAGGATCAAGAAGATTAGGTAGAGGAAGTGCCTACTTCTAGCACCAAAATCGAATCATCGGTGTGCCAGTTCTTTGCTATTGTTGGGAGAGTACCAAAGGCTAAAGCTATCAAAGTGAAATGCACTGAGTGCAATTTTGTACTCAGTCGCAGGCTACCTGGACAGTACTCCTACGGGACCACCTCCATACCAAATCCAATGACCGCAATGCTCTCAGAAAGGTTGTTCCTTTCTCCGCAAGTAGTAAGATGTCTTCCTCCACCTCATCTTCCTCAACAAATACTGTAACCACATAGCCAGATGTCTGCGGGCATTGGTGCGTTATAAATAAATAAATAAATAAGGAGTGCTATGGACCGGTTGATAGTCATAAAATCTAAAACAAAAAAGACAAAAGTCAAAATATCGAAAAAAAATCTTGAAAAAAAAAAGTCGAATTTCTTTTTTATTACGTTTTTTATGCGAAATGGGGGGGTTCCCCCCAAATCCCTTTTTAAATTTTTTTACCTTTTTTTTTTACACGCGAGAGCCAAAAAAAGTAATATAAATAAAAAAATTAAAAAAGCAACTTTTTTTCTGCATTTTTTCGATTTTTTTGACTTTCGACATTTTTTTTCTCGATATTTTGACTGCACACCCTATGGACCATTATCGTCTATTGTAGCCCCTGAAATGGGGGCTAAAGGCCATTGACACCCCTGGTTCCCAAAGCGGGAACCATGGGTGCGGTGACCCACTGTAAGAAGGAAGGATTATTCTCCCCACAGCGGGACGCCGCAGCCTGCAAAACCCTATGAACATATTACTACAAGCACTTTTTTCTTTTCAAACCTATCCTACCTTTGAATAACTTTACCACATAGCTGGTCCCAGGTAGACGTAGCCGCTTCAACACAATTTTTCATCCCTAGTGGTCATGGGCATTAGCCAGATTGTCCATGTCATGACCTTATGCCATGATCCAGAAAATCTGGCTACTGCCAATGGCCACCAAAGATATATGACTATTTTTTGTACCTACATTATTACACTTGTCAAAAAATAAAACACGGGCACATTTGCAAAACCATGCTTTAATGTCCTTGCCAATGCTCCTCACAAGTTTGCTCGAAACCCGCCCATGTTTTATTTTTTAAAAAGTGTCAAAATATGTGTACATACAATAGTCATACAACTTAGCCCCCACTTGTCAAAATCCATTCAGTCTTTACACAAACATTGAAGGTTGGGTCTATAATCTTTCTGAAAACCTTTTTCCACATTTGTCAAAAAGCAACAAAGTTATAAGCCATCTAAAAATGTTGAGACCCCCCTCTAATTTCGCCCCCTGTTGAGAAAATCCCACCAAACTTTAGTAAACCATTTATATCTAGATCCAAAATTGTTTTGCGAAATGTTGTGCAGATTCGTCAAATTACACCACATTTATATGCCTTTACAATATTTTGGGACCTCCCCCTCTAATTTTGCCCTTCTTGACAGAATCCCAAAAAACTTTGCAAAATCATTCAGGATTAGTTCTAGAATAAAATTGCAAAATTACATGCAATTTTATTGAGTGGCGCAAAAGTTATAAGCCATCCAAAAACTGCTTTTCCCCAACCCTGTAATGCAGGAATAGGTACAGATGTCCTAGAACATCTGAAGTGTCTGCGAACACCACAGGACTGCCCTAGGACATCTGGAGTGTTTGCTGATTTACGGGGGGTGAAACAACCCATTTTTTGGCTTCTTATGGCCATATCCAATCCAATCCTAATCCCCCCCACATCCCCAGAGATTGTTGAGTTTGACAAGTGCAATGTTGCTTTTTTTAAATGTTTTCACTGCGCTGTCCGCGGACCCCAAAAAAGTCTGCGAATCCAAGATGGTGTACGTTTCAGGAAAACCGACGCATTTCACGTTTTCTCATTGCGCAATCAGCAGCTGCGTCCCGATGTCTGCGGACCACGCAAAAGTCTGCACATTTTCTGGCCAATCAGAGGCCAGTCTGCAGACAGAACAGCCAATCTGAGGCCAATCCGCAGACAGAACAGGGAAGTGAGCCTGCGTAGTGGACATAAATATCACTAATTTTTTTGCCTTACATTTTGGTTGTTTAAAAAAAAAACTACTGGAAAAATTTACACCAAATTAACAAAAGCACGCTTTCCGGACCAAGCCATCGCTCCTGCCGCAAATTTGGTGAAAATCCATCCAGCGGTTTGGGCTGTAGGCGCGACAGAATTTTTTTTCCATTATGTCTATGGGGAAAAAATACATGTTGGTACCCCCCCTATAACTTTGCCCCACCTGGACCAAACCTCACCAAACTTTGCAAACTCAGAGTGGGCCATATACTTTTTTTGCAAAGTTTGGTGAGGATTCGTCCAGTGAGAGCGAAGTTATAAGCCGCACAAAAAGTGCTCTTCCTATGGAAACAGCAACTTAACCATAACTACACGGCCATCACTGTGGCCGTGTAATATATACATATATATATATATATATATATAAAAAAAAACTTTGTTAAAGGGATGTAATGGTTACAAGTAAAACAGAAATAAAAACTGAAATTCGCCAGTTATGGTAAATTAAGCAACCATAACTCTCGCCACCACTGTGCACTGCTAAGACTAACACCCAGGACATCAAAGATGACATCATAAGTGTTTTTGGGGGGGTTATGTACTGAACTAACAAATGTTCTACTGAACTTAATTATTTTCTCAAACTTTCACAAAAAACTGCTTCTAATTTTCTTTTGGTTTTGGTTTTGCTTTTTATTTACTACAAGTACTAAAAAATACTCCCCTACATATTTCACCTGTTCACAAAAACAGTTTCAATGCATTTTCGATATTCAAAAGAATAATCTGATTTCCGACATCAGTTAAATGCACTCCATCGCCTCAAAAAATATTCACAATATCAAACTTGAAATGTTCATTGTAAAAAGATGTAATTCCAACTCCTACAAAAACGTACATACAGCTTTGTTTACATTGTACCTTGCTTTCTCGATTTGTGGACAACATAAATTTGAGCGTTTCCACATTTGTCTTTGAGCTATCCGATAAAAACAATCTTCGAATGTGGAAACAGTTCCATTAACTTTGCAAATGTGTCCTTCATGGCAAACTGTATGGAAATTCCGGTAACCTAGCCCAACTTGTTGCTTCCACAGTGAGCTACAATGATGTCCGGATTATTCAAAGTAACCATACTCTCGCAAAACGGGAGCATGTCCAACCACTTCATTTCTTGAACTCCATACCAGGAAACTTCAAATTCTTCAAATCCAAGATTCACAGGTAATCCACACTGCTCACAGTATATCTTCAACCAATGGATCTAAGAATCGCCCACCATCCAGACACTCCTCAAAGCCATAGCCGTACCCACCTTCACTGAACACAATAAAGATAACTCTTGCTTCACAGTCTTCCTGTAGACCACAACCACAAAACCTGATGGGCTAATCCCCCGACGGCTGTGGCTGTCTGCGGTCTCAGCAGTCCACTTTTCGTGGCATCCTTAAAGGAGCCTGATGGCACGTGCGACGCCCGCTGACTACCACCCTTTTTACATTTATGTTTGTAACATTCCCTTATTGGCTTCTTTCAAACAGTCGCACATCATCCTCCAATCACATCCAGCAACTGCACATGTAACCCTGTCATCTCAGTTCAACATTTCAGATGTACTCTTGAACTCTGAGTACATGTCTCCTGTCACTCACAGCCACCTGCAGCAAAAACAATTGTGAAATTCTCCAAGATTCCTATTTGCAGGTTCAACAGCATCTGAATCTAACAAGACATAGTACAGGTGTGCTTATATTTTTTATGTATTTTTTTCAACACTTTTACAAATATATATATACAGGGTTGCTGCAACTTACCCTGTAATAAGCTTCTCATTTAGCAATTCTCTTTTTAATCACATCAAGTGGTAGTTTTAAATGTTCTGCACATCTTTTACATCTGCTTTTCCTATCTTTTAGAAAAAAAGTTACACATAGTGCTGCTGTAAATGCACATATGCATTTTCTAACTTTCAACAAAATGCTCCAAAAAAGATTTTTTTTTAACGCACAGCATTTTCAATTTTTTCATTTTTCATTCCATATAAACTTCATACTTGCCAACCTTTTTCATTACATCCCTTTTAGTGCCACCATTCTCCACCTGCTCACATATCTCTATACTGAAAAAGTATCTATATACAACACTTCACCTTGCAAATAAAGTACTCTTCTTTTCCAGCCACTGCTATCCTAAACCAAACACTGCTCCAACTACAGTCTGCCATTGCATTACCACTAGGCCATAGTTTTCCTATTCTCTAGTAACCCTGCAACACATTACAAATACATTGCACCACAAACACAGCACTTCTCTTGTTAAAATCACCAGCAAAAAACTAACCTAGATATGCATTTTTTTCACACTCCCAGTTTTGCCCTGTTCCTCATAATGTCCCAAACAGCACTAGTCACAGTCCAATTCTTCTAACAACATAGTTAACATACTTCACTGCACCACCCATAACACAACTTTATTAACTCTTTTTCCCAACAACTCCCCCACCTTAATAAATAACAACCTCCCTTAATAAAATGACTTCACTATTACCACATATACCCACTAACTTTCTTTTACAATTACAGGAAAAAAAAAAATTGACACAGCCCGCTACCGAAGAAAGTGTTAAACTGTAATGTAATTACACAGCCCGAATGTCACGTTATGTATGTTGGCCATAAGCACATTGCATCATGCAACGAACACTGTAAACCATGAAGCCTAAATGTGGCCAGTGGGAATCCATTTTGTAATTGTCCACCATTTTCTTTTCTTTTTCTTGTACCGCTTTGCAAATTATATTCTGTGCTTCAGACTCACACATAGTGCAAGGCCATAGCTTGAACTCTGAATCCTGTTTAGACAGGAATGTGAAACCCAGCAGAAATACATTGTTGTATTATTTGGTAAAGCCTTGAAGCTGTACAAGAGCTGCGGCTAATCGGAGGCCCAGGTGCCAGCTTCTCTTGCAAGCGCTGTCATTGAGGGCAGTTAACTGATAATGATATGCAACTAGCGGTGCTCCTTCACAAAGGATGGTATTTCTTTGCTTTAGAACTGTCTGACCCTTAGCCTGTGAGCAATTAGATAACATTGTTGGAATGTCTCTCAGCTAGAACATGATATCCTTCCTTGTGCCAGTACCCTGCGTTCCCCAAAACAGTAAGCTGTCTCTGCAAACCTTGGCTATAAATACCGAATGTTTAGACTGAATTCAGTTACATGTCTAACTGTCAATTACTGAACCCTAGCACATCATGTATATGGGTGGTCCGAATAATGTTGTACAATGATCATGTATTATGTATATATATAACTGCTTCATCGACGGCTCTCTCTCTCTCTCCTCTCACGGTGTTTGTGAGCACGCGTCGTGAGGTGTTGATACCCGATCGGCCGATCGAGATACTCTGAATAAAACCAGACTTGTTTGGGAAACGAACCTCACGACTGGAATGTCATTTAGTATATGGTTATGGTGCCTTTATTCCATATATGGTCTAACAAAAGAACACTCTTCCACATCCTACAAAGTAAGTACATTAATATAACATGTATATCTCTCTAATTGTAACGATGTACGTTCACTATATATTAGCCTAGAGTATTTGTTTCTACTAAAAAAACATTGGATTTCACTCTTATCCATTATATGGCAACATTCACATTGTTTCTACTCCCATCTAAACATTGCTCTTTATTCAATACACCACCCATTCCTTACTGCCTAACAACATATCCATCTCCCATCAACTTCTATACCACAATTTAATTTCCTTACTATTCTAGAACCCTATCCACATGAGCGCCTAATTCCAACCCAACAACTTTCAAAACCTCATTGCATTTCAAATCACTAACAAACACTAGCACACATACACACACTTTTCACCTCTTTTCCATTATACCTACACAACCCTTATACCTATGCACTAAATTACATCATTATAACAACCACTGTTTTCCTCAAAACATTATAATGTCCCTACTTATTCAATCATACCACCAGTCCCTTACTCACTAACACAATCCATCACACCTGCACAGCCTCTTACTCTTACAACCTTCCCAACCACACTGTTCATCCCACTGCACAATCACACAATACTCTATTCATCTGTACAATCACACCCACGCTTAATGCATGTATAAACATTCCACATCTTTCAAACACAAACTTTATTTTTTCCCAACAGACAGAACATGCCTACTAAAAACCAACTCTGTAGAAAACAAAGAAAAAATCGAGTAGCTAAAAATAAAAACAAGCCATATAGTCATCCACCTCTAAAACAATGTATAAAAAACCTTAAAACAAAACAGCTAGTAACCTCACTCAGCAAAACTAAACCAGCCACCACTAAAAGAGTAAGGCCCCTCTTGCAAAAACTAAAAGTAGAAAAGATGTACAAACAAAAGCAGACCTACTAATGAACCTAACACTATATCGACCAATGTTATGTAGCCACAGTAAAGCAATCCAAAACATTAATTTTACAACACTAACAGCTAAAAGGTCACAATCTACCCTTAAAAACTAGCACAGAAAACTCATCTTCGAGGCTCTAATTGACAGGGCATTTATACTAAAGTGGTTTACATTAAATTTAAACAGAATGAAACCACTAACTATATGAATCAATAAATTACAAAAAGTTCTTCTAAACATGCACAATGTCAAAATATATATATCTTTTCAAACTGCTGTGAAGATGAATGGATTCACACAAGCAGCACAGAACCCTATTTCAATAAAGACGCTTATAAACAAGAACAAAAAAAATACAATTGCCATAGACAATAATGGCCGAGGGTATGAAATGGTAGGAGACGCCATTATGGCAAAAGAAACCCTTATGGAGAAAACATCCCCAACAAACTTTCAACCAAATGTTACTTTTGACCAAGCAAACCATCCAGTATACAAATGGACATGCAGCTCAATATGTAACATACACCAACAATCCTTCACATCTTTACAACGATTCCTCAATCACTATGTGAAACTAAAAGATAAAAGTAGAATAAAAACTTTTCAAACCATGCACTCCTGCCTAGATTGCATCCACACTGGACTGTGAGGACATTCATTAGCCTGCATTTCAGGAAGTTCTTGCAAAAGTACCTTCCACTACATCAAAATGTTAGCAACACACAATTCTGCTATAAGAAAGCTTGTACATAGACTGTGCTATACAAAAACTATTGCTCTAGAACTGCAAAATGTTAATAACTTCCTCCTACATGGAATAGCCCAATAACTCCTTCAAGAACTAGAGCACATCCAAAGTATAGATTTTTGGAACTAAAGTTGCCTTACAAAATTCAGTAACCTTAGAAAACATTAGGGAAAAGCTCACAACACCAACCTCCTTACACATGCATACAAAAAAAATAGATACGTTTCAAAACACATCTGCTGAAATACCACACCAATTATGTGTCTGTTGTCACAGAACTTTTTTGTAAAAAGAGCACACAAATAGTAGATATGGCCTACAAACTAGAAGACCATGTGGAATCCCAATTACCTTTATAGCTAACAGCAAAACATTAAACCAAAATAAATGACTCTCAATTGTTTGCACATACTGCAATACAAAGCTTGACAATAACCAAATGCCACCACATGCTATCACTAATAACTTATAAATATCCCCACTTCCAAAAGCTCTACAACAACGTAACTTGTATCAGAGCATTATAATCTGAACAGTACACCCATTTCAAGCTATAATCCGCCTTTAACCATAAACAACCAAATTGCCACCATCTGAGTTACTAAAAGACATTTGTGGCAAAGTAGTATATTTGCCATTAGATCATAAGGAAAATATAGAAACTCTAGGAGTACAACACCTAATAGATCCATCTTTAATTGTACTAGTTAATGGTGTATCAACAAAAGACAAACAAATGTGTCAACAACTAGCCGACTTAAACACAGTTAGACAAGCCCTACAATATCTCAAAGAAAACAATGAATACTACAAAGATATAAACATAGGGGAAACCTTAAGAGTAACCATCCAAATAATTCAAGATTCACTACAAACTGGCCAATTTGAGCGTTTAGATCCTGTTACTGCAGCCAACATTTTAGATCAGTATACAAGTCACCCACTACACTCCAAAGACACCATAGAAGATGCATTAGAAACATATCAAATGTGTCAAGCCAAAGGATCCCAATGAGCATATGGGAGAAAAGTGTAGAAGCACGTTATTTTCCTCTTCTCTTTCCTGCAGGAAAAGGAGGATGATGTGATGAAAGATCCACACACATTTCTGCATCAGAATATCGCTCTTTACTAATGCATACTGAAGACCCCAGATTCAGGCAAAACGTAGAATACATTTTCCACCTCCTGTTTGAAAGTGAGCTAACAACTCTGATATGGAGTTGCACACACATTAAAATCAGGCTCTAATTTTTTAAACATGTCTGCTACGTAACTGCATTAAAAGATAAAAGACAAAGATGACGATTTGCAGTCAAGTATCGCAAATCTCTTGGCAAACCTGCGTGGAACAAAAGAATACTGGTTCTGACATCACGCTTATGTACGTTGTATACTAAGGAACATAGGCCCACCACATGGTTTGCTACTTTGTTGTACAGAATACACATGGGATGACACTGCAAACCAAAATAAAGAGGGAATAGATGTAAAAGCACCAAGGGAACCCTGTTCTCTTGACCCTGTCAATATATCAATGTACTTTCACCATAGCTTCATTGCCATGCTGCACTTCACCTGCAATGCAACTACACTTTTTTTTAAAAAAGAATATCAATCCAGAGGAGCATCACACATCCATATGCTTTTGTAGATAAAAGACCATGACAGTAATGCTACTGTTTTACAATTTATTCAAAAATATATTCCCTGTGACATCCCTTCAGAAACCAAACATACTGACCTACAAATACAAATCTTTTGCTTCCAAAAACATAAGTGTGGCAAATACTGCCAATGTCGATATAAAAACAAAGGTAAATACTATACCAAATGTCACTTTGGCTTCCCTGACAAGTTTGCAAACAAAGGACAAGTAAATAGTTTGACTTTGTCTGTTAGATAGAGTGTAAAAGGCAAATCCCCTAAAAACACATACAACATTAAAGGGACTAAGCATCCAAGTACATCAATGATTACAATGCAATCATTGCCCTCTTGTGGAATGCAAATATAGACATACAATACATTGCAGACAATTCCACTGAAGTTGCAAGATGTGTCATAGCATCTCACCAAAGCTGAGAAAACCGAGCTAAAAGACCTCTGGGATGACATGTCATCTGAAAACACGGTCACAAAAATTGTACAGTTTCAGTATAAAATGCTCTCCTATAGAGAATGTGGGTGCTACAAAGCAGCAGACGTTCAACAGGTACACACTTATATGGAAAATCTGAAAAGATTTTGTGGCTAAACCTTGGTCCAGCTTCATCATGCAAAAGAGTGCTAAAATTCTACAAAGAGATGGAAACAATGGCCACAAACGATCCCAACTTCCAGGACATTTTAAAAAACAATGTAATTGACACATACTACCCAAACAGAAGTACTGCTTTGGAAAACATGTGCCTGTATGACATATCCCAAAACTACTTCTACAAAAACAATGTCACACCAGATGAGACAACTGGCAAGCATTCAGTCTCAACTTGTGAATGAAGCCTAGGAAGACTTACCAACCCCAGCCTAATTAATCATATAACATTATCATTTAAATCTTTGCAGCATAGAGAACTTTATTACATGGCCCTACTACAACTTTGTAAACCTTGGAGAAGAAAATCATTGTTAGGTGGCCATGACTCATTTGAAGCTGCATTCAATGCAAATGAAAGCAGTAAAACAAATGTCAATTTTAAACAATTCAAACAAATGTTGGACCATGAACGCCAAAAATACGAAGAAAGCGAAGCTTTAGTCGATAAAGACACTCCCGAAGGTAGTCAACCTTCTCTTACAGAAAGCCAAGAACCACATGGAGAACCACTAATTCTAAATGAAGCAGAAACAGCCATGGCTGAGTTAGAAAATACCATGCATCAATCTAAACAATCCGAACAAGACTTCTTCCCTTGGGTCGTGTGCTGGTCCCAAGACAGGTCTGAGGGGCAGGTGGTGAGACCCTAACCTCGATCTCATATGCCCGCAGCCACCGCTCACCAGCGCAATGCTACCCGGTGTGTTTCAAGTCAGAAAGCGGGAGAACATCAGGAGCATGCGGATAGCTGGAGCGGGAAGGGAAAAAGACAGATTATGCATGCAGCACTAATCAAAAAGGAAGAAAAATAGAAACTGAATAGAGCGTGGGAGAAAGGCGCTAATAGAGCAGAAAGGAAGCACAAGGCTTGAAGGTGAATAAGAAGGGTGTGACTGACCTGGAAGTGAAGGAAAGGTGCAAGAGTACACCATAGAGCGAAATAAGTGTGCAAGAGGCAGGATAAGGAAAAGAACAGGTGCAAGTGTGCACGGAAGTAAAGAAGTAAATGTGCAAGAGGCACAGGGAAGAGACAGTGAATCAAAGGAAGGTGTCAGGGGTACCACTAAGTGAAAGAAGAGAAGACAAAGAAGGTGTAAGTGTGCACAGCAAAGTGGAAGATAATAAAGGGGTGCAGGAAACACCTGAAGATGAAAGGATATAAGAAAGGTAAGTACAGAAAATACAGAGAGGGGCCAACGATCAGAGTGGTCACGCTTAGGAGGAGCAAGGAACCTAGCGTTTCCGAAGGTCTCTGGTTTTACCACATGTGAAGGTTGTGTGTGAAAGGAACTGTAAATAATGTGTGAAACCTGAAGGTGTCTTACCCGCTAGTCCCCAGGGATCTGTCATCCAGGTGGCCAGGACACGGCCATCACTTTTGAATCCAGTTCCTGGGGTTGGACCAGTGTTGGAGGATCACCTGGGTGAGGGGTCATCAGGGAGTGGGAGTGGGACACTGAATGGCGATACATGATATCACCTTCCCTGTAACACCTTTACCCCATCCTATCAGATAGGATACTTAAGAACTCAACCCCCACCTTTATAACACAAACACTTTCTCACAGACAGCTTGCCATGAGAGAAAATGGACTAACACCTGTTATGTATACCTGACATGTCCCAATACAATGGTCAGGCAGGGTCAGGAAATTACTGACCATCACACACACCTGACTTCCATTACACTTCCCCACACGGATAAAAGGCGAAGCACGAGAGCACACTCTGAGCAAGGCAAAGCACACAAGGAAGCAGCAGTTCCAAGATGGCAGTTTAACACCAGGAGAAAGATAGCAAAACAGAAGGGGATCACAAGGAGGGAAGTGCCCTTGACCTTCTCGACAAGGAACTGTTACTTTCACGAACCCTCGAGAATAGAAAGTGTAAGACCAGGAAACCAGGCTGAAGAATCCTGCATTGTGTGTTGGCGGTAACCGGGCCTCTCCTGCGCTGATAATCAAGGCCGGGAGAATCGCTTGCTGCCTTGGTATTGTCCTTGGCTCCTACAACAAAGCAGTGCCAGTGAAATCAACACAGCCGGTGAGTTGGGGAGACTGATACCAGACCGGTCTGTGTTGAAGCCAAGGTTGTAAGCGACAACATTGTATGGTGTGCACTGAAGCAAACAGTGTATGAAACGCATATGATAACCAACGCCAGTAAAAATTGAACAACACATGAGTGATTTAACTTTGAAACCAAGATACGATACCCTTGAGAGAGTGGTCTGGTACCGCGTGCATGCTCATTCGAAGGTCTCTGCAAGGTATCCAACTGAAAGTTGAGAAAATTGAAAGAGTGGCAAAGAACTGTATATCGGTTTTGCAGCAGGTCAAGCAAAATCCTATGCACAATCGAAAGACTTAGATGTTGATACTGCCAAACAAGTTGATGACGAAAAAGAGAAAGTTGGTCCTAGCCCGAACGAGGGAGATCAATTGAAAGCTTTTGGGATAATGCAAGTTTGTGTTAAAGTGAATTAAATCAGTCCGAGCCCGGCGGAGGGAGACTGATTGAACAATGTGTTAAAACGGATCTGAGCCCGGCTGATGGGCATCTGGGGTGAATCAACCAAGAAATTGGACCCATGAAAATCCTACAAAGTTTGTATTAAAGGGGAATTGAGTGCGGCAGAGGGGGATCCGGGGTGAATAGTGAATCACCTGAGAAATTGAGTGTGTGGGATTCCCAGAGAAAATGTTTGTTGCATTAGGCCCTCTGCAAGAAGCCATTTTGAAAGGCAAAGAGACTTGGGCACTAAAGGCCCTGATGCTGAATGTTTGAACTGCACCATCATGCCAGAGAAGCTAGAGACAGTGCTAAGCTTTGGTATACCGCTTTGTCCTCTGCTGTAAACGTGGGCATGGGAGGCCAACGGCCTGAATATCCTGACATATCATTTCTTGAACACTTCTTTCTATTACATAACATTGTTTCCCACACTATTTGTATTTAGAGGTAAGGATTGGCAATAGGTTTATTAATATAGGCCCTTTTATTTCAACAAGACACCACTAGGACTGCATTATTATAATTTGATCGTCGTAGCTTGCTCCCATCTGTAGATTTAGGATTAGATGGGTATTTTTCAAACCCTTTTTGAAGTTCAATAAACACCCTTGAATTGTGGTCACTTGTGTCTGTCTTATTGTTGATATCATGCCTTCCTTACAATAGGTAAAATGCACATTCTGGCCAGTTGAATTTTGTGTTTCAAACTAAAGGGGCCTAAGCTTGGGGAAGGGAACCCTGAGAGGCCTAAGAGAAACTGCATTGTTAAACTGAACTTGCTTTTGGAACGGAAGAGGCATGAGCTTGGGGAAGGGAACCGTAAGAGACCTCCCAAAGGTGAATACTTATATGGTGAAATAAGGAGGCATAGGCTTGGGGAAGAGAACCCTGAGAAGCCTGAGAGAAGCTGTTATATTTTTGTTTTGTCTGAAACTTTAAAGGATTGAAGCTTGGGAAGGGAATCCCCAGGAACTAAAGGCATTGGGAGTTGTTTGAACAGAGTGCAAGAACTTTGTGGAGAAGAGCTAATGAACAACCTCTTTTTGATTGTGCTGAACTTTGATGATACTGACCGAGCCACACCTGGTGAGAAGACCACCTGAAACCAGCCTTGGTATATATTTCTTTTTTAATCACTATTTTTCTTTAAAGAGACTTTCTACCACATTTTTATCAAAGAGTGAGGGCAAGCATAGGTTTAGACACAGACGGTTTTTGCTTTTGGACTTTCAGACATCAACAGCCCTTAGAAACATCAGTTGAGGGAACCATCCCTTTAGAGTTAGGGCCAGTTAGATATTACACCAACCCCAGCATTAAAGTAAATCAAGGTTTTGAAACTATAACACTTGAGTCTGTGTCTCACTTGACACCATGCCTGTCTCACAGATGATATCCACCATGCATTGAAAAGTAGCTGGAGCTCTGTGTAATCCGAAGGTGAGCGCTATGAACTGAAAGATGCCTTCTAATAAGGAAAAAAATTGTCTTTTTTTTAATATAAGGGCACCTGCCAATATCTATTGGTTAAGTTGACCGTAGAGATAAACTTCACACTTCCAAGGATTTTCACTAAATCTTCATTGCTTCACATCAGATATGCATTGAATTCCCATATGGCGTTTACCTGTCAAAATTTGATGCAGAACCGGCAGGTAGTATCAAGCTTAAGCACTAAAACGATTGTGAATGACCAGTCACTGTAGGATTTCTCAATTACCCTCAGTTCCAGCTTCTTTTTTAGTTCCTCTTTGAAAATCCACCAGTGAGCCTGTGGCAACAATTAAAGCTTCAGTCTAACCATTCGGCTGGGTGTAGGCAGTATGGATATGAACGAAAACCCCTTTTACCTGCCCGGGCTTGATGGAAAATACTTGGGGAAAGGATTTCATGAAGTCCACCAGATTTTCATGTTGACGTGAACTCAGTCCGAGTGGTATCATGACCCCATTAGTTTCTACAGGGCGAGGAGTGCCCCTGGCCTGTCCCATTCTGATGCAAGCATAGCAACATAGAGTTACTGTTCTCTTTCCTATGCTTCGGTTTGTTAATATGGTGAACCTGGGATGGATTTCACCTGTCCATCTGCCATACCTTTCACGTCAGACAGATGATCACATTGGTGCCCCTATAGGGACTATGCCAGGAGTTTTTTGTGGGTGGTTGGTAACAGCACCTTCACCTTATCTCCACTGGTGTATGATCTCACTTAGGCTACCTTATTAGCATTCTTCTCTTGCCGGGCTTGGTGCAGCCTGTAAATGGGGGTGGTGATCAGCTTTCTCACCAGTTCCATTTAGTCTTAAGTGTTCTGTATGATGGGGTGGACGCTGGTCTAGCTATTTTTGGGTCTTCCCGGCCTTACTTTAGGGTATTGCGCACTTCCTTGTGATTATGGCCGTAGACTAATTTATATGGTGAAAAGCCTTTGGATGACTGAGGGTGAGGGGGTCTTCCGAACTGAGATCAGGGCCCAGGGAATCAGCTCATAACAAACAGTTCCACCTATCTATGTCTACCAACTTTCACAACTGCTTCAGGGTTTGATTAAACCATTCTACCAGTCCATCATTCTGAGGGAGAAAGAGGTGCAGAGCATATTCATTAGCTTCTTAATTTCTGTTACCAGTTTTAACGTAAAACTGCTGCCTTGATGAGTCAGGATGTCTTTTGGGAACCCCACTCTGGCGAAGAATGGGACTAGGACCTTGTGTATGGCTTTGGTGGTGGTGTTCCCCAGCGTAAATGTCTCTGGATAACTGGTGGCGTAGTCCATGATTCTCAGGATATATTTATTGGTGGCTTAAGGTGCCCTATTATGTCCATCCCATTGCTCTGAACAGGGATTTCATTTATTAGTAGGGGTTGTATAGGTGCATTTAGCTCACCGGCAGGTGAGGTCTTCTGGCAGAAGGGACATGTCTTAAAGTACTTCCAGATTTTAGCATAGATGTCAATCCAGAGAAATGCCTCTGAATATGCTGTTAAGTCTTCTCGAGACCTAAGTGCCCTGCGGTCTGGTGTGAGTGGGCCATCTCCAAGACTGCCATCTGGAACTGTTTGTAACCTCGATCTTTTATCAATCCACTCCATCGCATTTCAAGCTTTCTGCCACTTGTACAGCAATCCCTTTTACTCTGTAAAGAAGGGTACATTCTGGATCCTCCCATCACCTTCTGATACTCAGTTCCTGCAGGCCTGTCCGAGAAACGGGTTCAGTGTTTGAGCCCCTACAAACTCCATGGACACTGGAGTTTTGGCTCCCTGGATCTCCTATCACTTCAGTCTTCTGCCTTCTTCTCCCCGAAACCAGATTCTCCCCATTCTGTCTGCTCCAGTTGTCCCACTTCTGCTATTGTCAGTATCATAATTCGTTCACCTATCAACTGGGTCATAGCCTGCCCCAGATAGGTCTGATATGAAGTGTTATTCAGGTTGAACAGGACCATGTTCACGCCCCCAATATAATCACTATCCACCACTCCAGACCTCAAGCCTAGGGAATGCTTATGTACCAGTCTTGATGTCATACTTCTATAACACTCTGATGGTATGGCAACCTTATTTATGTATTTGCTTATATAGCGCTGAAAGCCTGCAGTCATCTGTGCGCTACAACATAGAACAACTTACAAAACACATACTGAGAACAAGGCGGAACAAAAATCAGAAAACCATTAAAGGAAGACATTGCTACTATAACAACAAATCTTAATCAATTATAATCTTCAGTTTTATGGAACCTTGGGCAGATATTGGCAGATGCTAAGGAAATGTGGCAGATTACTAGTCCTACATCCTAGCAATACACAGTCTCTACTCTCCAGAGAACACCAAACGTCTATCTTAAGTCTGCGCAGGATCTTCAGATCAGAGCTTCTAACCACTCCTGTCCCAGTTCTTTGGCGACACCATGCCATTAATTTGTTCTGTAAAACATCTCTCGGCTCTTTAGCATGAAGTTTCTGAACATTTGTAATAACAAAGTTTCTATGTTCCATGACAAGATCTCTGGTATTCCTCTCCATAGATGACAGCATTAGAAATGTTCTTATCTGCAAACTTCTGGGCATCGTTAGACGTACACGAACATCTGCAGTACTATAAACCCCTGAAAAAACTGGCTTGGATTTATTTACAGCAGCTGTGGGTAGGATATTTGACACCAGCACTCGCTCACTTGGTACCAAAAATGCAGATGAACATGAGGCCGTAGGAAAGGAGACAATTTCAAAGCCTAGCTGATTAGATATGGTCTGTGTGAATTGTGGCAACTGGGTCACTGCCCCTAATTGACAGTCATTTTGAAAGCAACTGTCCACTTTATTTGGCTGTTAGACTTCCCCAGGCGGAGTTGAGAAATCAGTTTGGAAAGAGCTGTCTGTTTTAGCCGTACGTGATTCCTCAACACATTTACCCAGTGTATCCACCCATGAACAAAAATCACCAAAACTATTGCACATGTTCAGTTCTTTGGACATGTTAGCTTTTACTATTGACCACTGATCAGGAGTATAATGGGGTTGAGGACTAGCCTCAAGTTCAGATGGCAACTGCGTTGTTAAGGCGATAAATGGTTCAGGGTTAGCCCTAATCCCCATGTCATCAGTGGGAGGAGACGTACCATGTGCCATAAAGAGGTTAATTCCCTGCATCCTGCCCAAGCTCAGCACCGGAGCCTCAGCAGTGCAGTCCCTAGTAGAAAGTGGGGAAATGACCACAGGCGGAGTAGCTGGTGTTTTACAACAAGCTTAATAGAAATGGGGGCAGGTTTAATAATTTGGCTAGCCTATGACTTTTTATGCGTAACTTTTCTTTTGGAAGCAGGCATAGCGCCTCAGGGTCAGCGTACGCTGTATGCTATATGCAAGGCAATACAGTGCAGATTTTAACAGTGAAAACAACCCGCTATCCACGAAGGCGATACCTGACAGGCTCTGCTTTCCCCAACTGCCAGGATAGCCTTTCCAGACCAGAGATGCGTGACCCTATTCCCTGGTCATCAAGACTGCACAGAGAACGCAGCACGAGCCATCCAGATGGCAGTCTACTGCAGCCCCGTTGACAGTGCCTGTGCCAGCTCTTCCGCGTGGCCACCTCCAACCTGCGTTTGAGTTCAGAGGAAAGGACCCAAAGTGTTCCAACGCAACAGAAACGGAAAAACATCAAGCCGCACTGCCTTCTGGCAGCCGCTTCTGATGTTCAGTGACCTTTAACCTGATCTTCAGCACTGTGTTCCCGCTAGGCGAGACAATGCTGTCTTCATTGCTATACAAATCACTTCCTGCCACTTGAGGGGTCACTGGGTTGGGTAGTCGTTCCAACTTTATTATTTTAATGATTCTGAAGAGTGGGTGCTTTCCCTCCATGTTACACTGGTGGGTGGTCTCTGTATCAGGACCTAAACTATCTCGCATGACACCACTTGTGCCCCGGTGCTCGATGAGTCACAAGACAAGCCAATATGTTTACAGTTTTCATGACAAAAATATGCAAAAAGAGACAATTGGGGCTCTAAGTCTAGGGGTAGTCCCTGTACCATTTTCTTCATCCTTGAAGATGCATCCCATCTCCCTAACCAGGCAACCTACTCCAAAATGTATTGATACCACACAGGTTCACTGTAGCAAGGGTACCCCTACTGTCTAATCGTTCCCTGCCCTAGGGTGAGCCTAATGGCAGTATCCTTATCTGTGTAACTCCCTCAGGGACTTCCTAGCTAACCTATTGGGGTAGTGCAATTGTCCTGGTTCACTTGTCCTCCTGATGACCATCTCTAAACCTTTCCCTACCTCCCATCTCCCTACCACTGACTCATCTCTTCTTCACCTTCCTCTGTGTCTCTTTCCCCATTTCCTCTCCATACTCTGTCAATGGGGTGAGAGCTTCCTGTGCATTTGAAGTGTTTTATCAGTCCAAGATGTGCTTACAAAATGACAAACAAAGGAATGAAAAAATATTGTAACAATGTACAGCATTTCAAAAAGGTTGGCTGCATCAGTCTGTTTAAAAGATTTGACAGTGGGATGTGCTGGGAAGGAGGGTCCATCGTCCCAGGCCCCCCAGCACTTTTGGATGAGGCAGTGTGCAGTAGGGACTCGGGGAGGTTACAGGGGAAGGGGGGGATTGACAGGGGCTATAGTGCAGGGAGGGTGGTGTATGTTTTTGCTTTAGTGTGCATGGGGAACCAAACGCCATCTGAGATAGTAGCAGCCATAATGCAATCAAGGCCTAGTTTCGCACTGCAGCCAGGGCCAGAGCCTGAGCCACACACGTAGAAATAAGTGCATGCATGTGGAATAGGCTGTAGCTTGGGCACCGGTGAGAAAGGCCAGAGCTGCAGAGATTCATAGACACTCTTTGTTTCATGTTGCCAACATTTTGTATCCCAGAAGGAATGCGCCCTGCAAGGTCACGAGGTGGTTGCAAACTCTCTGCGAAAAATGTTATCCCACGAGTAGAAGGGCACAAGCCTCTGACCTTCTCAGTCCCAGCTCTAAGTAATAGTACCCAACAGCCCCCATCCCAAGACGCCCAGCATTCCAAGGTACCAGTCAGTCTAAGACCACCAACCATAAAACTATTAGACCCCAAATCGATCAGGAAAGATCAGAAACAACCAATCATAAAACTGTTAGACCCTGAATCGATCAGGAAAGATCAGAAAGCAGGGACCAGTTGCCATCACCATAGGTCATGTGATTTGTTTTGTGAAGTGCCGGAGGGGTAAAACAACATAACTAAAACAAGGGTGGGGAGTTTTGGATCGGCGCTTCAATGTCTGGAATCAAGTTATTGTGTGCGATGCAATGACCTCGAAGTATCCTCTTATCCTTTGTCTGCAGTACCAGGTGCACATCAGGTTAGAGATAGAGCCTGTATTGTTTTTCTTTGTCTAATAAACAATTAAGTGTAGCTTCATGTCTGAGGATGCGCAAGGAGGAGCCCACGTGAAGGAAGATGGACAGAAGGAGCTGGGACCAATGGCCCGGCATCCCCCATGCATAGGGTTGCATCAACCAGCCTTTTGGATATGTACATTATGTAATTTACATCACTGATGACACGGTGTGCCTTCATAAAGTGTTGCTCATACTGATTTTACCAGAATGTTCCATGGCAGAAGAGTGCTTTACTGGTGCATTTCTATGTTTGTGGAAATAAAACCTTGTTCTCCTTGCAAGAGGTGTGCTGCCCCTTTTTCCCCAGTTGGTTGCATTTTTTCTGGTGTGAGCGTTGAGAGGTTTCTCTACAGATGATAAAGGCCCTTGAACAAATAAAAGTTGGGAAAAGAGTACTGGGAGGGTAGTCTCTCGCCCCTGTTATGGGTCACCTCTTTCCTCTCATCAACTGCGAACCGGAATACTCTTCCATGCATTTTCTCCCCTAGAGCAGAAGCTACCGTCTTTTTTAATTTGCTAGTATGGTTTCATGAAGGTCAAGGTAGGAGTGGGAAGCAATAAAATGCATGGAAACTCAAGTAGACAGACCACCCAGGATTTTTCCATAATGCCAGAAGGGGAGGAGTACATCTCCCATAACCCCACACTTTCCCTGAAGGAGAATCCAAACCGGACCAGGAAAATACATTCATGTTCACAGTGCCAGGAGAAATATGGGTGGGGAGCGGGCTAACCCACAGGGGGGCATTTCAAACACTGGGACATATGGCCGAAGGGATCCCCCTGTCCTTGTCCCTAAGATGGGAGAACGTGTGCCGTGCCCCCTTAATAACAAAGAAGAAAAATCTAAATTGCGCCTCCCTCAAACTTTCAGGAAATGTATAATGTAGAAATCAACCTGGGGAAAAAAACAGCACTAAAGTCTGCATCAGCAGAAGAGAAGATCTTGAAGCAGACAGGAAGTGCGAGCTGCAGGCAGCAGGCAGACATGAAGAGGCAGGGCAGAGTAGTGAAGACCAAGCAGGCCACCCTGTCTCTTATAGCCTCTTTCTTACTGAGTCCATGCATCCAATCACGCTGCAGCCCTCCCCTAGAGTCACATCTGCTGCCTGCTACCTTGAAAACCAGCCCAGGTAAGGCGCCATACCACTGTAAAAAACGCTCCAACCCCAGTCATTTTGTGGGTTGCTGGAGTGGAGTAAGACAGCATTCAGAGTGTTGGAGAAGGAGCAGATTAGAGAAGAGAGGAGAGTGGGGGAACAGAGTGTGTGGAGAAGTGGTAACATCCTAGAGGGGGAGAAGGAGGGGGAGAGGGTATTGGTGTGCATTAGCAGGAAGGAGGTTGGGTAAAGAGTATTAGGGGAGGAAGGATTAACATCAAGTGGGCTCGAGGTGGTTAAGAACAGAGGGGAGGAAGCCTTAACAGCAGGAGAGTTGTTTCAGGAGGGAGGAAGAGAAAGATTACTGCGTGGATAAAAGGAGAGCAGTGGAGAGTTTAAGAAGGAGAACCCATTATTATTGGAGGGGGTGGGAACAGTCAAGGAGAGGGGCAGGAGATTGTTGGAAGTGGTTAACAAGTTGAAGGAGGAGGTTGGATACATTAGAAAGGTGATGTAAAGCATCAGTGAGAGCAGACTCGGGAGATGAGGGACTGGGAGGAGGTATGTGATCTTGGCATGGAGGTGAGGACGGCAGGACCTGCTAAGGCTCTAGGAGACTTGTTAGATAGAGGGGAGCGTAGGGCTGGCCTTGTCAGCCAACCACCAATACTGCTACACCGGGGACCTCGCTTAGTCCAGGTCAGCATACCCAGGCAGGTGACAGCACTAACAAATGACACCAGTGGGCATCCAAGTCCCAGGCACTACCCTATAACCATTTAAATGACCCACCATTTTGTGGATGCCATAGGAAAGGACTATGGCACTAAGGGATTGGGGACTCCCCAAGCAAACCCGCACCATGACATTGGGCCTCATCACAAGATGGGCAGTATCCCGGCTGGGTATTACCACCAGATCACGGGTTGGGTGCTAACCATTAATCCACATTCCCCATTGGGTCCGTTGGACCCAATGGGGAATTTTCGGTGCAATTACTGAGCCGTAATACTGCCGGCATTAATTGCACCGAAAATGTCAATTTTTACAGCGTGTTTACCCCAGCTCTGAGCTGGGGGTAAACACGCCAGACTCGCGATTGGGCAGATACTTAAATGCAGCGTTAACACCGTTACCGCCGCAATTAAGGGCTACCGCCCAACTCGTGATCAGGCCCACTGTGGGACACGGGCACTGACCCAGAATAGGATTAGCAAAAGAACTTGGGAGAGACATTTAATATTCCTTTTTTGTTATTTAATTTATATCTGAATGGCATTAAATCCCATATAACTACATTAAAAACTGATCTCTAATTGGTTAGAACTAGACTGATGCCTTGTTTAGCATATGCGAACAATGTGGTGTATGTATGTGTGTAATGGAGCTTGTATAGCGCCGGTAGCCCGAAGGCATCAGGGCGCTTAAACAATACAACACAGAATCTACCAAAATGGGCAGAAGAATGACATATACAAGGACTAGATACTTACTAATGGTGCTAATGGCAAGAACTCTGTACGCATTGCAACTATTATTAAAAGGCTCTCAGGAATTCATGTCTGCTCACACTATGCAAATTAATGTTGGCAAATCTCGGATAATGATGTATCAAAAGGGTTTTAAGAAAATGGCTAGATTCTATATAGATGATGTATTAATGTCTAAAACTGAACATTTTGATTACTTGAGGATAAGGTTTTCTTCCAGGGCCTAGTCGTCTCTCCATCTAGAAAAGTTATCCGTCTGTATGATACAAGTGAATGCACGGAGTTTTCCTTTTTTCAGCCAATCATGGGGCCAATGCTGTGCACCCAGCAAAGCAAATGTATGACGCTAAAACTGGTGGAATAACCACAAATGCGTCAGGTGTTTCGGCAACAATATCCCGGAACCCCATTGTGAGTGCTGAAATGAGATTCTTTAGACTGTTTTTAGGAGTAATAGAAAGTCCAGCCAATGACATTGTTTATTTTTAAACTGGTTTGACATTTACAACCTTTGAATTGCAGTTTGCTGCCTTAATTTTTTGGCTTTCTTTATGGTGTAATAAAAACGTATTATGATATGATAAGTCATTTATAACGTGCCTGTTTCTAGGCACGACAAGACAAGGGAGAGAGGGCAGAGGAAGGACAAGACAAACGATCTTACTAGGCCTTGTGTCATTCAGATGTGCAAGTGTGAGAAATGTAAGAGGAGAGGAAGGGGTGGATTGCAAAGGAGAGGGGAAAACTGAGCAGCAAAGTTCTGAATAAGTGCAGCGTGGCTCTGGGTAGCGCAAAGAGACAGGGACTGTAGAGTTACATTTACAGCCCCTAAGTGTGAGGGAGGCCCGGACTTGGATAGCCTCTCTGCTGATACTTGACTGCCATTTTGTCATTTTCCACTCTCAATGTATTGTCATCCGACACAATGCGTTTCAGCTATAGAAACTGGTTATATGGTAGATTGTCCTTTTAGGTGTCTAGGATGCTGACTCAAGTAATGACAAAATGACAGTCAAGTACCAGCAGAGAGGCTATCCAAGTACTATCTTTGAGGCAGCCAAAACGAAAGCAAGTGAAGAACAAGGCGGGGATTTGTTGAAAACCAAAAACAAGTCAAAACAAATCCCATTTCTCCACACATTATACTCCAGACAGAGTCACCATGTGACACGACTCATTAAGAAAAATTGGAAACTAATATAGCTGGACACACAGCTCAAAAGCTGTTCGCTAAACCAACGCTCATAGCATATAAGAGGGGCCGGGTCTTCAGTGACCTACTGATGAAGGCTGAAAGGACAAAACCCAACCCCCAGACCATTCTACTGAAAAACAAGTGTGGTACAGTTGCCTGTCTCCATTGCAAAACTGTAACATTATCATGAAGGGCAATTATGTGGGCAATTATGTGAGACATCCCTGCACAGGGGCTAAGATCAAGTTGAGAGACTTTGCTAATTGTGATTGAATGTATTTATTTATTTTTATTTATTTATGCTTATAAAGTGCATGCCACAGGCTCGAAGGCATAGTAGCGCTAACAAAACGGACAACATACAATCATAACAGATTTTTTTTAAACTGTGCCTAAGAACGAAGGAATACCCTTAACCGAGCCTGGCCAGGGAGCAGAGCTGACGCTAAGCTGGAATTCATGCAGCCTGGTTTTCAGGTCCTTGAATGTAGAGAAAGATTGGCATAGCCTCAAATCGAGAGGCAGCACATTCCAGCTCTTAGGGACAGAATACCCCTGGTTGACCCCTGCCAGTTTGGACCAAGGTGTACTGAGTAACCCACATTAATAGATCTTAATGTCCTCTTAGCTGGCAACCATGCAAGGCAACTAGATAGGTAGGCTGGGTTTAGGCATTTGTGTGTTATACACAATAGGCGGAATTTCACTCTACTGGCTATAGGTAGCCAGTGAAGTTCTCTCCTAGCATCTGAGACATGTTCACGCTTCTTCAGATCTTTTGCTGTTCTGACTGCATTATTCTGAATCACCTGGAGACGCATGATTTTTCCTTCTTCTATGCCCTGCAGCAGACTGGCCCCGTAGTCCAATTTGGCACCGATAATGGCCCTAGCAATGGAGGCACAATTATCCTGTGACAGAAAAGGTCTCGGCTGAGCAAGCAGTTTGAGGTAATAGGAGGTGGATGAGACCAGAAAGCTCACAAGCCTTCATGTTCAGCTCCTGATCAATCACCATCCCTAATGTCTTCACCTTCGAGAGGGGAGTTATGGTACATCCTGCAATGACCACCTACCTGTAGTCTGAGGATAGTTTCCGCAAGCCGGAAGCTGTCCCTATCATCATTACTTCCGTCTTTGCAACATTTAGCGCAAGATTGTTCTCCAACATTCAGGACTGAATCAAAGAATAGACCCTATTGGTGGACTCTGTGTCCCTGCTGTAATCCCCTGATAAAGGGATGAGACACTGAGTATCATCTGCATAGATGGTATATAGTACCCCATTAGAGTCCAGGAGTTCAAACAGCGGGAGTCTGAAAAGGTTAAACAGGACTGGGCACAGGCAAGATCCCTGCGGCACCCCGCAGCACACCTGAAAGTCACCTGCCCTACAGTTGTTGGCAAAGACCCTTGCAGTTCATTTGGAGAGAAAGGATTCTACCCATGTGGCCGATGTAGGAGAGAAACTGGCTGATTACACAAGTCTGCTGACCAGCAGGACATGATCCACCAGGTCGAATGCCGCAGAGAGGTCAATCAAAATGAGGAGGGCAGTGGATCCTTTGTCCATGATGTCCAGCATGTTGGCCTTGAGATCCGTCAGAGCAAGTTCTAAACTATGAGCCCTGCGAAAGCCTGTCTGTTTCTGCCCTAAGATCTGTAGTTTTTCTATGTGTTCCTGCACCTGAATATATGCCACCTGATCTAAGATTTGGAGCAAGAAGGGTGAGTTCAAAATGGGTCTATAGGTTGTCTGGACCTCTGTTTTTTCAGTAATGGGGAAATCCATGTTTGCGTCAGGCAAGATGGTACTGAGCGTTCCATAAAGAGGAATTAGCCATATTTCTCTTTTACATGATGTAGGTTTGAGGCGTTTCACAGCAGTGGACAAAGGGCGAAATCGAGGAGCAGACGTTTTGTTTTAACTTTGTAGGGGGATTGCGTGTAAGAATTGCTTGCCTGTAAATTCTTTTTTGTGCTAATATCAGCCTGAATTTGTTTGACTTTATTATTTAAGGTGTCCTGAATTGACGTACACCATTTTTTGTCTTTAACTGTCGTAGAAGTCTGAGGGCACGGAGCCTCTAATTCCTTAAGGATTTTAAGCACTTCTTTCGAATCTGATTTAGCCTGTACTATCCTTTGGTTGTATTCCTCTTTCTTAGCTTTAATGATAGCTGCGTTGTGCTCTTTAGCTGCCTTTGCATATGCATCCTTATTGGTTTCAGAATTTGAGGCTTACCACACTGAAAAGGCGTTAAGTTTTGCTATTTTGCACGTTTGAATTTCGCGACAGTACCAGCTTTGTGTGTCTGTTTTCATTATACAGTGCGTTTATTCTGGGGCTAGTGTGTTGACTGCCGATTCCATCCTCCTTTGATACGAATCTGCAATTTGGACAACTTCTACTTGAAAGTGTATCAACTTATGTTCAGTCATAAATGGTTTGAGCTGTCCTTGTGGCATTTTTAATGTAGGGCAAACGACCAGAAAGGTGAAAGATAGATGCAATGAACATAAAAGCAACATTAGAACAAAAAATATATGCTCGCCATTTGCAAGACAATTTACAGAACACTGACATGCTGTTGCCCAACTGAGATTTATTGGATTGGAAGTAGTACACAAATCCAACAGTGGTGG
This sequence comes from Ambystoma mexicanum, assembly GCF_040938575.1. Lineage (NCBI taxonomy): Eukaryota > Metazoa > Chordata > Amphibia > Caudata > Ambystomatidae > Ambystoma > Ambystoma mexicanum. The sequence goes on from NC_090936.1 coordinate 933,142,791, forward strand.
GCACTAACCCAGGAAATTGAATCAGGGAGAGCTATATTGGATTGATAAGTTGGACAGCCTGAAACCCCATGGTATGAATGCAGTCTTCTACTTGGGAGCTTTCATGTAACCAACAACACGCTAAATGTAATTCTAATGTAGCATGTATGGGTTGATTATGACTAAACTAGAACTAAGAGGGTTGGTCTCCTCTAGAGTGTATGGAACTAGTTATAACCCTTCACTTGTAGCTTGAAAACACTATTGAATCCATCAGTGCATACCTGTGAGTACAAGGAGCTGTCGCTGTTAGGGAGAATTCTCAGGAATGGCTAATTTCCCTTACCTACTGAGTCCCCCAGCAGCTTTGCTGGATTTCTAGAATTTCTTTTTTTTTACCTGGTAAGAGTGTGAGCCCTTTTTTCCCCACTCTTACAAGTGTTTTGCTGTGTGTGTTTAACATTTTTGTGTTCATAGACTGTGGAGCCTCACCTACTCCACAGACATCATCTTTTTACTGTGTGTTACACAGCATCTTCAGTGCAGTGACACAGGGTTGTCGTTTAGACTTCCCAACTCAGACTCCATTTTCTGGGATTGACTACTGTCTCCCAGAACATGTAAAGTTGCCATTGACTTTATTAGTCTTTTTAAATTCACAGACCCAGTACAAACCATCTTACATGAAGTACTGGAAAGGGTTAATATTTATCCTGTTTCAATATTTTTGTCTGTTTCTCTTGGAGCATTGTTTTGCTCCCTTTTCATCAAGAATTGGCTGGTGGCAGTGGTAAGTTTTTATACGGTTCCGCTGGTTTTATTCGCCATTTCTTTTTGAAAATGTCTTTCTCGTGTTTTTCTCTGCGCGCCAAACCAGGTTTGGTTCCTTTGTTCACCATCTCTTCGCAGGCTTCTACACAAAAACCCTCCTTAGGCGCCTGAAAGTATGAGTAGGCAGGGTGTGAGGGAGGGGCTTTAGGACCCCTGCCATGGGTTCCCTTGGTAACGCAAGTTACACTCCTGTTTGATTGGCTAGGTGACTCTCCGGCCAGGACAGTCACCCTGCTGTGTGATTGACAGCCAGGCTGTGTGAATGGGGGAAAACTACATAAAAAGCAGGTCTCTGGGTCTGGAAAGGCAGAGTCGCCACTGGAACGAAAGAACCGACGAGGAGCTGACGGAAGAGGACCCCTACCACGACTGAACCGTCCGGTGAAGCCCTGCTGCTGGTCCGAATCCTCAAACTCCAACGACAGAGAAGATCCTCCCGGAATCTTCTTCGCCTGAGCTGGTGGGACCAACCAGTTCACCAAAACTACAAGCCAGGACTCCCTCCTCTGGTCGAATTCACTGTACAGAGCAACAGTGGGCCGGATAGCCAGGAAGGTCGGACCCTGCTTGGGTTTTAGCGAGCACACCTTTTATTTGTTGCTTTGCTCTGCTGCTGGTTTCTTCCGTGGGCAGTGCAGGACCCTCCAGTCTTCCTACTTCATGTCAGTCTGACAGTCGCTTCAGGAACCGTGAGCCTGCGGGAACTGCCAGGAACTTCCGCCTCAGCTACAGCTTCTCCATTTACAGGTACTGTGCAAATCCGGTTGTTCATTTCGTCCAGCCGCAGTGAAGGTGTGTGAAACCTTTCGCCAATCCGAGGGCTTGTCCTTCTCTACTCTTTAAACTAACTTTTCTGCCGACCAACTTCGTCCGGAATCCTTGGCAATGACTTAACCGCAATATACCCTGAACTATGTGATCTTGAGCAAAAGACTTTTGTCCTATTGACTTTGGCCCTAAGCCTTTTTGATTTGATTCCATCACTGTAGTTCCTCTTTCTAGATTGCCCTACTTACTTACCTGTTGGTGCTGCTCAATTTCTGCCTAACTTTGTCTTTCCCTCCCTTTTAAATTACTAGAGTGCCATTTTGCTCCCACTTCATTTTGTGAGCTTAACTTGTCTGGAAACTATTGGGAGTGGTGTGGTATATTAAGAGTGTGATTTCTGAACTGCTTTACTTTAGTGAAATGTTATACAACTGATGTGTAAATAAATGTATGTTCTTTTACTCAGAAACCTTGAGTCAGTGTTTGTTTGAATCATAGTAATTGCTGTCGTTTGTGTAACTATTGATACTGCTCACTTACTCTTGAGATAAGTCTGGCTGCTCAGCCATTGCTACCACTTTTACTGTGTAGTACAGGCTTGTACCAAAGGTGAATGTGTACTGTCACTTGTAGTCTTAATTGTGTGTGGTGTTCCCAAAGGGTACTGCATATAATTCTGCCTAACAGTCACATACATGTAGCAATATTTAATTGCCCGCACAAGGATGCAATGAACTATATGCAACCCCACAGGCTGGTTAAAGTATAATAGGAATCTCGTAGACGTGGTACAGAAGTCAGGAAGGTATAACACTGTTACTCTATTGGGGAGCTATGACTCATTACAAGAATGTACAATGATGAGCTCTGTCAAATTCTAAAACTGCTAACACTGTGAGCATGATCCACCATCAGGATCCATTGGAGTGGGCGTGGACATGAATTCAACAGTGGCTTACACATCTGGGGCATGACTATATTTAATAGGTTTTTACTGTTTTTACCACTTTTTCTTAGTCGCTTATCGCGGGCCCGTTTGTTTACCTATGATGTCATTACATCACAACGTGATTATGACATGAGGTTAAGTAGTAGCCATCTTTGTGCTGCTCACGATGCGGGTAACATGCTGGAACCTCAGATGAATGTGAGCATTCCATGGGAGAGGTAAGAAGGAGGGATGATGTGTTGAATGGGTATCTTCTACAGTACAAGGAGCATTATTGGATTCCTCTTTAATCTGGTACAGGATTTGATTGACTCCCCATTCGAAAGCGTTACGAGTAACATACATGTGGCATTAACTATTGGCTCAACTTCTGTTCTATAGGTGAGTAGCTGTCAGGCTTTCACAATAACTGTGTAACAGTCCTGACAGGCTTTTCCTGTCACTTCATTCTCTTGGGGACACCGAGAAGCGCATTTCCACAGAATCTAAACCTGAACAGTGGTACTGCACTTAGAAGGTAGGCTATTGTTGACAAGCAGTAGACTTTTTATCCTTTATGGATAAGTATGAGTAAAGTAATCACAGAGTATGACTATCGATATAATGAATTTAGGAGGTTTTATATAACGACACACTCACATCATCTAGAAATATGTAATCAGCTTTCCATCTTTCGAGGTATCCTCAATTACCCATATAGGTTGACACACATGTACCAGTTTTTCAATAAGAATTAAGCACCACTTCGTGGAGTGAACTCGCGAAGCCCACACCAGTTGAATGATGAACCATGTGTCATGACAGAATTAAATTATGGTGTTGAAACTTTACATGAGTAGATGAAGGAAATATACTAAAGAAAATGTACTTCCTATCCCTATTAAATTTGTGTTGAATAAAGTAGAAGTTAATGGATACTACACATTGCAAACTTGAGCTCCTGAGGAAGTGACATTGGTCCTGAAACGCATAGAGCATAAATCCATTGGATTCCACAATATTATTTGTAATCACGTTCAGATAAATATGTACACTGTTGATTGCTAAAACCTTTAATAGTTTTGTTTTCCTAATAACACTTTGCTTTGAAAATAAAGTGTGTGATTGAATATCTTTCTCTAAAGAAAATAATTTACAACGATAAATATTTATTGGTATACATTTACTTTAGGAGTGAACAGGAGGTGAGTGTTCCACAGTTTGTGGACACCGGTTCCTATCTTCGTTCGCCCACAGCCCAGTGCCAGGGCTGTTATTTTCTCCTCCGCACCCTCTGACTTAGTTTAAGTACAATAAGTTGTTTAATTTAACATACTGGTGAGTGCCTGTATACTACACTTTGCATGGGATAGTAGAAGTGGGCAGCTTGAGAACGAGGCTGTTGCAGTAGTCCAGCCTAGAGAGAACCAGGGCTCTGGAGACAGTGAGCTTCTGGGGAGAAGTGAGAAAGGGAAGAGTCCCTTTGAGGAGGTGCAACTGGTAATGGGACTTTTTGGTGATGTCTGAGATGTGAGGAGAGAAAGAGAGAGTGGAGTCAAAGATTACACCAAGGTTTTTTGCCTTACAGGAAGGCGAATGAAAAGGGCCCAAGGCGGGCGGCCAGAATGAGAGGGGGAAAGCAGGATCAGGAGTTCCAATGAGAAGGATCTCGACCTTACTTGTGTTAAGGCAGAGATCGTTGGAGGTGCCCAATCCTGAATCGTGGATGGACAGTCAGGAATGAGCGAGAGAGCAGAGGTGGTTGAGGGAAGCCTGGAGGAGAGTTGAGTGTCATCTGCATAACACTGAAAGTTAGAGGAGAAGGTAGAGATCAGATGGGCCAAAGTGGTCAAGTAGAGGTTTTAAAACCAGGGTGAGAGGATAGAGCCCTTGGGAACACCACAAGTAGAGAGAGAGAGGCCGCAGAGAGAAAGGGACCAAGTTGGACCTGGAGGGGCAGTCCAAGAGGAAGCAGGTCAACCACTCCAGGGCATGATCTGTGATGGCCAGGTTCTCACAGAGTCGATTGATCAGTACTGCATGGTTGACTGTGTCAAAAGCAGAGGAAAGATCAAGGAGGATGAGGACAGAAGAAATGCTGGAATCAAGGTTAGAGAGTAGATCAGGGTGTTCAGGAGAGTAGTTTCCGTGCCTCTGGGAGCACTGAAGACATACTGATGGTCATGGAGACAACCAACAGATTCAGTGTGGAGAGTAATGCTGTCAGATGGCCACCTTTTCCAAGAGTTTGCCCAGGAAAGGCGTGATGGAGATTGGGCGATAGTTTGCTGGGAAGGTAGGATCGGCAAACGGCTTCTTGAGGAGGGGTTGCAAAATGTAGTGCTTAAGGGGAGAGGGGAAGAGGGGAAAGCTCCAGCTGCGAAAGAGTGATTGCAGAAATTGGCCAAGGCCTGAGCGAGGGTTTCAATATGGTCCTTGATGGTTCTGGAGGAGCAGGAGAGAACATGTTTGGATGACACTTTCATAGATCAGACTTGTGCAGAAACCTCATCAGGTGGCCATAACAACACTTGTATAACAGAACCGTCTAGATTCTGATGATATTACTAAATATCATTGGCCAAACCGTGTATCCCCTGGGCTATTAACTCACCTGCCTTTACTTGGTATGCCTCTTATCTTTATCTTTATGTTGTCTCTATAGTCGGGGTCTATGATGACTGCTAAGACGTCTAGGCGATGGAAGTGCCTGATGGGGCTATCAAGACCAGATCAGTAGGTATCAAAACTCGGTCTCCAGCTTGTATCATATCCCCCCTGCTACTACATAAATCAAATCCAATGGAATGTTCTGTAGCTTCTGATGGATCAGAATCTCTAGTATTTCAAACCTGACGGTTCCCAACTTTGTGTCAACTGAGCCTGATTCCATACCTGACACAACATGTGAGGAGCCAGGAATGAGATGCGGACACACTGGATTCATTGGTTTGGTCAAATACTTTTATTAAAATTAAAGGGGCTTGGGAAATGCCTCTCTGTCCCTACTCTAAGAGCAGTTGCCCTACCTTTAACCAAAACTAAGGGTCTGTCCAAAGTCAGGATGTCTAAAGCAAATTGTCCTATGTCCAAATTACTATTCCGGCCCTCACAGGAAAAATAACTCTATGGTGAAAAGGGAAAATGTCTTTGGCCTTTGGCCTTTCGTAGTGCACAAATGTTCAAAAAGGAAATGCGTAACTGCAACAAAAAAAGGGTCCAGCAGGACAGAGTTCCTTGTTCCAGAGGCTGGTTCCCTTCCCCTGGATTTCTCTTCACTCTTCCTTGTATTTCAAGAAAGTCAGTTCCTCGGAGGGCCCGAGCAAGTTGGCAGCTGGCTGAGGAAGCTCCTGCAGAGACGGAACTAATCACCAAAATAACCGCCTTCAGGACGCTCTGTTTGTCCAGGTGCTGATCGAGAATGTGATCGCTTCCACAGGAGAACAACAAGGGAAAATATGGAAGCCCTGCATAAATAAAAACGAATGCGGCGGCGCTTGCCATAAACTGTGCCCCTGTGCTGCAACACCCTACGGGAGCGCCCATACAGACACTGCTTGCTGACAGCAGAGATACGCGGCAGCACTCTGGAGAACCGCCCACTTCCCCCACGAATGGATGGAACCGCATGAAAGTGGAATGCTGCCACCCGACCCCAGGACACGAATTGCAAACAATTAACCCGGCTACATACAACAAATAGTCGACCTCTGGGGAACCTCCTGTCTGATATGAAACAGACACCACATCCACGCTGGAAGCGGAGCATGGCAGAGGGTGAATGCGTCCACCACTGAGATCCGGAAAGGCAACCACGAGACCCTGCGCCAAGATCAACAGGCAGGTTTGGACTGTGGATCAAACATCAACAGGCGATCGGCCACATCACGAGCAAGGTACTGAGAGAGACGTGACCACCCCCTGCCACACGGGCCATTGCACCCCCAACATACCAGGTGGATCGAAGAGTAGCCCCACACAAAGAACAATACACCCACAATGTGGGGGACACGCAGACCGTGCCAGAAAGGTGGACCTATCACACCACCAAAATCAAACCCTGGGGGCTTTTTCCTTGCTTCTATCTACTTGGCCCACCACTGGCTCAGACACCCCCGCACATAACCGGCTAACCTGGAGAAGTACCTGTACTGCTAATATAAGCAACCCTGGGGTGCTCCCTCCCTGGCGCACCATTGGAGTGGACATGCTCTTGCATACCTCAAAGATTGGGAACCCCAGCAGCATACATCCCTAGAGGGAGCCTCCTAAGAAGACAACCGAAAAGACAGGATCCCCAAGCGGATCCCCCACATGCCTACAGCCATCAGGTCACTGAGAGTGCCGCACAACATACAATGGAGTCCTAATGGGTCATGCAGAGAGTACATGCATCCTAAATAGATACCCCCATGCAAACACAGAAGGCAAATCACAATTCAACGACAATAGTGGGGGCATGCTGCAGAGCAACCAAATCCAAGGCCTAGAAAACACACCCGGCTACGGCAACCCACCACAACGATCCAACAGGAACAAACCAGAGATGGCTGTTCAGACACAGCTCCAAACCATATTGGCCGAAATGAGGATTATCGGTCAGTGAACTCAGAAAATGAACGTGACCGTACAAGACATTAAGCGGGACCTTCAGGACGTTCGGACTCGTCTAACTGCACAAGCAGAGAGAACGAAGGACAATGAACAACGCATTAGCATGGTAGAAGACAACCAGGCTATGACAGCAACAGACCTGGCAGGGTTGCAAGAGAAGTGCAAAGGCTAGCACAAAGAATTGAAGACAAGAAAAACAGATCCTGCCGAAATAACCTCCACCTGGTCGGCCTCCCGGAAAACTCAGAAGGAATGGACTGGAATCCTTTGTGTACAACTTCTTCCGAGACAAGCTCCACATAGACAACCCTCGGGTGATGTAATTGAGAGAGTTCATTGAGCCCCTATTCCAAAACCGCCTCCGGGGGAATTGCCCGCGCATAATTACAATGTGGCTCCTGAACTTCAACACAAGATGGCGATTTTGAAGGCCTACAGAGCCGCGACCCAAATACGCATCGAGGAAGCCGACATTAGAATCTTCAATGACTACTCAATGGAGGTACCCAGACGATGAAAGGGCTTCAGCCCAATCTTTGAGGCACTCAAGACCACTGACCATAGGCACTACCTCAAGTTCCCGGCAATATGGTGCAACCAATTAGATAGGCAATGGTACTCCTTTGAAGACCCGGAGACAGCATGGCGCTTCCTGCAACAAAGAAACCTAGTGACAACAGACTTTGAACGGCCGGCTACAGAGACTAAATAAAAGGACCCTCCTCCTCACCCCTCTCAGGTCGACAGCGAACAAGGGGAAAATGGCAAAAAGCAGGCAGAGGGCCCCATGGCCTGGACCCCATATGGAAAAAGAACAATGGGACGGGAATGGAGACAATCTAGCTACGCGAAATAGATATGTAAACAATCCATATAACCAACGGTAGGCCCTTATCCCAACAAAATCTCCATACACCTATGAGAAAACTACGGAGAAAACTAATGATCACTCCACTGACGAGATCCTGCAGAAAGCAAGAAAAACAATGGATATTACACGCTGAGCACCACCAATTCCTATCCATGAGACAGAGACTGCGCATTAGGCGCTCTTTTCAAATACAAATGAAGGGTAACACAACAATGCAATGTTCGTCACCTGCGCCCAGCAATTGCCCCCTGCAGGTGAACCCTGTCCATGGAACTACCACAATATGTGAGGAAGGTCAGCAACCCTCTGGTCTGCACACGCAAACCCCATATATGGGCTGGTTGGCCAAGTATTGGGAAGATGATGAATGGTTGCCCCTCCCAATATTTCAGTTTATATTTATGTTTATGTTTATGGTTATGTTTATGTTTAAGCTTATGTTTTGAGAGAAGACATGGGAGTACAATTAATGACATTCCCACTCACTGCAAACTCAATAATACAGTAACTCCGGGTGAACACTGCATGGCCCGGCGACAGGACTACCCACATTAACGTAAAATGGCTCCGCTCACGCTGATAAGCCTTAGCATCCAGGGATTGGCACACCCATTAAAGGGTAGATGAATGCTGAACCATATGAGGGACTTCCAAGGAGACATTATATTCCTGCAAGAAACTCAGCTAAACAAAACTGAATCAGAAAAATTAGAACGCAGATGGGTGGGAATAGCAGCACACCCGCCATGCCAAATAAAAGGGGGGTCTCCATCTTGATCCATAACGGGTTCTGTTCCATGTACAGAAAATATGCAGCGATGGGGAAGGAAGATATGTTCTGGTCCTGGGTCGGGTACATCAACATTCCACCACATTACTAAATATATATTCCCCCACGACCGACACCCCGTCCTTCTTTACCCGTACATTCACAACATGTGCACAATATATGGGGGACATTACCATCGTGGGTGCAGATCTAAACGTTGCTCTAGACCCCATCAAAGATCGCCAGAGCACCACCTCTGGCGACCCCACCAACCTAAGAAAACAAATAGCCCTTCAGCACTGATGAATGACTTACGACTAAGAGACATACAGCGACATCTACATGGAAGAATTATTGAGTGAAAAGGGTGGGCACCACTGATATTGTTATAGTAGCTCTAGTTGTTGTTTGTATGAATATTCAAACTGTTGTCTCGGAGTGTACCACTAAGGCCTAGGCACCTAGGTATATAATATTGCAGAAAGAGAACCAGGAAAGCATCCACGTTCGAGGTGATCTCACAAATCGCCCTTACAGTAAAAGTAAACACCTGCAACTTAATGCATTATTTCTGCTTGTATGTATTTCTCAAAATAATGATGCATCACTGTACCTGGTGGCCCTGAATCATGCTGTTCCCATCTTCATCTTGTATCCAGGCTCGCAACATTATGTGTTACTACTGACTTCTGCAATTGTATTCACTCTCTCCTCTTGCTTATCCACTCTTTTTGACTGCATACTCTCTGTTCTCTCCTCCTCTCCCTTTCTCTCTTTTCCTATCTCCTCCCCTCCTCCCCTTACTGTCTTCTATGCACTTACTCTATCAGAATTGTGCCTGGACCTAATATGATAGCAACCTCGTCTGTCTCCTCCCCCCTCCCCTTACTTGTTTTTTTCCTCCTCCCCCACCAGCACTATCTGAAATGTCATCAGGCCTAGTACGATAGTCGCTTGTTTTGTTCCTCCCCTCCCTTTCTGCACCCCTCTCCCTCACCTTTTGTTTTCTCCGGCTCTACCAGAAATGTCGTCAGGCCTAGTACGGTAGCCACCTGTCTGTTTCCATTTCCTTCCCACTCTCCCCCTCCCTTTCTTATCTATGTTTTAGCTCTTGCACTATCTGAAATGTTGTCAGGCCGAGTATGATAGTTAATTTCACATCCTTACTGTTCATGGCCTGTAAGAATGTCATTGTATTTTTCCTTGTTCCCTCCCTTGTCTTGAAGCGCTTTGAAACACATTGTGTATGGGCACTATATAAATAAACTTTCATATCATATCATATACAGATCAGTGTGATTTACAGATTTTTAATAGTCTGCAAGGCAGTATGCATCCACAGATGTGTATCTTAACAATATATGCCAATGCATTTCGGAGCGTGTTCTGTCTTCAGGGCTAGATACCATGCATCTAAAGCAAGAATAATTTTAAACAATACAAAATACAGACATTTGTTTTTGTCAAATAAAGAATATAATAAATTGTACATACCCCAAGGTTTGTATTTTCGATTGTAAATAAAAGTAGGAAGTAAAAGAAACATAAGAGAATACATGTGGTGAATACTTCATATACTTTAGTATCCCTAGGTCCAAGATATTAGTAAAACATTTATAGAGTTTTTACCTGTCTGTATGCTGAGAATGTCCATCTATATGGAAAATAGCATGTAATGTTTGTGCTCAAATGCAATACATTATGTACAAGTAGCATTCTTGAAGCCACATAAACCAAACAATAAGTAAACTATGAGTATTTTGCTTTTCCTTTCAACATTAGAGTAATACACAAGGTTGCCGTGTATAGCAAGTTATCTGGAATGAAGATGCCATATAAATGACGATCTTATAGTAATCCTTTCTACCTATGATCAAGAGAAAAGTAAACACCTGCAACTTAATGCAAGGGCGGTACATGAGTGCACAACAAACTTGGATGCTTTCCTGGTTCTCTTTCTGCGACATTTACATGGAAACCACCACGACTATACATTCTACTCCCATAGACACCACAGTTACTCTCAAATAGACTATTGGATGACCCCCGCCAACACTTTACATATCGTCACGGACTGTACGATCCTCCCAACTGCTCTCCCAGACCATGCCCCTGTACTCCTGCGCATAACAATCCCAGACACTATACACAGAACCCCGTCATGGCGCCTCAATCTACGCATGCTTAAATACCCAGATCTCATCGCACACTTACATGGAGACTCAGACCTATTCTGGGAATCAAACCTTACCCCGGGATATTCACCTCATAAGTGCTGGCACGATTTCAAAGCGTATTTTAGATGCCAATGCATATCTCGATGGTCGTACAAACTTAAGGCCTGGGGAAAGTCTGAAGCCCATCTGACGGAAGAACCCCGAAAAACAGAACAAAGACACAAACAGGCCTGAAACGAACTCCAACTCCAGCTTAGGAAATTGAGAGTGGACATTAAACAACTCTCTGCTGTGAGGGCACAGAAATCCTTTGCGAGCTGGTCACAGGCATCTGGAAAGTAATCGTTTTACGTGATGGCACTAGCACTGAAACAGAGACAGGCGGCACAAATGATTATATCCATTAGAGACGCTGGCGGCCAACTAATGGTCGGAGACGACCATATCAATGCATGATTCGTGGATCGCGGAAATACTATCGAGAGCTGTATACAGCAACTGAATCTTGTTCAACTCAAAAACATGACAGCATTCCTTGATTCCGTAACCCTGCCCCAGATACCCCCGGATCGGGTGGACGAACTAGACAACCCCATTACAGCCTCAGAAATAACATACATGATCTCCTCGCTATCCCCAGGGAAGGCGTTGGGACCGGATGGGATGCCCATCGATTTTTATAAATCTATGAGCGAAGCGACAGTACCAGTACCCAGGCGGTATTTGAAGAGGCAAAAAACTAAGGACAATTACCACAATCAATGCTTTCTGCGAATATAATAGTCTTCCATAAAGGAGGCCGAGACCCAGAGATTTGCAGCTCGTACCGACCAATATCGCTGATTAACTCGGACGCTAAAATACTAGCGAAATGTCTAGCACAACGGGTAGAAGTGATTCTCCCATACCTGATCCATAAAGTACAAACAGGATTTATTCGCAATAGATATTCAAGCGATAACATATGCCAAATATTACACATACTAGCCGGGGACAGAGACCCGGAGGACATGATCCTCGCAGTGGAAAAAGCCTTTGACAAAGTACAATGGGAATTCATGTTCCTCACCCTGTCCAGATATGGCTTTCCCCCATACCGCTTATGGCTGATCAAATTGCTGTATACTGGCCCCACTGCCTCAGTCACCAAAGGCATAGCCCCCCCCGTTCAATCCCCAATCGGGAACACGTCAGGGATGCCCATTATTGCCACTTCTATATGCGTTCTCCATTGAACCAATAGCTATAAAATTACGCACTGACCCCGGATGACATCCCTACCATACATACAGACCCTACTATGAGAATTTTACCCAATGGTGGGATACAAGATAAATTGGAGCAAATGTGAGCTTCTGCCCTTAAGGCAAGATATCCCCTGGAACCCCCCAGGAGCTGCTCCGTTCACACTCCAAATGCATCATATCAAATATTTAACATTAGCGCGGCCCTAAACTAGCTCCTAGATCTGAACTATCCACAGGTCCTAGAAAATATCAGAGCAGATCTGGAAAGGTGGCATACTCTGGCCCTCTCCCTGACCGGCAGGATCAATGCTTTAAAGATTAACTCAATACCCAAACTGGTATACATCGCTATGATGCTGCTCATCAGCCCCTCACCCAAAATGTTCAAGGAACTAGACAAGGCTATTGCTAAATTTTATATGGAGAGGAGAAAAAGGCACAAATCCGGCTCAGTGTAATACAGGCGGCAGAAACTGACGGTGGATTGGCAGTACCATTGTTAAAAGCTTATTTCCAAGCAACTGGTTGGTCCCACCAGCTCAGGGGAAAAAGATTCCTGGAGGATCTTCTCTGTTGTTGGAGTTTGCGGATTCGGACTTGCAGCAGGGCCTCTCCGGGCGGTTCAGTCATGGTAGGGGTCCTCTTCTGTCAGCTCCTCGTCGGTTCTTTCGTTCCAGTGGCGACTCTGCCTTTCCAGACCCAGAGACCTGCTTTTTATGCAGTTTTCCCCCATTCACACAGCCTGGCTGTCAATCACACAGCAGGGTGGCTGTCCCGCTGGGACAGTCACCACAGCCAATCATGTCAGAGTGCGACATGGGTCTCCAAGGAGACCTTGTGCAGGGAGTCCTAAACCCCTCTCTCACATCCTGTCCGACCCAGACATACAGGTGCCTAAGGAGGGCTTCTGTGTAGAAGCCCACGAAAAAGACGGTGAACAAAGGAACCAAACCTGGTTTGGCGTGCAGAGTAAAACACGAGAGACTGGAATGGAATGGAAATCCAGTTCAAAATAATACAGCGCATATATTCCACCCCGACCAAGCTCTATAGAATGGGCTTGTCCCCCACAGCGACATGCTGGAGAGGCTGCGACAATCGAGGCACCATGGGTCATATGTTGTGGTCGTACCCTGATCTCACCCCAATCTGGCGCATGGTACATCAGCAGATCTCAGACATAGATGGGGCTGATATTACGTACACCCCCGATACTATGCTATTCAGCGTAAATGAAAATGAATGGCATTCAGACGCACTGACGCGCAGACTAATCGGCCTAATGCTCTTCACTGCGCGCAAACTACTGATCATTCACTGTAAGACTAACACACCATCCTCCACAGCAGAATGGGCCACACTCCTCTCAAAAACATATCTATTAGAATGCGCTGCCTTCAAACGGCAACCAAGAATGGACACTGCAAGGGGTGAGCAATATTGGGAACTGTTAGAACCGTACATATGGGGGACATGGTATCTACACCGGACATTGCCGACATACAGAAGTGTGCGAAGGGGCACGTGAGCGTCGCCCTGGGGCAGACACCAGAGGAGAAGGTAAGCGGCTGCGAGGTGGCTGAGGCAAACTCCAGCATGCAAACGCTCTAAGGCCCCAAAAAGGCACGGAGGACTACCACTTATCTATTGGAACCATTGCAGAGCTGCAGAGGGACAGGCGGACATCGGGCTGGGAGTGAAGAGGAACATATATGCTGTATCAGAGCACTGGGGTCTGCCGCCACATACTGTTGGGGGCGTAGCAAGCCAAATGCAGCTATAAGATTAGATATTGGAAAACAGCACTGAATATGGCAAGATGACAAATTCATGCATGGAATGGTAGACCTTATAGGAGAAGACTAACATAACATTAGAAAAGTGCATAGAGCGCCCCTCGCCCCTCCTCCTGGTGTTATGCCACATTAATTGAATAATGCTCCTGCCCAGATCTAAAAAGAGGAATAAAATCAGAGATAGGCAAGGCTTGTCATATGACATTGTGGGAGAGCGCCCGCTGTGAACAGCAATCACATTTGATGGAAAACATTAATAACAAAGATATGCAGAGAGAGGTGTCCCAACAACGTGCACTAAAGATAAGAGTGTACTGGAAACACACAGAATATGGCATATATGACAGGAAAGCAGAACGGAGGAAAGTGCAAACAGACAATAATGGAGGAATTTACAAAGAGAGATGGAAGTGTCCCTTGTCCAGCTGCAGCAGAGGCAATGAATGTGCGGGATACAGCAAAGTGAAAGACTGATAGTGGCAGCTATTGCAGCTCTGAAGGCCTCTCTGGAGAATATGATTGATGCAGTCATAGTTGACATGGGCCTACTAGGGCAGGATGTCTGCTCCATAGCCGAAAGGCTAGGTACAGCGGAAGCTCAAGTGCAAGAAAACAAGGCAAACATAAACAATACCATGTCGAACGTAACACAACTGACAGAGAAAAGGAAACTATTTGAGTGAAGGGTAGAAGATACAGAGGGGTGGGCGAGGAGGAATAATATATGGCTACTTGACCTGCCGGAAGGAGGAGGACTGAATGCAGCATAGTATGAGATTGGGGCTGAGACGCTAACACAAGGTTTCACAGTAGAACAAGCACACAGGACCCTCGCTCAGAGACCCATGCTGCGAGAGGCCCATCATTGCAAAGATTTTAAATTTTAAAGACAAGGAACACATACTAGCATTTTCTAGGCGAGGAGGTGTTATCCGGAGGGCGTCCTCAACATTGGCAATATACCCAGACTACACTCTGCAAGTACAGAGGAGCAGAGCACAGTTTGGCCCTATTAAAGAACGATTACGTTGCGCTAACAAGAAGTAGATGCTAATTTACCGTGCTAAATGTAAAGCTGTACACCAACACAAGACATACTTTTTCGAATCCATGCTGGAAGTGCATGATTGGATGAACAGAACAGGGATAGAGCCCATCCCGGAAAGAGAAGACAATTGAACAGATAATGCACCATGGACAGGATGCAGGAACAAGGAATCTATTGCGGAGTGGGAAGAATCTATGTATTAAGAGCAGGAAAACCTCCTGAACAGAGGGGTTATCTAAACCTCTCGGACAGCTGGCAGGGTTTACACCCACATAGACAGTTTTGCTAAGAGTGTGAGTTATACGGTATTCACTGCATGCCACAAGCTGTTGGGCCATTGGTTTCTAGTTTGAGTAGGGACATGTCCTTCCCTAAATGTTTTGGTTTATTGTTGGGAGGGAGTTCTCAATTTCAAAAGAGGAAAGCTAGAGTGTTTTGGAATGTATTGGCAATATGTTCTTTCTCAGTTAGAGTACTGGAAGAGGGAGCATAAATTCACATGGTGGAACGATGCAGGGAAAAAGACCTGTGGGACAAAGATAGGTTGGGTCAACAAGTGGAAAGGGCTATTGGAGTAAAAATAGTAACCTGGAATGTACAGGGCTTAAATAGTTACATTAAAAGATTGAGAGTACACACACATTTGCAAAGAGAAGGAATAGGTATAGCGCTATTGCAGGACAAACAACTTACCCTGTCGAAGAAATGGGGAGGGAAATTGGTGGGCTCATCATATTTCACATATGCTAGAGGGATGGCGAGCTGGGTAGCACCCTGAGTTCCCTTTAAAATCCTGGAGATGAAGAGAGACAATGAGGGCAGAATGGTCCCAGCATAAGGTTTTTTGGAGAATGGAGAAGTGCACATACGCACCCAATCGTGACACAGGACCTTTCTTTCATTTACTATACCCACGCCTGACTACATATAGGGGAGCAATGTGGATCTGGGGAGGGGACTTCAATTGTATGCTGAATCCTTCTATAGACAGGTCATATGTGAAACTTAAGAAGCCAGCCCCTTCAGCCAAGACCCTGACAAGATTACTAGATAATCTGTCTCTTGAGGATTTTTGGAGGTCGGAACATGGGCAGTCACAAGGATATTCACATTATTCTGTCCCACACGGCGTACATATTTGTATTGAGTATCTCTTTACGAGATGGGAAACACTTGGAGAGTTCGAGGGCTCAGAATATTTGTCGAGAGTTCTCTCAGGTCATGCCCACTTGATCGTAGAGTGGCAGGGATTTTCATATAAACCCCTGATCCCAGTATGCAAGATGCGTGCAGAAGCATTGCTTGATGATGTGTTTCGGGATCAGGTATCGAACAGTATAGAGGATTTATTTGAAAATAATGCGGGAAGTGTAGACAGTGTGGGAACGCAATGGGAAGCTTTTAAAATTGTGATGAGGGGAAAGGCAATGTGACGAATGTGTGGTGTTGGGAACGATATATATTAAAACATCTTTCGAGTACCGAGAGACAAATAGCTGAGGTAGAACACAAACAAGTGGATGATGGAGAACAAGATGGAACATTGATAAAACTTAGACAGCAGTGTATAGCGCAGTGGGAGAGACTGAGTAGGTTTGACTATGCAAAGTATACAGAAAGTTTACATGAGGAGAGGGACAAACCAGGAAGGCTGCTGCCGTGGCTGTGTCTAGGGGGAGAGAAAAATGAGAGCATTTGTGCAATTAAGGATAACCAAGGAGAGAGACACTTGACACAATTTGATGTTAATGCAGTGTTTGCTAGATGTTATGAGTCTCTATACAATCATACCGAGGAAATAGATCATTCAGAAGTAGAAGAGGAATTGTCACAGATAACCCTGCCAAGCTTAAACTCAGAGCAGGCGGAGATGTTAGATGCCCCACTGACAGTTGAGGAAATACAAGAGGCTATTAAGACATTACACACGGGCAAAGGCGTGGGTATAGACACCTGGAGCAGATGGGTTACGTGGGGAATTTTATAGAGAATATATGAAGATATCAGCACCCAAACTATTAGAAATGTATGAGGAAGCGTATGAGAGAGGGAAGTTGCCCCAAAGCTTAAGGGAATCTATAAATGTGACGGTTCTGAAACCAGGAAAGAAACCTTTGGAATGCGGATCATATTGGCCCCTCTCCATGATAAACACAGATTGCAAAATCCTTACGCAAAGATTTTAAAAAATGATAGGGAAATTAGTACACCCAGGTCAAACAGGGTATGTTCCAGGCAGAAATACGTCTTGGAATTTATGGAGATGACACCACATAACTGTACTAATTGTACACAGAAAGAATATGCAGTGGCTTCCTTGGACACTATCAAAGCGTTCGACTCTGTCAAGTGGGACTGGCTATATGCTACTCTGAGATGCTTTTACATGGGCAGGTCTTTTTACGATGGGTACAAGTGATCCACACGGCTCCAATGGCTAGGGTACGGACGGGGAACCATATCTCTGGAAGCTAAAAAAAAAGTACAATGCAGGGTTGCCATGTTATTTATTTTGGATTTGGAGCTGCTTGCAGATATTCTACGTTCAGAATATGAAGACGCTGGTATCTCAATAAGAGGAGTGAGGCATGTTATATTGCTTTAGGCAGATGATATGCTGCTTCATTTAAGCAGACTGGAAGACAATCTCCCTTACATAGTACACGTGTTGGATAGATATGCAGAACTCTCGGGAATAAGGATCGGTCGGGAGAAATCCTGCTTGTTCTCGTTGGGCGACCTTTAGGCTTTAGATGAAAATCAGCTTCCGGAACTGTGTGTAAAATGGTCACTGCAGCCGTTTAGATACTTGCGACCTAACATTTGGCATGACCTGACAGATACACATACATATAACACACAGGTGGTGTTGCACGGTCTTGAAAAGACCATGCTATTTTGGAGGAAACTGCTGCTATCAACGGCAGACAGGGCAGCGCTGATTAAAATGATGTCGCTACCAAGGATACTGTCTCATTTGGTAAATGTTCCATACAACGTGCCTGTGACATCATTCCGTAAAGCCGATAGCGTTGTTAGAGAATTCTTATGGGTAGGTGGGATACGTGTGCCTAACTTTGAATGATATTATGCGAAGGGACAGCTACCGTTTGTCATTGGGTGGTTGGCAGATGAGCCTACACTAGAGACGCAGCTTCTGCAACCATGGGTGGAACCCTTTTATTTGAAGGAGATATTGTGGGTAGATGAAAGGAGTTTAATCAAGATGCTGCATCTGGTAACTCATGGTAGGAAGATGTGGCGGAGAGCCTGGAAATTGATAGGGGTTGACGACCCCTACTCCCCACACGTCCCTCTGCTAGCGATAGCAAATAGACACTGGGAAATGAGGAAATTAGTCAGAATTCAATGGGAAGAGAAAGGAGTAGCTACTGTAGGTGACTTCACAGAGGAAGGGTGGTTAATAGATTTTGAGACCTTATGTCACGACTGTGGAATTGAAGAAGGGCAGTTTCTGACTCATATGAGTATGGTCGGATTAATTGTGAAATAGGGCCTGAAGTTTGGACTAGAATAGAGATTGATGGTACTCTTAGGACCATGTATGATGTTACGGAGGGGGGCCATGTCGTATCCTTTCTGTATGAATTATTGATGGGGCGACAAGGGCAGGGAACATTGCAGACACAAGCAATATGGGAAGAGTACCTAGGTAAAGAATTCACTGATGTGGAATGGGAAATATGCTTCTTTACACAAAACAGGTGTCAAGAAATGTTAGCTGTAAGTTGATCCAACTGTATTTGACACATCCCACATACATGGCACCACACAGGATATCGCAGATACCAGGTGTAGATAAACAGAGCTGCCCCAGATGTTTGGCGGAGGGAGTGGGGAATGCTTCATATGTTCTGGACTTGGCCCATTATTAAAATATTCTGGGGAGCGGTTGCGGATAGAGCAGCTGAGGGACAGGTTCGAATGAAGGAGTGGCCATCTGAAGCTTGTTTATTTGGCATGTTCTCGGGGGAAGAGAAGAAGAGGACAGAATAGGCAGACAGTGCATCTGGCGGAAATGAAAGACACTGGGCCTCATCACGAGTTGGGCTGTATTCCCGGCTGTAATACAGCTGACTGTAATAGCCCTAACACCGACCAGTCCGGTGGTATTACCACCGGATCACGAGTTGGGCCTTAACGGTAAATCCCCATTCCTGATTGGGTCCATTGGATCCAATAGGGAATTTTCAGCGCTAATTATGCCGGCTAATACAGCCGGCTGTAATACAGCCGAAAACAGGGATTTTCACCTCCAGAAAAAAGCTGGAGGTAAAACAGTCGATTTAGCACCCAACTCGTGATAGGGCCAGCCCTTAAATATGGCTGTAATATCGTTACCACCACATTTAAGGGCTACAGCCAAACTCGTGATGAGGCCCCTTATCTGTAAATTAGCCAAGCGTAGTATAGCCATGGCCTGGAAAATGACTAGAGGCCCCAGTATCGAAGCATGGTGGGGATATTTATGGAGATGGGTGATGGCGGAGACAGTGGTATGCATGGGGTGGTAGGCAGAAGCCAAAGAGAGGGGAGGAAAGACGTGCTGGCCTGGAATATGCTCACCCAGAAAATGTTCAATACCACGAAAACAGTGCAAAGCATGCAGGGCCATGGTTAATGGGATTAATGTGGAAAGCAGGTTATATCATGGTTGTTTTAAAGAGACAGGAGCCAGGAGCGCTGAGAGATAGACGATGCAAAGAAATGGAAAGAGAGATGGCTGGGGTCTGCAATGTGAGATGCAATAATGAAAAATGTACAAGTGTAAGTTGGAGGGACCCTGTTTGACTCAGGTCAGCTAGCTGAGTCCCCTGCATTAGAAAGGTACATGCAGTTCTTCCGTAGTAACTTCAAGAATTGTGCATGACAAAAGCCCTATCAGTGTGAAAACTATTTACATTTTCATGTTCGATTATTTGAGGGTGGGTGGGAGCGGGACAGAGCGGTTTTACATCTGTTTGTTCTGTTATGGGGAAAAAAAACAATAAAATACATTTTTCCTAAGGTATATTCCTTCACCTTTAATCTGTCTGGTACATTTTCCTGCCAGGGCTTTTCTCATGTGTGTGTTTTTGCACCTTTAATTTGCCTGGTATATTCCCCTGACAGGGCTTTCTCATGTGAGTATTGTATACACTTGCAAACTTGATAGTCTCTTGTGTCTGTACTGTCCGGTCTTGAATCCCCCAGGTATAATATCCTGCCAGGGCTTCGCTCATAGGTGTATTGCATACAATCACAAACTTGACAGTCTTTTCTGTATATTCTGTTATGCCTCGTTAAGGAATTCCACTTGCTTGTTCTTAATTATTTGCTTTATTTGCATGTATTTGGGTTTGGCAAGCTTGCTGATACACCTTGGTGTCCCCGCTTCCCGGGGTTGACCTCACCAGCTTTGGCTGGCATATGTTGGTTCTCCTGCTGCAAGCAGGTGTCGGCCTTCTGGCGTTCTGCCTTCTCTTGCTGCTTCTGCTTTCCATCTTCACGTCCTCTTGCGGCTCCTGCTTCTCTGTTTCCACATCTCTTCGGGCTTCTGTTTGGTTGAGGCTGTCTTGTAGTACCCGCCAACGCACAGAAGCTCTCTGTCTGCTTCTGGCATCCTCGCTGTGCATGTGTTCTCCTGCAGTTTACTTTCCTTTCCCTTGTTGGAAAGCTGCTTTGCTCCACAGACACCACTCCAGGCCCACAGTTCCTCTTTGAGCACTGAGAGAGGTGGCGTTCTCCAGCCTGTATCCCTTCATCAGCATTTGTGCCGGTTTCAATTGTCCGGCTTCAGGTAGGTTTCTATAACAGCTAGAGCACAGCCTGCGCTCCTGGCCTCCATTGACCCTCATTACTTGGCTCATCTTCCTCATTACAGTATTTTCAAACTTATGGAAAAAGGCTGGTTCTTATAACTTGGATGTGAAATTTGGTACAGTGTTCTTAGTGATCTTGAAGAGCAAGTCAGTTATAGAGGCCTTGTGTGTAGAACCCGAGAAGATGTTTTCAGTGCCTTTCTTGGGTCGGTGAGTGGAGGGATGACAATATGTCATTTGGGCATGGAGAATGGAAAATGTAAAAGGGCGACACCATGTCTCGTTCGATGATGTCACAACATTCCCCCCACCCCCCGAGGATTGTCTCCCCTCATGGGATCCTATCTCATATATACACCCCTTGGGTCAGGATCAGGTAGCGTTTGCCATCCCCTAACCACATGGGGAGAGGCCACCACCGAGAAAAGAGTGATGACACCATCGGATTCATCATGCCAGGCAAAGCCGCAGTAGTATTAATTGGCCATTGATGGTAGCAGGTGCAAAATTGTACGAGTTCCTAGCCATCTAATAGCAGTGCCTGTGAAATGCCTAATACTTATACACAAGCCAAAACTGTTTGTTTTGCCAATGCTTGTTCTTAACAGGGCTTCAGTGAAGAACAGCAGAATGCTTATAAATAAAGTGTCTGAAGGCAGACCTGGTAAGACATTTTTATAGCATCAGTAGATTGTTTACAACTCCAATTAGGTCATTAACTCTCAGAAGACCGCGTTGAAAAAAACAACACTAGCATGCACTTTGAGTGCAAGGTTTGAGGGTAAGGCTTGATTAAAGCAAGCTCAAACAGTGCTCATGAGAAGGTATTTTTGGCAGGGAGGGGCAAGAACTGGGTGGGAAGGCCCATAGGGATTAGTATGGCCATGGGCAGTCAATATGTGGGCACATACTGTGAGGGTTCAATAATGTGAGGCTCACGACTATGTTTAGATTTCTCAAGATTCAACATTTTATTTTGCACACAATTATAAAATAAACCCTAACTAAACTACTCTACCAGGGAATACCTTACCCATTCTAGGATCTAAGGGAAATCGCCTGGCATTCACAAAACTAACCCTCACACTAAACATAAACATTCAAAGCAACATGGAAACAACGAAAATAAAAAATGTTACCAAATAACCAGTGTCTTGGATGACTTCTGATGATGCTGGGCAGAACTTGCTCCCCCAAGAATGTGCCAAAGTCAATTTCCTCAGAGGAAAAGAAAAGTCTTAAAGTCTTGAAAGGTTCCAAAGAAACAAAAGTTAATACATAAATAAAAATCCACTGGTAACAGTTACTTCTTTGCTTGATGAAACTAATCTCCTTCCCAGTTTCACAAAGAAAATAACAGCACCAATAAGGATTCATTGGTGGCTTCCTTCCAGAGAAATAATGGGTAAAGTTGAAGACAAAAGTACCATTTCTGTTTACATCAACTCTTCTGCTTTCAACTTCTGCAGCGTATTTTATACACAATTTGCCAGGATGCTTCTACTTAATGTTTGCTCTCTCTCTCTTCACTAACTCCTTTCTACTATTTGTACTGTTCCAGCAGGCTCCCTTTCCCCACAGTTGACTTGTGCTTCTACTACTTCAATTGATACAGTTCTGACAAAAACATGTTGACCACCACATTTCTACTGCTGCTACTCCAACTTCCAATGTTAGGAAAATGTGCTGCTGCTACTGCAACTTCAACTTTATTCAACTTCAGCAAGACTTCTTTGACCTCTACAGGTTGGCAAGGCACTCTTCTCTCTTGTCTGACAAGAAAGTGCAGCCTGTTTGCCTTTCCATCTGTCTTGCAGCTACCATAATATCTGCTTCCAGACTATTTCTCCTTTATTCAAACAGTCTCAGCCAAGCAGATTTAAAACAACTATTTTTAACAAGCATCAAGCTCCCTTCCCCGGCTTCATGTATACCTTTACTCCAATGGTTACCCAAAGCTTCTGTGCTACTATTATAGCTTTGGAAACCTTGTCAACTTAATATTAAAAGACTTTCAGGTAACAACAACTTAAACGACTTCAGAATAATGGTGTATAGTTCTTACATGAGCATGATTTACTTTAAAAGAGTTCACTGTATGGGCTTGGGTAATGCTTGTTCTTTTGTCCATCTTCTGCCATTGCTACAACTTCTACTGCTAGTGTTTCATATGTTACAAGATGTGGGTTTCTTGATGGAAATAAAATTAGGCACATGGAATTTCGTTTTAGTCTTGAACTGCCACTTCAAAGGATGCACGTTGTATTTATTTATTTATTGGACATTTGTATAGCGCCTATACAGTAGGAAGTGTTTAGGCCTCTTGACATTTAGATCGTGCAACTGCAGTAACATGAAGTGCTGGGGGGTCAGGGCATGGGATGGGAGAGGGAAGGGGTTGAGGGAGAAGTGCAGAAGGGACAGACCCACAGTGGATGGGCAAGTGCCAGGTGGAGGCCCAGAGGGCCAGTGCCAGGGGAGGGAGAGAGGGGTAGGGGTGAATAGTGCAAGAACGAAGGTGGACCAGCCTCAGTGGCTAGTCTGAGGAGGTAGCCCGAGGCAAGTGCTCCAAAAAGGGTGCAGGGGACAACTGGTTGAAGGAAGGCCTGGCCCCGGAGGGTCATAAGGGTCACAGGCAACCAGTCGCAGCAGCAGATGAAGGATATCGAGGGAGGGGGAGAAGGAAGGAGGATGAAAAAAGGAAGGTTGTGAGACGTTTTCAGAACTTAAGGAGATCCGGCTCAAGACATGGAGGGTCAGGATGATCATTACAGAGGGAGGCTCCTGCCGAAGAGAGGGATCTACCCCCCACTCTCTGTTTGGAGAATCATTTGATCTGCAGAGAGTTGGAGCTAGAGGACCGAAGGGCTCTAGCAGGGAGGTATTTAGGGAGCGAGAGTTGGATGTAGCGAGGTCACAGGCCCCAGAAAGCCTTGTGGAAGATGCAGAGGGTCTTGAATTTGATCCTTGCAACCACTGTGAGCCAGTGGAGAGATTTTAGGGCTGGAGAGATGCGGTCCCTGGGCCTAAGGCCAAGGATAAGTCTTGCAGTCCTATTCTGGATTATTTGAAGAGGGCAGAGGGAGGAGAGAGGAAAATTAAGGAAGAGGCTATTGCAATAATCCAGCCTGTAGAGAACCAGAGCTCTACAGACATTGAGTTTCTGGGGGAAGGTGAGGAAGAGGAGAATGCCTCTGAGGAGGTAAAGCTGAAAGTGGGCCTTCTGGGCAAGGTCAGCGATATGGGGTGAGAAGGAAAGAGAAGAGTCAAAGATGATGTTCCCACCTTTCGGTCAGCTTTCAGCCTCCAAGTTGTCAGGAAACACTGTTGCATGCGTAACATCTTTACCTACACTTTTAACATTTCAGAAAATTCAGTTCTGCTTCAATGACTTAACAGGCAGTATTCTCCTCGGTAATAGAGCCCATATGACCGTTCGACAACAAGGTATTTCTAATAATGGGAAAAAGAGATGCTTTTACTCCACGCGGGTACTTCAGCTTGTTAACAATAGCGCGTGTTACATTTCCCTTATTTGAATAACTTCCCACTTCTGCAAACAGCTTCTACTCGCTTAGTTGTATATGCAAGTGCGAATAAAGCTAGTTACAGTTACCGGCAAGGTATTTCTATTAGTTTGTAGTCTGCAGCGTCTTTTCACGACTCCACAATTATAACAACTGCAGGCCGCTTCTGCTTCCCGGCTTGGTTTCTTCTACTGCTACAGGCACTGTTGGGATCCACACCACTCTGTTGCACAGGTGTCTCCGATCCGGCCTCATTAAGGTAGAGTCTTCCACTCTCCAGTTTCTCTCAGCTTGGGTCTGCAAACAGGCCTTGGAAGAATGCATGACTTCAGCTCTGCATCCATGGCAACTAGGCACACCTGGAAAGACTGCCTGTTTCTTCCAGTGCTGCCACGGCCAAGGAGGGTTTGTGAGCACAGGACCAACTCAGAGCCTGCAGGTGAAATCTGCCCTTTCTCTGCCCCGGCATCCCTTCTGTGTTCACATTCCTGTGAACTGCCAGCCTCGTGCTCTGCTTCTTCTGCTTCTGCTACTGCCAAGCTTACGACTCCTGCTCCAGCTTCTTTCTACTGCTCCTCCCTGCTGCAGCCTTTTATGTCCCTCAGGGGGGCTAATTGTTTTCCGGTACAGGCCCTTAGGAATAATTGCCTCCTGACCCTGCAACAAGCTACTATGCTTGCCTGCCTGGCCTGGACTTCTGCATGCCTCTTCAGCCCTCTTCTTCACAGTGCCTGAGGGATTCTGGGACATGCAGTGATATATTCAATGTCTATACTTCTTTGAAAGGTTGAACAACGGATTTCCCTTTCTTGGTATTATTAAAAGAGGAATTATAAGGTTTAACCTTTTGAGAGACAAATCTAGGAGGAAAAGTCAAATTGTTATCGTTCCTGTTGGTATACCTTTGATATTGTGGAGACATGAACATGTGTGCTATAAAAGATTGGTTCTTTGGATTGAACACTAAATTGAGTTGCTCCTTCAGAATGTACCCTTCCATCCTTAGTAGGAGATCGAGATATATCAAAATGGCAATAAGCCAATTCCTCCTCTGTCTGTGGTAAAAGTATTCCTGTTCAAGGAAAAATACTGTGTCTCACCCTGTGAAATCTCCCCACCTCCCTGGGCCTGGTCTCTACCCAGGCGATCCTCCTGCAGTACACCACCCGCAGGACTCGGATCAGGAAGCATCTTCCCTTTCCTGGCCACCTGGGAGGAGACTCTAGGCAGGGTTTTAGTGGGGGATTTGCAGGATTCTCCACAATACCCAAACAACACCTACAGGCTGTGTGTCTCTCCTCATATGCTATCCCTCCCTATCTGTACACTCATGTAATAGTTTCAGCTTATTGGTGTTGCAAGCAACACCTAATAGTTCAAACTGACAAGCATTGGCAATGCCAATAGTTTTGCTGTTCTCTGCATTTTGCATTTATAGGCACCAGGGTGCAAGGTGAAGAGTACAAAGTTCCAAAGGGGATGTAATAAGGCGTGCAAGTGAGAAATAGAATGATAAGGGGAATAGAGCAGGGGAGGAAGCCATTGATAGAGTGTGCAATCGATGATGAGCAAGAGGAAATATGAGCTAGAATGGGTGAGAGTGAGAGGGTAAGAAATAAAGTGAGAGTGTGAGAGGAAGGAGGAGAGTGGATAGGGAGAGGGAGTAAGATGGGTGGGTGGGGATAGAGTAAGTAGAATGGGGTAGGGTGAGTGCAGGAATAAAGGGTGTAGGGTGGGTGTTGGGGTAAAGAGAGATTTAGTAGGGTTGAGTAGAGAAAGGGGAGTAGGATGGGTGGGGATTGGGAGAGAGGGTGTAGGCTGGGTGGATAGGGTAGAAAGAGGGGGGTGGGTTGGTGGGGGTAGAGAGAGTGAGGGTAGGGTGGGTGAGGGTAGAGAGAATTGGTAGGGTGGGTGCAGGTAGAGAGAGTTGATAGGCTGAGTCGATGGGGGTATATAGAGTTTTAGGGTGGGTGGGGGGGTAGAAAGACTGGGGGTATGGTGGGTGAGAGGGTAGGCTGGGTAAGGGTAAAGAGAGTTGGGGTTGGGTGGGTGTATGTAGAAAGAGTGCTGGTAGGGTGGGTAGGGGGGAGAAAGAGTGGGGG
Organism: Ambystoma mexicanum; assembly: GCF_040938575.1. Taxonomy (NCBI): domain Eukaryota; kingdom Metazoa; phylum Chordata; class Amphibia; order Caudata; family Ambystomatidae; genus Ambystoma; species Ambystoma mexicanum. The sequence continues at coordinate 933,169,270 of NC_090936.1, forward strand.
TAGAGCGGGTGGTGTTAAGAGTGGGTGGGTGAGGATAGAAAGAGTGGGGTGTGTCTGGTGGGTATAAAGAGTGGGGTAGGGTGGGTGTTGATAGAAATAGTGAGTGGGTGAGGATAGAAAGAGTGGGGTGTGGGTGGGGGTAGAGAGAGTGGTGGTAGATTGGGGTTAGAGAGTGGGGTAGGGTGGGTGGGGGTAGAAAGAGCAGGAGTAGGGTGGGTGGTGGTAGAGAGAGAGGGCTTCAGGTGGGTGGACAAGAGAGTGGGAGGAGGGTGTTTTTTTTTATAGAGAATGGGGGTAGGGTGGGTGTGGATAGGGAGTGATGGGGTATGGTTGGCAGTAGAAAGAGTGGGATGTGGGATGTAGGGTGGGTGGGGTTAGGGAAAGTGGGGTTTGGTGTGGTGGGTGAAGGTAGAGTGAGTGAGGGTAGGGTGGATGCAGGTAGGGGGAACGGTGGTAGGGTGGGTGGGCTCCGGTAGAGAGAGTGGGGGTCAGGTGAGGGTAGATAGAGTAGGAGTATGGATACAGGAAATGCACAGGTTGTCATTGATGGAGAGGGTACTTTATAAGATTCAGAAGAAATCAAATGTTTAAAGACATCTGGGAAAGATTCGTAATGTTGTTGGGAGATGATGGTTACCTTAGGTAGAGGAGAAGACAGAGTGGGAGGTGTGAGAGGAGGGGGATGCTTTTTGCTGATGTATATGTTCATCATGTTGATTTGTTTTTATTGCAATGTTCTTGCTACAATGTAAATACAATGAAAGAGAGGGCAGGAAATGGGTGGGTGGGGTAGTGAGGGAGGGGATTGGATTGGTGGGGGTAGAGAGGTAGGGTGAGGGGTGGGGCAGGGATGTGTAAGTGGGTAGGTAGGGTGAGTGAGTGCATTATAGAGAGTGGGGGGTGCGTGGTGTAGAGAGAGTGGGTATAGGATGGGTGGGTGTAGGGGGGTGGTTGGGGAAAGAGATTGTGGGTAGTATAGGTAGAGGTATAGTATGTTTTTTTTTATTTGTTTTGGCTACACAGTAACCTTTACAAAAATAGAAATCTCAAGTAAAATTACATAAGATTTCAGTAGATAAAATCTGATACACATTAATCATGACTAAAAACAAGCATAATATCATCACACGTTCTTCAACAGAGTATTTACAATTGAAGCGTAAACATAACTTTTCTTCGCCCATGATGTTTCATGTTACATGTCTCAATAAGACTTAGCAGCTTTATCATTTAGATATTCCATACCTTCACAATTTTCTACCCCATAATACAAAAACCGTATCATATTACTTTTTCATACTTTTCTTTAACAATCAAACCAGTTCCTAAAACCAAATTCTACAATAGCGATCTAAATTAATGATCAGCAATCATCCTTGCAGTTCGCATTTAGTTTTTAGAAAGCGTAACGACGCCAATTGCAGTTTAACCCTGGAGCCATATAGCATATCCATCCAAAGTGCTTCAAGGTTAACACATTCTGGATTGGGCACATATTTAAAAAAGTATTCAATACGTGCTTGTCTAAGTCCCGCACATTGAGTCAGTAGGTGTTCCAGTGTTGTGTCCCTGGAATCTAGATTACAGAATCTACATTCCGCAGTTGCGGCAAGCGGACCTCGCCTTATACTCACAATTTGGCCAGTTGCCAAAACATTAAAACAAAATCTTATAAATTCCTGTCTAAGCACTTTGCTTGGGAATTTTATGAGATAAGATTCCGTGGTGCCCATTTGTTGTTGTTAACCAGATGTGCATACAGTTTTTTGCTGTGAATTACACTGACCGTCGAGTTCCAGTCCGCATGCTGCAAGAGTCTCTTGACCTTCATGGGATTCTTAATAAGTAATTTTTTAGAGACCCCAACTTCTGCAAGGGATTCCTGAGCCTCCCTTTCCAGTTCCCGCAATACCGCAGACAAATCCTCACCTGCGGCCAGGCACCGTCCCAGGATTCCATACAAAGTGGAGGTCTTACCCACAAGCAATTTCCTGTATAGCGATACTCTACACCACACAATTATACTTAACAATGAAAATAGCACAAGGTCATAGCGTATCACCGCAAGTGGGACGCACTTCGGAAGGCACCAGACCAAAGACCGCAACAAGCGGGCTTCATATTTAGGAAATTCGTTTCTAAACCAAGAGGGGGCCAATTCCATCCCATAACAAAACTGCGCAATCGTCTTGCTACGGTACACTTTCAGACAAGGTAACATCGGACACTTTCCATATTTATTATACATTTTTCGCAATTGGGAAATCAATGGAGTGATTTTCTTATCCAAAAAGTAATTCAATTTGCCCTAGTTACAAACTCAAAAATGGGGTAGCCTAGATAGCGAAAGGCATGACATATTGAGAGTTTGGCATGATCTAAAAACCAAGCAAATCTAATTGCACATTTCCTGTAGCTTAATCGCATGATGAAAGTTTTTGTTCGATTAATGGCTAATGAATTTTCAACAGTATATTTCTTAAAAGAGGACAGCACACGTTGCAAGCCTATGGGCGTCAGGTCAAAAGGAAGTATGTCGTCGGCATAGGCAGTCCAGACAATCTTAGTACCCTCCACTTTAGGAGCAGCGCAGGATGCACCTTCCAAATCTGGGCCAACGTCAGATAAATCCAAATTACAAATAGTTGGCGCAAATATGCATCCCTGTCTAAGACCATTACTCGTAATAACTTCCTCCGAGAGGGTTCCCTCCGTATTAAGTCGGACCCTAATTTTGGTTTCAACATGGAGGTGATATATAATAGTTAATAGCTGTGCGGGCATATCTAGAGCAAATAATTTTTTCCACAGTGTGGCTCTATTTACCAAATCAAAGGCAGAGTGCAAATCAATTGACGCGAAGTATATTGGTTGGCTGCCTCTTAACCTGGTCTGTTGCTGCATAATAGACAAAAGAAGGTCCCCAGCATCCGTGCCCACTGTTTTCCTAAAACCAAATTGCTGGGGTGAGAGTACTGCCTCTCCATCCATCCAGGAATGGATATGTTCTAAGACTAAGGACGCAAAGATTTTGGAATCAGCATCCAGCAGGGCGATAGGTCTATAGCTAGATGGTATAGACCTATCGCCCTTTTTATAGATGGGTACCACATAAGACAAGTGCCAACTTGTTGGAAATACGCTAGATATAACTATGTCCTTAAACAAAAGACACAGAATCTTTGCCCACAGATTCGGATTGCCCTTAAATACTACGTTGGCAAGCATGTTTGGCCCTGGTGCCCGTGAAGACGAGCATCTTGAAATAAGTCTTTGTATATCCAGCAATGTAAAAAGGATATTCCATTGACATGTGAGGAGATCTGCCGGCACCGGCCAATTGGAAAAAGGTGGACAGTATAGGGAACCAAAGTGCCCTTCCCAAACAGCCGTGGAGATGCACACTTACTCTAGCTTGGATTTCACCTCTCCTATTGACTAGGGTCCAAAAATGTCTCGTGTTTGTTTTAGATAATGCCTCTAATATACTTTCCGCATCCTGCTGAAAGATATTTGCTTTTAGTGTACGCGCTTTGGTTTTCATTTATTTTTTACCTTTTTTATCACTTCCTCCAGTTTCGGAGTATACGGCAGTTTTACTAAACGTCGAATCTCACGATTCCTCTCTTTTTTAAGTAGGTACATAGTGGGATCAAAAACAGGTGTATGCGAAGGACCTGGTTTCTTGGGTCTCCTGATCCCTTGGGGCCCAAGGATAACACCCTTGACATAACAATTGAATTCCCCGTGTGTATACATTCTGATTTCTTTTTCACAGCCATTTTTATCGTAGTCCTGGAAGAAGACCTTATTTACTTTCTCAATATTATCACAGTGCCAATTAATTCTGTTCCCAGCAATTTTAAGCTCCATCGTCAAGGGATATACATCCTTAGGAGGGGCCACAGTTTGCGCCTGCAGGGTCAGTTTAAGAACACTCTGATCACTAACCATACAAGGTAATATTGTGAAGTCGGAAATGCGATTAAGTAGATGCATGTTTACAAAAATATAGTCTATAATGGAGAACTCAGATCCATTTGTCCAGGTGTAACATGTCACGTCCTTACTCAAGCAATCATTTACACAGTTTAAGCCCCAGCTCATCAGAAAATGATTCCACTGTAATCCCTGCACTTGTTTTATAGAGGAGCGATCATTTTTGGGACAAAGAGTCAACTCCCCAAGTGCCCCCTTTGAGCGCAAACTTTCTTCAGATTTAAAATCAACCAAGACCATAATATTCAAAATTTTACACAACATTTGGCATTCCTGGACGATACCATCAATCAGTTTAATAAATTCCTTGAAATCAAGCTCAGGACTCCAATAAACATTAATTATCAGCAGTTGGCCGAGGGGAACAGGGGGGAAGAAATGCAACAGCATGGCAATGCAACCCTTATGAGGCGAAAAAAGCTTAAGTCACTTGAAGGGCAGCGAATTTCTAATAGCAATAAGCATACCTCCCGAGGGTCTTCCTCTAGATTTTTTTACTGCTCGCACTTGATGCAAACAGTACCCGTCCAACACAAGGGGAGAAAGTGCCCATGTCTCTTGGAGACAAAAAATTCTTGCTTAAATTAGAAGACTAATGCTGTCAGACGCCAACCTTAGGGCTATATTTCCCCTTGAGTTCCAAGATAAAACTATATATGATAGTGAAGCCTATGGTTTCACATTTAAAGCTTGAATTTTGGCTAATGATTCGCTCAATGTTTGTGCCAGCCATTTTAAATCAGTTTCTGGAGTTAGAGTTTGTGCAATTACCCCAAGTCCTTTTTGAGTGTAAATATGAAGTGGCAGCAGCTGAACAGCTTCCTCCCCTCTACCTCACCTCCTCGGCTAATCAATCTATTATTAAATGGTTCAAGGTCAAAGCCAAAGCAGTGGAGGGAGTCAATTTCCGAAGCTACTAGTTCCATGATAGCCTGGGAAAAAAATACCAGTCTTACATCAGTGGATGGATGAAGTCAACCAATTTGATGTCGCCCGATGAAATCATGGAGAGTCTTGGTATTTCACTGAAGAGGAATAAAACTCTAAGGCGATTTAGAGAACCAGGACCGCCCTGCATAAGCATAAAATATAACATAATGCTAGGGCAATCCGTAAAATGGGGGGCTCTCCAGTCCATTCTATTGGGCATCTCATAATTTAAGGCTAGTTTGTTCGGTCTATAGGGACTGTGATTTTACCCCCCATAGGGTATTCAGGACATACCCGATTCTCCCCTTCTTCCTGTAGATCATTACCAAAAGCCTGTATGTCGGCCCTATGGGACTTATGATTTTCCCCTTCTGACGAATGTGCAGCTCGTGCCAGGTTCTCCCATTCTTTGGACGGGTGGAGGTTCATATTTCTTTCAGGAATGTTTCTCATTTCGTATTGCTCACACGTAAAGTTTTGCTGTAATTTCAAGGAGTCTAGGCAAGATAAGTTGAGCCGTGCTGCAGGTCCCTCATTGGTATGGGTTACGTAGTTAAGCGTAGCGAGTTGTGCATCACTAATGCCCCCATGCCTCAATGGATTATCGGAACTATTAATCAAGCTATTTAGTTCACGGCCCAACCCAATCATGGACAATGGCTCAATTTGATGTTTTTCTATCCCAACATAATCTTGAGGAGGCCCAAATACTTTAGTAACATTAGGAGGTCCTTCTATATTATCATTTTTCTCAATTGGATGGTGCCTTTCTTCGGTCCAATTATAAGTGACCGGAAATCTAACACCCCGACTGCTGGAGTCTTCTAACAAGTTCTTAAGGGCCTGTTTTACCAGGATTTTAATATCCTCACTAGGAACCAGGGTGGGTACCGAAGACAGGAACAGATCCCCCCCACGCTCCTTCCCATTGGAGCTCCTTGGGCATGGGGTTCCCCTGCATAGGTAGCCTCCCCTCCATTTAAGGGGTGATTGCCTCAGTTGTTAATTCCCCAACCTCGGCCTTCTCTTGGGGTACAGGGGTGGGATTTCTCAATACTATAAAGTGTGGGGCGGGTAGTATGCCCGTATTTTCCTCACCACTACAATGACTATTTTAAATTTTTGGTGTAAAAAAAAGCTTAATGTCAGTGTTATCGTTCGGGCCCGGTCTTTTTTTATTATTTTTTGTTTTGTTTATGGTATTTTTTAGAGAGGACTGAGCCTCATGACAGTATTTGAGGCCCTGAGGGGGTTTCCTCCCCGTTTGACCCTCTTCCTCTATATGTACAATTTTTTTAGCATTTCTTTTTTCATTTGTTTAAGTGTCTGAATGCGTCCCTTATGGCTCATAGCCTCAATCAGGGTATCAGAGGTGTCCTCATAATCGCCCTCCTCCTGGACTGTAGGCACAGATAAACACGGGACATGGTCATCAACTAAAGCCAGGTTGATTTTTTTTGGAGTCCCCAGTTCTTTCAGTTCTAGGGCTTTTTTACTTTCCTCATCGAGTTGTGACAAATCAATGCCACCTTCGACGGAGAGTCCGCATATATCTTTTAAATTGGCATTGGTGTTGGAAATTTTTAAGGCAGGTAAGTTCTTGCTTTTTTTTCAGGCTTTTTAATAGAACTATGCGCTCTGGCCGCCCTGCGCCTGATGGCCTTAGCCCTCATTTTTTTCTCCCTGCGGGAGGTGTGCTGATTGATGATAGTTGCACATTTTGTGGTAGAATCTCTATCCCTAAATCCCCTCTCATCACCGTCAGGATCACCTCCTTCCTCCAATGCCCTTAGGAGTGCAGAGGGGCTGTCTGTATTAGTGGCTGCCTGCAAGGCGTAGGAGAAGCTGTTGCTAATTACCAGCTTCTCTTCTAATCTTATAAAGTTTGAGTGCACTACACCAATGTTCTCCTCCAGATTTTTAATCTAGGTACCATTTATAGACACCATTACTTTAAGTTCTGCCAGGCTGCCCAGTAAGGCGGGCAATGTGTCATTGTTCCCTTTTGTAAGAACCTCTGCGTAGGATTTTGGACAAGCCACAATCTCACATTCCGTTTGCGAGGTCTGATCGTGATAGTACATTCGGCTTTGAGCTTTACCGTGCCCCCCCGTCAGAACACATCTCTCCATAGCCAAAAGATAGCCCTTCAATTTACAGGTTTTCTCTGTATTAAGTATTATCAAGGATCTAAGTTCCTGGATGTCCAAGTGGGTCCGCTCATGGCCCTTGTGCAGGAGATTTAGGATCCTTGTTAGCACTGGAAATGTGGCATATGTTGAGGCCGTGTCCTCAGAATTAATGCCTTCAAAAAGCGGTCCAATGTGAGGATCGGTTGTGCCAAATGATTGATATTGTATAGGGGAAGTGGGGCTATAAGATTTTATAAGGTTGGCAGCCTGTCTACCCAGCCCCTCACTATCCCTATTGGATGGTACCTTTTCCTTTGCCCCAAAGTTGGTGCCAAAAGATTGAACACAAGAAGTGGAGTTGGGCAGGGGAGAAAGTGGAGCCTCATCAGTGGCTTCATGCAAGTGTACGTTATCAAAGCCCCCTGCTCTGGGCCTAGCAGGAGTTGATGGCCCTTTCGACAAGCGGACCCTTCTGTCTAGTTCTGCAAGTACTACTGGCGCCACAAGGGAGGTGTCAGCCCCCATTTTCAGTTTGGCTCCCTCCTCTATTTGCCCCATTGAATAACTACCCAGATTTTCTTGTACACTTAATAAACTCTTCTGAGATGGGGCCGTAGTTAGGCCTAAGTTTGTAATTCTATCCCCAATACTCTCTTCCACCTGTGGTATAAACGCAGCACCTCAGTGTTCTCCATACACTTCCCCGTGGCAGTTGTTCCCTTAATTCACTGAAACCGTTTGATGCGTCTTTCAGTGAGGGATCAGACAAATAGCATCCAGTCTGAAGGCTATCCATATTAAACACAAAAACAGGTTTAGCCAAAGAATACGTTTTTTTTACCACCTGAAGAGGTCGAACAGATTTACCGTTGCAAAGCGTGCCGACCATGCTCCAGCAAAGCAGTCAGTAAAACGGTTCTTGCCCAACCAGGAGCATTGGAGGCACGATCCGCACAGTCAGTCAGTCCTTACCACCCAGATAGAAAAATATGAGTACCGAAGTGTTTGGAAGTAAACTTGAGTGCTACAATATTAACAGACACATTCCACAAAATAGCCCAGTAATACCTCCTTAACCCACAGAAACCTTCAGGCTCACCGTCCAGTACTTAAAAAATGCTTCTGCTTTCCACCGTCAAAAGCGGAGAAAGTATGGCCCGTCCGGGTTAAAGCTATTTATATACACCGGTTACGGCAGTTCTTTTCAGCATGCAGAAGCGCACCAGTTTAGACACCGGCCATTATTTTCAAAATCACTGGTCGCAACTGCATACAGTCTACATACAGAGGCTAAACGGCCCCGAATCTCCCTTTACACATTAATATCCATCCAGTTCTCACCTGTGAGTAAACTCCCAATATTTCATGAGTGGAAAGACCCTCAAAGATTCAGAGGCTTGTACACAAGCGATCCCCCTCTAACAGTAGTACTCAGACAATTTCCTAGATATGTGTTGGTTTCTAACAGTCTTTATTGACTGGCAACAAGTGGAGAGGCTCTAAGGCGGCCTGGTGGCGCGGGGCGCTTACTCACTGTTCAATGCGACCAAGTCCTGTGCTTCCCCAGTTGCCTCACTGTGGATGGGTTGTGCTCACCGGTGGCACGCTGTAAACTCCTAGGGCCCCCATGAAGCCTCCAGTGGCTGTGGTGTTATGCCCTAGGAGCTGTGGTGAGAGTTCTGCAACTCACTCTCCTTCTCATGTAGTCAGGAGCAGCGCTCCTGCACGACCGCTTCAGCTGGCAGGGCGCCAACTGTCAAGCGGGAACGTTTTCCCGCGGAGCGTGGGCTCGCGAGATCCCGTCTCGCGAGATCTCGCGAGAACACGCTCCCGCGATCACGTGATGTCCCCACACACCTCCTCTGCTGGAAAAAAGAATGGGCGGTCACTCCATGATGAAGTCCGCATATTTCCTGGGTTTCCTTCTCTCTCTCTGGGGCCTGCCAGGATCCGGGTATGGAGCGGGATCGATGAAGTGTCCTTGGGAGGGTGCTGGTGATTCGGGTTCTCTTTGTCCAGCTCCTTGCTGTGATCCCCTGGGTGTAGTTGGGGGAAGGGAGCTTGCGAAGTCGTTGTGATGGTGCGGCTCTATGATGTCTCCACTTGGGAGGTGATCGTTCTCGTATGGCTCTTGGCAGACTTGATCGACTCCAGTGTCTCCTGGCGAGTGTACAGTGTCTTCTTTCCTGCGGTACATGGCTACCCTCTCTAGATTCCATCTCCTGCCATCGCTGGTGCAGATGTGGTTTGTCCCTCTCTCCATGACTTCTATGGGACTGCTGTATCTGGAACCTGTGGAGGTGTCCTTGTGGGGAAGGCGTATCTTCACCAGATCCCCTTTGTTGACTTGTGTGTGTCGAGCGGCTCGGCGCAAATCCCCCTGTGCTTTCATTGCTTCTTTGTTGCGCTGCATGCGGCACGTTACGTCAACCATGTCAACGTCTTTGTCGGCTCTCACTTGCTGAAGCCATGGTGGTACCAGTGAGGATGCCGCCCTTCTCCCCCTCAGCAGATGGAACGGTGAAACACCTGTGACGGCATTGGGGGTGAGACGGTGGGCTGCTACGGCTTCTTTGACCGTCTTGTATGGGTCTAGGCCCGAGGCGTGAGCCAGTTGCAGCGCCCCTTTGATGAAGCGGTTGGCCCGCTCGACTCGGCCATTTGCCTGTGGGTGATATAGGCTTGCTTTTCGCTGTTTGATGTTGTTGAGCTTGAGAAATGTTTCCATTTCTCTGGAGACTAGTTGGACTCCGTTGTCCGTGACGAGTTCTTCGGGCAGGCCCTCCCGCTGGAATATGGCAGTGAGTGTTTCAATGACTGTTCCCGTGGTGATGTCCGGGGTGAAGTCCGCTTCCACCCATTTGGAAAAATAGTCGACCAAGACTATCCCGTAGCTGTGCTCTGGGGGCATGTTGTCCAGCGGCCCTATGAAATCCAGCCCCAGTTTTCGCCACACCCCTTTGGGGACTTCGGTGGGCAGCATGGGGGCTTGCCTCACGGCTAGGCGCTTGTCGCTGTTGGAGCATTCGTGGCACCTATCGACCATCTGCCGAACGTCCTGGTCCATACCTGGCCACCAGTATGCGTCGCGTATCCTTCTTCTGGTCATGTTGCACCCTAAATGGCCCGAGTGTGCTCTGCACAGTATGACTTTGCGGATTCCGCTGGGTGGGATGATTTGATCACCTCTGAGAATGAGACTGTTCATGGCAGTGATTTCCTCGTTCACCTTCCAGTAGGGACGAAGGCCTTCGGGGATCGCTCTCTCGTTGGGCCATCCATTTCGAACCCAGGTGCTTACGTGCCTTAGAGCATAGTCCTGCTCGAACTCTTCCTGCCAGTGGCGCTCGCTCATTTCCATGTACTCGACGTTCCTCAGGTCGCCGATGGACGCAACGACACATTCGTCTTCCAGGAATGTGGTGCCGGGGGCGCTTTGGTTGAGGAGCCTGGACATGCAGTCCGCTTGTGCGTTTTTCCAGCCCGCAATGTGTTGTATCTCATAGGTATATTCTTGGAGCTTCGCGGCGATCCTGGCCAGTCTGGGGGTGGCCGTCTTGGTGCTGCCCGGGCTCAGCATGTGAATTGGGGGCTTGTGATCGGTGATCAGCTTGAATCTTGTCCCCCATACGTATGATCTGAAGTAGTCGACGGCCCAAGCGCATGCCAACATCTCTTTCTCTACCGTAGAGTAATTCTTCTCGGATGAGGATAATGCCTTGGATGGAAACGCCACAATGTTCTCCGTGTCGCCCTTTTTCTGGGTCAAGGTGGCCCCTAGGCCGTATGCGCTGCCGTCAGTGGTGATGTAGGTGTCCCATTCAGGGTTGTATGGTTTAAGGCACGGCGCGTGTAGAATCCTATTCTTGATTTCGCCGAAAGCCTCATCTTGTTCTGGGCCCCAAGAGTACGCTGCCCCCTTCTTCAGAAGCTCCCTCATGGGAGACGTGGTCTCAGAGAACCTGGGGACGAATTTGGCATAGTACTCCGCTAGGCCTAAGAATGAGCGTAGTTCCTCTTTGGACATCGGCGCCGGTGCCTCAGTAATGGCCTCCATGAGGTTCCTCTTGGGGCTTACCCCATCACTCGAGATGCAGTACCCAAGATACTCTACTTTGTTCACCCCGAAGACACACTTTTCATGGCGTAGGTGAATGCCTTCCTCCTGAAGTCTGCTTAGGACTGACTTGAGTGCCTTGTCATGGGTCTCGTTGTCCTTGGCGTATACCAGAATGTCGTTTTGGAAGAATGAGACATTGGTGAGGCCTTTCAGTAGGGAGTTCATCATCCTCTGGAATGCGGATGCTGCGGACGATAACCCGAAAGGCATGCGGGTGTATTGGAAGGTGCCAAAAGGAGTGATGAACGCCGTCAGGGGGCGGGAGGACTTGTGTAGGGGAATCTGGTGATAGGCATCACGCATGTCCAGCTTCGAGAAAATGGCCGCCTCTTTCATCATGAGGACGATCTCATTGATGCTGGGGAGTGCGAAGCTATCCGTGATCACCTCCAAGTTCAGGCTTCTCAGGTCGATACAGATTCTGAGGTCGTTGCTGGATTTTTTCTTAACTAGTACTACCGGACTCAGCCACTCCGAGGATTCCACGGTTTCAATGGTTCCTTCTTCGACCATCTTCCTCAGGTGGGCGTCCAAAGCTGGTCTTGCGGTGGCAGGTACTGCCCTTACTTTGTGCTTGACTGGAGTGGCGTTGGGTTTCAGCCGAATTTTGTGGACGAAGTTTTTCACTTTTCCCAGTTTCTCGGAAAACAGGCTTGGAAAGATCTCCTTGTAGTTTTGCGCTGCTCCTGACGAGATCATGAGCACCTGTTCCGGAGTGCTGGGATCTAGTTTCATGCTGAGTTTGTGTTGGTCATCCCACCCCAGCACGGCTGGACCTTTGGGAGAAAAATACACTTTGGTGGTGGTAGACCTCCCCTTGAAATCGATACGGGCCTTGATGTACCCCAACAGTTCGACCGTTGCCCCTCCAAACACGGTGGGTTTTTGCCTGGTTGATCTAATCTCCACTTTTTCCCATCATCTCCTTGTACGTGTTGATGGGCAGAATGGTGAGGTCGGATCCCGAATCAGCCATGACGCGCGTTTCCATTCCGTCCACTTTAATGGTGCAGTGGGGCTTTTCTCTTCTGGCATGGGGGGCATTGACCATGACAACCATGGGTCTGTCCTGCAGTTCATCCTCATCGGTTGAGGTGCAGTCACCGTCGACACGGGACACAGTTTTCTCCCGCCACATGCATGCTGGAGCCACGTGGCCAATGCGTCCGCACTTGGAGCACTCCTTATTCCTGGCGGGACAGTCGCGGTCGTTCACCATGTGCTTGAGGCTGGCGCATCTGTAGCATTTCGGTGCCTCCTTTTTCCTGGGACTTTTGTCTTTAGGGCCGTCGCGGGATTACTTGTCTCTGCGACCTCTCCATTGTAGCGCCGCCATTTCGGGCACGGGCAGGTGACTTCCCGCCTCCTTGCGTCTGCTGGAGGTTTCTTCCTCCGCCCTGGCAATCTGGATGGCTTTATCGAGGGTGACCTCCTTTTCTTGGATGAGCTTGTCCTGTACTTTCCTAGAGTTGGTGTGGACAACAAGCATGTCGCAGATGACCTGTTCTGCATTTTCTCCGAAGGCGCAAAGAGAAGCGAGTTCCCTTATCCTGGTGATGTAGTCATCCACGAGTTCGCTCCCTTTTTGTTTGCGAGTGTAGAATCTCAACCTGTGCAGTACAATGTTCTCCTTGTTGGTGAACCTCTTCATGATACGACGAGTGGCTTCTTTGTAAACGTCGTCGTCTTCGGCGTCATCGTCGGCCGCAGGTATTTCTTTAAGGCCGGCAAAGATACGCTGACCTTCAACCCCTAGCGCATTCAACAGCATCGCCCTCTTCCTGATGGGGGCATATCGCGTGCCGCCCACCGCTTCCAAGTAGGTGGAAAAGAGGGGTTCCCATTGCATCCACGGAATCGCCGGTGTCCCTGGCAAGGGGAGAAACGCAGGGGGTGGTGTGGCGCCTTGCATGGTGGGTCCGTGGGACTTCAGGTATCCTCGTCGCCAGTTATGTTGTGGCCTAAATAGATGACAGGACGCTGTAGGGTTTCTAACAGTCTTTATTGACTGGCAACAAGTGGAGAGGTTCTAAGGCGGCCTGGTGGCGCGGGGCGCTTACTCACTGTTCAATGCGACCAAGTCCTGTGCTTCCCCAGTTGCCTCACTGTGGATGGGTTGTGCTCACCGGTGGCACGCTGTAAACTCCTAGGGCCCCCATGAAGCCTCCAGTGGCTGTGGTGTTATGCCCTAGGGGCTGTGGTGAGAGTTCTGCAACTCACTCTCCTTCTCATGTAGTCAGGAGCAGCGCTCCTGCACGACCGCTTCAGCTGGCAGGGCGCCAACTGTCAAGCGGGAACTGTTTCCCGCGGAGCGTGGGCTCGCGAGATCCTGTCTCGCGAGATCTCGCGAGAACACGCTCCCGCGATCACGTGATGTCCCCACAATACAGTTCTCTAAACACGTGTGAGTCAATCTAAGTAGATGCTCATTTTAACTTGAGACCTCTGCATCCCGCGCCGCGCACCGTGAACAGTAAACAGTACTTTGATGTACTTGTGGGTGTGCGTTGGTTTATATCTCGTAAGAAGGGGACGTTGCCGCCCGAGGGCAGAGTCCTCATGCGTTATCAGGACCTTTGAATAGAATACAAAAGAGATGTTTCAGCGAACAATCTCATAAGAGGTACACTATTTGACGGCTAAATAAGCACAACGTGTACAATGTGTATCAGGTGTAACAGACAAAGACGTCCTCCCAGCGGACGTATGCTTGAACAGCAGTGTAAGTTCCCAGCTCCTGACAAAGTGAAAGACGAATCCCCTGGAGCTTCTGCACTACAGTATGTGGGTGGGAATAGAGAGTGGAGGTAGGGTGTGTGGGGGTATTGAGAGTGGTGGTCTGAGGCATGGACAGCCTGTGACGCTGACCAGGGCATGCAGCCTTAGGGGCTCAGCAGGCACCAGCTGCCTGCCTCCAGCAAATAAAGGACTATTGTAAAACGGGCTACGCTGCTTCCATGTACAAGGCTCCCTGTTTTGTCTATACTAGGGAGGAAGCGTGTCACTGCTCAACTTCCTGCTGTGACGCTCCTGAGACAAATACCACCCCTCTCAGCAACCCACCAGATGCTGCAGGCCCCTAACGTGCTGCTTCTCAGTTTCTTTCTTCATGCAGAGCATTTAAAGGGGGAGTGATTTACAATTGATATGATAGGTTATTTATAATGCGCTTAATACCCAGAGGTTTCTAAGCGAGGACCCGGGAATTGAACCTGTGGTGCTCAGTGACGCCTTGCTTCCAAGGCGAGCACATTGCCCATGAGCTATCCTCCCAAGACCATTATATTTGACAAGACATTCTTAACGTTTCTGTGTTAAGAACTGAAAAGGGACATTTTTATTTTAAAAGCACATGCAAAGTATCAGTTGCCTACCTACATCTGTGCCCTCTTCCAGGACAACTAAACATATCACACAAAACCATTTTAAATGATCTGCCGTATTTTCACATGTACATATTCCACACACCACAAAGAGTTGATTTTAGGTAGACTGCCATTTTTCACACATTATATATGAACCATGACTTTGTCAAACATTAAAACACAAACAGGTACCTTTTCACACGTTACCTTTCGTTATGAGTATTGTAGGTACATTTTAAAAATTCACAGGCCATGTTTTGCCTTCTGCTGAATTGCATTCTGGTATTTGCAGTCTTCCACTCAAGGTGGGGGGGGAAATACCACAATTGTAAACAGTGTACCTAGGATATTTTCCAGTTATCTTTACAAAACAGTATTGTTGAAAGCCAAACGTGTGAGTAATAGGGGGAAAGATGAGGGGGCAAGTGAGTCACAAATATTTGCCCAGAATTTGGTGGGAGAGGTTACAGGACTGGAGGGGTTATTTTCGCTGTTTCTGGCCCTGTGCTGATTTTCGGGGCAAAAGTCAAGGATGCATGTGGGTGGACAGCATCTGCCCACTTTTTTTCAGAGGGTGGAAGCAACCCCAGTGAGTAGGTCTGAGGTCAGCATTAAAAGAAAAAGTTTGCTTGCACAAGTCGTCGGCTACTAGAATTTAACCCATGTTGTCATGTTTCCAGTGCAGACTTTTAACCACAAGACTACATATTAAAAGGTGGGCACCTTTTATACTTTGTAAGCATAGTTATTGGACATTCTACTCCCTCAGATTATTTTTCCAGGTTTATACATTTTTCTGAAAGGCCAGTGCTCATTTGTCTTGTACACTTTCTTTTAAGGGTAAAGGTCAATTCAACAAAATGTGTACATTTCACTTTAAGATATGTTCACTTACTGCCCATATATTAACGGGTGGCAGCTTTTTATTTTCTATGCAGGGGCAGAGATTCCCACACTGAGTGATACGAGGGAGCTGCACCCATCTCCAGGTCGAAAAAACAGATTTTACAGCACATTTTGCAGCAGGAATAAGAGAAGAGCATTGGCAATGCTTTTGTAGGCATGGGAAAGGCTCTTGTCAGGCAAAGCCGTAATGGAATTAACTACCCATTGTTGGTGGTAGGCACATAACGGCGTGAGTTTGTGGGCATCTAATAGACATGCCTGGCAAAAGGGTTAAACTAATGCACAAGCCACAAATGTTGGCTTGGCTAATGCTTGTTTTAAACAGGACTTCAGTGGATTTGCCAATGCCTGGTTTTAAGAGGACATCAGTGAAGGACATGCAGAGTGCTCATAAATGGAGTGGCTGAAGGCAGGACTGGTTGGCATTTTTACTGCACCATTAGCGTGTTTATAACTCCACTGGGCCTCATTACGGGGTCCGGCGGTGTTAGGCAGAATCATATGCAGTGCCCTTTGGGAACACCACACACAATTAAGACTACAAGTGTAAGTACAATTTCACCTTTGGTACAAGCTTCTACTACACAGTAAGGTGGGAGCGATGGCTGAGCAGCCAGACTTATCTCAAAAGTAAAGTGAGCATTACAAGAAGTTATACAAAGGACAACAATTACTATGATTCAAGCAAACACTGATTCAAGGTTTATGAGTGAAAGAATATACATTTATTTACACCATCAGTTATAAAACAGTTCACTATTATAAAGCAGCAGAAAATCACAGTCTTAATACACTACAACAACCCCCAATCAATTCTGGACAAGTTAGGCTCAAACTGAAGTGTGAGCAAAATGGCACTCCAGCAATTTAAAAGGGAGAAAAGACAAGGTTATTCAAAACCAATTACACCAACACGTTATAGGCAGGGCAATCTAGAAAAGGCTACTACAACTAGGATTCAAGTCAATAGACCTGGGCCAATGTTAATGGCTCAGAGTCTTTGCAGAGGATCGCACAGTTCAGAGTAGTTCACAGTTAAGTCTTTGCAAAGAGTTTAAAAAGAAGTTGGTCGGAGGAAAAGTTATTCAAAGGAGAAGAGAAGGACAAGCCTTCGGAGAGGCGAAAGATTTCAAGCACTTTCACCGCGGTCGGACAGAACGAACGACCGGATTTGCACAGTACCTTAGCTGGCGAAGAATGACGTAATTGAGGCAGTTGTTCCTGGCACTTCCTGCAGGCTCATGGTTCGTGAAGATTCAGTCGTGGTGACAAGAAGGAGGATGGCTGGAGAGTCCTGCACTGCCCAGGGATGAAGCCAGCAGTGGAGCAAAACGTCGAATAAAAGGTGCGCTCCTTAAAACCCAAACAGGTTCCGTTCCTCCTGGCTATCTGGTTCACTGCAGCGATGCACAGCTAATCCGACCAGGAGAAGGATTCTGGCTGTTGGTGTTTGGCAAGCTGGTTGGTCCCACCAAGCTCAAGGGAAGAAGATTCCTTGCAGATCTTCTCGGTCGTCGAAGTTTCGGCCGATTCGGACCTGCACCAGTGGCGACTCTGCCTTCCAGTCCCAGAGACTGGCTTTTTATGCACCAAATCCCCCATTCACACAGCCTGGCTGTCAATCACACAGCAGGGTGGCTCCACCTAGCCAATCAAACTAGAGTGCGACTTGGGTCTCCAAGGGGGCCTCAAACTCCTCCCTCAAATCCTGTCCACACAGACACTCATGCGCATAAGGAGGGCTTCTGTGCAGAAGCCCGCCCAAGGACGGCAGACAAAGGAACCAAACCTGGTTTGGCGTGCAGAGTAAAACACAAGAAAGACCTTTACAAAAAGAAATGGTGAATAAACCCGATTGGAACCAAATAAAAATAAAAGGGGTCCAGCGGGTTAGAGTTTGAGGCTACCACCGTAGCCTCTACGGTACCGAGGCTATTTTCATAGCTCGCAGTAGAATAAAAATGGTAGATACCACTGCCACCAGACAAATCTTAGAGAAAGGAGAACATAAAAATGTCCCATGAGAATTAGACAAAAAAGGATAACTATTAACCCTTCCAGTACTCTATGGAAAGATAGGGTGTACTGGTTCTGTAGATTTAAAAAGACTAGTAAAGTCAATGGCAACTTTACATGTTCTGGGAGACAGTAGTCAGTCCCAGAAAATGGAGTTTAAAGTGGGAAGTCTAAAAAGACAGCCCTGTGTCACTGCACTAAAGGTGCTGTGTGACACACAGTAAAAAGATGATGCCTATTGAGTGGGTGAAACTCCATAGTCCATGAGCAAAAAATGTACAACACACAGCAAAACACATGTAAGAGTGTGAAAAAAGGCTTACACTCTTACCAGGTGAAAAAATGTAACCCTAGAAATCCAGCAAAGCTGCTGAGGGACTCAACAGGTAAGGGAAATTAGCCATTCTGGAGAATTCTCCCTAAAAGCCGGTAACCGTGCCGGTGCTACCGGCAGGTTGCTGCCAGACCCGTAAATATTTACCAGTGCCTGACTTCCCAGTGGGATTACAACCCTGGCGGCCTGGAAAGTCAGGCATCAGTAAAATGTAAGTCCCCATTCCCATAGACTCTATGGGAATGGGGACACAGAAGCACCGGCACTGTTGCTAACGGTACTGGTGCTTCAGTGACCGGTCGGCCTACTGTGGCCGCTGTGCCCGGCAGGGTCAGACCTGTCAAGCACGGCGGCTCCGGCAGGCAGACCTTTAATATGCTGGTCCAGAAACAACTGTGCCGGTAAGGTTACCGGCACCATTGTTTCCGGACAGGCAGGATTATAACGAGGCCCATTAACTCTCAGAAGATTGCTTTGAGCAAACACTGGCAGGCACTTTGAATGCAAAGCCTGATGGTAAGTCTTGATTAAAGAGAGCTCAAAGAGTTCCCTTGAGGAGAGGAGGTGTTTTGGGCGGGCAGAGGCAGGAAGAGTGGGAATGGCCATACGGATTAGCATGGCCATCCGTGGGCTCATAATCAAACACCACCTATAGACTGAGGGTCTCTCCTTGTATGCCATTTCTTCCTATCTATACTCTAATGCAATAGTTTCGATGTGTAGGTGTCCACACCCAATAGCCCAAACTAAAGGGGTAGGGTGGCTGCTGCTGCTGAAAAGGTTATTTCTTGACACTGGACTTTATATATTTAACCTAAATGAGCTATGAAGCAGCCTGTTTTCAATTGATGGAGGCCTGCTCACCCTTTCTGCATCTGGGAGCTTAAATACTGTTCCCCACCCCACTACTAGAGTACCTGTGAGCGCTGTTGAGTTCTGGTGCCACTGTGGACCAGCTAAAAAAGGGGATTCTATTGATGTGACATTAGCTGCCTCTTGCAGTTTTCTTGCATCTCGTGGGTCTGCGTTTGGGACTGGTGAAACGGTTGGTGTAAGCCTTCCACTTTTTGCTGTTATCCGTGCAAGACTAGTGTTTGTGCCTATATGAGGATGTCCTAGCATATGCTCTAAGAAGTAAAATGCCTCAGACTGCTTCTACTTCCACTGTGGCTGTCCAACAACCGGTCCCTCCTGTTGCATAGCACCCCTCCTGGGAGCATGGTAGCTCCCAGATTGTTGTAATGGGTCACGTGGCCGTAGCCACGTGACCAATTTAATAAAAGAAACGGGCACTTCGGTCAGACCAACCACGACTCTGGTGTGTGCTTTCAGCACCATGCTGGTGCTACACCGCGTGCCATGGGCCCAAGGACGGGGCCCAGCACGAGGATGGTGCCCCTTCTGGGCAACGCCGTCCGATGCAGCAGCCAGGTGATCCCAGCTGTTGTGGCGACCCCGGCCTGGGTGCCCCCAGAGCCGGAATGTGTTGGGTGGCCCCAGCCACGTGTGGGCCTCCAGTGATCTGGGGCGAGTGGGGTGACCCCCACTCCATTGTCTGTGGCGTAATCGCCACACTAACGGACCACGTCGGGTGCACTCGACATGTGCATGGGATCTGCCGGTGATCCGGAGCAGGCCCCCAACACCTCCTCACCAAAGTGTATTGCTTATACCGCCTCTGGCTAATTTATTTATTTATGTATTGTATATATGGCGCATTCAACCCGTAGGCATTGAGGCGCTGACTCTAACTCCACAGCCGCGTTTCGTCTTGGATTTACAGCATCAATTATTTTTGCCTGGAACTGGTAATTAAATGTCTGGCGCCATGAAATGAGGGGGGGTCAGCCCCCATGTAACTCAAGGGCACGTGTACTTAAGTGCGGGAGCGGCCGCAGGCAACAAGGAGTGGGCAAAGGGTGACGGGAGGGAATGAAAGGCAGACGGAAGGCATTCTCCCCCCTCCTGTTTCTGTTTCCCCCCTTCCCACCAGGTGTTAGGGAGGCTCACACAGGCATCCTGAAAGGAAGTCCAACACAGAAGGCACCCAGACAGCCAGGGTGCTAATGGCAGGCACTGGCACCCTGGCAGCAAGTGTTTCTCTCCCCCTTTGACTTCAAAGGGGGAGAGAACAATAAGGCTAACAGATGAGGGGTAAGCAGAGGGCCTGGCACCTAGGTGCTATGTGGCCATCAGCATATGCTGGCCTATCTAATGCACAGGGGCCAAAGGGTTGTGATAGCCCAAGGGTAGAGTAGCCCTATAAAGACAGGGCTGCTGGAGCAGTCCTTCAGAAGAAACACTTGCCACGGCCTTGTTATTGCCCACACAAAAAGGAGTCTGTGTATTGTTTAATGTATATAATGTATGATGTCCATGTTCCCTAAGGTTAGCGTTTCCACAGCTTATGGTAGCAATAACCTCCTCAAGTCCAGTTGCTGCTGACGCTTGTATCCCGCACCCCATTCAGTCTAAAAAGACATTTGAAAAACTAGACCCCAACCAATTAATTATTTACGACGACATTACTGACCTTGCTTTTTTGGCAGGGATCTAGCTGGTGGAGCAATATTCATTGCATACAAGCGCTGAATTATGTAACTGTCTTGGCAGCGCCTTCTGTGATGCTTAATTATACGGATTCAGAGTTGGCCGGCATGGGAGCTCATTCAGTACATCACCCCCCCCCCCCCAGCCATGGTTGCAGTGCAGGCGAATCATGCTCCGAGCATTAGGCACTTTCTCGATCAGTCTGTATCAACCCCTTTGGGAGACATTTCAAATCAAGTGGTGGATGGGAAGCAATTGATACTGCCTCTTGGAGGAGGTTCTGCGGGGCTTTGCATTTCAACTCCGCATGAAGAGTCCCGTTTGGCGAATGTGCTATCTTGCCACCCCTGTGCTCTACCCGGAGTCCTCAGAGACTTTTCTGGATACTTGGGTTTCGTTTGTGCACCCCACACCTATTTGGTGTAGCTCATAGTGCATACCATCTGTATTCCTTTATTGAACCTTGTAATGCAACTTTAGTAAAGCTGTATGAGTCATTGAATGTAAAAATGAATGACCAAGTTGCTCTCCTTACCCTGCTAAATACGAATGTCTCTTTTATTGAAGGGCTTCTGACGACCCCCAAATGCTTATTCCTGTTTTTTTGGATAAAAAGCAATTGATCAACAAATCTATGGCAATGGAGCCAATACATGTAGTAGCGTCAACTCTGCAAGAAACAACAACGCCACAAGTCTTGGCTAATTTAGTTAAATCTTCACTCAATCAATCTTCATTTCGTGTTTCCCCAATAATGACGCTGGAAGCCTCGCCTTTGGCCACTATCTCATTCTCTGAATCATAGAGCATGAGCAGCAAGGGATTTTTTTTATTTTTAATATTGAAAAGAAGGCGAACTTGAAAGCGAAGAAACATCTAAAAATCAAAAAACAGCAAGTAAACCTTCATCCAGTGGTTCAAGAAAATTGTTAAGGTTAATAACTGTTCCTTTGAAAAGAGAGAAAAAAAGCTGTGGAAACGCTAACCTTAGAGAACATGGACATCATACATTATATACATTAAACAATACACAGACACATATTTGTGTTGGCAATAATAAGGCTGTGGCAAGTAAAAAAGGAGGGGTTAAAGAACAGTATTGATGCAAAATGATGCAGAGAGGATGTTGGCAGCCCTCTCCTCTAGGAAGTCATTGCTGATATGGTGCTTGTTTCAGACTAACCCAATCTCTGAGGAAGCTTGGATGGGTTACAGACTTGTTTGTGGGTCACTGCTTAGATAAGCAGGAAGCTCTTATGTTGCTGGATGAAAATTGGGAAATCTTGTTTGATAAGAATGACAATATTAATTTGATTAGAAAATGTAGCAAATACGGAGCACATGGCCCGTATTACCTCTCAAATGTTATGATTAAGGCATATCATTTGGCCTGGGACGAGATTTTATTTTCCATGTTTAAACAGGTGTTGGAGTCTTAAAGGGTTCCCTTCTCCTGAAAAAATTAGATTATTATCCCAGTCTTCAAGAAGGGCGATAGGACAAGCCCTCGGAATTACTGCCCGATCACCCTTCTTGATGCCCCGGGGAAGCTTTTTGCCTCTCGCATTTTTATGCGGTTACTTTGTTGGGTGAAAGAGAGTTCCAGTTTTGACCGCTTTCAATCTGAGTTTGTTGTAGGTCTGGGTACTTCATTGAATGCCTTTATTCTGGGACTTATTAAAAAAAGGGTTTTGTTTCAAGACTTGCCTATCTATCTTGCTTTCATTGACTCCTCAGTCCCTTATATAGAAATTCATTTCTAAGAGTGTGCTTAGATCTATTGGCCAGGAAAGAGATATTAGGCATTCGTCAAAGATGGTCTAAGGAGGAGAGCTGCTGTCGCTTTTGGAAGGTCACGTCTGAAACTGAACTTTGAGGCATTTGCTGATGTCCTGCCCTTGCTTGGCTAACAATATAGACCTTTTTTGGGTAAAGCTTTCAATCAGTACAGGACTCTAACAGTCGAAGCTGTGTGGGCCATTTTGTTTAGTCACCAATACGTAACTTTAACTTTGGCTATTGTTATGTTCTTTCAGCACATGATCTTCATAATTTAGAGGTGCTCTATCTATACTTGATATTAGGATGATCGGATTGTATTTGTTTTTATGTTTATATGCTGCATGTTATGAATGTTAAGACATCTGTGTTTTTAGTGGAATGGAAAACTTGATTGCTTGTTTCAACTCACACTGTATATTGACAACTTAATACTGTTGTATTTTAGGCAAATATGTGCATGCATATTTGTAAAACAAATGTATTGTATTTTATTGTGAAGGTTGAACTCGTTCAGCCATATACAATGTAAATAGAAAAAAAAACGAAACGGGTAGGAGCTGAATGTGACATGTGACACATGTAAATAGAAAAAAAAACGAAACGGGTAGGAGCTGAATGTGACATGTGACACATGCCACAGCAGGCCACCATTTTGTTGCATAGCAGATCTTATATCTAACATTGTAAAACCTTCAAAACAAAATAAATATTCTTTTCATTTACTTTTAAATAAGATGCTTTTGATATCCAGATTTTGAAACAAATTTGAATGTTTGTGTTGGGATTAGAATCCAGTACCTTCTGCTGTGTAGTTTGCCATTCTACCAATGTGTTATGTAACACATTGAAAGTCTGCAGAACATTTCTAGTGTAGCTTCTGGCAACAGTGTTTAGGACAGCGCTCCCTTTACTATGTCAGTACATGCCAGCAAGTGCCCTGGCATGCCAACAATATTGTATATCACCTGGAAATCATCCTTGTCTTTGGTTTTACTATTGTTAAACAGATCTGTGCCCCTATCCCCTTCCTTCATAATAAGCAACTTTCAACAACTGCATACTATAAAGCACATAGAAACACATTGTTATACAGCACAGACTCCTCTGGTTTGCTTGCATTGCCTAAGTGCATGCACATGTACAATTTTGCACAAACTACAAATAATCATTTAATTTATTGTAAAACAAGATGCTTTTGATTTCCAGATATTAAAAATAAAATAATTAAAGGCATGCTTTTGGACTCAAACTCTGTATCTTCTGCTCTAAAGTTTGCCTTCTACCAATGTGCTATTGAACACAAGGAAAGCATGCAGAACATTTCTAGTATAGCTTCTTCCAACAGTGTTTAGAATGGTAGTCCCTTTTCTATGTCAATGCATGCTAGCAAGTGACCTGGCATGCCAACAATATTTTATTGCATATCACCTGGAAATCATCCTTGTCTTTGGTTTTACTAAATATGTGCACCTATCCTCTTCCTTCATAACAAGCAACTTTCAACAACTGCATGCTTTAAAGCACAGAAAAACACATGTTCACGCAGAACGGATTCCTCTGCTTTTCTTGCAGTACCTAAGTGCATGGTCCGGTACATCCCTGCACAAAATACAAATAATCTTTTCATTTACTGTTGAATCACATGTTTTTCATTTCCAGATTTAAAATAATAATAATATTAATAAGTCGAATTTGGGATTCATAGCCTAATGTACTGCCACTTTACTATCAAACACAAGGGAAGTCTGGAAACATTTTGTTTATATCTTCTTCCAAAAGTGTGTAGGGTAGCGATCCTTTTTTATGTCAATGCATGCCAGGATTCGACATAGCATGACACCCACATTTGATCGAATATCACCTTGATTTCATCCTTCTCTTCGATCTTAATAATGCTCAACACGTATGTCGCCTTATCATCTTCTTTCTTAGTAAACCATTTGCAATAATGTTCTTGTTTAAAGCACATAAAAACACGTTCACATGCAAAACGGGCTCCTCCCTTTTGCTTGTTTTACCTACATGATTGGTCATGTACAACCTTGCACAAACTACAAATCATCTTTTCATTTACTTTTAATTAAGATGCTTTTCATTTCCAGACATTTTAAAAAAAGAAAGTTGAATTTGGGATTTGTACCTTGTGTTCCATAGCCCAAAGCACTGCCACTTTACTATCAAATACATGGGAAGTCTGGAAACATTTTTGTTTAGACCTTCTTTCAAAAGTGTGTAGGGTAGCGATCCTTTTTTATGTCAATGCATGCCAGGATTCGACATAGCATGACACCCACATTTGATCGAATATCACCTTGATTTCATCCTTCTCTTCGATCTTAATAATGCTCAACACGTATGTCGCCTTATCATCTTCTTTCTTAGTAAACCATTTGCAATAATGTTCTTGTTTAAAGCACATAAAAACACGTTCACATGCAAAACGGGCTCCTCCCTTTTGCTTGTTTTACCTACATGATTGGTCATGTACAACCTTGCACAAACTACAAATCATCTTTTCATTTACTTTTAATTAAGATGCTTTTCATTTCCAGACATTTTAAAAAAAGAAAGTTGAATTTGGGATTTGTACCTTGTGTTCCATAGCCCAAAGCACTGCCACTTTACTATCAAATGCATGGGAAGTCTTTCAAAAGTGTGTAGGGTAGTGGTCTTTTTTATGTCAATGCATGCCAGGATTCGACATAGCATGCCACCCACATTTTATTGAATATCACCTTGATTTCATCCTTCTCTTCGATCTTAATAATGCTCAACACGTATGTCGCCTAATCATCTTCTTTCTTAGTAAACAATTTGCAATAATCCCCTGGTTTAAAGCACATACAAACACATTCACATACAAAGCAAGCTTCCTCGAATTGAGGCTAAATGGTATCCTTTGTTCCCCATCACTCATTTGCACATTCATGTGCCTCCTGCCCCTCTTACCCACAGCAAGTCTTTAAAAATAATACCATAATGATGGTCTGCATCCAGCCGCTGTTAGTGGTTCGTCCTGTAATGTCTTGGGATGCTGATGCTTTAAATTAGCTGGCTTGGGAGGGGCATGACTATGTTCTGAAGATTTACGTAGGGACCATGGCTTGGGTGGACGCTGTGAATGGGTAGCAGCCATGGATGGTATCAGGGTCCTTCCGCCTTCTTTTTCCAATATTAACTTTGAAAGATGGCTCGAGCTGGAGGGGGAGGCGAGCTCCCACCCACATGCTGAAAGTATAATCATGAAGCAAAATACATTTTACAGGTTGCCTTTGCTGTCGCCCCCAGGCCCTACACTGCATCTGACCTTGCAGTATCCAGCAGTGTTCATATCCCCCTGTTGCCTTCCTACTATAGTTTCAACACTACATTAGAACTTTTCTGACAAAGAAAGCTTTCTTGCTTTATGTAAGTACGCATGTAGGGGGCCACTAAAAAAGGAGCAGCGTGGAAAATGAAAGCAGATTTTCCATGCTAATGTTAAGGGGAGTCATGATTCTTTTAGGAGGCAAATGATCATGCTTTATTCTACTCTTTACTTCTCGAGCAGCTGTAAACATGTTTAACTAAATCAACAATAAAAACTACAAAACTCAGGGAAAAGAACAGTCTTTGTAGTTATAAAATTCAAATGCTGTGGTATCCGCCCTTTGTGGTCTTCTCCACCAATCCTGTTCCAAGAGCTACATAGCTGGCTATCCCTTGCACATTTACTCCTTGCTTATGCTGTTTCATGAAAAATGGAACATCTTAATAACTTGCTCTTGACTGTGTCTGTGACCAAATGCCCTGGTCGGCTCCCTCACTAACCTGATGACTCAAATTCTTCACCTGCAGTGGGAAATAGCATATAGAGAAACCTTTGGGAATCTGGGGCGGGCAATCAATGTCTTAACCACAATGCTTCCAAACTACACCTTGCCTTAGTTAAAGTGCGCACTTGCTTTGCCTGTCACTCAGCCTTCAGTTATTGCGCTGGTGGGGCAATACTTCACCTCTGTGTACTTAATAGAATCATGACTTTCCTTAATGTTAGTATAGAAGATATGTATTCTATGTGAAGAGCGGGGACTCGTATTATGATTATGTAAAGCTTACTCACCAGTAATGAGGCTACTGGGTTGCTCAGCATAAAGTAAAGATTCTTACGCATTGATTTGTTCGCCCAGTCTGTGCCTTTTAGAATATCTTCTAGGTGATATGTTTTTAAGACTGACAATTCAAAGCCGACAGAGACTGGAAGACGGCATTTGTGAGACATTGAAGAACTTTTAAAACCATCTCTTGGGAGACGACAGAACCAAGGAGTTGAGCTGAGCAAAAGACAAGTATTGAAGCTACTGCTCATGTCCACATGTTTGCTTTGTTTTTCTAAGTGGTAGGGCCAGATAGTGGGGTTTAGACTAAGGAATATTTCTTTTGGACATTTTGATGAGCAGCATTAGATTTAGTTTGTTAGGCAGGGAAGTTCCCAAATAGCAGTTGGGCTAGATATGCGTTTTTCTTATTATTTAAAGTAACACTGATGAGCATGTTAGTCTAACGCCTTCTTCTGGTTCACCACACTGCTACTACATGGTTGTGCATACAAATGCCACACAGCAGGCCCACATATGGTAGTGTATTGCATTCAGTCCCACCCATACCATGTTTTTGGAAAAAACAGTTGTTAGGGGAAAAGTGATGAATCTAGCACATGTATGCCCACAAATCGATGGCAACTGTGTCTCCATCTTTGCCCTGGCATGCACCACCTCACAGGACTTCTCTGGTTCAGCAGTTGCAGCAAATGTAAAGAACTACAGATCCCTCACTAAATTCCTGCCTAAAGTCTCCTCCCCGGTGGCCAGGGGAAGGCAGACGCTTCCTGATCCCAACCCTACGGGTGTTGTATTGCGGGAGGATCACCTGGGTGAAGACCGGGCCCAGGGTGGTGAGGAATTTCCTTGAAATGAGACGCAGTATTTTTCCTCTGGAAGGAAGAATCTTCCCAAGGTGTAACGCTCACCTGATTCTCGCAGAGGCGCCGGTCTTGACTGGGCGACTACCGTATCTTCAAAGGTGATGTGTAGCTCCCGGTTGGCTCTTTGGGCTGGACCTCTGTGCACTGTATGCCTGACGTGTAGAGTAAGATGTCTGCAGATAGAAAATATGGGGTTAATGAACTGGGGTTATTGGGGTGTCCCTATCTCTTTCCTCTTCTCCTCTCCTGTAGACCCCCAAAGGTTAACGCTCTCACCTTAGGTAAGTGAATGCCGAGCTCTCCATCTGCCTCGGGGCAGGGTGCTGTAACCAGTTTCTTCACTGGATAGGTAGCGCAGGCCTCTTGACTTCAGAGGACTGCTGTCCGTCGTTTACTGCACGAACGGTAAGTTTCGAGTCATTCAAATGTCTTTAAAGTCTTTAGTAATGATGTCTCTTGTTTTGCAGGGTTCCGGCGATGGCGGATGACGGGCTGAAGTGAGTTGAAGATGGAGCCCGTGTGATGAATAGAAGCGCCTGGAAGCACGTAAGTAAGCGCTTGTTGCCTGCTTCACTATGCGCTCTAACTGTCTTTTTATTTTGCAGGTACGAGTTCGGAGCGGCTGCAGGGTGCCGGAATACCCACTGGATTAGATGTGGAAAGGAGTAATGGCACGTGAGTATTAAAGTTCCCCAATGTCTTTAAACGCACCTTGTTTTGTCTTTCAGATGCGGGATGCAGCGCCGAAGGCCTCCGGAGCGTACGAAGAGTAGGTAAGCCTTTGCCTTTCAGATGCCGGAATGCTAACCTGTTCTTTCTTGTCTTTATAGGTGTTGCTGAAGACTGGATTCAGGATGGTAAGCCTTTGCCTTTCAGATGCCTGAATGCTAACCTGTTCTTTCTTGTCTTTATAGGTGTTGCTGAAGACTGGATTCAGGATGGTAAGCCTTTTTCCTTAGGCCCAGGACCGGATGCAGAAGACACGATGAGCGTTCTGCTGCAGAGGTTGCAGAATAGCGCAAAGCAAGATTCATCCACCGGGTGTGGTTTAAATAGCCTCCTGTAGTGCTTAGGTGTCTCCTTCCACAGCCACGCCTAAGTAAGAAAAGAGTTCCTGGTAAGAAAAGAGTTCCTGCCTTCCAGAAGAGTTCCAGTGTTCTGAATCTAGGGAGTGGCTCCAGCCCCACCCAACAGGAAAAGTAGTTCCAAACAGAAGAGGATCAGAGGCTCAACTGGCAGGCAAGTAAGCAGCATGGTCTGCTGAAGGTAAGTCCACCCAAGCATTATGAGCCCGGCGCTTCCAGCGCTGGGACTGGGCATATTTATGAGCCTGGTGCCACTGGCGCCAGGACTGGGTCCAAAAGGTCCCAATTGGGACTGGTTGGCACTCGGAACCTGGGTTATGGATCTGCTTCCAAGGGAGTTGGGAAAACCCTGACCTTTTGGAAGCAGAGATCATGACAGTACCCCCCCTCAAGGCCCCTCCCAAACCGGGCTTCTCCGGGGGTTTTGGCTTGTCAGGAAATGTTCGGTGAAATCTTTTGATTAGGCGAGGAGCGTGGACATATTCAGCAGGTTCCCAGGATCTCTCTTGGGGGCCGTAGCCTTTCCAGTCAATTAGGTAGAATAGTTTAGATTTGGAGATCTTGGAGTCCAGAATGCTTTTGACTTCAAACTCGAGTTCTCCATCCACTAGGATAGGTTTTGGAGATTTGGTTAGTCGGGTTTGAGGTTGCACGGGTTTTAATAGAGAGACGTGGAAGACCGGATGTATCTTCATGTGCGGGGGCAAGTCCAACTTGACCGCTACTGGGTTTACTATGGTAGTGATGGAATAGGGACCAAGGTATCTTGGGTTGAATGTGCGTGGCCCTTTTAGAGATAGATATTTGGTGGATAACCAGACTTGATCCCCTACTTGATAGTGAGGGGCTTCCTTCCGATGTTGATCTGCTCCTTTCTTGTATTGTTCTTTAGCCCTTTGAAGGTGAGAAACAGCTTCCTTAAAGGCTTGGGTGATTGTAGAATGCAGGTAGTCTACTGCTGGTGTTTCAAGATCTTGGAGGGGATCCAACTCCGAGGTTCGAGGGTGACTGCCGTACAAAAGAAAAATCGGGGTTTTCCCAGTTCCCGAATGGACAGAGTTATTGTAGGCATACTCGGCTATCCAAAGGATATCTTTCCAAGTTTTTTCAGTTTGTTGCAGCATGCAGCGTAAATACTGTTCCAGAGTTTGATTGGTCCTCTCGGTTTGTCCGTCGGTCTGAGGGTGGTGACTGGTCGATAGTCTCACATCAATTTGAGCCGACCGACAGCAACTTCGCCAAAAATGAGAAATAAATTGACTACCTCGATCCGAAATTAGAACCGAAGGAAAACCGTGCAGTCGGACGATGTTTTCGAGAAATTCTCGGGCCAGAGTTGCTGCTGTTGGCAAGCCTTTGAGCGGAATGAAATGCGCCATCTTGGAGAATAAGTCCACGATTACTAGAATCGTATTGTATCCGGAGCATGGAGGTAGATCGGTGATGAAGTCCATAGAAAGCGTATGCCAAGGGCGAGGTGGGATGTCAATAGGGCGTAAGAGGCCTGCTGGTCTTTCCTTTTGACTCTTGTTTTGGGCGCATACTCCACAGGACATTATAAAGTCTCTGATATCTTTTTTCCAAGACGGCCACCAGAAGTAGCGCTTGATCTTTTCTGAGGTCTTGGCTATACCGGGATGACCTTCCATTAAAGAGTCGTGATAACAAGAGATTACTTTTTTCTGTAAATCTGTGCTGGGTAGGTATAATCGTTCTTGGAAATACAATAAGTTGTCCTTTACTGCAAAGTCCTTTCCCTGCAGATGCCAATTCTGTATGTCTGCTGGAGTTACAAGTTGCCTGGCTTTATCCTTAACTTCCTCTATGGATTCTGTGGCGATTACACCCAGAATTCTTTGTTCGGGAATGATTGGTACAGGTTCAGGGTT
Organism: Ambystoma mexicanum; assembly: GCF_040938575.1. NCBI lineage: Eukaryota > Metazoa > Chordata > Amphibia > Caudata > Ambystomatidae > Ambystoma > Ambystoma mexicanum. Next base: position 933,199,341 of record NC_090936.1, read on the forward strand.
GACCAAGTGTTCTTCCACTCCCATCCGAGAAAGGGCATCGGCTTTACCGTTCTTTGTACCAGGTCGATAGGTAATTATGAAGTCAAACTCGGCAAAGAATAATGCCCAACGGAGTTGTCTAGAGGATTGGGCTTTTGCGGTCTTCAAATATTGCAGGTTTCGGTGATCCGTAATCACAGTAACGGTGTGTCGGGCCCCCAGCAGATAATGCCGCCAAGCCTTAAAGGCAGACTTGATAGCCAGAAGTTCCTTGTCAGTAATCGTGTAATTGATTTCAGGAGGCGAGAATTTGCGGGACCAAAATGCCACGGGATGCAACTGATTGGTTACCGGGTCCTTTTGTGATAGAACTGCCCCCATGGCAAGGCTTGAAGCATCAGTTTCCACGATGTAGGGGAGTTCGGGGCGAGGGTGTTTTAAGATTGGTGCAGAGATAAATTTAGTCTTCAAATCCTGGAAAGCTTGTTCCGCCTCGGTAGACCATTCAAAACGTTTGTTTTTCTTTAACAAGGCAGTGATGGGCTGGACTATTCGAGAGAATTCGGGGATAAACCTGCGGTAAAAGTTAGCGAAGCCTAACATGCTTTGCACACCTTTTACGGAGGATGGTGATGGCCATTTGAGAACTGCATCGACCTTCTTTGAATCCATACGCACTCCGCCAGGTGATAATATGAATCCCAAGAATTCAACTTCAGTCACGTTGAAAACACATTTTTCCAACTTAGCGAAGAGTTTGTGTTGACGCAATCTTTCGAGGACCATTTTCACGTGTTTCCGATGTTCAGATTCCGATGAAGAATAAACGAGGATGTCGTCAATGTAAACAACAACACATACATCTATGAGCTCTCTGAGGACATCGTTCATAAAATATTGAAAGGCGGCCGGGGCATTGCAAAGTCCGAAGGGCATGACCTGATATTCAAATAGCCCATACTTGGTGCGGAAGGCCGTCTTCCATTCATCGCCCTCTTTTACTCGTACCAAGTGGTAAGCTCCTCTAAGATCCAGCTTTGTATATATGCATGCTTTTCTGACTTGGTCCAGGAGTTCAGGGATCAAAGGTAACGGATATCTATTCTTAACGGTGATCTGGTTCAGGGAGCGATAATCGATACAAGTTCTAAGGTCTCCTTCCTTCTTTGGAACGAAGAACAAAGCTGAAGAAGCAGGGGACTTGGAAGGACGAATAAACCCATTTGCCAGGTATTGATCCAGGTATTGTCGAAGGTGAAGGTTCTCAGGCTCGGTGAGGGCATAAATTCTACTACAAGTAGGAGTAGATCCAGGTATCAGGTCTATCTGGCAGTCATAAGACCTATGAGGAGGTAGAGAGTTAGCCTGATCCTTCCGGAAAACATCTTGGTATTCTAGGTATTCGGGAGGTAACTGGGGAGTCTCTGAAGAAATTGCGGCCAGTGCAACACCAGGTGGAGGGTGACAAGTAGAGACACATTCTGGAAACTGGACCGTTCTTGCTCGCCAATCGATCAGAGGATTGTGTTTCTCTAACCAAGGTATTCCTAGAATAATCTGAAACTGAGGGGCCTTGATCACATCGAACACGATCTTCTCATGGTGTCCATCTTGACTTACTAGCGTCACCTCTTGAGTGGTATGCGTTACTGGCCCGGAGGCTATCTCCGTACCATCCACCGTAGTAATGACGTCCTTTACAGCCTTGGGACAAAGAGTTAGATTCATCCTCAAAACCATTTCATGATCCACATAATTGCCGATGGCACCGCTGTCGACGTAAGCTTCAATTGCATGTAATCGATCCGGATTATCAGGGCTAATGAGGACCATAGGTATCACGAAATGCGAGGTCACGGAACTGGTTTTCACGCTCGGCAAGAGGACCTCTATTCTTGTCGGGCGAGGTCGTTTCCCTGCTCAGAGTTTGTAACTTTGGTAACTGCAGCTCCTACTGCCTTCTTGGCAGGTTTCACCGGACAGTCTCGAAGAAAGTGCCCTGAGTTTCCGCGATATAGGCATAATTGCAACTGTTTCCTCCTTTCCCGCTCCCTTTGTGTTAGAGGACCTTTCAGACCCCCTATTTGCATGGGTTCCCCGGAGTCTACTCCTTTGGAAGGAGTTGGCGGTTTGGAAAATACTCGAGCATCAAACTTGGAACGATCGGCCTTCCTGTTCTGCAGCCTGTGATCTATTTGAACGACCAAGTCTATATAATCCGAACAGTCTTGTGGGGGATTCACTACTTGGGCTAAAACGTCTTTGAGCTCTCCACGTAGACCTCTATAAAACAGCATAATCCTTTTGTCCTCAGGCCATTGAGTTTCCACTATTAGTCTATTGAAAGATGCAATATAAGCCAAAAGGTCTTGATTACCCTGTCGCAACGAAAGAAGCTCATTGTCCAAGGCCTGCCCCTGTGAATGTCTTGCGAACAGTTTTTCCATACTAAGCTGAAAGGCTTGAAAATCATGGAGAACCGGATCATCTTGATTAACTAGAGGGATCGACCAGTCTGCCGCATTGCCACTAAGGTACGAAAGTACAAAAGCTACTTTTGCTTGATCAGTTGGAAAGGCTGCTGGCCGGCATAAGAAGTGCAACCGGCACTGATTGATAAATACTGCAAACCTCTTTGGGTCACCAGAAAATCGTTCGGGCGGAGCCAGAGGTACATTCCCAGGTAGGTTGATCTGCACTGGATTCATAGAGGATGTTGAAGGAAGATTTGCCCCTGATGCGGGTAACGGGGTCTGTCCGGCTTGTGACTGTAGCACTTGTCTAGCAAGATTGTCTGTTCTCTCCTTGGAAATAATTAGTTCCCTTCTTAGAGCATTCGTTTCCTGACGAGCTGCATGCACTTCTGCCCTTAGTTCCCCAAGTAACCGGGCTAGGGGGTCAGTATCCGAGGTTTCCATAGCGCCTGGGCGAGAGTTTTGCGGTAGGCTTTGCGTTCTGTAACGCTCACCTGATTCTCGCAGAGGCGCCGGTCTTGACTGGGCGACTACCGTATCTTCAAAGGTGATGTGTAGCACCCGGTTGGCTCTTTGGGCTGGACCTCTGTGCACTGTATGCCTGATGTGTAGAGTAAGATGTCTGCAGATAGAAAATATGGGGTTAATGAACTGGGGTTATTGGGGTGTCCCTATCTCTTTCCTCTTCTCCTCTCCTGTAGACCCCCAAAGGTTAACGCTCTCACCTTAGGTAAGTGAATGCCGAGCTCTCCATCTGCCTCGGGGCAGGGTGCTGTAACCAGTTTCTTCACTGGATAGGTAGCGCAGGCCTCTTGACTTCAGAGGACTGCTGTCCGTCGTTTACTGCACGAACGGTAAGTTTCGAGTCATTCAAATGTCTTTAAAGTCTTTAGTAATGATGTCTCTTGTTTTGCAGGGTTCCGGCGATGGCGGATGACGGGCTGAAGTGAGTTGAAGATGGAGCCCGTGTGATGAATAGAAGCGCCTGGAAGCACGTAAGTAAGCGCTTGTTGCCTGCTTCACTATGCGCTCTAACTGTCTTTTTATTTTGCAGGTACGAGTTCGGAGCGGCTGCAGGGTGCCGGAATACCCACTGGATTAGATGTGGAAAGGAGTAATGGCACGTGAGTATTAAAGTTCCCCAATGTCTTTAAACGCACCTTGTTTTGTCTTTCAGATGCGGGATGCAGCGCCGAAGGCCTCCGGAGCGTACGAAGAGTAGGTAAGCCTTTGCCTTTCAGATGCCGGAATGCTAACCTGTTCTTTCTTGTCTTTATAGGTGTTGCTGAAGACTGGATTCAGGATGGTAAGCCTTTGCCTTTCAGATGCCGGAATGCTAACCTGTTCTTTCTTGTCTTTATAGGTGTTGCTGAAGACTGGATTCAGGATGGTAAGCCTTTTTCCTTAGGCCCAGGACCGGATGCAGAAGACACGATGAGCGTTCTGCTGCAGAGGTTGCAGAATAGCGCAAAGCAAGATTCATCCACCGGGTGTGGTTTAAATAGCCTCCTGTAGTGCTTAGGTGTCTCCTTCCACAGCCACGCCTAAGTAAGAAAAGAGTTCCTGGTAAGAAAAGAGTTCCTGCCTTCCAGAAGAGTTCCAGTGTTCTGAATCTAGGGAGTGGCTCCAGCCCCACCCAACAGGAAAAGTAGTTCCAAACAGAAGAGGATCAGAGGCTCAACTGGCAGGCAAGTAAGCAGCATGGTCTGCTGAAGGTAAGTCCACCCAAGCATTATGAGCCCGGCGCTTCCAGCGCTGGGACTGGGCATATTTATGAGCCTGGTGCCACTGGCGCCAGGACTGGGTCCAAAAGGTCCCAATTGGGACTGGTTGGCACTCGGAACCTGGGTTATGGATCTGCTTCCAAGGGAGTTGGGAAAACCCTGACCTTTTGGAAGCAGAGATCATGACACAAGGTACCTAAAGAGGTAATGGCTTATTGTCATTTTAATATACCTATACCTCACGTTAGATCTTGAGTTATGGACCTTGATGTTGGGAAAGTTGAACAAATTTTACCAAAAGAAAGATCCTTTAAGGTATCCCAAAATAAACACCTTCCTAAAACCCAAGCGTGCAATATACAGGAATTTGGAAATATTGTCTTCAATAAACTATTTTCCTCTGAAAAGACACATTCTCATATCCCCTATCTTTTTAGCTTTAAGGGAATTAAATCTACCCTTAAAAGTAAACTAAATATGATCAAAACTAACTTTGTTGAAGGAAATTACAAGTCCCAGAATTCAAAAGGGACTGAGGCGAGGAAGAGGGCTGAAGAAGTATGCCTGTGCAGCAGTCAGGCAATTAAGCCTAACAGCCATTGCAGTGGTCAGGCAATTGAGCACAACAACCCACACCTGAAGAGGCCATGGGGGCATAATAGGCCCTCTCGGGTAGAGAAAGGGGGAAGGAGTGGAAGGAGCTGGAACGTTAACTGGAGTGCAGTCTGTAGCAGTGGAAGCAGAAGGAAGGCATGAGGCTGACAAACTAAGCAGAAGTGGGAGAACAAGAAGGACGCCGGAACATGGAGACAGCAGATTTCACCTGCGTGTTCTGAGAGAGTCCTGTCCTCCCAAACTCCGCAGGCGAAATGGTTTTCCCCATGTGAGCCTGATATCCATGGTTGCTGAGCTGTTGGCGTGCCAGAAACTGAGGCCAGAAGCAATTGTCGAGCTGAGGGTCTTGGGAATAGAGGAGACTCCCAAAACGTGTGGCTGGGCGAGAGACACCTGTTCAGGAGAAGGGTGTGCGTCCCCAGTGAACAAGAAGCAGCCGAAGTTGCAGCAGAAGTCGGGGGAAAGCAGTGCGATCTGCAGAGCAAGTGTTTCAGAAGCCGGTGAGTGAGGCGCAGTGTTCTAAAACATTGTGGAAGTCTTGCCGATAACTGTAACCAGCTCCTTTGCCACTCGTGTAAGACATTGGAACGAGTAGAAGCAGGGCCATCTAAGCAGTTTCTGCGGCCCGGGGCACAGACAGCCTTTGGGTCTCCCTCAGAAACCCATATCCTACTCCCACTCCCCTCAAAACCCATGTCGGCCCCCCTGCCCTCCCCGAAGCCCATGTCCCCAATTCTGTAAAATGAAGGGATTACATGCCTTGTGTCCAATTCAGCAGATACTTGTCTAAGCTTTAAATGGATTATCTAGTTGTTCATGAAATGTAAACATTACAAATCTATGTGACCAGTTTCCCCAAGAGGATGCTATGTTAAGGACATTTTCACTTTGTTCTTTTTTTGGCCAAGTTCTGTCAAAGAACGGGGAATGCCTTATTCTTGTGAGCAGTCACTGACTTCAGGCAGTATCTGTGGGGTATGAAATGTATGCTATGGGTATACTGCAAGCCATTTGTAAATGTCCTAGGCCATAACAGGCTCCCCACCACCTCTATTTTAGAACGGATTAGTTGTCCTCACCTGAAAGGGACAAACACCATTAAGGTGCCAAAAGCCTGATTTAGACCGTAACTGCTTAATTGAAGCCTTACTGCTTTAGACCTTGCCAGAACATCTCTGCTTGGGTGCAAGTGCTGATTGCAATATTATGTTGAAAAGACAAACAAAGCATGTGGCTGTGGCAATAATAGTTTTGGACCAGCACTTTTGCGATGAACCCCAGATGTCGGTAACTTGTGTGTGTCCTTTTCACTTCAGTAACTGATGCTCCTATTCTGTGGATATTTTGCTGTGGTCACAGTGCGCATCAGGCTTTGGCATTGTGTCTCACGTGCTGCCATTAAAACTGTCATAAGAGCAAAACCTGCACCTGGAAAATTAGAGACCAGGAATCGGAAAGGAGCCCTCATGTGTTCCCCCAGTGGTTCTTTACCTGCAAAATTGCACTGTAGCGTCAGTTAAACGATGTGTGCCTCGTTTTAGTGTGGTCATTAAACTCCATGAGAACTGTAGGTCAGCTCTCCTTCATTCAGTGCGACTCTGGAGGTGCCATTTCTTAAGCTTTTAGATGCCTGGAATAATGAAAATTGGCTTGTAAACCAAAGTTGCCATTTTCAGGGTGTGTGTAGATCTTAATGCAGGATGCCAGGCAGTGTGTGTTTGTTTTGAAACTGTAAACCGAAGTAACAGCACTATAAATAAAGGCCCAACATCTGCTGGGGACTTGGAGTGCAAATTTCTGTAAATTAGCATTTTACCCATGAAACTAATATAAACGTTTGCTTGTGTTCTAAAGCTTACCACGCTTACAGATGGAAGTGGTGTATGGTGTTACACTCCCAGTATTGGAGACCACTACTTACTCTATGCAACTCAAGTGCTTGCATGTATGCTCCGAAACGTATAATAAAATGGTTGTGCCAACATTTTTCATAAAGTAGGCGAAATTCATTTGTCTTTGGATTGTATTGTACTTGTCATTTATGTAACGCCTAACAAACACACCAATCATGTTGATTGTGTGAGTTTGTTAGATGCTGTGGGGCCCAGGGGACAGATATGGTGTTTTCTTACTGGGTATATATGATAGATGCCTAGTAAACAATACCATGCCTGTACCCTGCACCCATCAGCACCTCACCTACACAAAGAATCTTGTGTGCGGGTGTTAAGCGCTATGCGGCCCAGGGAACTGATATGGTATTTTTTGTACTGGACATAATACTAGATTTAGACACAGGGCCTCATTACATGTTTAGAGGCAGCCATGCCCTTAATAAGGGCATGGCTGCCTCCAAACTCAGGTCCGGGTCTCGCAAAAGGGGACTTACCAGGCCATTCCGACCTTGGAGGGCCCGGTAAATCCCTTTCGCGGGACCCGGACCCGGTACATCCCCATTCCCATTTCAGCCCCCATAGGGCTCAATGGGAATGGGGAGGATGCTAATAACGGGCCCGTTAATGACAGCCCGTTGTTAGCATCCTGGTCTGCTAGCAGGTCCCGCTAAGGACGCCTGTTCTGACCAGACGCCCTCAGCAGGACCCGCTGCAGACCTCGTAATGTGGCTGCCCGGAATGAACGGTGCCAGTCCCTTACCGGCACCGTTCATTCTGCGGCCGCCACACTCCCAATGAGGCCCACAGAGTTGATGTGGTGTGAAACTGTCAGATCAGCATCCATTGCATTTAGCCCACATTTCGCCCCTTCTAGGACAATTGCTTTTAGCTTGCTGTTACTCTACTGTGGATAATTGCATCTAGCTTAACTGTGCAGACAAAGTTAGCCCTGCCTCGCCTCACCCCTCTCCTAATTCCTAGCTATGTTAGGTAGGATAATGCCCATCATGTTCCCTTTCTGCCATGTCCAAACAGACAACCCTTGCACCGGCAACCACTTCCTCATCCTCGGCAACAGGCTCACCAAACTGGCCTGCCCAAGACACCACCCTATCCCTTGTCCCACCCCCTTCCTCCCCACAACACACCCATTCCCGTCCCTCCCCAATCGCTCCTCCAGTCACAAGGACCCCTGCGCAACCAATAGTGAATACCACTCGACCCAAACCTACCCTAACGACTCACTTGCAAACTCTCAAGCTTCGGAAATATACACCCCATCTCAGGTAATGAGAGAATGTCCTGACTAAGAGCACGCACCAAACCACCACATTACAGCCCCATCACCAGGGCCCAGCCACCTAGACCACCCAAACCTACAGCCACCAGAACAAACAATAATCTAACTCATGTTATAGAAACCAAAACCACAAGGAAACAAGCGGAACTCATTAGTATTCCCTCTAAGATTGAACCCACTAAGGTTACCAAGCCCCTCATTAATCTTAAAAATGCACTCATCAATGCCCGCTCCATAGGAGTCCACGCCATCGAAATTCATGACCTCATCATCGAACTAGATCTAGACCTGCTGATAATCACAGAAACCTGGCTACACCAAGCCTCAGGCTCTCTACTAACACTAGCCATCCCGCCTGACTACACCAAACTCAGATCAGATAGAACCACCTCCGCAGGAGGCGGTGTTGCCATAATAATAAAAAACACCATCAAATTAAGATCAATTCCCATTGAAATAATCACAGGATACGAACTACTACTCACTAAACTAACTCTGAATGAAAATACCACAGTTAACATAGTGGTCATCTATAGAACTCCTAGCGCAAACAGCCACCCAGAAACAGGCATCCCACTAATACTGGCACCTATCCTCAAACCCAAAACGAAATGTATCATCATTGGTGATTTGAATCTTGGCTTCAATGATGTCCAAGACACTAAGGCAACCTCCCTTATTTTAGCACTCAATGAAATGAATTTCTGCCAACATGTTAATGTCCCCACCCATACCAAGGGTAGAACTCTGGATTGGATCCTCTCCCTCAACACCAAAATCACTATAGGCCCGATCACCCCACTTAGCTGGACAGACCACTACTGCATAGAATTCACCATCACTAGTGATGATCCCTGCCCGCCCAAGAACAAAATCAGGGACATCATCGAAAGTAGAAATCCCAAAAAACTCACAGTGGAGAACCTTGACTCCACATTGAATAAAATGCTAGATACCTACTCAATCACTAGTAACAATCCTACTACCATCGCAGAGCACTACCACAAATTCCTTTCTTCAGCCATTGACACCATAGCACCAGTCACCACCAAACTAAGACGCACTAACAAAAAATCTAACTTCTGGTTCAACGAGGAACTAGTCACCCTCAGAAGAAAAAAACGCTCTCTCGAGCACATCCATAATAAACATCCCTCCCCGGACTCGGCCAAAGCATTCAAAGACGCCAATACCATCTACAGAAATGCTATCATCACCCATAAAGCAAATGCCTACAATACTCGCATCAGCAATGCAGCATCAGACTCCAAAGAGCTCTTCTCCATCCTCAGAGAACTTGAAAACCCTATACCGACTGACACTCCCGCCAACGCTAGCAAAAAATGGTGCACTACCATACAAGAAGCACTTGCCTCCAAAATTGCTCTGCTACAAAATAAAATCAACTCTAAAAGACTAGTTCTATCAGCCAAAAACCCCATCACCCCTAACCCCTGTGCCTCTCCCAGCGACAATGCTAACCCCCATTCCAATTCACACCCGTCACCCAAGATCTTGTATTTAACACAATCTCCAAACTAAAAGCATCCAACTGCAAAGGAGATTCTGTGCCAGCTAAACTAGTCAAAGCCTGCGCCTCTACCTTGACCCCCATCATTACCAAATTTGTCAATGCTTCATTTAACTCCAACACAGTTCCTACCTGCATTAAAGAAGCCTGGGTTACCCCGCTTCTAAAAAAACCAAATCTAGACCCCATCATTCCGACAAATTATCGCCCCATATCCACGGTCCCCTTTCTACTTAAAATCATCGACAAACTAGCTTATAACCAAATTCAAGTTCACCTTGAATCTAACCAGCTTCTCTGCACCAGACAGTCAGGCTTCTGGCCCAACCACAGCACTGAAGCAGCTCTCTTGGACCTCAAAATACAGATGGATGTCATCAGAGATTCTGGGAAACTCTGCATCCTCCTGCTGTTAGACCTTTCAGCAGCATTTTACCTGGTGGACCATGACAAATTATGCAACTCACTTGCCCGTGAGTTTAACTTCTCTAATGAAGCAACCGCTTGGGTGAAATCTTTCTTAACCGACCGCACATCCAGAGTGTCCATAGGCAAAGAAGCAGCCAACCCGATTCCAGTTCCCATAGGAGTACCCCAAGGCTCGTGCCTCTCTCCCACGCTTTATAACGCGTACACCAAACTCTTGTTCTCAGCACTTGACGATATGGGTGTCATATACACAAATTCTGCGGATGACACTCAGATCCTCATACCCCTCACAGGAAACTATGACCAGGACACCATAATAATCAACAAAATGTATGTCATCATACAAAACTGGATGGCACTAAACAGCCTATGTCTCAATGATGAGAAGACAGAAATTCTCATCGTAGGATTGCCGGCCAAAATAGCAACCCTCCGCCCAGAATACTCCACTATCAATATCGACGGCACAAATATTCCCGTGTCAAAACACTGGGCATGTACTTCGACGTCAGTCTAACCATGACTAAACAGATCAACGCTCTTGCCTCTTCCACGGCCTACACTTCCAAACTTATCGCCCTTAGCCGACAATTTCTGACCCCAACTAACTGCCTCATCCTAGCTAGAGCACTGGTCTTATCGAAATTGGACTATTGCAATGTATTACTACTAGGCACATCCAACACTAACCTAGCCAAAATTCAACTCCTACAAAACAGTCTTGAGGGCAGCTCTAGGCATAAAAAAATCAGACCATATTTCTAAGACCAGGAAAGACGCTCACTGGCTCCCCATTAAAGCCAGAATTATCTTCAAAACATTATGCATCACACACAAATGCCTGACCAAAAAAGGACCTATCTATCTTAATAATACCTTGCACCGAAAAGTGGACAAGAGATCAGTAAGATCCAACGATAAATTCCTCCTGGCCCCCCCTCGCTTCAAATCTACTAGAGCGGGGGTCAACAGCTTTACCACGCTAGCCCCCAACCACTGGAACACCCTACCCATTAACATCAAAAAAGAATCCTCATTCATGGTCTACAAGGAACTGATAAAAACTTGGCTATTCAACCAGTACTAGCACACATAGACAGGATTCTGTTCCAATGGATATTGCTGTTTGTATCTGTAATTTGTATCTTCGCACCAACTGTCCACTAATGATGTAATGTTACCAATGAAATGACTGTTGTATTAATTTCTAAGCTGTATTATAACCACGCTGTGACACCTGAGGGTCTGGGCATGTAACAAATAAATAAAATAAAAATAAATGGTGCATCACAGATTCTTTACTGAAATGGATACAGTGGGAGGGGAGCCTAGGGAGGGAGGTCAAGGTGTGGGTTGGGGGAAGAGTACCATCTTCCAGCAGATCATGATTTTGATTTTTTCCGGGGGTTGAGAAAGAGGTGGTGGGCCATCATTGGGCCGTCATCCAGTGGTCTTTTACTAAGAGGCATCAGGCAAGGTCGGGATGAGCGAAGGCGGATGTCTTAAGGGTCTTGAAAATGATCTGGGTGTCATCTGCGTTGTTGTAACAGCTTATGTCATGTGAGCGAATAAGAGCAGGGAAGGGGCTAAGGTAGAGGTTGAAAAATAGGGGAATAGGGAAGCGCTCTGTTGAACCCTGTTGGTGACAGGGCACGGGGTTTGAGGTGAAGGATGGAGGAGGGTAATTTGTGATTGGTTAGCGAGGAAGGCAGAAATCCACCTTAATACTGCATCCCTAATGCCGAGCAAGTGGAGTCTGTCGTGAGGATGCTGTGGTTGATAGTGTCAAAGGCTGCAGAGAGGTTGAGGAGGATCCATGCGGCACAGCCTTCTGAGTCTGTGGTTATATCGAGGTCATCCCATAGTGAGACTAGGAATGATTAGGTTCCTCAGAGGGATCTGAAACTGGACTGGGTGGGGTCGAGTAGGAGGTTGAATTCTGGGAAGAAGCAGAGTTGCAAGTAGGCCATTTTGTCAGAGGGTGTTGGGGTGAGCTTTGCTTCTATGTCATCTTGGTCCTCACCCTCATGCTCGCTGTCACAGAACACACCAACATGTTGCAACGTTATGTACAATAGAGCAAACCAATATGAGGCTGCTCACCTTGCCAGGTATGTAAATGTGGGTGTAACCTCTGTGAAAGAGGCAGCGCCATGTTTGTTTTAGATGCAGAAGGCACAATCTTCAACTACATGGATCTTTGACTGACATGACTGTACCTCTGCCATGTAACAGTTTGGGGATTAGGCACTGTTGTCAGCATCCAAGGTTTGCATTGGTAAATAGCATCACCTGTGGTAGTAGAAGAAAGACTAGACATATGTTGACATAGTTACCAACGCTGGCAGCGGAACAGTTAGACAGCAGCCTTGACTACCTGTGGCTCATGAAATGAATCATGAGTGGCAGATTGCTGTTTTGCAAGCATCATACGTGGAAACAGGGAAGTTGGCACATATGTGCCTGAAGTGCATGTGGGTATCAACAATAGCCTACAGGTTGATGCTATTGCAGTCTTTCATGCTAAGGAAAATGTGCTTATGTGCTCTGGGGGGGTGAAGGCCAAATGGTTTATTACTATAACAATTAAGATATGGAGATTTGCACTAAACAGTGATCATGTTGAGGGAGTTGCCATCAATGGTCGAGGCAATGTGTTCTATAAATTGGAGATGAAGGGCTCCAGCACCCGTAACTGTCTTATCACACTCAGCAAGTCCATTGCATCTCTATTTGAGTAGAGGCCCTCGCTCGTGTATAGCACTTGTGAGTTAGGCATCATGGAAGGAGACACAGACAACAGATTCAATATATAAAAAAGCTTTTATTAATGAAAATGTCAGGATGGAGTAAAGCCTAACTCGCCCTATGCTAAGGTGGGATTTCCCTACCTAAAGAAACTAAGGAAAGTCTGTGTCAATATGTTCAACTGAAAAGTCTGTCTGTGTCCAAGACCTATACTTGCCCTCACAACTAAGACCAAATAATGTATTGGGAAGTCAACTATAAACTAAACAATGTTCCAAAAGTAAAGTTCTAAGCTATTTCCAGCTCAGGCTTACTCGTCAGCCTTTTTTCCCCAAATGTCAATAAGTTCATTAAAATCTTCAATTTACCTTCTTTCAGACTTGAAGATATAAAGTTCCACACTTTGGTAGAGGCCAGGATGCCCTTCCCCCAGTTCAATACAGTTTCAGGGCAGCATGTCTCAGGGTTTCCTTCCCCAAGATCAACATCAAAATACAACACAAAAAGAAGTATATTGGAGCTTTGGATTCGTATTTCAACAATTCTTTACAACTTAGGGTTCCCTTCCCCAAGTCTGGTATACACCAATAGTTGGTTACTTTCTTCCACAACAGTCAACTTCCTTGTTAGCATATAGGGGATCTTTGGTCTTGGCACAGTTTTAGACCACCCGGTCCACCCATTACAGGTCACGCAACCAGGAACTTCCAGGTCTCCTTGAGTAGTTCAATATTCAGCCAAACAACTAGTTTCTCCAATGTAGCTGTAGAACTTTAATAGACAAGTGGTTTCTCAATCTTGACTCCAACTTTGCTTTCAGAGTCTTTCATTTAACTTGGTTTCATAATTACTTTCAGTTCATTGTTCATTATTTAGCAAGTTTGTTCTTCCCTTTCATTCAGTGTTTAATAGATGCAGGTTGTGCTTATTTCATTCAGTTCAGTACACAAAAAGAGCAGCCTTATATGTTTCATTCAATTCAGTGTTCAATAAATGTAACTTTATTTCCTTCATTCAATTTGGTATTCTAGAAATGCTACTTTGCGTATTTCTTTTGATTTGGTGTTCATTAAAGGCAACTTTGCTTGTTCCATTCATTTTGGTATTCAATAAAAGCAACTTTGTGTATTTCATTTGATGCGGTAATCATTAACAGCAACTTTGTTTCATTCAGTTCGGTATTCAAAAAAAGACAACTTTACTTGTTTCTGTGGACCACTACTACATTCACGGTCTTGGAGCGCCAAGGGGTTCTAGTGTCCCTGAAACACCCAGACCCAGCTGCTCCTGTTAATGGCCTCTCCCCGAGCAGGAAATCCTGTTCTGCTGGGTGCTTTTCTTAGCGCTCTTGGGTCTCATGCGCAGCTCTGCCTCCACTTCTCTGCATGGCCTGCTGCCCTCCTCCCCTTCTGTGGGATCTCCATCCTACACAATCACACCAGCAGGACTCCCGGGGTTTGGTTGGCTCCTTGCCATTTCTGCTTCTCTCTGTCCTGCATGGCTCCTTCTGCTGGGCTTTCCTCTTTCCCTGCGTCCTCATTGTGCTTCAGCATTCCACCTTTCATACACCTGTGGTCCTTTAATGGGCTGCAGGTGTATAGCATCAATTCATATTGCCTAACTCTGATTACACGGACATACCTGACCTTCATGCATCTTCTTCGTCCCAGTACCAAAGTGGTGAGAGTAATTGGTGTCTAATACTCCCAGTTGCTTCTTCCTCATCTCAGTACTGTTAGTTACCCCAAGAGGGGAATAAAGGGGGGCTGCCTTACAGTGACCTACAAAGGTTGGAAGAGGGTTGGGCGGATTATTATAAGGACAAGTCGGATACCTTGTTTTAGCCCAAGGTACCTCATTAACAGTCTTTCTCTGTCTCTATCTGTAAAGATGGATTTCTGAACTCTGTCCTGGAGGGGCAGAGGTTCAGAAGGCCAGCCTAGTTTCTTGGAACAGGGTAACCTCTGGACAAGCCAGACCAATCAGGGTAGCGATGGCGGCGGTCAAGACTAGTTCTCAAGAGGGGTGAGGGTGACTGAAAGCCCGCAATGAGCACACAAAGCAAGGACGCTTACAAATGACTCCAGACAGGTGTTATATTAAAAATATAGACACATTTATTACAAGGCCTTCGTAACATCAACCATAGTAAAGAATCACGGCAAAACTCCAATAAACCAACACATCACAAGCAATACAATATATATACAAGACCAAGGGGTCTAAGGAATTAGAAGCACGAAATATGCAGACCACTTAGATGGGGAGGAAAACAGGCAGTGCAAGTAATCGTTAGACCCAGTTCGACATCAGAGGCCACCTAACTAGAAGGAAGTCCGAGCCCTACGAAGAGTGGAGCTTTGTGCTCAAAAGTACCTGCACACGCGGGTGCCAACGGGCAAAGGGGAGTCTCTTCAGGGAAATCAGGCAGTTCAGAGAGGTGAACAAAACGATGATGAACAGATCCCCGCTACTCAAGCGCGGCCTCCACTTGTGGGCAGAAGCAGGGTGCGAGTGGGGAAAAGGGTTGCTGTTTACGACAGCAACCCTTGGAGAGCCACAGGCTCCTGCGGGAGGGCGACCGGTTAGGGTATTGACCACTCACCGGTCCCCGATGCAGGCAGACCCAGGCTTCTCCGGTTCCGTTTCGGTACTGGCAGGTTCAGATGCGATCACCAGGATGTCTCTACGCCGTGTAGATTCCGCGACAGCAGGAGTCAGGGTCGAGGGTGTCCCAAATGCAGCGAACACGCACAGATTGGTACCTCAGTAGGGCAACTCGGCAACCGCGTGTATTCTGGTCCCAAAGCACACGTCTCACTTCAGACATGGGAACGCTAAGTGTACGAATCGTGTGAGAGTGCCGAGGACTCGAAATTTAGCAGCAGCCAGACGGTGGTGATAGAGCAAGATTCCTGTGTAGGCTGGTCAGTCCACTGGATGGCCCAGGGACGCTTCTGAAGGCTTACGTACAGGATTTGGTGAAGATGCCGAGAATAGTTGTTCCCACTATTCTAAAGGGTCGAAGCGCCTTTGCAGACCTTCTTGTTCGATCAGAGGCTGAGTGGTCTCGCAGGACGACAGCAGTGCAGGGTGCCAAACCTTCAGCGGGTCACCAGCGATTCCTTGACTCAGCTTCTTAGTTGCAGGATACTTGGCTCCTTATCCTTCGTGAGAACTCAGGAGATCGACATGTGGTAGTGGGGTTTTCAGCCTCCTCTTATCCAAAGTTCCCTTTGTGCCAAAACGGAGATGGCCCAATGGGAGATCCGCTCACAAACACTCACACCATACGTGGACCTATCACGGACCACGGTGGTCCCAGGCATTCAGGACACTCTAGACTCTCTGGCACCCAAAATGTGTAATGGGAACAGACATCCCAGCCCACATCCTGGAGGCACACACAAGGCATGCAGAAGCCTGCGAAAGCGTTGTGTTTCGCGGGAAAGTGCATGACCAAATAAGGACTGCCCCGGATCGGCTCGACCTGGGGGAAGGTGAAGGGGCAAGACGGTCAGCGGACAAGACAAAGAACCTCGTGGCATGGCCATTTTGGAGGCCAGGCCACCCATTTGGGCCAAACGCAGGAAGCGCGGTTAACATGGCAAAAAGGGGTTCAAAACACAAAGAAACGATAGCTGCCACCAGTCCCGTCCGTGACACACTTGCACATTTCATGATAAGTCCAGTGGGAGTTTCTAGGGCCTTTGGAATGACTAGAGACCCAAGAGCGCGGTAATGTAAGTTACGGTGGACTCTTGTTTCATGTTGCCCAAAAGCTGCAACATGAAGAAAGGACTAAGGGAAACAAAGTCTCCCGGCACTGACTGTCTTAAGGGCATGTCAGTTTCCCCGTAAGAATTGAGCGGAAGCCCAGAGGAGTGCAGCGGAAGGCTGTGCTTCTCTGGCAAAGTCTAGATCAGGGTGTAAAACAACAGCAAAAAGTTTGGGGTTGCCACATGCAAGGAAAATTACCTACAATTATGAAATCTTTCCTAACACTGTCCAATATATCTGGGATGATAGCATCTCCTGCTCTTCTCAGAGATAGGGGAACATGGTGCACAATATCCCATAACCACTTCTGGGATAGGAGTTCCCCCCTGAAAGGAGGATGTGGAATACTGCGTCTTACCTAAGGGCATCCCAACTCCAATCCCCAAGGACCCCCCTCTATCCAGATGATCCTCCCTCGCGTGTCCGCCCTCAGGGGCAGGATACAAAAGTGATGGCCTTTCCCTGATCACCTGCACAGAGGATCCTGGGGGAGTAGACATGAGAAGATCCTCAGATTTCTCACACACCTGATAATAATGTTGGAATACCCCATTAATATGCTCCTGTGAAACCACCAATTTCCCATATTGTCCATAAATCTGATGTATAGCCAGTCACAGCATTTCTCTATGTATCAACCATGCTAACAATTGACAGGCCTCATCGTCCCTCTCCATGTATCCAGATCGTATATTGGTCGAATTTCCATTTACCCAATGCTTCCCGGACATTACTGATGTCTCTGGACCACCTCTGTGAGCTCACTGCCACCCCTGCTGCCCTCTAGCAAGTCTCTCTGCCAGCTGTTTTATGATGTTCTCCCCCTGTTGTAACGATTCATGTTGTCTTTCGTACCCCTACCATTTTGGATATACACGTCCCCTCTTATCGTCACCTTAAATGCCTCCCATACAATTTCTACCTCGGTCACCAAGCCTTAATTGTCTCAAAGAACTGGGTGATTTCTTCCCTTATCATATCACTGGAAGGCAATGTCTTCTAGGGTGTCTGCCCGCAATTTCCACACTGGTATAGCCGTTCTGTGTTCACCACATATAAAGCTAGTTACCAACAGAGCATGGGCCAATAAAATCCGTCCCAGATACTCTGTGCCAGGAAATCACCAGGCATATTCCCTACCAACAAACAAATAGTTGAACCTGGAGTAGGATCCATGAAGATGTGAATAATAAGAATAGCCCTTCTCCGTACCATATGATCCTCACCAGACCTCCACTAAATCCACTAAATACAAATCTGCTACCACTTTATTTAACATAGTATAGGACTTCTGCTTGACGGGTCCTTTCGTCCCGACCTATCCAGGCCTGTTCTCCCCAAAAGAAAAATCTCCTTGCGTACCATCTATCTGTATCGGGAGACCCCTCCCTATCCAAATTGACATCTCCCTGGCATA
This sequence comes from Ambystoma mexicanum, assembly GCF_040938575.1. Lineage (NCBI taxonomy): Eukaryota > Metazoa > Chordata > Amphibia > Caudata > Ambystomatidae > Ambystoma > Ambystoma mexicanum. Next base: position 933,217,233 of record NC_090936.1, read on the forward strand.
GGACGAGAACATACACCCGGACACTGTCCCTCCCCATTTCCGATGGATATCATCAAGGTCCACTTTCAATAAGTGAGTTTCCTGCAATAATGGCACCTGGATGTCATCGCGTTTAAGAAATGTCCCAATCTTCAGTCTTTTCCCTCTGTCTCCCAATCCGCAGACATTCCAAGTTCCTATATTAAGTTCTGTGATGCCTACCCATGGTGTGAAAATGTCCCACGGAATCACTACACCATACATCAGTCTACACCGTCCCACTTGTAGATCTTCCATGCTGTAAACCAGTGTCTGAAAACACCAAAGCCAAGCAACCATCCAATGAAACCTTTTGTGAAACGAACCGCCCATCCTCCCCTCCTGTTCCTCTCATGATCCATACTGTTCATTACCCACCGTAAATTGTAAAAGGTCAAACAGATTCCCCCCTTCTATGTGGCGTGCACCTTATTATTCACTCAGTCTGTCCATCATTCGATTCCAACCAATTCCACGTTTCCGGTGCAGAAAGGAAACAATATGATTTACCATCCTCTAATACCTTCAATTTAACCGGGAAGAACATTATGTATCTCACGTTCTTTGCCCTCGCCCAACTCTTCACTGCATCAAAGGATCTCCTCAGCCTCTGGACCTCCTGCATGAAATCCGGGAAGATTGTGTGCAGAGTCAGAAATGTGAGTCAGACAACTTTGGGAAGGTTTTTCAAAAGATGCCATTTTATTAAATCAAAAGGTTGGATGAACGCCTCACTATCCCAATCCTGACAAGGATTTTCCTGCCTAAAATAAACGAACACTCTAACAAAGGATATATGTCCCTCAAACGTATACATACAGTAACCCAACAAGGTAATGCATGGCAGTTCAAAGGCAACAAAATAATATAATAGTTAAGTTCACAATATGACAATAGTCACTCCTTATAATCTGAGTGAATTCCCTTTACCCAGATTCAAGCAGGATTCTGCTCCGCAGTTCAAAAAAGAAACAAGAAAATCCTGGTTTGCAACAAAGTTCCAACACTGTTCTTTCTGACTCCAACTTGACAACTAGTCCAGAATCTCTAAAACCTCATAAGATAAATTCTCAGGTTTCTATACCATCATCTTACCCAAGGGAGAAACAAATGCAACCTCTGCCACAGTTTGGGGCGTGGCAAAATCAGGTAGACGAGCAAGATGATACATTTGGGGGTCGGGATCGTCCAATTAAATTGTTTTGACTATACCATGACCCTAGTCAAGATTGATACCAGAAAATACAAATAGATAAAGTGGTTGATGATCGCAGGCATATATCTTCATCTGCAGGATTAGAGCCAGTTATTAGTAAAAACAAAAAGGAGAATACAACCCTATATTTTGAAATCTGTCCAGATATCGACATAGACATTACTCTAAACCACTTGAATGTTCTAAAATTATTAAAGCAAATTGGAACTTTGGGAAAAATCTCTACACGAGACATAAAATATGTTAGCTTTCCCTTTGAAGAGCGATGTGATTTGGTTGAAGTCCATTGGAGGTCACCTTTCATAAAACGATTGATAATGGATGAAAGGGATGAAATTATGAAATGTATCTGTGTAGTTTACTCTGAAGGGCAGGAAGCTCAGACCTTTCTGAGTAAGAGTACAAATCAAATAAAGAAAAATTCGACTAAAGGGGTAGGATAATTGAAAATGAAGGTGATGAACAAATGGTTGGCTATTTGATAAATACGATCCCCCAGTGCCATATCCCTGAGTTTTCAGGCCTGTGGGAAGGCTTATTGCATTTGCTAAAGAATGAATTGACAGGCCTAACTGGGAAAACCAATGGGCTTTGATAAAGGGTGACATCCGGACTGGAATACACGTGGTCATAATAGCTACTTGCGGTATGAAGGTGAAAACCACATCGTTGATACCTTCGATAGCATCTTATTCCAAGAAACCCGGCTGATAACCAGTCTGAATCGAGATGGCTTTATGACAACGTAACAATTGGCTAATAATACCATTAATGTAAAACCCTCAAGGGGTCTCCTAATTGCTATAAGAAACTCCAAAATAACATCTGTACAAATTGTTTCCAATTCATTGAAGGGCATTCTGGCTGTTGCTATTGAAATACCTTGTATGGATACAGTCATACGAGTCCTAATAATTGATTTATATTGGAATGAGTTTACAGGTAGCCTAGATTTGTACATTGATCATATCTTGGAAATTGGCTGGCACATGGTTACTAAGCCCAAATCCTTTTTTATTGGGATTTAAATACGGACTGCCTGCATATTAATAAACAACCCATAGCTCAATGCAGAATAAATGGTAGGAAATGGAAAAGAATTGTCAAAACTGGTACTTGCATATTGTAAATTGTTTGCTGGATATGAATCAAATCAACGGTAAAACCTGGAAAAGAGGTACCTCTTTTTCTACCATAGATTATGTTATACTCTCAAGATCAATATTAGATCTATGTGATCACTTTGAGGTTAAAGATACTAATCTGAGCAACCACAATATGCTAGTCTCATGTTTTGACGTCCGGGTAGGGAAATGGTCCTTTATTAACCGAACAAACCTGCTGGTAAAACCGGCGGGGAATAAGATCTGCAGGTTGAAAATAAAAGGAATCCCCTTGATGGACAAATTGGAACAAAACGCTGAGTTTGCGGAGGAAAGCAGCTTGCATTTAGCATGCTCAATAGGGACATTTAATGAGTTTCTTTGGGAAACAGAATTGCCTAAGCCAATTAGTAATCATAAATTAAGACATAAATATGACTTTGATAAAGAAATTTGGTTAAAAAAGAAAAAACCTTAGCACCAGTTGTGATTACTAATATTGAATAATAATGATTCCTTATCTTACAAGAAGAAGAAACAAGTCATTATACAATCATATAACAGTGGCTTAGAGGCCACAAATATATAATAGCATCCAAAGATGGGGAAGCCATGCTAAAAATACTATTAAAAAAGGATAGTAGAGATTTTTGACTCCTGATTAATGATTTACAGCTGCCACAAAGTGTTCATCAGAGTAATAGTGCAAATGAAATATCCCGGTAATCACACTGGGGAAAGCTTAATAACAAGCAACAATTAACACCCTTTTTGATGGATATTAGTACCCCGGCGAAAGACAATCAGAATGCAACAGGCATTCTGATTGGCTCTCGCCAGGTCCCTGCCCGGCCGGGAATCCCTCTGTCGGGATTCCACGGCCTTTGTCCCCGGCGGGGGGCATGGCAGTCCCTCAGCCAATGAGGAGGCTCGAAGCGGGGGCTTTGCTTGGGTCGTTACCTATGGGCCCCGGGGCATTACCTGAGTCGGTAATTCCCCCGCCGCTCGGGTTCTATTGCTTAGTTAGAAGACAGGTCTTGTGGGACATATATTTTGATATGGATGGTATTGAAAGGATAATCACCAGGGCCTCTGACTCATCTGCAGCTGGTCTCAATATCTGGTCTAACGCCATTCTAAAGTCTAATATAAAATTATGGTCCATGTTCTTAGTTCTTTTGTTTAAAGACATAATAAAAAGTCAAGAAATACCCAAATCATGTAAAGAACCAATCATTCTTCCTATTGATAATAAAGGAGATTGCACAGACCCTTCAAATTATAGACTGATTGCTCTTTTAGACCCAGACAGCAAAATATATGCCACTGTAGTATTAGAACACCTGAACTAGTGGGTCAAAGACAAAGGGCTTTTTCTAAATTCCAAACAGGCTTTAGAAAGCGTATGGGAACCAGCTTAAATGGGTTGATTCTTTGAGTCCTGAGAGTTAAAACAAGGAAAAATCAGTCTCTCCTACATACGAAAATGTACGTCACATTAATAGATTTCTCGAAGACTTTTGATTTGGTTAATTGATTCCAGCTGCTCTCTTAGCAATCCTAGACCATATATAGCAGGAAACCTGGACAAGAATGAGATTAGATCATCAAGGATCTCTGACTTTCCCTATACAAATTGTAAAAGGATTGAGGCAGAGTTGCATTTTGGCACCCTGCCTTTCTAATCTGTATGTGTCTGATCCACAAGAGTTTTTATTAGGAGTTGGGCTTAGTAGCCCGAAAAATGATGGACAATCACGTAATTGGCTGGCATATGTCGATGACATTGCCTTACTAGATAACAGATCGGTGGGATTACAGAATTTGTTAAATCAGTTGAGTCATTATGCCAAAGCTAATAATCTACTTAGTTTAAATGGTCCATCAATGTAGTCGATGAAATCATTTATTTGGGTTATCATTTTTCAAACAGGTCTAGTAGAGACAGCATCATTTGTCATTTGTCGATTGCTAGCTAAAAGTGATCAATTACGGTTTCAAATGAAGAGGATATATGTGAAGTTTTGTAAATTCTCGATAAAGCCACTTTTGAATTACTATGAGCCACATTACGAGGTTGGAGGTAAAAAATAGTTTTTACTAGCATGGAGTAAATACCGTGTCCGTGTAGGAAAGAGGCCGCTAACAGTGGCCCATTACGAGTTTGCGTGCATGGGCATAGCGGCATGCTGGTAATGACATTACCGGCATGCCGCTAAAGTCCCAAAAAAGCCCCTTAGCGGCTTCATGGGAAGCGCAGACAGCACTACCGCCGCCGTCCACCTCTAAACAATGGGCCCGGCATCAAAGGATATGACATTAGCGGTCAACGCTATTAGCAGTGACCGGGAGTAACGTCATCGCGCCGGAACAGGAAAGGGCATGGCGGCCATCTTTAAAAATACAATCCCTTGCCATCCTCACTGCACAGGACCTGGAGCCACATTCAGACAGAGGAAAAACCTCTACTACACCAGTATCATGCCAAAGGCAGTGAAGTAAGGGGCATCGCGGCAGCGTAAGAAGCGGTTTTCAGAGGACGAGCTAACAATGCTAGCAGACACGCTGGCTGAAAATGCTGAGGAGGTCTTCGCAAATGACCTCAAGAGAGCAGCCCAGCTCAAGAAAAAAGAGATCTGGGAACTAGTAGCCCATAAAGTGAGCGTAGTTGGGAACACCCCCCGCACAGTGAAGGACGTGCATAAACGGTGGGACGACCTGCGCCTCAGTGCGTAACATCATGTCGGCCAACCAGAGTCAGGGCCTGGCTACTGGCGGTGGCCTTAGCACTCCTATTAAACTGAGCCGCTGGGAGGAGACCTGTGCCAGCACTATCGGCATTGAGTCAATTGAAGGAGTGGGTGAGATGGAACATGGCGCCACGTCATCAACAGATGGAGGTGAGTGTCCTAAGAAAACACTGTAATACAAAGTATGATGATAGTCCACCAATCTGACCGTATCATGAGGCAATGCATGGCCCATTACAGACACATGGACACATCCCTACATAGATGCCGTCCTTAGCACTGACAGATCCACATGCATGCAGCATGCCAATGCCATACCGGAGAAACATCACACAAACATGGAAACAGCATTTGTCACACTGCATGCAGTCCACAACAAAAAAGCATGTCACACAGCATACACCACCTCAAACATGTGTTAACCCGACGTATGCCTGCATGCTCCCCCCTATAGCAAGCAACCTGAATGTCAAAACTCAAATACCTAATCCACTCTAATGTGTAGAACAGCACTGATGCCGTCCCTCTCTCGGTCCCCCATAGGCTCAGATCCTGACAGCAAGGCACGGGACTCAATGGCGCAGGCAACAACTCCTAGGAAGATTGCCAGGGTCAGGGATGAAGACAACAGGCCTTCTACATGAAAAGGCCCAAGCAAACCACAACTGCCACAGAAGGGGAAGGCACCACAGGATTCTACATCACTAGTGCGGCTAAGGGCCACTGCCGCCGCAACTGTGCCCACAACTGCTGTGCCCACAACTGCTGTGCCCACTGCACAGGAGCCAGTGGCCGAAGGTGTCCTTTCAGCTACCAACAGCTCTGTCGGGGAGGCGGCAGCCATGGCAACTCAGAGTGATGAGGATGACCAGAGCCAAGGCCAGGTGTGTGTCCTTGTAGAGGATGAGTCATCAGACTTACCTGGCACACCCAGCCCCCCATCACCCCCATTCAGCACCACCAATGACAGCGCACACAAGCAGTCTGGAAGGGAGCTAGGGCAAGTGAGCTGGAGCCCACAGTGGAGGCATATAATCTGGGACACTTGCCACATGCAGCATCCACCTCCACTGGTGTCCGGTATGGGGTGCAGCAAATGGCACACACGGAGCAATGCCAGGAGGAGCTGTCAGGGCTTGTCAGACAGTTTGTTTCGGACGGTGCCCAGGCAAGGCAGGAGGGCTGGGACAACACTGCATCTTTCAGACAGGCCATTGAGGCGAGCACGACTCGCATATGCGAGGAGTTGTCTTTAGTAAGGCAGGTCCTTTCCCGAATAGCAGATGCCTTGGAGGTAGAGTGTCCTGCCCCAAGACTGGAGCAAGCGGGCACGGCCTCTTCCTTGAGCTCCATTCAGACCAGCCCCCTTCACCGGTCGGCGCGCACCTTGCGGCGCTCAGACATGCAGGAACCAGATGCGGGAAGTGGAAAAAGTAGCAGGGGCAGCCTGATTATGGTAATTGATGCTGCAACCTACAGCATTCCATAGAACACCATGTGTGGGGGAGTTGTGGGGGGAGGGGCGGGGAGATGGTGTGTGGGGGAGTTGTGGGGGGAGGGGGGAGAGGGTGTGTGGGGAGTTGTGGGGGAAGGGGGAGAGGGTGTGTGGGGGAGTTGTAGGGGGAGAGGGTGTGTGGGGGAGTTGTGGGGGGAGAGGCAGAGGGTATGAGCATTTTTTACAGTTTAATACACCCGTTGTGTACTTGAAAAAAATACTTCAGTGGACATTCCTTATTGTGTATGTGTCATTTATTGGTTTACAGTGCATAGTATCCATGTACTCCCACACCCAGTGCCCTCAGTCCCACTTTCATGGCACCCTCTGCACCCATGTGTCTCAGAAATATTGGCCAATCACAGACTGGCGCACGGCACGTCCCTCCTGTGCATCGCCACCACGATGATGTGCGCCTACATCTTCTTCTTCTTCATCATCACCTGGTGGTTGCTGTTCAATGCCAGGGGGCAGGGGCATGTTCCGTCAGATGCACATGGTGTGCAGCATGACACATGCCATGATGATCTTGGCCACCTTCTCATGCCTGTAGAGGAGTGCCCCACCCGACCGGCTGAGACAGCAAAAATGTGCCTTCAACAGACCAAAGGTCTGCTCGATGACCACACGGGTACAGGTATGGGCACCATTGTAGTCCTCTTCGTGCCTGTTCTGTGGGTTCTGGACATGGGTGAGGAGCTACGTCTTCAAGAGATAGCCAATATCACCTGCATGGGTGCAAAATAAGGTATGTGTCAGTCAAATCATGATGGACAGCTGTACTTATCACACATGTCTGCAGATATTTGTGCTACACATGCACATGTCCCTGGTTGTATGCACACATTTTACCTTGCCACAATGTGTGCTGTGCCATGGTCTTATGTTGTGGATCGCGTCTTCAAGATGATACACAGTGTGCACTGCCTTGATGTTGCCCATGCACTGTGGACACATTCCGCTGTGTTTGTTTTAAATATGTGATGTGTAGTGTTCAGTATGATTTACTTACTGGCAGTGTTGGCAGTAGTCTCTGCATTATTTGACATTCTGCGCTCATTATTCCAATGGTGACACGCTGCGCTACTGTGGTGGTGGCCCTGTGACAAGCAGTGGATTCCCTTGGTGGTTAGGATTTGTGCACTCTCATGGATGCTTGTCCTGTGTAGTGATTTGCTGCAGACATTTACATTGTGCATACTCACAGCATGTTGCTGGATTGTTTTATGGAGGGTGAGGACTGATGATGGGTGGTGGATGTGTTGTGGGATCTGGGGTGGTAGGAAGTTCGGCATGATGTGCTTGGTGTGCGGCTTCCATCATTGCTATGGGGATTGGTTGTCATGTTCAGTTTGAGATGCTCTGGGGCACCTTGTATTGGAATGTAGACATTGTGCATTCACCACAACAATGACACCATGGTGGTGTGTGCATCTCTCCCACCATTACACTGCCATGTTCCTGTCATGCAACTTAGCAAGCAGTCAGGCACATCGTCCTGCATGTCGCTCCATGTAGCGTGGAGTTGCGTAGAACCATTGAGTCATGAGTTGATCCGGGAAATCGGGCACAACAATGTGTGATGATCTTGCTGGAGTCACATACCATCTATACATTGATGGAGTGATAAAGCTTACGGTTGCGGTACACTGCCTCCATTGCATGCGCAACCACCAATTCCACACGGGTGCAGTGAAGTGCACCAATACAATTTGGCATGCCTGCCAGTGCATGGAAGTCAACTTTCGTGTCAAATATCTCCTGGGCAGTCCGTGGTAGGGATTTGTAGTTACATGAGTGCTTCAGGAGGGCATCCAGCACTTGGTTCAGCATGTGAGAAAATAAGGGTGTGATATGCCATGCACCTTCCCCACTGTGCGCTGGTAGGTGCCTGTGGCCAGGAAGTGGAACACAGACACTACATTCAGTAGAGGTGGGATGGCGGTGCGTATTTCTATCAGGCTGACAATGTCGTTGTATATCATGTCCACAATGGTGGTGATGGTGTCCCGGTCCAGACGGTACAGGGTGTGGTTCTCCTCAGGGGTTAGGTTGAATGGACTGACTCTGATGCAAGGGATTGGGGGCTGCCTGTGTGGTACCACTGGCTGCACTGGTGGGGCTTGCTGGGCCTGTCTCACCCTCCTTCTCCTCCTGTGTCTCCTCTGTGGTGCCTGTTGTTGTTGTTGCTGGTGTTGCAATGCAAGCATGTCCTCCAGCCCCAGTATTGTTACTACAAGTGGAATCCTTTTGGTGTGGAAAGGGGTGTGGTGTGTGGGTGTACTCTTTCTGTGCTGTGCCAGACTCCATTGCCTCCACCTGTGCTGATTGTGTGCACCTGTGGCAGTTGGGAACACTGCAAATAGCTGTTTGCGGGTGGTTTGCAATGTCGGTATTGCTGGCATCCCGGTATCCCTTATTACCGCCTTCATGATGCCGGTATTTGCATGTCCGCCTGACTTGTGATATCCTCCTGTTAGCGGCATCCGGTATTGCCGGACTGAAGGGCTGCATGCCCGCGTGCATGTTGGTAGGGGGGAGCACGGTATAAGCATTGCCACTAATACCGGGTTCTTGACTCATAATAGCCCGGAGCGGTAAGCGGTGCCAGTAATCCATTACCGGCATCGTTATTCCATTACCTCCAACCTCGTAATGACCCCCTACGTGAGGAAAGTTATCCCTAAGATCTTATATGGTTAAGAAATGAGTCCTGTGGTTTTAACACTCCCTTGGAATAAAATGGAAGGCCATATTTGGAAAAGGGTTCTTAACCTTCCTATCTCGACCCTGATGCCTTCACTTAAATATGAATTAGGAATGCTGTATCTCAAAACCTTGTTTCAGTCGAAAATAATTGAAACACTGAGTGATAAATTCAGGGACCAGTCGACATTGATGGCTATGCTCCACTCGAAGTTCTTGTTCGTGGAAGGCTTTGTGACAGCTATCCAAGGAAATTTGGAAAAAATACTGAGCATATTACAAAAATCTTGCAGAGTATTATTGATCCAATAATCCAAGATAAAAACAAAAGACGGTTGATCTGGAAAAACAAAGAAACAACACTTTCCACCATTGTTACGCTCACCTGGTCTCTGCAGGGACATTGGGGCACGGTTGCAGCCCTCCCAGGAAGTTGGACCCCTTGATCTGCATCCTCCTGCTGCAAATAGTATGAGGGCTGCGGCGATGAATTGGAACCCTGCTCCTGCGTAGAGGTGAAAGGACGTAATTTTAATGGCCTGTGAGCGAATTCCCTCTGAACACCTTCCTCCCATAGTGTGGTGAGCATGCATCGTCCCATTAAGGCTCACCTGTAGTTTACTAAGGGTGAACTCTCCGTCTTGCTGCTTCTGGCAGGGGCGCATTTAGAATGAGGACTGAGTTCCTTCACTGGTCCTTTATACGTGGTGTCCAGTCCAGCTGCAACGAAACCACGTCTTTCTGGTAAGTGCCTTTCTGTATTCTGTTTGTCGTGAAGTATTGATATTGTCTTGTTCTCAGCCTGTTATCAGCTCTGTAACAATGTCTATCTTTCTCCCCACATAGGTATGATTGCTGTCCAGCAGAGCAACAGAGCAACAGAACCCGAAGTGGCTCCAGATGAGGTGCGGAGGAGTCCGCGGCGGTCCGGCAGCAGGTAAGTATGCTTTTAGGACAAGCGGGAAGTATTTTGCCAGCTTTCTATCCATTTGGGCCAGGAAAGGGTCGAGCACGTTTAAGCCCGTGGTTTAGAACTCTTGAGCAAAAAAGATCTAACTTGTCCAGTGGTAGATCCTACCATGGGGAAAACAAATATCCACAGGACGAAACGTCCCAAACAAATATGAGAACGGGGCTAAACCTGCTGAAAATAAATGAAATGACACTTACCAGCTGCTACTGGAATGAGTATTAATTATAAAGGATGATCTCATCCTAAACAGCGCTAATGCCCTCTGCTGCGTTGCATACCGGCTTTTAGGGGAATTGAATCCAAAAATTTTAATTTAATAGAATTCCCGGAAGAAGCTTGACTGGATAAAGCAGTGTTATAAGTGTCATCTCTTAGGAAGAAAAATCTACATGTCCTGTCTGAATATGATTGCAATTCTGTAAGCCAAAGGAGTTGTACTAAGGAGGTCTCTGAAAGGATCTATAAAAAACATCAGTTCATAGTTATGACCAGAGATTCCCAGGCCCTGACAACATAAAGCATCAAAACATTATTAGATACTGCATTACGGTCGATAATCACAAACCAGTGAAAAGTAACAAATATTCCAATGAAGAAAAGAGACTAGGGGGAGAAGAAGAAATCTGGGGCTGGTTGGCTGGTTCTCTAGCTGCCGGCAGTACTTCTGCATAGCGCTCAAATCTGACATAGTGAAATGGCCCATTCTGAGGTAGTCCTGGACTCTTGGAATAGGAGAGGTTTTGTTCACCTCTTTGGAACTGGAGAATTAAGATTCTAGGAGTATGACCTTTTATAGACAAATACATGGAACCAGCATGGGGGCAACTTTTGCCCCCGACTTGGCCAATTTGTTTATGGACCATTATGAAACTTCATCTATATATCACACAAATAATCCTTTTAAAAACAACATAGGTAAATGGTTTCGATATATAGACGATGTTTTTATGGTGTGGAAGGGAGACATCACTACTTTGGCTAGTTTCCTAAACTGGCTAAACAACCAGAATGAACACATCAAATTTACTATGAACTTTGATGCCAAACAGATACCGTTTCTAGATCTACTTATCTGCAAATCAGAAACAGGTCAGTTGTTCACCAATCTGTACCGGAAACCAACAGACAAGAACACTCTCCTGAAATACAACAGTTTTCACCCTTTAGCACTACGAGATAACCTACCTATTGGTCAATTCCTTAGAATTTGGATAAATTGTTCCAACATGTCCGATTACATCAATGAAGGTAAGGACCTTACACAATGGCTTAAGACACAAGTATACTCAAAAAAAGTGATCCACTCAGCATTTAAACGGGCACAACATTCCAATAGAGATTGATATGTTCACCCCGAACCGAAAATTCAGGAAGAAAAAATTACATGTGTTACCACATTTAGTCCTATCAGTAACAGGTTAAGAAGAAGAGTAAAGAAACCTTGGCGCATTCTAAACAACACTGATTTTAATCCAGCTCCACCACGCTTTGCCTTTAAACGCCAAAAAAATTATAGAGATATTTTTTTATTTTTTTATTTTATTGAAAAACTACAGTTTCTTTTTCTTTCTTTTTCTTTTTTTTTATCAAAAAGAAAAAAATAAACTTTTGTTTGAAACTTTTGTTTCATCTTCCACACGTCGTAGCATAACGAGCCTCGACTGTGGCTACAGAAAGAGTCAGACGTACACGCAACCATCTCAGCCCTCAGGTTGGATGTTCCTTGTAGTTGGGGGGGAAACCTCAGGATAGCGTTCAAGTAGTTTACGAGCGCGCAAACATATTTGGCATTTTGTCCAGAAGAAATCAGGAGCCACAAAGTAGACATATCTCCATCCTTAGGGGCATATTTGCCTAGATGAATAGAACGAAGGTCATCAATGGCTGGACATTTTAGAATTAAATGTTTCAAAGTTTCAACCGAAACTGCACAAAAGCGACAAAGGTTATTATTTACATTGGGCTGATTCCTTTGAAGTAGAATTTCCTTCGTATTCCCGGTAATAACGAGTATAGCATTGAGTCAGATAATAGGGCTGGCAATTTAGTTTTTTTTTAGCGTTGCCTAGCCATTGGGAAGCAGCGAGGTTTGTATGTTTTTCCACATTAACAATCCATGCCCATGCTTCAAATTTTCTTTTGGCCACTTGAGGACGGGAAAATAGATCAAAATTGTTGATATCTGCTGCAGCAATCCACTCTTGAACTCTTATACTCCATTGATCCAACAGGCAACTGATTTTCGTGTCGTCGGAGGAGGTGAATATTTTATAGGCTGGCGCACCACGCGCTTCTCACATCTTACGCCACAACGAGATGGACTTCCAGATCACGTGGGTAAAGAGTGAATTCAGCGATAATTCATGACGTATCAAAATAATTGGAATACAGTTCGGAAGGTTGAGGGCACGTCTCCAAAAGAGACCCTCTAATACGTTCCAATTTTGCTCGCTGATATTCCATCCCGCTTCTGCACCAAATGTTAAGATGGGTATTACCTTTTGGAGGTAGAACGTTAGGACTGGAGTCAGGGAAAATTTTCCAAAGATTTTATTGATCTTGGATGCTTGTAGCGCTAGACCTACGGCTTTCTGTTTTAGACCTTTTAGCCATTGTGCTTCACAGATTGAGTTGTTAAATTCAATACCCAAATAACGGATCGAATTGACTGAAGTTAACGGCTGACCACCAACAGCCCATTTGAATGCCCGGTCTCTTCTGCCTGATGTAGGTCCAATAGATAAGATTTTAGTTTTTTCTGTGTTAATGACAAGTTCGTTATTGACTAAATAGTTGCTCAAGCAGCTTAGAAGGCGTTGGAGGCCGATCTGTGTGCTATCAATCAGAACAAGATCATCAGCCTAAGCGATATAACGAACAGGAGTCTTATTTAGACATGGGGGAAAACAGTGGGCTTGTTCGCGGTGAGTCGGAAGATCTGCTAAAAATAATTTAAATAGGTCTGCCACCAGCGGACAGCCTTGCTTGACTCCTCTTGTAGTTGGAATACTGTCAAATAGAACACCATTCTTATTGATGCGAACTCGAAAAGAAGTGTTCGTATGCAGCGCCATTATTGGATTGAGGATGGCCATAGGGCATTTCCATTTAATTAATTTCGCCCATAACAAATCGCGATTGATTCCATCAAACGCTTGCTTCATATCAATGAAGGCTAGATGAAGTTTGGTTTTGCGTTTAAGGGCGTTCAGTTTCAGGGCAGTTAAAATTGAAAGGTTTACATCTACTCCTGTGCCTTTAGAAAACCCTGTTTGACGAATATCAAGGATTCCTGAGTTTTTCGCCCAATTCACAAGTTTCAGTCTCAAATTGGATCCAAAAAGTTTTCCAATAGAGTCCAAGAGGGCAATAGGACGATAGTTTTCAGGTTTGTCCCAACTGCCCTTCTTGTGGATAGGGATCACAATAGCAGTTAGCCAGGACTCAGGCAAACGATTGGATTCCGCAATCTTTTGGAAAAGACACTCAATGAAGGGGGCCCAGATTTGTGGATTTTTCTTTAGTGTCACGTTGCTGATCATATCTGGGCCCGCGGCGCGTGAATTTTTGAGTGACTTAATAGCATCCACAATGTCAGAGTGCAGCATTTGCACATCCCAGGGTGCTGATGTGGCAACAGAATCGATTTTTGGAAACTTGGAATAGCTGTTGAACACTGACCCAAAATGTTTACGCCAGGTGTCGCCAGCGATGGTGTTCTGCGTCGAATTTACTCCGCTGTACGGGCCCATATTTAGTATTTTCCAAATGTCGCGTGTATTCTTTGTGATCAGTAGCTTCATCATCAGTTCAGCACGATCTTGGTCAACAATAGCTCTGTGGGATCTCATCCAGTTTCTATAAGTCGTGCGTCTTTTACTTCCTCCAGCTTAATCAAACTGGGTACATTTTTGGGTTTTTTTATTCTGCGGACATCTTTTCTGAGCTCTTTCTTTTTGTCATCAAGCATTTTGCTAAACAGATGATTATGGAACTTGTGTTGCTGGAAGCTATCTTTGATGGTTATGGTATGATTCATGAGAAGCAGAGTGTAGTCTACACAATTTGGCGAGTCAAGCAGGTTTTCCGTTAAGGAACAGATCGCTTTGACGTTTAGTCTTAATCGGTTGCCACTTGAATTTGTTTCTACCGATTCGGAATATAAGGGCAAAGAGGGGGACTCCGTCAGTAGGCAATCGAGTATTAGCAGTGAATGATCGCTCTTAGACGTTTTCAGGGAATGTAGCGAGATGACCTTCGCCTCAAAATTGCTGGAAACCCAGAAGTAGTCAATTATGCTATGCGTAGCTTGGCGATGCCAGGTAGGCTGGGCCGGTATGTCACCCCGCGCATTGCCATTCAGCAATACACAATCATGCGACTCCATTTCGTCAGTCCAGCACTGTTCTTTCTCGCCCAGCTCCTCATAAGCGAGCTGGCAGTAGGAGTTGGTGTGTGGGTGATGCTTAAACCACGAGCCATTTAGATCACCGCAGCAGATTATAATCAGATTATTATAAATCACGATTGCTTCATCCATTAAAGTACTTATCGCTGAGGTAAAGACAAATTTGTTTATTTTTGCAGGATTCCAGTAGCAGTTAATGAGCAACAAGGACAAAACTGCTTTTGAATTGGCAGAACGTGAGTGCATAATTGATCCTTGAACATAAGGGTTAGGATTGGAGCATATTGGTGTGGACCAATCTTGAGATAGCCGGACCATTGTCAAAAGGCCTGCACATGGTCTGCCTTGTATGTTTTTAATTGCATGATTGACCAGTTTGGCATAGCCGTCTCGCATCGGAGCATCAACTAACCGAGTCTCTGTCAGACAGACAGCAAACACATCGTCTAGTGGAACATCAAAGTCCTGAAACAAATGCTGGCTACTATAGAGATATGCTAGTTCACACATATCCGAAAAAACAAGAACTCGCAAGACAAACAACATTGTGTCATCTTCCACCTGTTACTGGCCACTTTAAATGTGGCCAGTGTTCCGTGTGCTCATTGACTAAAAACGTGAAATTAATTGAGCTGAATGGAAAGGAAAGGGAAATTCGCAATTTCTCAAATTGTGCAACAGCTTGGGTAATTTATGGTATCAAATGCCCCTGCAATCTACTGTACATAGGCAAAACAAAAAGATGTGTCAAACAATAGATTTGTGAGCATAGGTCATGCCTTAAGAACAAGGTGGAGAATAAACCACTAGTAGCACATTATGAAATAAAAAAAACATAAATATACCCATATTTTTTGGTTCGTCATCCAAATAATCACATCCACAGAAAGAGGCGGGAATAGAGAAATGACGCTTAGTAGATGTGAACAGCGTTAGATTTATAATCTTAATACTACTAAAGAAGGTTTAAACTCTTCAGTCGAATGGAACACTCTGCTGACATAACTGTTCAATCTGCCAAAGAAAGTCTAAACTCTTCGGTCGAATGGAACACTCTGTTGACATAACTGTTCAATCTGGCTAATCTTAATATCTTAATTGATAACAAATTGGTGTCCTTTGCCAACAACTGTGATAAACATGTCATAATAAACAATCAGCATTTTGATGTTTCCCGATTATACCTTTATCATTACGCACGACCTAGATGTCTAGAATTTCTTTGATAGACATATATTGACTAAGCAATCCACTGGAATATATAAAGAACAAAGAATAGATATTGCAAATTTTTTCGAGCTAATGTCCCTTTAAGAAAAAAGTGACCGGCCATGAATACACGTGATGGTAGCACGCTACAAAATGTATGGGAAGTTGATTTATCACTATAAAAGTGGTTGAAAGCATGGTTTGCCCGTTGCTTGCTATACCGGCATGGGCCCAGTCGATAATTCCGATGCGATATGATGCACAACACCAAACAGGTAAGCTTTGACTGAATGGCCGCTGTCCTTTGCCCTCAATTCATCTGAGTTCTATGTAACTAAATGTGAATTTTATCATCATCTTAGAGAGCTGTATTCCCCCGTACATTCTGAAAGTCGGTGCTCCCTTTATTTTCCAAACAAAAATGTGCACATCGGTTTCCCAGAGACATTCCCGGATAAGGCATCTGTAGTGTAAGTTCCTCGGCTTGCGTGATAAATTGCTTCTGCCGCTATGTTATCCCTAAAATGAAACCCGAGACGTTTCTTAGACCCATTGCTCTATTTCTTTTTGTAGAGTCCGATGGAACCGGACACCATAGCTTCTGTCAACATTGCATGAGAGGCGTGATTTTCTATATGCCCCCTTGCATAACCAACGCGAAGGATACAAGAATTGTGCAAAACCAAAATTGTAATTCTGCAACGTCGGTTCATAAGTAAGAAGTTACATACTGTCTGTTCTAATAGATGCATATTATAATAATATACAAATAATATACGGATCCCCTTTTCCGGAAGGAACATTAGCAATTTTGATGAGGATAATTGAGACTTGACTATTTGGAGACTAATAGTAATTAAAGTATATAAACAGGAAACACCTTTTCAGAACTGTTAAAAGAGCAACGATAGCATAAGTCAACTTGGTGATGAATAGAAGAAATATGTTAAACAGCAAAATGCAAAAACATTTTTTTATGCTTTGTAGGATTTCAAAGGAAATTGTGATGACCTTGACGAGACTGACCGTGTCTGCTTATTGATTTAAAGCATTGACTGGCCACAAGTGGCCCAAAAAAATTGCTCATGCCGTTAGTTGATGTAAGTGAAGGATTGGTTTTTCTTATTTCTGTTTTTTACAAAAAAAGTGTTTGTTTTTTGTACTTACTGTGGTAAAATCAATTGATACCACCAATAATGGCTAACACAGTGCTTAGAAATCCTACTGAGGTAGATATCTTAGTGAAGCAGGATGTATTATTCTGAAGTTAGAAGTTTTAAGATCAAGTTAGCACCTCCGAACCACTATCTTATGTAACATTTGTTATTATTATTTTTTAGAAATTGGAAAAACAGTAATGGGGTACATGAAAGTATTATTACCAAATTGAAGAAATGTGTCTGTCCTGAAGATGGCCGTCATAGTGATGTTGTAACGGACACTAGAGATAGTGTCTAATGTAATCTAAAGGCCAAAACATGTTGACAATCTGGAAAGACTAGAAAATAACGAGAGTCTTTGATAATAACTACAACCTTGATATAGTGTTGCTGATTTATTAAAATCGTCCCCTTTATTAATTATATTGTTTAACAATGTTTGTATTGATATTGTGTATATCTTTTTTAGCCAAATATGTATTACTAATTCAATAAAACTCCTAGCATTACCAATCCATACTCTAGCTGGCATAGAGAGGGGTTATCTTTTCCTCACCTTTGATATAGATAGTCTGTATTGTTCTCCTGCTTTGAGAAATTGATCCCCCGAAAGAAAAAGAATTGGGAGATTACCTAAATGAAAGGTTTCTGATCTATTTGCCACCATCAAGAGGAATAGAAATATTCCGGAATCATGGACTGCCTCAATCATTGTCCCAGTTTGTAAGAAGGGCGATAGGCCAAAACCCGGGAATTATAGCCCTATCACCCTGCTTGATGTAATTGGCAAGAGTTTTGGATCTCTGATCCTATAGTGCCCGACAGACTGGAGCAAGAAATCAGCCCAGTATGACAAATGGCAAGCCAGAATTGTCAAGGGTATTGGGACTGCTTTAAACCTTTTTTTGATCAACCTCCTTAGATCAGAGCAAAGACGAAGCCCATGGCTAAAATCTACCTTGACTCAATTGACTTAGCCTAGGCATTTGATACCATCGAAAGATCTAGGCTCTGGGCGGAGCTCAAGGACTGGGGATGTCCTGAGGACATTAGAGATGCTCTTAGGTTGTTACCTACAAATACTACCTTACGTGTGAGATTGGATAAGAGTGGTAACTTATCATCGCCAATTAAAACATTGAAAGGGCTGAAACAAGGCTGTGATAGCTGGAGGGCCAGTGAGTCCTTTACTCTAGGCTGATGACTTGATTCAACAAGACCAAGCTCAGGTGGGCCTGCAAAGGCAGTTGAATGCTTTGTCTATTTACGTGGAGTCTAATGGACTGAAAAATAAATGTACACAAATCAAGGATCTTGACATTGAGAGATATAAGAGGAAAGAAATGTACTATCAACAAAGCATGTTATTTAAAGGGAGAGAAAATCTTGGAGGTAATGACTTTAGGTTACTTGGGCATGTGTACCTAGCTTCCCAGGCATGCGTAATAAGGGCGAAGCACTGCAAGTTTTCACTGACCCCTGTGATCAAATTTTACCATTTGAAAGTGTCACCAATTTTGACGTATGGGGCGGAGGCCTTGTTCTCCTTATCAGCATCTGTTTGACCCAAACTGGAGGGCATATTTTTGAGAAGAGTTTTATCTCTGCTAAAATGCAGGCCCATCCAGGTAATAAGGGAGGAGTTGGGTTTGTTCTCCCTATACTCCATGACAGTGTGGAACACCTTGTTGTTCTACCATAAATGTCTGCTAGCAACCACCGACGGCGGATTCAAAGTATTAAATAAAGCATTACAAAACAAAGCTCAACCCCTAATAGCAGCATGGAAGAAGGCTTGCATAGCAATCTTACAGTGGCTTAACACACCGGAAGCCATCCTACAGTCTAATCTGGCTCTGGTGAAACGTAAAATTACTGGATCGAGACTGGATCAAGACTTTGGAGAGTTGTAGAAAATCTAGCCTATATGGGAACAATATCCTGGAATCGAAGATGAGGGGCAAAGTGCCAATGTACCTGTTGAGATTCCCGAGTAGTTTTCTACAAACTCACTTCATGCGATTACGCTTTAATCTCATGCCAACAAGAGAAGTACTGGAAGTGAGAAAGGATAAAAGACTTCAGAACTATGCCTGCAGGCTCTGCAAGGGAAAGCTGGAGACAGTTTACCATTTAATCATGTTATGCCCGTAGCTGAGAGATATTAGATCCAAGTAGTTGGGCAGATTTTTCCTTCAATTTCAGATATTTTCAGCTGAAGGGTGGTGGAGGTCTTTACCCCAAGGAGCTTGAGTCTTGGTAACTTTGGCACTGTTAGCTTTCGTAAAAGTAGCTTTTGTAGTTATTGAATGAATCCAACTAAGGACTTTTCAATCGACAAGGATCAAAAGACCTAGTGAATTAAACTAAGGATTTTTAACTTAACAAGGATCCATTTCAACCTACAAAAAGACTTAGTGAATCCAACAAAGGACTTTTCAACCCATCAGGATTAAAACTTAGTGAAAGCAACTAAGGACAATTTTTCGATTTATATGTGCTAATCTCTGTAATTTCAAATTAAAAATCAACTCTTTTTTACTCCCATGCCTGGCCTACTACTTCAAGTTCACTATTCGGGTAATAATACCCGAATAGTAATTTACAAATAACAAGTGCCTCTGTGGTCAAGATCAGCTTACAACAGCTTTGCAGTGTTCATTACTTTACAACATCAGACTTTAAGCAATTCTTCAGGGAATGCAAGATTCACATTGGTGCTCTTGAGTACTCTTTTGTACTTTCCCAAACCTCTGCAAGTTATGCTCCTCCCCATATGAATAACCTTTTTCAGAAGGGCAGCCTTCTTGCCACTCTTGTTTCCCCACTGCGTTACCAACCAAACACTGACAAGGATATGGTTTTATTCTGCTTCTTCCTTGGCTTTGGCAATGTGGGTTCATACCAGCTTTTGTTATATGCTTCTTCAAATATGGGCAATGCGCTTTACATCATTTGTAACTTTCATTAGTCCCCTCCTTCCTTTGGCAATATCTCTTGGTTTTAAATTGCCTTGCTTTTACTTTCTTTAGGTAGGCTTGGGTAATGGTTGTCTGCATTAGGTTTTAAAAGTGTTGCCCCCTTTTGTTTCTGGGTTCTCAATAAACTTGCATACTTAAAGACACAGGGACTCATTACACGGATGGCGGTAAAGATTTACCGGTACCGGTAAAATACCGGTACCGGTAAATCCTTACCGCCTTACTACGAGGTCCCTTCGCGGGTTGGGGAATTTAATGCCTGCTTTTTGCAGGCGTTAAAAACCAACCTGCAAAGGGACTTTGGTGCTAATTACGGTACCGCAATTTGAGGTACCGTAATTAGCGCCTTCCCCATTCCCATAGAGCCCTATGGGACAAAAATGGGAATGGGGAAGGGCAATGGTGGAAGGGGGAATTACCGCCCCGGCAACCTTGGAATAGGGCAGTAATTCCCCTTTCCACCAAGGCGGTGCCGGTATTTTACCGTCATGAACCATGGCGCTAATAGCGCCATGGTTCACCGCCATCCGTGTAATGAGGCCCACAGTCTTGAAAAATAATATTTCTCTGGTTTCTGATAGTTCAGTATTTAAAATTGCCTTCAGTATTACTTTCATTCATAATCTGAAAACCCCTGTATCGAGCCTGTGAGAGGTCTCGGAGTGCTCCGGTGTTAATTTCAGCAGATGAACTCACCGATTAAGGTGTGCACGTCTGATTCCCTCGCTGCTCATAGGTATTCTGCTTCAGTGGCTCCTCACGACATGGCAATCTGCTGCTTTTGGTACGCCGCCGCCCGCACCACTTGTTCACGGAGCTTCCTTTGCTCCGGAGGCTCTCTGGTGCTTGCTGACAATCAGAGATAGCCTTGTGTGGAAGAAAGCCCGCTACACTTTCGCTTCCCACTGTGCAGCCTCTGCAAAACAGGTCTACAGAGGGGAAGCTTCCCTCTCTCATGCTGCCCGCTGCGCAACTTCTGCTATTAAAGCTTCTGGAGGCAAAGAACCTGTCAGGACCAGCTACTGTTCTCTGATCAACAGTTGTCCTGGCATATTCTCCCTCCTCCAGTTTCTTCTTCTGCTGCTTTCCCTACTCACTAATGGCCTGCACCTGAACTGACCTTTTAAGCTTCCCAGACTTATTTTTATTCCCCATAATATTCTTTAAAGGAGTATCATAAGGATCAATCACACGACTGGATTGTATAGAGTAATGAAGTTGTTTAGAGTTTGAATTGTTATTATTTACAGACTTTCTTTCACTGTACCTTTGAGAGTTAGGGGAGCTTCTAGTTCTATAAGTCTCCACGGTTTTAGAAGGGTTTTTATTTCTCTCAATGCCTAAGGGTTTATAATTGTTTTTACCCACATTAAGATGTTGATTTTGTGAAACAAAAAGATTGTTATGACAACAAGCCATTATATGCTTTGTTATTGAGATGTCCTCCCTAGATGAAGACAAATAATGCATCTCACCACATGGAGTCCTCTTATTCCCCTGGGCCCTTTCTCCTCCCAGGTGATCCTCCCAGAGAACACCACCAAGGTCAGGATCAGAACGCATCTGCCTTTGCCTGGCCACCTGCGAGGAAACTTTAGGCAGGGGCTTTGTGAGGAGTCCAGAGGATTCATCACAAAAAGGACTCTTGCATTGCCAAGAGGAAAGTGTCCTGCCCGCCAAGCTTCACGCAGAATGGCATCCCCATCAGGGAAGTTCAGAAGTGTAGCAATTAAAGCTCTGGCAGGTGTACCGGGGGGTGGTGCCCTCCCCCATATCCTGTGGGCCCGCTCCACCGGAAACAACTCTGATAGGCCTTTTAGTTTGAAAGTCTCCTGGAGCAACTTTTCCAATAATAATTCTGCGCATTATCCCTCTTCCCCCTCCATCTCTTAGTCGCGCCAGCATCTATAGACGTTTCCGTCGCCTGCTGTATTCTATTTTTCAGTTTGGTGACAACAAACTGTTCCATCTTGGATTAGCCCTTCACTATCCTGAAGTCAGTGTACACTCATGGTGGGGAAGCAACTGCCTTGGCTGCAATCACCTCCTCCAAGCGCCTTGTGTTGTCCAAAATCTCTGTTCGCAGTTGGACTCTCAAGCACATATCTTCAGGTGGAAGGGCTCCTCCGACCCCCTCTCCATGTCACAGAGGATCCTCACCACCTGCCATCCTCACTGTTGTGCACCACCTGCTATTTTTCCGGACACTGAGGCCCCCTCACTAGTTCTCCAGGTTGGTAGCAAGCCCACAGGATGTGCACTCACCACTATTAGATATAGGTGGTTTCTTCCCCCTTTATCCCACACCACTCATTTCTCACAGCAGATACTGTAAGTATATGAAGCTCCGGTAACAAAGATTAAAGGGAACACCCTCTTCAGCCTGGGTCTTGCCCTGGGTAAACCTCTGCTGCCGCTAGGAGCTGGCCGCAGCCCCGTTTGTGGTTCGTGCACCAGCAGGATTATTCGGTAATGGCCGGGCCACTCCTCAAAAGGAAAATCTATTGCGCACTAAGGCAGTATATGGTTCTCCAACCAGTGTGTACAGAGAGAGTCCCTCGGTCCGACCCTCATCTCAGACGCAGGTCTCCTCACTCGGCATCGGACCCCTGCACGTCCGCTAACGTAGGCCTCTCACTCCAGGTTCCAAGATGGCCACCACCTCGCATCACGCTTACAGCGCTCCCTATCCGGTGAATGTATCGGTCCTCTCCCTCTGTCGGCCCTGTACCACCTGCCACAGCCCCATCGGAAGGTGGCACACACCGTAAGATCTCCATTTTGGGCAGAAAAACAGGATTCATTATCGGATATATAGCGTTCAACCACAGAGCTCTGAGCTGCAAGCCTACATCGCTCGGCTCCTGGCCACACCTCCCTATATGCTACTTTAAATGGAAGTGAGGAGCAAAAACAATGGGGTTTTCTTAAAGGATACATGTGATTTGCCTGTTCTGCAGGCTATGTCACCAATGAGATAAGACTGAGAGGAGAAGAAAATGACACATTAATAAAGAGGTAACAGTGATGTGTGAGGATGCAATGAAAAAGAAAGGTGCCCAAACAAGGAAGTAATAATATGAAGAAATAATTAACAATGAAGTAAAATAACTACAAGACTCCTTTATTGGTAAAGTACTTGAAAAATGCAGGTATGGCCACCTACCGGACTTCTTCAAAAACAACAACCTCCTTAGTGAGGCACAGCATGGTTTCAGCGCATCAAGCGGTAGAATCAGCTCTGTGCTCATTCTGAGCACACGTAAAAAAACAAAGATGAAAACTCAGAGAGTTATATCATCCTAATGGACATCTCAGCTGCTTTTGAAACCATCAGGCAATGGATCCTCTTGAAAATTCTAGAAGAAGTTGAACTTTATACTATAAATGATCCATTCTGTTGAATTATTGAACTGGAATGTTGAACCTTCTACATTCATGTTGGGATTGTTTGGGAGGGGGGTTGGGGGGGAGTTAATGGGTTGTTATTCTATTTATATGAGCAACACAGCCATACACAATTATATGGAATCCCCGGATAGGGGCTGCTATGGGTTTTCTATTGATAGATTAATGTCTGTGATGCCTTGAAAATGAAATAAAGTTGTTAAAAAAATAATAATTCTAGAAGACATTGGAATTAAAGAAACAGCTCTATGTTGGATCACTTCATTCCTCACAGGCAGAACCAAAACCATGATCATAGGCACTGTGACATATCTGGACTATTCTCCCCTTCTCCCCATATGGGAACCACCCCCTTTGAAGCTAGGGAGGTCAGCCCACTCAGCAAGACTCTCCTTAGAGGTCGGGCAAGTGGGACCTCACTGGGAGTGACTCTTCTCTCTGGGACAAGGACTCCCATTCCTGAAAGGAACTCCCTGTCTGGAACTCGCTATTCACCTACATGTGAATCGGAAAGACTGTTGTCAACCCTGTTTTGGATTCATAGAACTGTGACATTTCTTTGATCACTTTGGCTTCAGGTAATGCAGGATTCCTCCTGAACGCCACAATCAAAGAACAACACACCCCTTTTGTTTGTGACAATGTACATAAAACCATGATGAGGTTTGAATGGAGAAGAGTGAGTCATACGCAGAGGCGAGCCTCTGACTGGAAGACGTCCAGGAGGGGTGGAGCCACGCTAGACCACTGTAAAGACTGGAGGGGGGTTTCTGTACTCCTGCCCTCTATATGGCAGAGTAGAAGCACAGAGTACCTCAGCCAAGATTCTCTATGCGGTAGCAATGGATGGGCAATCAAGGCTTAAGATCTCAGGAGGTGATGCAGGCTGGTTCTTAAGTACAGTGTAGTCCCCAAGCCCACACAAGGGAATGTACACACACTATGTTAGGTGATAACACAGTTCTTCATATAAATAAGGTTCAATATATATACACACTCAATAACACACTTTGTACTCTGGCAATACTAATATGGTAAACATGTACAATGGAGCTCATTACGACCATGGCGCTCCCGGAATGAAGGGGGCTGGAACAGCACCGGCCCCTTTCGTTCCGGGAGCACCGATTAAAAGCTTCCCATCGTGGGACCCGGATCGCACGCCTGGTAAAACCAGACGTGCTTTCCGGGTCCCGCGAGGGGAAGAGGGAGGCAACAACAGGCAAGATGTAATCTGGCCGTTATTACCTCCCTCCCCATTCCCATTGAGCCCTATGGGGGCTCAAATGGGAATAGGGATGTGTTCCTGCATGGAGGACATACCGGGTCCTCCTATCTCGGAGGAACCCGGTAAGCCCCCATTGCAGGAACCCGGTAATGGAGCCCGGAACGGTGGCAGCCATGGAGCTAATAGCTCCATGGCTACCGCTGTTCTCGTAATGAGGCCCTATGTCTGTGTGGTACCACACTTAACTCTTGACTCCTTTAAAATGCAGAAACTACTTACAGTCTCAATGACATACAAATCAAAAAGTAAAGTGAACCAACAATAGACATAGGAAGGAAGACAATTTGTGTTAAACAATAGGAGAATACTGGGTCCCTACTACCAGACAACTCTGTCTGAGGATCCCCCGCCTAGGCAACCTGTAAATAAAGTGTGTCAACAAGCCCAGTCCATATTTGTTCAAGATAGTCTTGTTTCCTGCTAAAATGTTCTACTATCCCAATGTACCTGAGTTTAGCAGAGCTCTTTCTGCGGTTCGTCGATGGATCCCTCTTGAGTAGATTCCCTTTAATGAAGGAGGCACGGGTTGTCGAGATTTCTACGAAGAAATGTGAACATTGTAGTCGAGGGAGCAGCTTCGACCTTCACGGTGTTCATCGGCGATTGGTCATGGACGTCCTGTGAAGATGAGGCATGCGGTGCACCTCGATTACAAGAGTTTGTTGCCGCAAAGCAGATCAATGAAGAATGTAGGCCCAGCAAGGGCATTAGGTCGTTAGCATTGGCGTTGACGATCGGGACACGATTACGGCTGGCGTTTGGCTTTTCGTTGGTCTGGGTCTTTGTGGACTTCGGGTGGCGGGAAACCCACCGGCGGATTCACCTCAGTTCGCCGACGACCTCGACTTTCTCTGGCAGGACAAAGCAGTCGACGGTTATGGCAAGGGAGTCCTTGATTTCAAAGTGTCTTAGGCAATGGAGCGTTGCGACTCCGGTCAACGAGGTTACAGCGGTCCTCCGAACCTCAGTCGACGGTGATGGTCGTCGATGGCCTGGAGGTCCTGGTGCTTACTTCAATGTTTCTCGGTGACCCCGTCTCCGATTGACAGCTGTTTCAGACTGACTTCGAGGGTGCCTTGATGAAGATAAGCTTTTGCACAATGTTCACTCGTAGCTCGGGAAGAGCCAGGTCATAGCCAGGTCCTCTCTTGGATCAGTCCTTGACAGACATGACAGCTTTCAGATTTTTGACGATGGCAAGCAGCAGCAAAACCTTCTTCCAGCTGGGCTTCAAGGTTAAGCATCAAGTTTCGACTTCAGCTTCTGAACAATTCTGGTAAGTGAGAGGTCCCAGATATACTGTTCTGTCTCTCGTTCACGCTGCTGCACCAGGCCCATGCAGCCAATCATTCTGAAGGGCATTCATGCAGGCAGGCAACCAATCAGGCTTAGAGTGCATTCAGGCCATTCTCTTCTATCCAGACACTCACAACAAGGAATGTGGATTGGGGCAAGTACCCAGCCTTTCAGCACACCACACTGTATTCATAACGGTTTCGGGCAGGGCTGTCTCATTCATTGTGTCACACACCAGAAACTAGATACCCATAACATTAAATGTATATTGGTCATGCACTCCATTCACCCAGGTGCCACCCCAACATACAGTCATTGGGAAGGCTCCAGCCAGTCTGGCCTGGACTTCTCCACAATACCATATATGGAACTTACACCCAACAGCCAGTCAGGGGAAGGGACAAAGTCAGGGCTTTCCAGGTCTTTGGGAAAACAAAGTAACAGGCAATAGAAAGCAAGAGGCCACAGGGGCCATCTTGTCTCCTATCAGGAATCCACTGATTCCTATGGCAGGGCCTGGGTATCCCAAAATGGAGGATACTCAGAGCACCTGTCAAATTCAGCATGGAGCTGCCACCAGCCCATACCCTGCTCTGTGGACCCCCACCCATAGGTGTCATAAGGGCATCCCAAGGGTCTGTTCACCACAACCAAAAGGAGGAAGAGCTACACTGCAAGAATCCCACATGGACTCCTTTTCAGAAAACAACAGAGAACACACATAAGGGATCACAGGACAAGGACCTGGAGGTCCTGTCCCTCCATTGCATTTCCAGCATCACAGTCGCCCCCACTCCCAGACTGAGGTTAGGGTGGTCTAATCTCCCACAAGATTGACACCCTCATCCAGACGGTCAACATACCTTCTGGAAATGCCATCTGCTCAACAGTGAAGTCTAGCCCTTGCAGGCTAATGGACCACCTGAGCAGTTTCGGATTTTCACCCTTCATCTACATAAGCTATTTTAGGGGCTTATGGTCTGTTTGGACCTTGAAGGTAGACCCCGTAAGGTAGGGTCTAAAATGCCTAAGGCTCAGAACTGTACTGAAACATTTATTTTCAACAGTAGCCCACCTAAGTTCTCTACCTTTGAGTTGCCTACTTATGAATATGATAGGATGTTCCCTCTCTTTGACATCTAACTGGGACAAGACAGCTCCAATTCTGGTGTCGCAGGCATCAGTCTGAACGATAAAAGGTTTTCTGTAGTCAGGCACACACAACACAGGTGCCCTTTGCAGACTTTCCTTCAAGCCAACAAAGGCCCTCTGACAGTCTTCTGTCCAAATAACCTTCCTCGGTTGTTTCGGCAAGGTCAGGGCTGTCAGAGGGGCAGCTATAGTTCCATAGTCTGCCATGAAGTTACGGTAATACCCAGGGAGGCCCAAAACAGCTCTCACCTGAATTTGAGTAGTGGGAGTCTCCCAGTCATGTACATCCTGTACCTTACTGGGGAGTGGTTGGATTTGACCCATTCCTACCTCATGACAAAGATAAGTGACTTTCCTCTGAGCTATCTGGCACTTGGTGGCCTTGATAGTGAGGTTAGCCCTTTTCAAGGCCTGCAACACCTTATCCAAATGAGTTAAATGCTCTTCACAGGTGGAACTATAGACAGGAATGTCGTGTAAGTAGGCCACACAAAAGGCCTCCAGCCCACTGAGTGCATGGTTGACTAATCTTTGGAAGGTGGCAGGTGCATCCTTCAACCCAAAAGGCATGACTCTAAACTGGTAGAGCCCCTCAAGTGTTGATAACGCAGTCTTTTCCTTGGCATGGTCCCTCAGAGCTATTTGCCAACAGCCTGAGGTAAGGTCAAAGGTGCTCACAAATGTGGCAGCACCAATGGTGTCCACAAGCCCATCAGCTTTGGGCAATGGGAGCGCATCAGTTTTGGTGACAGCATTAACTCCTCTGTAACTCACACAGAACCGCCAATCCTTGGTACTTGCCTGGGAACTTGCCTTGTGGACAAGGACCACTGGACTGGACCAGGGACTGGTTGAGGGTTCAATTACACCCAGATCCAACATCTTGGCAACCTCAGCCTGGATGTGGTTCTTCACAGTATCTGACATCCGATAGCACCTGCTTTTGACAGGTACACTGTCACAAGTGTCAATTTCATGCCTGCACCATGAGGTGAGGACTGATGTCATTGAGAACAGAGGGACATCCTGCTGGAGCAAAGCCCTGGAGGCCCTCTGCTGCTCTGGTGTCAGATCTGGAGAGAGATGTACTCCCTCCACTGGGCCATTTTAGGGTTGCTATGCAGCAAATCAGGAATGGACTCACTCTCATCCTCATCTTGCTCGGAAGTCAGCAGAAGACATGAGACTTCTTCTCGCCTGTAGAAAGGCTTGAGCCTGTTAACATGGGAAACCTGAGGGGCTACCCCATAGACTCCAATATCAACTAGATAGTTGACTTTGCCCATCTTGGAGGTTATCCTGAAGGGTCCAGTCCACTTATCTGCCAAAGCTTGAGGCTTAGTAGGCTCCATCACAAGGATCTCCTGTCCTGGAGACCAATCCACTTGTGATGCTTTAATGTCATTCCTATATTTGTTCAATTCCTGACTGGCCTTAAGGTTCGCTTTCACCTGGCCCATCACCTGTGCCATCCTCCATCTGATGCCTAACACATAGTCCCCCATTTGCTTGGCAGGATCTGAAGGGGTGGCTTCCAGTCCTTCTCTGATCAAGGCAAGTGGCTCCCACATGGGATGTCCAAAGAGAAGCTCAAAGGGGCTGAAACCAACAGCCTCTTGAGACACTTCTCTATAGGCAAACAGCAGGCATGGTAGGAGGAAATTCCATTTCCTCCTTAGCGACTCTTCCAAAGCACCCATCATGCACTTGAGTCTTGTTAAATCTCTCAACCAGATCATTGGTCTAGGGATGGTAGGAGATGGAGAACTTATATGTTACTCCGCATTCCTTCCAACTCTTTAGGAAATCAAACTCAGGTAAAAATGCCCAGGAGAGCCCTGGCAACCACCGTGGAAGTAATTGTCCGAAGGGGTTTAGCCTCAGGGTACCTGGTGGCATGATCAACCAGGACCAGGATGAACCAGTGTCCACCTGATGTGGCAGGGTCAAGGGGACCGACAATGTCAATGCCAACCCTCTCAAACTCAAATGGATTGCCAACCACTGACAAAGGCTGCAGTGGGGCCATGGCACTGCATCCAGTCTTTCCAGCCAACTGACAGTGGGACAGGTGCGAGCAGTGGGACTCCACTTCTACTCCCATTCAGGCTAGTAGAAATGGGCAGAGAGCCTTTTCTTAGTCTTCTTGGTCCCAAGATGACCAGCTAAGGGCACCTTATGTGCCCACTGCAACAGGAAGGACCTGTAAACCTGGGGTACCACCAACCTCTTGAGGGTACTTGATTCAGGCTTAGTGGGCTCACTACAAAGGAGCTCACCCTCCCAATACATTTTGAATGACCAAGGCACCTCACTTTGTGCCTGGGCCTGGGCCTGTTTCCTTAGACCCTCGAGAGAGTGGCACTCTCTCTGACCCTTACAGAAGACTCCCCTAGAGGGCCCCCCTTCGGCCATCAGGCATTGAAGGTCAGGGTGATCCTCTTGGTTGAGCACCTGTCCCGCAGGAGGGTATTCTGGCTCTTCTCCCTCATGAGTTGAGTATCGGGTTACCATTGGAACCAGCCCGTCCGTAGCCTGAATCCCAGTGGGTGCTGCTGAAGCAGCAGAAAGAGAAGGAGCCCCCTTCACAGAGGTGGCCTTCTTGCTCTTCCATCTTGCCTTTGGTATCCCCTTTGTCTTGGGTACCTGACTTGCAGTCAGACCCAGTGCGACCTGTGACCTAATGATTGCAGCAGCAGTCAGGGGTAGACCATCAGAGATTAACCCGAACTCCACTAGCTCATTCCCCAACAAAATGTTAGCAGGTACATTGTCCTGAACCAGGATGGGAAGCTTTCCTGTCTTGTCCACAATCATTATGGTGACTAGGGCAACAGCAGATCATTTGGGAGGCCCACCACCTTACCTGGTAGTTCTCAGAGGAGCACCTACATAGTCCCCTGGCATGAGCAGGGTCCTGTCCACCACTGTCATTCTTGCCCTAGTGTCTCTCAAACCAGTAGAAGGCTGGCCATTCAGGATGACACTTCTCAAAAATCGGCGGGTGTTTTGTAAGATTGTAGCCAGTACTACTGTGTACCGGTCCCAGGCCCCAAGGGACACTAGGGAAATCCCTGCAGGAGCACCAAACGTTATTTCTGTAGAGGAGGGGAGGACAGTGACCTCCACCTCAGGCATGAAGTAAGGGTAGGTCAGGATGACAGTCTGGACTCCAAGTGCCTTACCTTTACACTTGGGGTCACCCTTCTTGTGGGCCAGAGCCCAACAGTCCCAACCAGTGCCAGGAATGTGAAGTACGGTAATGGATCCACTGGGAGCCTGCTTTACAACAGGAGGACCACTACTCTTACTCACTAGAGTTTTGGTTCATAGGAGAGGATGGTGTTGGTTTATTCGACTGTTATTGCTTCTGGGACTCCTCAGACTTTCGAGAGACGCCTTTCTCTTTGTCCTTGTCCTTTCCACTGGGTTCCTTAGCAGACACCCAGTGGGAGACCCACTTGTCAGACAGCCTGCCCAGCTTAAAGAGATCCAACATTTTCTGGTCAGCAACATACTGATGCAGCTCTGGTAAACAGGCTTCAGAAGAATGCTCGGGAAAAAAAGGTGGGACAATTCAACAAACGTTTTCACCTTGTATCCATCAATCCACACCATCATGTTCATATGCGCAGCACTCACCCATTTAATCCAAACCACATTCTCTCTTTTCTTATATTCCCTTAACCTTTTGAGGTATTGGGTAGGTGTCTTGCCAAACCTGGCAATGAAAACAGATTTCATGCACTCATACTGACCCCTTTTTCCACACTCACTTTCAGAATACAGTCATAACCAGTCCGAGGCACTGTACTTAATAAACACTTTGCCCAATCTATTTGATCAACATCATGGATTCCACAAGCCATTTCAAATCATTCAATCCATTGGAGGATATCAGAACCCTCCACATACCCACCAACCAAATCTTTCATAATATTGGTTGCAGGGCACCTGACACTCAACTGGTTTGGCTGAAGTCTCTACTCTAGCTTTCTCTAGCTGGATTCACTGACATTCAGTGTCCTTGTTTTTAAGTTCAAAGTGCCTATCTTTGAGTATCACTTGCTCTGCCAACTCCTCCTTCTTAAGTTCAGCTTAAGTTTCCAACTTTTTAGGCCATTCTCTTCTATCCAGACACTCACAACAAGGAATGTGGATTGGGGCAAGTACCCAGCCTTTCAGCACACCACACTGTATTCATAACGGTTTCGGGCAGGGCTGTCTCATTCATTGTGTCACACACCAGAAACTAGATACCCATAACATTAAATGTATATTGGTCATGCACTCCATTCACCCAGGTGCCACCCCAACATACAGTCATTGGGAAGGCTCCAGCCAGTCTGGCCTGGACTTCTCCACAATACCATATATGGAACTTACACCCAACAGCCAGTCAGGGGAAGGGACAAAGTCAGGGCTTTCCAGGTCTTTGGGAAAACAAAGTAACAGGCAATAGAAAGCAAGAGGCCACAGGGGCCATCTTGTCTCCTATCAGGAATCCACTGATTCCTATGGCAGGGCCTGGGTATCCCAAAATGGAGGATACTCAGAGCACCTGTCAAATTCAGCATGGAGCTGCCACCAGCCCATACCCTGCTCTGTGGACCCCCACCCATAGGTGTCATAAGGGCATCCCAAGGGTCTGTTCACCACAACCAAAAGGAGGAAGAGCTACACTGCAAGAATCCCACATGGACTCCTTTTCAGAAAACAACAGAGAACACACATAAGGGATCACAGGACAAGGACCTGGAGGTCCTGTCCCTCCATTGCATTTCCAGCATCACAGTCGCCCCCACTCCCAGACTGAGGTTAGGGTGGTCTAATCTCCCACAAGATTGACACCCTCAT
The DNA here is from genome assembly GCF_040938575.1 of Ambystoma mexicanum. Classification (NCBI taxonomy): domain Eukaryota; kingdom Metazoa; phylum Chordata; class Amphibia; order Caudata; family Ambystomatidae; genus Ambystoma; species Ambystoma mexicanum. Next base: position 933,249,253 of record NC_090936.1, read on the forward strand.
CCAGACGGTCAACATACCTTCTGGAAATGCCATCTGCTCAACAGTGAAGTCTAGCCCTTGCAGGCTAATGGACCACCTGAGCAGTTTCGGATTTTCACCCTTCATCTACATAAGCTATTTTAGGGGCTTATGGTCTGTTTGGACCTTGAAGGTAGACCCCGTAAGGTAGGGTCTAAAATGCCTAAGGCTCAGAACTGTACTGAAACATTTATTTTCAACAGTAGCCCACCTAAGTTCTCTACCTTTGAGTTGCCTACTTATGAATATGATAGGATGTTCCCTCTCTTTGACATCTAACTGGGACAAGACAGCTCCAATTCTGGTGTCGCAGGCATCAGTCTGAACGATAAAAGGTTTTCTGTAGTCAGGCACACACAACACAGGTGCCCTTTGCAGACTTTCCTTCAAGCCAACAAAGGCCCTCTGACAGTCTTCTGTCCAAATAACCTTCCTCGGTTGTTTCGGCAAGGTCAGGGCTGTCAGAGGGGCAGCTATAGTTCCATAGTCTGCCATGAAGTTACGGTAATACCCAGGGAGGCCCAAAACAGCTCTCACCTGAATTTGAGTAGTGGGAGTCTCCCAGTCATGTACATCCTGTACCTTACTGGGGAGTGGTTGGATTTGACCCATTCCTACCTCATGACAAAGATAAGTGACTTTCCTCTGAGCTATCTGGCACTTGGTGGCCTTGATAGTGAGGTTAGCCCTTTTCAAGGCCTGCAACACCTTATCCAAATGAGTTAAATGCTCTTCACAGGTGGAACTATAGACAGGAATGTCGTGTAAGTAGGCCACACAAAAGGCCTCCAGCCCACTGAGTGCATGGTTGACTAATCTTTGGAAGGTGGCAGGTGCATCCTTCAACCCAAAAGGCATGACTCTAAACTGGTAGAGCCCCTCAAGTGTTGATAACGCAGTCTTTTCCTTGGCATGGTCCCTCAGAGCTATTTGCCAACAGCCTGAGGTAAGGTCAAAGGTGCTCACAAATGTGGCAGCACCAATGGTGTCCACAAGCCCATCAGCTTTGGGCAATGGGAGCGCATCAGTTTTGGTGACAGCATTAACTCCTCTGTAACTCACACAGAACCGCCAATCCTTGGTACTTGCCTGGGAACTTGCCTTGTGGACAAGGACCACTGGACTGGACCAGGGACTGGTTGAGGGTTCAATTACACCCAGATCCAACATCTTGGCAACCTCAGCCTGGATGTGGTTCTTCACAGTATCTGACATCCGATAGCACCTGCTTTTGACAGGTACACTGTCACAAGTGTCAATTTCATGCCTGCACCATGAGGTGAGGACTGATGTCATTGAGAACAGAGGGACATCCTGCTGGAGCAAAGCCCTGGAGGCCCTCTGCTGCTCTGGTGTCAGATCTGGAGAGAGATGTACTCCCTCCACTGGGCCATTTTAGGGTTGCTATGCAGCAAATCAGGAATGGACTCACTCTCATCCTCATCTTGCTCGGAAGTCAGCAGAAGACATGAGACTTCTTCTCGCCTGTAGAAAGGCTTGAGCCTGTTAACATGGGAAACCTGAGGGGCTACCCCATAGACTCCAATATCAACTAGATAGTTGACTTTGCCCATCTTGGAGGTTATCCTGAAGGGTCCAGTCCACTTATCTGCCAAAGCTTGAGGCTTAGTAGGCTCCATCACAAGGATCTCCTGTCCTGGAGACCAATCCACTTGTGATGCTTTAATGTCATTCCTATATTTGTTCAATTCCTGACTGGCCTTAAGGTTCGCTTTCACCTGGCCCATCACCTGTGCCATCCTCCATCTGATGCCTAACACATAGTCCCCCATTTGCTTGGCAGGATCTGAAGGGGTGGCTTCCAGTCCTTCTCTGATCAAGGCAAGTGGCTCCCACATGGGATGTCCAAAGAGAAGCTCAAAGGGGCTGAAACCAACAGCCTCTTGAGACACTTCTCTATAGGCAAACAGCAGGCATGGTAGGAGGAAATTCCATTTCCTCCTTAGCGACTCTTCCAAAGCACCCATCATGCACTTGAGTCTTGTTAAATCTCTCAACCAGATCATTGGTCTAGGGATGGTAGGAGATGGAGAACTTATATGTTACTCCGCATTCCTTCCAACTCTTTAGGAAATCAAACTCAGGTAAAAATGCCCAGGAGAGCCCTGGCAACCACCGTGGAAGTAATTGTCCGAAGGGGTTTAGCCTCAGGGTACCTGGTGGCATGATCAACCAGGACCAGGATGAACCAGTGTCCACCTGATGTGGCAGGGTCAAGGGGACCGACAATGTCAATGCCAACCCTCTCAAACTCAAATGGATTGCCAACCACTGACAAAGGCTGCAGTGGGGCCATGGCACTGCATCCAGTCTTTCCAGCCAACTGACAGTGGGACAGGTGCGAGCAGTGGGACTCCACTTCTACTCCCATTCAGGCTAGTAGAAATGGGCAGAGAGCCTTTTCTTAGTCTTCTTGGTCCCAAGATGACCAGCTAAGGGCACCTTATGTGCCCACTGCAACAGGAAGGACCTGTAAACCTGGGGTACCACCAACCTCTTGAGGGTACTTGATTCAGGCTTAGTGGGCTCACTACAAAGGAGCTCACCCTCCCAATACATTTTGAATGACCAAGGCACCTCACTTTGTGCCTGGGCCTGGGCCTGTTTCCTTAGACCCTCGAGAGAGTGGCACTCTCTCTGACCCTTACAGAAGACTCCCCTAGAGGGCCCCCCTTCGGCCATCAGGCATTGAAGGTCAGGGTGATCCTCTTGGTTGAGCACCTGTCCCGCAGGAGGGTATTCTGGCTCTTCTCCCTCATGAGTTGAGTATCGGGTTACCATTGGAACCAGCCCGTCCGTAGCCTGAATCCCAGTGGGTGCTGCTGAAGCAGCAGAAAGAGAAGGAGCCCCCTTCACAGAGGTGGCCTTCTTGCTCTTCCATCTTGCCTTTGGTATCCCCTTTGTCTTGGGTACCTGACTTGCAGTCAGACCCAGTGCGACCTGTGACCTAATGATTGCAGCAGCAGTCAGGGGTAGACCATCAGAGATTAACCCGAACTCCACTAGCTCATTCCCCAACAAAATGTTAGCAGGTACATTGTCCTGAACCAGGATGGGAAGCTTTCCTGTCTTGTCCACAATCATTATGGTGACTAGGGCAACAGCAGATCATTTGGGAGGCCCACCAGCTTACCTGGTAGTTCTCAGAGGAGCACCTACATAGTCCCCTGGCATGAGCAGGGTCCTGTCCACCACTGTCATTCTTGCCCTAGTGTCTCTCAAACCAGTAGAAGGCTGGCCATTCAGGATGACACTTCTCAAAAATCGGCGGGTGTTTTGTAAGATTGTAGCCAGTACTACTGTGTACCGGTCCCAGGCCCCAAGGGACACTAGGGAAATCCCTGCAGGAGCACCAAACGTTATTTCTGTAGAGGAGGGGAGGACAGTGACCTCCACCTCAGGCATGAAGTAAGGGTAGGTCAGGATGACAGTCTGGACTCCAAGTGCCTTACCTTTACACTTGGGGTCACCCTTCTTGTGGGCCAGAGCCCAACAGTCCCAACCAGTGCCAGGAATGTGAAGTACGGTAATGGATCCACTGGGAGCCTGCTTTACAACAGGAGGACCACTACTCTTACTCACTAGAGTTTTGGTTCATAGGAGAGGATGGTGTTGGTTTATTCGACTGTTATTGCTTCTGGGACTCCTCAGACTTTCGAGAGACGCCTTTCTCTTTGTCCTTGTCCTTTCCACTGGGTTCCTTAGCAGACACCCAGTGGGAGACCCACTTGTCAGACAGCCTGCCCAGCTTAAAGAGATCCAACATTTTCTGGTCAGCAACATACTGATGCAGCTCTGGTAAACAGGCTTCAGAAGAATGCTCGGGAAAAAAAAGGTGGGACAATTCAACAAACGTTTTCACCTTGTATCCATCAATCCACACCATCATGTTCATATGCGCAGCACTCACCCATTTAATCCAAACCACATTCTCTCTTTTCTTATATTCCCTTAACCTTTTGAGGTATTGGGTAGGTGTCTTGCCAAACCTGGCAATGAAAACAGATTTCATGCACTCATACTGACCCCTTTTTCCACACTCACTTTCAGAATACAGTCATAACCAGTCCGAGGCACTGTACTTAATAAACACTTTGCCCAATCTATTTGATCAACATCATGGATTCCACAAGCCATTTCAAATCATTCAATCCATTGGAGGATATCAGAACCCTCCACATACCCACCAACCAAATCTTTCATAATATTGGTTGCAGGGCACCTGACACTCAACTGGTTTGGCTGAAGTCTCTACTCTAGCTTTCTCTAGCTGGATTCACTGACATTCAGTGTCCTTGTTTTTAAGTTCAAAGTGCCTATCTTTGAGTATCACTTGCTCTGCCAACTCCTCCTTCTTAAGTTCAGCTTAAGTTTCCAACTTTTTATATTCAAAGGCCAATGTAATCCTCAATAATTCAAGTTCCAAAGAATTCCCTGAAGAAACAGTGCTGGGTTTCGGAATAAAGACTGCAGGAGTGGTGGTACTCCCAGAACAGATTCAGTAACAACCCCAGGGGCAGGGTTCTCAATGGTTGCATCCCCCCTTCCTCAAGAGCATCACCATCAGTCTGGTAGTCCACCAGGGAAGATATCAGCTCAGCCCTTGACATACCTTCAAAGTCTAACTCCCTGGCTTCACAAGCACTCTGGAGAGCCTCTAAGCGCATCCTAGTCAATTTACCAATTGCTATAGATTCCATTGATTTTAATGTAGTTATCCAGTACACAACCAAACCTCAAATTAACAAAGTGTGGATATTTTGTAAGTGGCAAAGTTACATACTGATTCTTAAAACCATTAGCATCCCACCGCTGCTACCAGTGTAAAGACTGGAGGGGGGTTTCTGTACTCCTGCCCTGTATATGGCAGAGTAGAAGCACAGAGCACCCCAGCCAAGATTCTCTATGTGGTAGGAATGGATGAGCAATCAAGGCTTAAGCTCTCAGGAGGTGATGCGGGCTGGTTCTTAAGTACAGTGTGGTCCCCAAGCCCCCACAAAGGAATGTCCACACACTATGTTTGGTGATAACACAGTTTATTTATATAAATAAGGTTCAATACATATACACACTCAATAACACACTTTGTACTCTGGCAATACTAATATGGTAAACATGTACAATGTCTATGTGGTACCACAGTCAGCTCTCGACTCCTTTAAAATGCACCAACTGTTGACAGTCTCAATGGCATATAAATCAAATAGTAAATGAGTCATCAATAGACATAGGAAGGAAGACAAGTTAGGTTAAACAATGGCAGAATACTGGGTCCCTACCACCAGACAGAGTTCTGTGTGAGGATCATGCCACCTGGGCAACCGCTAAATAAAGTTTATCAACAAGCCCCGTCCATCTATGTTTAAGATAGTCTTGTTTACTGCTAAAATGTTCTACTATCCCAATGTACCCGAGTTCAGCAGAGTTCTTTCAACAGTTTGTCAACGTATCCCTCTTCTGTGGACTCCCTTTAAAGCAGGAGCCACGGGTTGTCGAGATTCCTACGAAGAAATGTGAACACTGTTGTCGAGGGAGCAGCTTCGAGCTTCGTGGTGCTAGTTGACGATCGGTCGTGGACGTCCTGTGAAGATGAGGCATGCGCTGCACCTCGATGACAAGAGTTTGTTGCCGCAAAGCAGATCAATGAAGAACATAGGCCCAGTAAGGACGTTGGGTCGTCAGTGTTGGCGTCGACGATTGGGACTCTACCACGGTTGGCATTCGGATCTTTGTTGTCTGAGTCTTTGTGGACTTCGGTTGGCGGGAAACCCACTGGCGGATTCTCCTCGGTTTGTCGACATGTGATTGCAAGGGAGTCCTTGATTTCAAAGTGTCTTAGACAATGGAGCGTTGTGGCTCCGGTCGACGTGGTTACAGCGGTCCTCCAACCTCGGTCGATGGTGATGGTCGTCGACGGCCTTGACGTCCTGGTGCTTACTTCAATGTTTCTGGGCAGACCCCATCTCCGGTCGACAGCTGTTTGGGACTGACATCCAGGGTGCCTTGATGAAGATTAGCTTCTGCACAATGTTCCCTCGTACCTCAGGGAGAGGTCTCCTAGCCAGGTCCTCTCTTGGGTCAGTCCTTGACAGACACAACAGCTTTCAGATTTCGATGACGGCAAGCAGCAGCAAAACCTTCTTCTTCCAGCTGGGCTTCAAGGTTAAGCATCAAGTTTCGACTTCAGCTTCTGAACAATTCTGGTAAGTGATAGGTCCGCAGGTATAATGTTCTATCTCTCATTCACGCTGCTGTGCCAGGTTCAGGCAGCCAATCATTCAGAAGGGCATTCATGCAGGCAGGCAGGCAGCCAATCAAGCTCACAGTGCATTCAGGCCATTCTCTTCCATCCAGACACTCACAACAAGGAATGTGGATTGGAGCAAGTAACCAGACTTTCAGCACACCACACTGCATTGATACCAGTTTCGGGCAGGGCTGTCTCATTCATTGTGTCACACACCAGAAGCCAGACACCTATAACATGAAATGTATATTGGTCACACACCCCATTCACCCACGTCCCACCCCAAGGGTGTACCCACAATATACAGTCATTGGGAAGGCTCGAACCAGTCTCGTCTGGACTTTCCCACAATACCATATATGGAACTTCCACCCAACAGCCAGTCAGGGGAAGGGACAAAGCCAGGGCTTCCCAGGTCTTTGGGAAAACAAGTTAACAGGCAATAGAAAGCAAGATGTCACAGGGGCCATCTTCTCTACTATCACAAATCCCCTGATTCCTACGGCAGGGCCTGGGTATCCCAAAATGGAGGATACTCAGAGCACCTGTCAAATTCAGCATGGAGCTGCCACCAGCCCATACCCTGCATTGTAGGCCACACACAGGTGCCCAAAAACATACATTAGTGGCACAGGGTTGTACCACTATCCATGGGTGCCATAAGGGTATCCCAAGCGTCTGTTCACCACAACCAAAAAGAGGAAGAGATGCACTGCCAGGAGTCCCACATGGACTCTGGTGAAGAAAACAATACAGAACACACATGATAAGGGAACACAGGACTAGGACCTGGAGGTCCTGTCCCTCCGATGCATTCCCAGCATCACAACCACACAGCAAGCGGTAGTGCAGAGAGCGAACAAATCAATCGCAAGACGCTGGAAAACTCAGGTCCTTACCAGCGAAAAGCCAAGATCAAGAAAGTGACAAAGATGGTAAAGTGAGTGTATCACCCGGTGGTGTGGCGACACAGAAGCTGTGGTGAGCCTGGGGCCTGTTGATGGACACCGAGACCAGACTGCAGTGGAGGGACGGGATCTCAGAGCTCCATGTGCGAAGTGCATTAGCTGCTGAGTCGAGAAGCGGAAGGGAACCAAATGCTCCCAAAGAGGTAACGACGGTGAGAGGGGCGAACAGTGCTACTTGAGGCTGGAGAAGACACAAATGTTACGGGAGCCAGATGAACCTGAGTGGACAGCCACCCTACCAACAATTAACTAAAAAAAACTTATAAGAGAGCCAAAGGGCTTTGGAGAGCCCTGAGAAACAGAGAGACATTAACAGTTGTGGCTGGGAAAGCCATAAGGGTTACGGGAACCTGATAAGCCCAAGCAGGCAGGCACCCTATCTAAACCGAGTAAAAGCAAGCATATCAGAGGAACAGAGGACTTTGGAGTGCCCTGAGAAACAGAGGGACAGCCCCAATTGAAGTAAGAGGGAACCTGGAGGGTGCCAGTCATTAAGTATCGAATCAGAAATAGTCTCAAGAACAAAGTCGGAAATGGGGGTATCATATTAAGAAAACCTTTCTTCCTGGAAAGAGGGAACCATATGGAATGAATGTTTGACAAACAAAACATGCAGAGAAATTGAGAACTGTATTGCAAACAATTGATGAACATTTGAAAACAGCCCGATAAAGAGATCTAAGTGATTGTGTCAGGCAGAAGCCAAAGACAGAGACTATTGCTCCTGCCTCCTGTATTTGTTTTTTTCCCTAAGTTGTAGGGAATAGTTAGCTAGCAGGATTTGGACTACAGACCATTTCTTTTGGACTTTGATGAGCACCCTTACTTTTTATTTTATTAGGCAGAGAACTTCCCTCATAACAGTAGGATTTTATAGTAATTTTCTTTTTATTTAGAAAAAAACATTTTTTATATGGCACCCCTTAGTCCAAGTCTTTCTTCTGGTTCACCACAGAACCTACAAATCCCAAACTTGACTGCTATCCTGTGGAGTACCCCAGGGATCCACGCTCTCACCCCTTCTAAGCAACATCTACATGGCACACCTACTAGACCTCATCAATGGATATGGCATCACCTGCAACAACTATGCGGATGACACACATATAATCTTCACACTTGAAAACTAATCCATGCAAAAGCACTCTAGAAATTAAAATATTCCAAAACATGTATGCATGGATGACAGCAAACAGTCTAATAGTCAAACCTACAAAATCTGAACTGATGCTCTGCAGTCCTACTACTTACAGCATCACCACAATCCCTTGGCCTGAAGTGATGGCCCTGTTCCCACTTCCATCAAGGATGGTAAAGAATCGTGGACCACAATGGACACCACTCTCACCCATGAACCACAGGTCAGTACAATAGTCAGAAGATGTTTTATCAAATAAATGCACTAACATTAACTCAAAGAACCATAGTGATTATTTCACTAGTACTAGCCCACTTAGACTATGCTAACCGCCTGCATCTTGGAATTCCAGACTACCTGATCAGGAAAGTACAGAGTCTAAAACGCAGCAGCAAGACTACTCCTCAGAATGAACAGATGTGTACATCTCACTCTAGCCCTACATTTTTGCCACTGGCTGCTTGTCAAAACAAGGATTCATTTCAAAATTAGGTGCATCGCATATCGATCCTACCAGGGAAAGGACCCACTCTCCTTCAGTAGACAGTTTCGGAACTAAGCTACTTCTCAAACTAAGGTACAGCTATGCTACACTAGTCCTAGTAAAGAACTTCAATAAGAAACTATAAGGAGGAATCCACATTTTAGTTTCTGGCCACAAAATCCTACAACAACTCCACCAGAACATCTCCACCAAGAAGTGTACCAAGGATTGTTCAGAAAACAGGCCAAGATATGGCTCTTGAAAAAAAAACCTTAAAAGATATGAATGAAAACAGCAACAAATCCAAAGCTCTGCATCAGATCTAACTGATCTCAACACCACACAAAAAAAGAACACATCCAGCGTATCACACAAATACTTCATATTGTTAGCAAATCCATTTTCTACCGTTAGTAAGAAGAATGCATAGCCAGCTACACGCTGCCTCTTTTGGCTAGATGTTATGTGGTATAAAAATACCTCAACAAAAGTGCTCTCTGACAAATCAAAATTCTTGTATAATCCTGACTACCTCTAAGGACTACAAAACATGGGATAAACCCCCAATTTGCAGCCACAGCTAAGTAACATTAAACCGCATCTGAATCTTTCAAAGAAATGCACAAGTAAGAGCAAGTAAGTGACAAACAAATCCAAACCGTGCACCCTCTCCCATCAAGTCTCACCCCTCAACTAAACCGTAACTTATTAAAACTCTTACACTTTCACAGACTCCTACTGTATCCATCTTGAATCAAAAACCTCTTTCTCTATCAATGTGCAGCAAACCTCAAGTTTCCCTTACAGTTAACCAATGCTGTCCATGCTCATGACAAAGTATGCATAGTTTTTATATTGGCACACAAGTAATGGGTACTTATGACCTGCATCCAAAAACACCACCTGTTTCATGCATCTGCCTTTCCCAACATCCAACTAACACCCACGCCCACCTGCCTTAGAGCCGTGCACAGCGAGGACGACAATATTGGCAGACGAGAGATATATAAGAACATTTACTTTACATAACTTATATATGTGGACATCTGCTTTAACTTTAACGAAAATAATATGGATTGCAGGGTAGTGGATTTTATTCTTGCAGATAGTTGTGATAAACTGTTAATATTGTGAGGCCAGGGGAGCAAGAGGTTTATGGTAGCCACAAGCCAAGGGAAATAAAAACCATAAACATAAAGGGATAGTAAACAAAGGTTTATTAATGGCAGCTATAATGTTGGGGCAGAATATATCAAATCCTTTCAACCACTTCACAGCTTTCCAGGGAACTGCCCCTTAGGAGATAACACAAAACCTCATAAGGGTGGTCCCTGGTGGCAAAACTCTGTAATAAGAATGTTGATGGCTTCTCCTTTGGGTTGTAATAACTGAGTCTCTGATCTTTGTAATCAACAATCCGGCGGAAACCTGTCAGGGTTTATCAACACTTCTCAGTCACTAACAGTTTGGGTGTTTCAGTATCACATCACTTCTTTCTTGGTTCCATAGTATCCATTCCACAGCTTCTTTTCCTGGACCCCTAGAAAAACCCTTTTCTTGGGTCACAGAACCAAGTGCAGGACAACATTAGGCTGAATGATGGTAAGAGCTAGAACTGGCTGTTCTATGTCAGAATATTTGGTTAAATGCCCTTCGCCTAAAACAAGAAGTAAATATCTGCGCTTCTGTTTAAATCTTTAGCCTTCAAGAGATATTTTAGCATGAAGGAATGTCATATCTGCAGAATTGAATTACTGTCATTACTGTCAAATTTACATACAAAAAGAGACACTACAACATCTTGTGGTACCATGTAACCAATTGAATGTACAACGTTTTAAGTTTTTTGGAAAACTAAAGTGTTTGGAAAATGTTATGGAAGAAAAGCAAATGTGGCACAGGTTATTTTCTAGTACCAAGTTTACAGTGATAAATGCGATAGTGCAATTCCGCGAAGCTGTTATTCCTGAAGAAACTCAAATGTAAAAGTTAAACATGATTTAATGTAAATATCACAAATTGATGGAATGTATAATTGATTTTTATTGTTGATATGATTGTAAGAAATTATTTTATGAAACTTTATTTTTCTTTATAATTTATATTGACGAATGTTTTAAAGTAATTGTTATGAAAATGTGAAACAAACAAGTATGAATTTGAATAGTTATATTTGAAAAGTTGATTTTATCAGCTGAATCAAATAAAAAATAAAAAAAGAACTGGCTGTTGTCAAGCTAAGCCCCAGAGCTTCCACCAGAAGACTGGACACAGGAGAATCTCTAGAGCTGGATCTGCTTGCCTTCTCACCCTCAGTGCCTTTGGAACCTGGTTCTTGAATGCAAAATTGTATATGCTAATCTACCTAATCAGTAAGTCACAACGTTCTGCAGCCTAATAGGACATCACCTGTACTTGATGCTCTTTAATCTTTTCTATGTCTACTCTGTCTCTCCAATGATTTGCCACATGCTCGTACCTCCAACTCTCTTCTTATCAGTCTTAGGGTGTGCTTAACACTCTCTCACTTCCCTCTGGTCTTATCCCCATTCTCATTGTTATATCCTATTCAGACTGCCTCCTTAATGCCCTGATCCAACTCTCGGCTAGCACTGCCTACACCCTCCTCCCTCTTTAAACACTGATCTGGATGCCCTATGCTCCCTCTAACCTCCAATTAAATATGTGCTCCTGACCCCTTCTTTTGATGTCTGCTAAAACGTCCCTCACTTTTTTCTTATGTTGGCTACAAACCGCTACTGAATATACTGCTTCTTCTCTCCCATCAAAACTCTTTCCTCCTCCTCTCCATTAATGTCTCCTCCAACCTCCTTCTGAATATCTTCTCCTGCCATCCCTTTATCACTCTTTCCTCCTCCAATCCCTTAATTTGTACAACCCCCTCCTGCATGTGCTCTTTCTCCTCTACCTTAACTCTGCCATCCTGCTGACTTTGCGTACAACTATCTCCCAAACCCTTTCTTCGCCTCCAAACACCCACACTTTGAACTAACCAAGAGAGACTGTTCACATCTAACCGCATTTAGGCATTTAGCTTTTAAGAGGTGCCAACTTGTTTGGTTATGTGGTAATGGTTTGAGACGTTCCTACCACTTGTGAAGCCCAATGCTTCCCTGTGCCCAAGACCTGATCAAGGAGACACCAAAACTTAGTATTGAGTTTCCCACAACCTAGGAGTGTAACTGCTGTAGCATAGCTGCACATTCTGCAATCAGAAAGTATTGATCAGTTGCTTCTGCGTAACAGTAAAATCAAGGATTGTTTGTGTGCACTGTTTGACTGCAGGGCCCCATGCACTGGAGTAGAAAACGTGTGTCAGTTTACAGCACTTCTAACTTTGTGGATAACACTTTGGGAAAACATCCATCTCCCAATACAGCTCTAGTGCTAGCTTGCCTGGAGTTATGACTGTCCTAAAACACTCTTTGTGAGAGATTGGTATCCCATTATGCATGTATGGTATGCCTATGTGGACAATTGCATCAGAAAGGTGCTCGATATTTGCTGTCATACCAATAATGGGATAATCTACTGAGGGTTCAAGGGAGCAGCGTGTTAGGGCATTAGATTCACCACACACCTCTTCCATGCTAAGCACCAGATAGCGGGAGTGGTCACTTGGCACCTGTGGCCACCTCACAATACCCCCCCCCCCTGTACTTATAACTCTTGACTTCATGAGATAGTGAAGAGCATATTATGATATAAAAATCCACAATCAGCAATAATAATGAAAACGTCTTGATCCTGCTAAGGACTGCCTCAGGAATGGCATACTGCGGCCAAGTGTTCAATCTACAGACCGTAGTCTCCTGGAGGGTGGAAGAATGCAAGGAGCAGAGGGCGGTTCAAGATGGATCCCTTTTATAAAAATAAATAGCGGGGAGAGTCAATAAAGAGTGATTTTGTAACAGAGCCACAATAAATGTTAGGAAAATGTAATATGTTTCAATGCTACACTTTCTGAACCATTAGTAAAGAGGACTGCTAATGTCCAATGCTTACTAAGAAGATGATGTGCAGTACATTGTACTTTCTTCTTGCAAAATGTGCAGATGTAGCGTTTGTGTTGAAACTCAGAATTCCTTCCTCTGACCCAATGCCCTCTGCTTCCTCCTCACCTGATTTGCTGATATCCGAAGGGAATACGTCCAACCAACGTCTGTCGCTGTAATCCTTCTCTCTTTTAGTAGGCACTGGCTTACCTTTGAAAGAAGCCACAGCGGCCACCGGTGAGCTGCAGCCCTGTGGCCCCTCTTCCGAAGCAGACCGGAAATGGGGAAAAAGCCAACAGCAGAAAAAAAACCCAAATGATTCAGGTAGTAGTGATGTTCACTTGAAAAGCAGTGGTAAATTAGAGTCTGGTCTTGTAATCCAAAAGATGTTGTCTAATCCGAGACAGAGCGTCTCCACAATCGTGCTTCAGATTCAGGACCGAATCCCAGAGAGGCTGGACACCGTTAACAGGTGATAAAGTCTGTGGCTGCAAGTGGCTGGCCCAAAGAGGAAGCAGCGCAAGGAGGAAGCGCCACCAGAAAGGAGAAGTGGGGAAGAATACAGACAGCCAGATAACCGTCAAAAATATAGAGCGGAAGAAAAAGGAAACAGACGAGAGAAAATAGAGCAAGAAAAAGCGTACGCGGGAGGAGAGACCTGCAAACACAGGATGCCGGAGCTGGACCGGCAAGGAGGCAGAAAAGAGTTCCAGAAAGCAGAAACACACCGGAATGGAAAGAAAGGGAAAACACTAGCACTTTAACCGAACAGGGGAAACGCGACCTAGCGGTTGCAACGCATCAGCTGCTGGGAGTACAGGGGCTAAGTACCTCCCTGCAGCCACCATGATGGAAAGAACTAGACCGCTACACAGAGCCGTATGGGAACGTGATGGAACAGTTAATGGCCGCCTAGCCTCCACCTTCGCCAAAAGCGCCAGGCGCCTGGGCGCATGTCAGTATGCCCACTCTCAGGCCCGGGGAAACCGGGTTTGCTCGGGTGGGCCCAGTGGAACTTGGCACTCAAATCGGGGCGTGAACAAAAGAAGCAGGTTCCCAAGAATCCTCCGACCTCAGGTACCCCTTCCAGCTAAGCAGGTACTCAAGTCTACCTCGATGGGACTGGGAATCCCAAATCCGAAAGACCTTGTACTCAACATCAGGATCTCCTTGAAAATGTTTGTAATTAGAGACAGGCTGGTGGGAGTTATAAGGAACAAAGGACTTAAAGAGCGAAGAATGAAAGACAGTGGGAATCCGTTTCAGATTGGGGGGAAGCTTGAGCTTAAAAGCCACCGGGTTGATCATGGCAAGGATGGGGAAAGGACCCAGAAAACAGGAGACAGTTTAAAGGGTAGTGCCAATCGAGGCAGGAATTTTGTAGAGAGCCACACTTTAGAGCCTACTTCCCAGTCTGAGCAGTCCTTGGAAGGTTGATCTGCCTGCCGTTTGTAGGTCCTCAGACTGGCCTCAAGGCTTGGTCTTGCTGATTCATGAGCTTCTTAGATCTTTGCCAGCGTGGCATCGATGGCGGGTAGGTTGGTATGACCCGGCAGGGTTGGAAATATGCTGCAGGGATGGAATCCATATGTACAATAGAACGGAGACACCCCGAGGGTGGTATGTTTTGAGTTATTGTAGTTGAACTCCGCTGTTGGAAACAGGAGTACCCAATCGTCTTGTTGTTGGTTGCTGTAGCAGCGGAGATAATGTTCTAGGGTGGCATTTAGTTGTTCTGTCTGTCCGTTGGTTTGGGGTTGGAAACCTGAGGACAGTGCTCTTTCCATTCCTAAACGTTGAAACAGGGCTTTCCAGAGTTTAGATGTGAATTGGCTGCCCCTATCGGAATTTATTTTGTCTCGTAAGCCGTGTAGACGGAAAACATCCTGCACGAGAACCTCTGCCATCTCGGCCGCTGTGGAAACTCCTGGGAGGGGGGAGAAGTGGGCCATCTTAGTGAAGGTGTCCACGGTGACCATTATGCAAGTAGAAGACCTGGACTCCGGTAGGTCAACTATAAAGTCGGTCGACACATGACCCCAAGGGCAGATGGGAAACAAATCCTGCTTAAGTTGACCGATGGGTTTGCCGGGGGAGTACTTGCTTTTGGCACACAGCGGACAGGCTTTCACACACCCTTCCACTTAATGTCTGAGATTAGGCCAGTAGAATGAACGGCGGATGAGGTCTAATATGCCTGACTGTCCCCTGTGCCCTGCTGTCTTGTTGTCATGACACCAACTGAGTATTTTCCGGCGCAGGATCCCAGCAGGTACATATAAGCAGTTCTTCCTAAACCAGAGACCTTCTCTTTCCTCGAGCTGTTTAGTTGGCATACTGGGGATCGATCGTTGCTCCATGATGGTGGCTTCTCTGACCTGATGTAAGAAAGTATTGATGTGTGCCAGAACCCTGTTTCTGGGGACCAAAAGCTCCACTCGGTGGTAATGAGTAGGCTTCAAGGAGCCCTTATGGGAGAGGGCTGAGCGTGTTTTGGCTGCCAGGCAAATAGTTGATCTGGAAGTTATATTGTGTGAGAAGAAATGCACCCACCTGGCTTGGCAGGAGTTGATACATTCCATAGACTCCAGAACCCTGAGGTTTTTGTGATCGGTCCAGATGAGAAAAGGATGGATGCTGCCTTGGAGAAGGTGGCGCCATTCTTCGCAAGCTTGTTTCATAGCCAAAAGTTCCTTTTTCCAGCACTGAATAATTGCGTTGGCCAGTGGTGAGAGTCTGTGAAAGATAAGCAACCCTGTTATCCTCTTGTAGTACTGCTGCCCCAATGGCTGCCGCAGAGGCATCTGATTCCACAATGAACGGTTGGTTCTGGTTGGGTTGTCTTACGATGGGGGCTGAACAGAAGAGTTCTTTGAGATGTCTGAAGCTCTTTTCAACTGGAACAGACCAGTTAAAGGGCCCAGAACTCTTCTGAAGGAGAGAGGTGTGAGGCAAAACCACTTCTGAGAACCTTGGTACAAAACAGCGGTAAAGGGTCACCAACCCCAGAAAGATTTGAACCTCTTTAACTGAATTTGGGCCAGGCCAATCAAGTATGGCTGACACCTTTCTCTTGTCCACGGTGATGCCTTGTTCTGAGAGAACGAAGCCCAGGTAGGGTATTGATGAAACCCTGAATATACACTTCTCGGCTTTAGCCAGAAGGTGTTTCTGTTGCAGATGGTCAAGGACCTCCTGGACGTGTTGGTGGTGTTCCTGGGGGGTAGATGAAAAGATCAGGATAGCGTCAAGATACATGATAACTGAAATGAACATAAGATCTGAAAACATCCTATCCATAAAGTGCTGGAATACTGCTGGGGCATTGACCAATCTGAACGGCATCACCTTGTATTCGTATAAACCAAACAGAGTACGGAAGGCAGTTTTCCATGAGTCTCCTGCCCTTATCCTGAGCAAATGGTAAGCGCTCCGAAGGTTCAACTTGGTGAATATCTTTGCTCCTTGTACAGCCTCGATAATGTCAGTGATCAAGGTCATTGGATAGCGGTCTCTTATAGTGACTTTGTTTAAACCCCTGTAATCAATGCAGGGTCTAGGTTCAGTGGAGTCCCGCTTGGGTATAAAAAAAAGTGATGCTCCTGCAGGTGACTTGGAATGCTATATGAGACCATTATGAAGATTAGCATCCAAATATTCTCTAAGGCTTGTTTTTCAGCAAGCAAAAGAGAGAACATGCGTCCAAATGGAACCAGTGCATTGGGTATCAGATGAATGGCGCAGTCCTCAGGTCTATGAGGAGGTAGTTCTATCGGAACCCTTTCTGTAAACACCTGGTGGTAACCCACCCACTCTTGTGGAAGCACATGCACTCCGATGGAGCTGTCAGTTACAGCCGACATAGTGTGAACCTTGCTGTATGCCGTGGGTGGAAGGCAATGCTGCTTGCAGTATGCAGAGTCAAAACCAAGCTGGTTTTTGGTCCAGTCAATATTAGGGTTATGTTTCCTCAACCAGATAATTCCCAGTATAATCGGGAAGTGGACAGCCCGGATGATGTCAAACCTTATGTGCTCTGTGTGTTGATGAATCGTAAGGTGTAGCTCTTCGGTGGTGTGTGTGATGGGTACTGAAGACTTTCTGTCCTTCCTTGTGGATGATCCTTTGCAGACCCACCTTGTCAGCCCAGGTAGTATCGATGAAGTTTTCTGCCGCTCCGCAATCCAACAGTGCCAGGGCATCAATTTGCTGAGAGTTGATGCAGACCTGGACCGCCACCACCATCAAGCGAGAGTCATCAGGAACCCCAGAAGAGGAGACAGACAAGGAAGCATAGGGACTAGTAGTAGAACAAAACCCCCGGTGACCCGTCCCTTCTAGTGCCGAGGGCGACCATTTCCCGATCCGCGTGGAGGGACTTCGGGGCAGTGGAGATGTTTCTCAGATCCACAGTAAGCACAAAGACCTCTTTCTCTTCGTCATCTTCTTTCTTAAGCCATGAGTGGAGCTCTGGTCGCTCCGATCTGCATAGGTTCATCTTGAGGAGTTGGGGGAGAGGAAGCAGGAGTGGAGAAGGAGTTGCTGAGTGGTGGAACACACCAATGCTTTCTTCTTTTGCTTCTTCTCTCCTGGAGTCGATACTCGATTTGAAGAACTGAGGACAATAGGTCAGAGAAGGATTGAGGCCGAGAAGAGTGTGCAAGCTCGTCTTTGATCTCTTCTCTTAACCCGCGTCCGAAGATAGCATACTGAGTCTGTTCGGGCCAACCGGCCTCAGCTTCTAGGGATTTGAACATAGAGATGTAGGTGAGCATGTCTAACGAACCCTGGCGGGCGTCAAGCAGGTCCTCGCAAGCTGTGTAAATAATCTCGTGGCATTTGAACGTCTGTTTGAGAAGGGTCTGGAAGCCGTCAAAGTCTTGTAGGATCGTGTTGTCATTGGTAATCAGCGGCATAGCCCAGGCCAAGGCATTGCCAGTCATATTAGATATGAGAAAACCCACACAGGCCTGGTCGTTAGAGAAGGTTGTGGGCCTGAACGTGAAGTGTACCGTGCAGGCATCTAAGAATTCCTTTACCTTCTTAGGAGTGCCGTAAAACTTGCCTGAAGGTAGTGTGATCGGGGGCAATTCCAGAGGGTGATGTTCCCGCGTAGTTATCAACTGTCGAAGAACTGCATTTTTGGACTTTAGAGATTGCATTTCTTGTGACAGTTCCTGGACTGCTCCCAGAAGTTCCTGGACTTGCTCCACTTAGCCATGTTTTGGTGTTGCAAACTGTCGAAACTCAGAACTCCTTCCTCTGACCCACTGCCCTCTGCTTCCTCCTCACCTGATTCGCTGGTTTCTGAAAGGTATACATCCAACTGACGTCTGTAGTTGTAATCCTTCTCTCTTTTAGTAGGCACTGGCTTTACCTCGGAAGGAAGCCACAGTGGCCGCTGGTGAGCTGCAGCCCTGTGGCACCTCTTCCGAAGCAGACCGGAAATAGGGAAACAGCCAACGGCAGAAAAAAACCCAAAGGATTCCGGTAGTAGTGATGACTGCTTGTAAGGCAGTGGTCAATTAGAGTCCAGCCTTGTAATCCAAAAGATGTTTTCTAATCCGAGACAGAGCGCCTCCACAATCGTTCTTCAGATTCAGGACCGAATCCCAGAGAGGCTGGACACCATTAACAGGTGATAAAGTCTGTGGCTGCAAGCGGATGGCCCAAGGAGGAAGCAGCGCAAGGAGGAAGTGCCACCAGAAAGGAGAAAAATGCCACTGCAAGGCGGGAGCGAGGTGAAGGAAGAAGACAGACAGCTAGATAACCAGTAAAAATATAGAGCGGAAGAAAAACGAAACATACGAGAAAAAATAGAGAGAGGAAAAGCATACGCTGGAGGAGAGACCCGCGAGGACAGGACGCCAGGGCGGGACTAGCAAGGAGGCAGAAAAGAGTTCCGGAAAGCAGAAACACACCGGAATGGAAAGAAAGGGAAAACTCTAGCACTTTAACCGAACAGGGGAAACACGACCTAGCGGTTGCAATGCACCAGCTGCTGGGAGTACAGGGGCTAAGTACCTCCCAGCAGCCGCCATGATGGAAAGAACTAGACCGCTACACAGAGCCTTATGGGAACGTGATGGAACAGTTAATGGCTGCCCAGCCTCCACCTTCACCAAAAGCGCCAGGCCCTGGGCGCATGACAGTTTGCTGCAGATGAAGATGAAATCATGTTGGTCTGAAATCATGTTTATTTTGTTTATCCATTGCTCTGTGAATGGCATGCAATATTGATTACATGAAATCATGGTTATTTGTCAGTTCATGGAGCAGGATTTCAAATAGAATTAAATAACAAGCAAAACGAATTACCATGAATGAAAATCTAAAAACCGTTAAAAACAGAATTCATGTGGCATATCGATCCAGCGTTTCCTTTTTAACTTTGCAAAACCACATATTTAGGCCCTAAAATGCAACACACTAGGAAGCATTGCCATGTTAACAACTATCCGCCTTGCAAAGACTGATGGACTCCTTGATGGCGTTCTAAGCCTCATTTGGCATGCAAAGAAAGACAAAGAAACTATTAAATATAATATGAGATATTTAGTGGCATCTATTCTCCTATGAGAGACGGTTTTCCAATATACCTTTTTGACAAAATATTAGGCCTATTGTCAAGTTGTCAGTTTAGCCTTGAAAAACTCTGTGACTGTTCCTCTATAATCTCAACAACACATTAGGACTGAGTTATATAAAGCTATCCTTTCTTTCAGATGCACACCAGAAATACTCTAGTCACGTATGTTCCATATAACAAATAGATGATTTAGGAAGCAAGGAGCAGGGTATGCATAATAACCGAACCTGTGCTTCTCTGTATCCAAAACATCTGCTTGGAGGGGATTAGCATTTTCAGAGCAAGAGTACCTTTTATCTTTTGGTGGTGTTCTTTTGTCATGTGGTAGCAACACTACTTTGCATCTACATATAGACCGAAAATAGGGTTAAATCTTGAGTGCCAAATATTTGTTTTCATGAAAACTGCCATTTTGTAATTTAATAATTGTTCTACTATGTGCCAATGAAATATGGCCCATATTGGCACGTCCCTACGTTTCTAGCCATTTAACCTTGTAGACAAGTGCTAGTTAAAATTAGGAGTAAATATTACAAAGGGTACTTTAGCTAGTGTAGCCGTAGAAACCATTATGTTCAAATATGATCATGTTTCAAATCATACAGAATGCATTGTGTGGCATCTAGTAGAGCGGTGTATTATATTTAAGAACTAAAATACTGTTTTTTTCGTTGCCTTTCAAGCTAGTTATGGGATTGAATGCCTAAATGTAGAAAAACCGTGATTGATAGAAGGTTTTGAATTAATCGTAGCCTATGGCATCACTCTAGGCAACCCTCTAGGCCATCGTTCTTCAGTCTGCCAAGCCATTACAGAAGGGGAAAAAAATCATGTACCAATCAAGCATACCGGACACATTTTTGACATCCACTCAAAATGAGACAACAAGCAACCACAGACATATTTCAGACTCACTCTGCATCATCAGTAAGGTGTAGCATGGGTCTCTAGGCACGGCAAGTTCTGGACCCACATCTGAGTTGAACATAGGAAAAGCAGGAGCACTTTGTTCATGTCCGACAGACGCAAATATTTTGATGCCGGTGGTCAAGTAGCTTTCACACCCTTGAGCAGTCTGACTTATATAGCATGCCCGTCGATTGGCACGCTGCAGACTTGTTCGTGGCCTTCTGCGATGGCCAACCTGAACGTATTCACCCTACGGTAGGCCTTGCCTTCAGCGGCCAGGTGCGCTAGGAAATTCACTATATGAATCACATCCGCAGTAGCAAGTTGCACGCTCCTAGCCGGACACCAACTATGCCATATACTCCAAACCGTCCTGTAAGATTTGGTCATTTTAGGAGCCCAGGACTCCACGATAAAGCGTTCAGCTTCTTACGAAATGGCGGTTTTCACCAGACACTCCTGAAATCACCCAGGCTAACAGCTATAGCATGCCTTGAAGGATCAGCAGATGAGGGAGACCTGGCAGAACCAACAGCATGTCCAGTCTGTTCGGAAGTTGAACTGGAGTGTCGCAAGCTAACTCAAGCAGGTCCAGGAACCAAGCTTGACTCTTCCAAGCTCGTGTCACCAGAATTAGCCTCGCTTGCTGGTGTCTTGTGTACACCAGCAACCTCACCCTCATCGTGAAGGGGGGGAAAAGCACCATTCTTGTGAGGCCCCCATTGCTGTAGGACGGCGTCCATGGCAGCTGCCTCCGGATCTGGCCCCCAGCTGAAAAATCTCTCCAGGCGGCCATTCTTTCTGGACGTTGTTAGGGAGAATTCTCCAGAATGGCTAATTTCCCTTACCTACTGTCTCCTTCAGCTGCTTTGCTGGATTTCTAGGATTTATTTTTTTCACCTTGTAAGAGTGTGAGCCTTTTTTCCCACTCTTACATGTGTTTTGCTGTGCATGTTTAACATTTTTTGTGTTCATAGACTGTGGTGCTTCACCTACTCCACATACATCATCTTTTTACTGTGGGTAACACAGCACCTTCAGTGCAGTGACACAGCCTTTCATTTTTCAGAGTTCCAACTTTAAACTCCATTTTCTGGGACTGACTACTGTCTCCTAGAACATACAAAGTTGCCATTGACTTTATTAGTCTTTTTCAATTCATAGACCCAGTACAAACTATCTTACATAGAGTTCTGGAAGGGTTAATAGTTATCCCTGTTTGTCTATCTCTCATGGAACATTATTTTGTTCCTCTTTCTTTAAGATTTGACTGGTGGCAGTGGTATATACCCTCTTTTTCCTACCGCGGTCTATTTAAATAGCCTTCGTACTGTTTTAGGCTAGGTTAGTAACCTCAAACTTAAATCCGCTGGACCCCATTTACTTTTATTTTGTTCCGGCTGGGTTTATTCGCCATTTCATTTTGTAAAGGTATTTCTTGTGGGTTACTCTGCAAGCCAAACCAGGTTTGGTTCCTTTGTTCGCCGTCCTATGGTGGGCTTCTGCACAGAAGCCCACCTTAGGCGCCTAAATGTCTGAGGGGGACAGGATGTGAGGGAGGGGTTTAAGGCTTCCTGCACAGGGTCTCCTTGGAAACCCATGTCACACTCTGTATGATTGGCTGTGGTGACCGCCAGGACAGCCACCCTGCTGTGTGATTGACAGTCAGGCTGTGTGAATGGGGGAAAACTGCATAAAAAGCAGGTCTCTGGGATTGAGAAGGCAGAGTCTCCACTGGATCGAGAGAACCGAAGAAAAGCTAACAGAAGAGAACCTCTACCACGACTCAACCACCCGGTGAAGCCCTACTGCGGGTCCGAATCTCCAAACCTCGACGACAGGGAAGGAATCTTCTCCCCTTGAGCTGGTGGGACCAACCAGTTCGCCAAACTGCAAGCCAGGCCTCCCTCCTCTGGTCGAATTTGCTGTGCACAGCTACAGTGAACCGGATAGCCAGGAGGACCAGATGCTGCTTGGGTTTTAAGGAGCGCAAATTTTTATTTGTTGCTTTGATCTGCTGCTGGTTTCTTCCCTGGGCAGTGCAGGACCCTCCAGTCTTCCTACTTCGTTTCAGTCTGACAGTCGTTTCAGGAACCGTGAGCCTGCAGGACCTGCCAGGAACTTCTGCCTCAGCTACAGCCTTCTTCATCATTTAAGGTACTGTTCTAACCCGGTTGTTCGATCTGTCCGACCGCAGTGAAAGTGTTTGAAATCTTTCGCCAATCCGAGGTCTTGTCTTTCTTTAAAGTAACTTTTCTCCCGACCAACTTCATTCGGAACTCTTGGCAAATTCTTAACCGCAAACTACTCTGAACTGTGTGATCTTCTGCAAAGTCTCTGGTCCTTTCACTTTGGCTTAGGCCCCTTGATTTGATTTCCTCACCGTAGTAGCCTTTTCTAGATTGCCCTGCTTACTTACTTGTTGGTGCTGCTTGAATTGTGTCTAACCTTGTCTTTCCCTCCCTTTTAAATTGCTGGAGTGCCATTTTGCTCACACTTCATTTTGAGCTTAACTTGTCCAGAATCTATTGGGTGGTGTGTAGTATATTAAGAGTGCAATTTTTCTACTGCTTTACTTTAGTGAATTATTTTACAACTCATGTGTAAATAAATGTATATTCTTTTACTCAGAAACCTTGAGTCAGTGTTTGTTTGAACCATAGTAATTGCTGTCCTTTGTGTAACTATTGATACTGCTCACTTTACTCTTGAGATAAGTCTGGCTGCTCAGCCATCGCTACCACTTTACTGTGTAGTACAGGCTTGTACCAAAGGTGAATTTGTACTGTCACTTATAGTCTTAATTGTGTTTGGTGTTTCCAAAGGGTACTGCATATGATTCTGCCTAACAATGCTGTACACCGGTGAGGATCAAGTATAGTGATAACACGTATTGTGCTGCTATTACCTTGGATCAACTAACCACAAGGCTAAACATCACTAAAAAGCAATATTAATCATGTTTGATATGGAAAGCTACAGTCAGGAGACATTCCTTAGTTACACTGTGGATTATCTGAAAAATCTGTGTAGAGATAGGAATCTCTCTGTTAAAGGCAAAAAGTCAGAATTGATTGAAAGGTTGTTAGAGAAACAGAGGGGGTCATTACGAGGTAGGTGATAAGGGATTACCGGCACCGGTAAGGGCACCGGTGCCGGTAATCCCTTACCACCCTATTCCGAGGTCCCTTAGCGGGTCCCTTCCCTAACGCCTGGTTCTACCAGGCGTTAGGGAAGGGACCCATTAAGGGACTTCTGAGCTAATAACGGGCACGCTAGTAGCGGGCCCGTTATTAGCTCCATCCCCATTCCCATTGAGCCCTATGGGGGCTCAAATGGGAATGGGGAATGGTTCCCGGAATGGGGACTTGCCGGGTCCTCCAAGGTCGGAATGACCCGGTAAGTCCCCATTCCGGGAACATGGACCCGGAATGCGGTAAGGGGGTAGCCATGGCGCTAATAGCGCCATGGCTACCTCCAACCTCGTAATGACCCCCAAAGTCTGGAGGGTGGGTCTGAAATACCTAACCTGTCACAACCCTTACCCGAGATCCCCACTGGCAAGTCAACCTGCCAGGTAAGGTCAGGGTTCGGGGCTCCATTAAGGTCTCGGAGGCCTTTGGCGCTAGGCTCATATTCAGTATGGAGATCATCTTTGAATGGCGACTACTTTTCCTTGGGCCTGCAGTCAACATGGAGGCACTCACATAGCCTAGTTCCCAAGAACTAAGCTATGCGGTATAGTGTTTTGAGTGTAGTGGCCTGGGACTACTTTACCTTGACTACTTTGCTGGGAGACTATTTAAACCACACCCAAGCAAAAGAACACGCTTTGCGTTATTCTGCAACCTGCAGCGTAACGCTCACCGAGTCCAGTGTCTTCAATACCAGCAATCCTTGGAGCAACAAGCCTGCAGAGGAGAGAAAGAACACCATTAATAGAATCTTACCTGCGAACTCCATCCTGTCATCCGCCCGACGTTCGTTCCAGATTCTGCTTAACTGCGGGCCGTCTATTCAGTGAACTGCATCTTCTGGGCAATGCATACTTACCGGAACGAAACAACCTGAAAAGGAGAGGGAGAAAGACAACATTAGAAAAGGTATACTCACGCTTGATATAGCCACGAACATCACTAGAATCTCACCTGGCTAGTTCCTGAACACCACAACCGCCAGAGAAGAAAATCGCAACCTGTAAAGAAAGAGAAAACACAGGTTAGCAAATACAAGGCAAAGCAGCGCAGCGCATAGCGCATTACTTACCGGATAGCAGCGCGCATCTCGCACCATCCATTACCGGCGGGTGCTCAATCCAACCAGCACGACACGCCAAATCTCCCGCACGCCTAGGGAGAAAGAACAGACATTATTAACAACAATAAGAAGGGAAGGCAAGAACAGTATAATACAAAGACTGCTGCAGTAAGACCTACCTTAAAGACACTTGAATGGGCACGCACCAGTGAAGTAACTTGGTCGCCCATGCCCACAGGAGACTACACACCCATGCTAAGAAGGCAGGATGGAGAGCACGCTTAATACTATAACAAGGTGAGGAGAGGGCCTAAGGGTTAGCTGGAGGCCCTGTGCAAATGCTTCCCCAGTTACCAGCTCTCATCCAGTGTAATGATGTGACTATAAAAATACCTGTTAGTGTGCACAATGAAGTGCCTGGGAGAGTCCTGCTGGGTAATGACCTGAAAACTATTGGAGCTGTGTCTAGTACCCCCAGGCCTCCCAGTAAAAGGAAACCAGAGCTCACTAGGCCTGCAAGGGAGAGGACCTTGAGAGACTCTCCAGAGGAGTTGGTAGAGTAAACTCTCACTCCCAGTCCACAGGAGTTCCTCACTGCTATTTCTGGAAAGAAAAAAACAAAGGGGAAACCCAAGACCTCCAAGAAAAAGACAGAGAGGCCCCCTGTGCTACCAACAAGGACATCCCAAGATTGTCCAAAGTCACACCTGGGACTCCTCCACCTGCTGAGGCAGAGTGTGAGGTACAGCCCTGTGTGGTTGATCCAGTTTCTGAAGAGTCAGATCCGGAAGAATATATTTTTTAGTTGGAGATCTGGACCCTGTTGACCATTCTGAGCTGCAGTCCTTACTGGCAGAAGGTGGATCCAACAGGGCAGACTTCAGCAGAGGACAAAGAGAGTGTCCTACTCTCGAAGGTCTTCGCCTACAGGCAGCTTCTCAGCTCGATGGGCAAGAGCCTAGGAAGCATAGTTCGCACTGGGAAGATGGCCTCTTCTAAAGTTAATCAACTGAGTCTATCCCTGGGGACTGCAAAAAACTTGTATTGTCCCTAGAAAACAGACTCCAGTTCCTACAGTTGGCCCATGAGATACCTTTGGCTGGTCATTTGAGTTTCAAAAACACCAAGGAAAGGCTCTCCCTATACTTCTACTGGCATAAAATGGGTTCCGAAGTTGACGAATTCTGTAGGCGCTGTCACACTTGCCAAACCTCTGGCAAGAGTGGAGCCAAGTATGTGGCACCCCTGGTGCCTCTCCCAGTGGTGGAAGTTCCTTTTTAGAGGGTGGGCATCGACATTGTTGGTCCCTTTGACCCTCCCACATCTTCAGGGAACAGGCTTATCCTGGTTGTAGTAGACCATGCTACTAGATACCCTGAAGCAATACCTATTAGGACTGTTATGGCTCAGGTTGTGGCTAAGGCTCTACTTGATATTTATACCAAAGTAGGGTTCCTAAGGAAGTGATATCCGACAGGGGATTCAATTTTATGTCCCACTACATGCAAGCCATGTGGAAAAACTGTGGTGCCACTTCCAAGTTCTCTACAGCCTACTATCCACAGACAAATGAACTGGTAGAGAGGTTTAATCATACTATGAAGAGCATGATAGGTGCTTTAGAGGAATCCCTTAAAAGAAAGTGGGACCTTCTACTGCCATGCCTTCTCTTTGCTTATAGAGAAGTCCCTCGGGAGGGAGTTGGTTACAGTCCCTTTGAACTTATCTATGGCCATCCAGTCTGAGGTCCATTGGCCCTGATTAAGGAGGGGTTGGAGAGTGCTCCTTCCCCCAAGCCAGTAAGAGTGACTGACTATGTGATAGGTCCCCGGAGGAGAATGTCACACATGATGGCAGAAGCTAGTGATAACTTAAAAGCAGGTCAGGCACTGGTCAAATATTGGCATGACCAGAAGGCCAGCATGGTTGAGTTTACTCAAGACCAGCTTGTATTACTTATGGTGGCAACAAGGCAGAGGGCCTTGCAGGACAAATGGATAGGACCCTTCAAGGTTGTGGGCAAACTTGGAGAGGTGAACTATTAAGTGGACGTAGGCAGACCTAAGGAGGCTTCCAGAGTCTTTCACACCAACCGTTTGAAGGCATATGTATCGAGACCAGAAGGGGGAGCTTTGCTTCTAGCTTCATCTCAAGAGGATGAGGTGGAGAGAGAACCTCTACCTGACCTCCTCAGAGGCCACCCTTTCGATGAGAACATAGAAGGAGTCAATCTCTCTTCCAATCTGACATCTGATCAACAGGAGGAGTGCAAGGTTCTGTTAAATCAGTTTGCCTCCCTGTTTTCACTTTCACCAGGCTTGACCCCTTGGGGCCAGCATGATATTCTCACTGGTGACTGTTTACCTGTGAAAAGCAGAGGTTACAGAATGTCAGAACATGTGAGATCCCATATCAAAGAAGAGATCAACAAGATACTTGATCTCAGGGTTATAGAGCCCTCTACATGTCCATGGTCTAGTCCAGTTGTTCTAGTACCAAAAGCAGGATCCCAGGAGTTGAGATTCCGCGTGGACTATAGAGCCCTAAATGCAGTCACTAAGACTGATGCCCATCCTTTGCCAAGGACAGACGAACTTGTGGATAAGCTTGGTGCAGCCAAGTACCTCAGTACATTTGATCTGACGTCAGGCTATTGGCAAATAGCCCTGACAGACCATGCCAAGGAGAAAACTGTATTCTCAACACCAGCAGGCCTCTACCAGTTTAAGGTCATGCCTTTTGGATTAAAGAATGCACCTGCTAAATTCCAAAGGATGGTTAATCAAGTTCTGAATGGGATGGAGTACTTCTGCATGGCATACTTGGATGACATTGCAGTGTTCAGCCCTACTTGGAAAGAACATGTTGATCACTTAGGATATGTTTTGCAGGCTCTTGAGCAGGCCCATCTGACCATAAAGGCAAGCAAATGTCAAATTGGCCAGAGCAAAGTGGTCTACCTTGCTCATGAGGTAGGAAGAGGTGAAGTAAGGGCATTGCCTAGCAAAGTACAAGCTGTACCAAACTGGCCCACCCCTATTACTCAAAACCAAGCGAGAGCCTTCCTAGGTCTCACTGGTTACTGCAGGAATTTAATTGAGAACTATTGGTCCATAGCTTCTCCTTTGAATGTAATCTCCTCTCCAAAATTCCCTAAAAAGGTTAGATGGAATGAGGCGTGCACTCAAGCCTTTGAAAACCTGAAGAAAGCCCTTTGTCAAGCTCCAGTCCTAATAGCTCCTGATTACGTATGTGGATCGATAAAGTCCTAGATCGATGATGCATGGAGAAAGGATAATGTGAGATAGAACGAATAGAACAAATAAAATCAGCAGTGCATAAATGGTTGGAGTGCATAAAATGGTTGAAGTCCTTGGAACAGATTGGAGCGCTTGGAACGGACTGGAGTGCTTGGAAATAAGTAGAGTGCATGGAACGGATGCGAGTACACGGAACAGTCACGAGTGCTTGGAGCAGACTGGACTGCATAGAATGGATTGAAGTGCATGAAACGGAGTGGAGTGCATGGAACGAATTGGAATGCATAGAATAGCGTGACTTACATAGAATGGTTTGAAAGAGCATTGAAACGAATGGCTTTGAGTACTTGACACGGTTGTAATGCATGGACAGCCGGAGTACATGCAACGGATGGAGTACATGGAATGGATGGAGTACATCGAACTATTGGAGTGGGCTCGGT
The DNA here is from genome assembly GCF_040938575.1 of Ambystoma mexicanum. NCBI lineage: Eukaryota > Metazoa > Chordata > Amphibia > Caudata > Ambystomatidae > Ambystoma > Ambystoma mexicanum. The sequence goes on from NC_090936.1 coordinate 933,277,603, forward strand.
CTCAAGCAGCTAAGGTAAACCACCATATCCACATCTCCACGCTTACTCTCTTCTTTACACCACCACTCAAATAGAACACAGCGATACTATGACACCATTCGGCATAGCTGTTCTCATACTATCATTTACCTCATACTCCCCATCACCCTAACCACTGCTGGTTACACACCCCCCAGCCTAGGCATTTCTCCTCAGGCCTAACGCAGCCAAATCAGTCTGGATAACAACCTGCCAGAACAAATAAATACTCCTGATCTCTCAGCCTCCACACCTACAGCTAAGAAGCAGCTATCACTCGATTGCCACACCAGCTGCACACATATCCGGTGCTCACACGCACCTTTTGACTCTCTCAATTCTCTCTACTGACCTGAACTTCGGTTCCCGAGGGCGTTCGACCTAGCGGTCGAACGCCCTCGGGAATTATGTACCTTCGGTATTGAGACCATACCGAAGGTACATAAGGCGCTATATAAATGCAAAGTAACATAACATAACATTACCACCAACCCTTCATTGTGCAGACAGATGCATCCTATACAGGTATAGGTGCAGTCCTTAGTCAACTGGATGATACATGTAGGCAGCACCGCATTTGCTTCATCAGTAGGAAACTGAAGGAACCTGAAACAAGGTGGGCAACCATAGAGCATGAGTGTTTTGCCATTGTGTGGTCTCTGAAGAAGTTTAGACCATACTTGTATGGATCTACTTTTGTGATTCAGACAGACCACCAACCCTTGAGATGGTTAATGCAAATGAAAGGGGAGAACCCAAAACTTCTTAGATGGTCAATCTGCCTGCAAGGGTTTGATTTCACCACTGAGCACAGGTCAGGATGTCACCACCAAAATGCTGATCGTCTCTCTAAGATGTTTATAACGGACTAGAGTGAAGAGATTCATCCAGGAGTGGATTAAATCCTCCTGTCCCTTAGTCTTGGGGGGGGGGGGAGGCCCGAGTGTTAGGTAGAATTCTCAAGAATGGCTAATTTCCCTTACCTACTGAGTCCCTCAGCAGCTTTACTGGATATCTAGGATTTATTTTTTTTCACCTGGTAAGAGTGTGAGCCTTTTTTTCCCACTCTTACATGTGTTTTGCTGTGTGTGTTTAAAGTTTTTTGTGTTCATAGACTGTGGAGCTTCATTTACTCCATAGGCATCATCTTTTTACTGTGGGTTAGACAGCACCTTTAGTGCAGTGACACAGGGTTGTCGTTTTCAGACTTCCCACTTTAAAGTCCATTTTCTGGGACAGACTACTGTCTCCCAGAACATGTAAAGTTGCCATTGACTTCATTAGTCTTTTTAAATTCACAGACCCAGTACAAACTATCTTACATAGAGTTCTGGAAAGGGTTAATAGTTATCCCTTTTTGTCTGTCTCTCATGGAACATTATTTAGTTCCCCTTTCTTTAAGATTTGGCTGGTGGCAGTGGTATCTACCCTATTTTTCCTACCGCTGTCTATATAAATAGCCTTGGTACTGTTTTAGGCTAAGTTAGTAGCCTCGACCTTAAATCCGCTGGACCCCATTTACTTTTCTTTGGTTCCAGCTGGGTTTATTCGCCATTTCTTTTTGTAAAGGTCTTTCTTGTGGGTTACTCTGTGAGCAAATCCAGGTTTGGTTCCTTTGTTCGCCGTCCTTTGGCGGGCTACTGCACAGAAGCCCTCCTTAGGCACCTGAATGTCTGAGGGGGACAGGATGTGAGGGACGGGTTTGAGACTCCCTGCACAGGGTCTACTTGGAGACCCATGTCGCACTCTGTATGATTAGCTGTGGTGACTGTCCCGCCAGGACAGGCACCTTGCTGTGTGATTGACAGCCAGGCTGCGTGAATGGGGGAAAACTGCATAAAAAGCAGGTCTCTGGGACTGAGAAGGCACAGTCGCCACTGGATTGAGAGAACAGAAGAGAAGCTGACAGAAGAGGACCTCTACCACGACTGTGCCTCCCGGTGAAGCCCTGCTGTGGGTCCAATCTCCAAACTTCGATGACAGGGAAGATCTGCAAGGAATCTTTTCCCCTTGAGCTGGTGGGTCCAACCAGTTCACCAAACTGCAAGCCAGGCATCCCTTATCTGGTCGAATTTGCTGTGCACAGCTACAGTGAACCGGATAGCCAGGAGGACCTTGACCCTGCTTGGGTTTTAAGGAGAGCACCTTTTATTCGTTGCTTTGCTCTGCTGCTGGTTTCTTCTCTGGGCAGTGCAGGACCCTCCAGTCTTCCTACTTCGTGTCAGTCCAACAGTCGTTTCAGGAACCGTGAGCCTGCAGGACCTGCCAGGAACTTCTGCCTCAGCTACAGCCTTCTTCTTCATTTAAGGTACTGTTATAAACTGGTTGTTCGTTCTGTCCGACCGCGGTGAAAGTGTTTGAAATCTTTCGCCAATCCGAGGGCTTGTCCTTCTCTATTTTTTAAACTAACTTTTCTCCCGACCAACTTCATTCCGAACTCTTGGCAAAGACTTAACCGCGAACTACTCTGAACTGCAAAGACTATGGTCCATTGACTTTGGCTCTGGCCTCTTGATCTGATTTCCTCACCGTAGTAGCCTTTTCTAGAATGCCCTGTTTACTTAATTGTTGGTGCTGCATAATTTTTGTATAACCTTGTCTTTCCCTCCCTTTTAAATTGCTGTAGTGCCATTTTGCTCACACTTCATTTTGAGCTTAACTTGTCCAGAATCTATTGGGTGCTGTGTAGTATATTAAGAGTGTGATTGTTCTACTGCTTTACTTTAGTGAATTGTTTCACAACTCATGTGTAAATAAATGTATATTCTTTTACTCAGAAACCTTGAGTCAGTGTTTGTTTGAACCATAGTAATTGCTGTCCTCTGTGTAACTATTGATACTGCTCACTTTACTCTTGAGATAAGTCTGGCTGCTCAGCCATCGCTACCACTTTACTGTGTAGTACAGGTTTGTACCAAAGGTGAATTTGTACTGTCACTTGTAGTCTTAATTGTGTGTGGTGTTCCCAAAGGGTACCGCATATGATTCTGCCTAACAGACGTGAAGAGGTCCATCTCGCAAGGACCTTGTGTTAGGTAAGATTTTAACTTTAGTGCTAAATTTACCTCACCTGTGAGAACCCCAGAACTTTTTGCTGGACTTACCCCCTTACCCTTAACCTTAACCCAACTAACTCCCCCCTTCCCAGACAGAAGTATTGTGCTGTTCATGCTTACATTTGCAATCATCCATTGCATTTACATAATGTTCAAAATTCTCAAATCCAGCACAGCCGCCCAATCTTGGTGGAATTTTCCCTGTTCTCCCTTGGAGGCTATATGTCATCCATTCCATAGCTACGAACCCCGACAACTTGATCGCCCAATCCCAAAACGGCTGGCGGTTTCTTCTGTTTCCAGGCAGTTGCTATAACCATCATGCTGCTATGACCATCAACATGAAGGCCTTACTCTGCATTTTAGATGGTAAGCGATTTTCCGGGTCAAAAATGTCACACAACCAGCTAGGAACATTTTGTGTAACTTCTCGGGGGTTAATGACATTGATACATAACCTTATACCATGCCTCCTGAATTTGTATAGATCTCGTTAATTTGGGGATATTTCTCCAAAGATGTTCCCAATATTCCCTCGGTAAGTCTATATCCAATGTTGATCTCCATTTATGCATGAATCCCCAGGTCTGCCCCTTTTTCTCTTCCAGCAGGCTCGAATAGAGCTTTGACACCATTTGTCTATTCCCAGAGTGAGTGGTTGTGAATTTCTCGAATGACGTATGTTAGGCAGAATTACATGCAGTACCCTTTGGGAACACTACACACAATTAAGACTACAAGTGACAGTACAATTTCATCTTTGGTACAAGCCTGTACTACACAGTTATAGTGGTAGCAGTAGCGGAGCAGCCAGACATAGCTCAAGAGTAAGTGAGCAGTACAAGTGTTTACACAAGGGACAGCAATTACTATGGTTCAGGCAAACACTGACTCAAGGTTTCTAAGTAAAATAATATATATTTATTTACTCAACAGTTGTATAACATTTCACTATTATAAGCAAAATAAAAATCACAATCAAAAATACACCACACCACTTCCCTTAAATTCTAGACAAGTTAGGCTCACAAAATGAAGTGGAAGCAAAATGGCACTCCAGGAATTTAAAAGGGAGGGAAAGACAAAGTTATTAGAAATTAGGCAAAACCAACAGGTAAGTAAGCAGTGCAACTGAACAAGAGAGACTACAAGGGTACAATCAGATAGAAAAGGCTTAGGGCCAAAGTCAATGGTTCAGAGGTCTTTTGCTCAAGATAATAGGTTCAGTGTAGTTTGTGGTAAAGTTCGTGGCACAGATTCTGGACGAGGTTGGTTGGTAGAAAAGTTAGGTAAAAGAGAAGAGAAGGACAAGCCCTCGGATTGGAGAAAGATTTCAAACACTTTCACCGCGGCTGAGCGAAACGCACAATACCTTAAAACGGAGAGGGAGCTGTAGCTGAGGCGGAAGTTCCTGGTGGCTCCTGCAGGCTCACGGTTCCTGAAGCGAATGTCGGACTGACAAGAAGTAGGAAGACTGGAGGGTCCTGCGCCACCCATGGAAGAAACCAGCAGCAGAGCAAAACAACGAATAAAAGGTGCGCTCCTTAAAACCCAAGTAGTGTCCGACCTTCCTGGCTATCTGGCCCACTGTAGCTCTGTACACGAATTCGACCAGAGGAGGGGTCCTGGCTTGCAGTTTGGGCGAACTGGTTGGTCTCACCAGCTCAAGGGAAGAAGTTTCCTGGAGGATCTTCTCTGTCATCAGATTTGGAGATTCGGACCTGCAGCAGGGCTTCACCGGGCGGTTTAGTCGTTGTAGGGGTCCTATTCTTCCAGTTCCTCATTGGTTCTTTCGTTCCAGTGGCAACTCTGCTCTCCCAGTCCCAGAGACCTTTTTATGTATTTTTCCCCCATTCATACAGCCTGGCTTGTTAAACGGGAAATCATATTGTGCCTCTTGGCTTAAGCCCAGTCGCTCTGTGAAGAAAACCGGGTTGCAAAGTTTGGATTTTGGATCGACTTCGCTGCCATTTTAGGATTGTCCGCCATTTTGATTTCTGTTCGTATATCATTCTCTGTTCTAAGATGGAGGACTGTGTTTCCAACTTGTAACCGAGCCTTCTCGACCTTTGTGCCTAGTTAATGGTTAGACTGTCTGAGGGCCGAATGTTTAGACTAGGTAATGAGACCTTGTCCCGAGAATGACTTGTTGTTTTAGCATTGTCTGGGCTCACGAGACTAATCCATGAATATATGTCTGCAAAAATGGTATGTAAATGGCGAACGTGGACACTGGCTGAACTACATTGTGAAGGGATATGTACTAAGGCTCACTGCTAAATCCAGGAATACACTTTGTCATTGTAACTTATTGGGAAAAGCAAACCAATATAATCCGTGTGCATATTATTGTACGAGCCATAAGTGAACTTTGGCACAAACTCTAGACCGCAGATTATTAACCTGTAGAGGGGCAAATGTATAAATAATGCAAATGTCTAGATGTCCAGTACCTCTCACTGCTCACTCTGACGGGCTGGTACTCATTGTGATGTATTGCGGGCCAGATAGCTATCTGTATTTCTGTTTCTTTGTACCTGCACAGTATATTAAAGATCTGTGAATCTTTATAGCCCGTGTTTGGTGTATTTCCTTTTGTGGTACTCAGCCTCGATATTTCCTTGCTTTTACAGATGGCGCCCGAATAGGGACCCTCAAGATTGATGCCATCTCGTTGACGCGGCTATCAGACCGGGATCGGACGGTGAAAAAGGGGGCCCCTTTCTTGGATGAGACGTGATACCTCAACAGTACTGCATGACCCGATCCCTGGACGGTAAGGCTGCAGTCCGAGACGGCATCTTGACGAGGATCCATATATCGAGGCGGGCAGATTCGCCGAAATCACCAACCACGAGGGTCCTTTGTTGTCCTGAGAAATCCGATTGGACCTCCTTTAGTTCTTTGATCAACTGAGTCGTGACCCGATTCCTAAGTATCCTGATAATTTGTTTTGGCGCATTGTACTCGCGAGCACAATTATTGACCAGGTAACACCAAGAATTTGATATGCCTGAGAAATTGTCTGCCTGCCTTAGGGCATTTTTTTCCGCAGTGACAGACAATCTTTGGAATGTAGCCGTCTGGCACCACAGGAGGGGTGGCCGGCTTGTACTATGTACTGTAAACATAGCATTCGTAGTATAGTGTTTAATGATATTTGGCACAAACTAGACATGCTTCTGAACTTCAGTGGCCAACCAATGGTAGCTTTGAGATTCCTCGTATAGAATATTTAGAGTCTATATTATTAAAGAAAAAAGCTAGACCTGCAGCATTTGATGTATTACAAAATTGGAAGAGAGAAGCTTTGCAGCAACTTAAAAGTAGAGAGAAACATGCACGCCGACATACGTCCAATGCAGAAATAGCGTTGTTATATGATCAAAGTAAACAATTAGAGTCAGTTAGAAATATGGACAGGGCTTTTTAACTTGGTATTCAAAAAATATATCCGTCTAAAGATTTTCATGTGTCTGATGAACTAATTGACAAACTTCTAAATGAACGAAGGCCTGGTGCCACTGCGCCAACTCTTTATGTTCCTATTCCTTTCGCTTTACCTCTTCCTGCTGTCGTTACTCCTCCCGTAGTAATTCCTGCTCCTCCTATCGTTCCTCCCATTTCGCCTCTTCCTCCGGTTATTGTTCCTCCTCCTATTGCTGCTCCTCCACCTGCACCTCCACCTTTGCCTACTGTTATGGGTCTGGTAGATTTGTCTTCTGCACCAGTGATAGCGCCTTTGTTACCGATTATACAAGATTTGCCTACTCTTCCTATTCCAAGTGGTTTTGTTCCACTTGTAGATGATAAAGGAGCGGAATCGAAGATTGTAACTCGCAATACTGTGTCTAAAGAGAGAAAGCGCGATTTGACTGCATGGGCTAACCAGTGCATGGAGAAGGGTGAACAATCTGATGTTTTTGCCACACTCTCTAATCTAGAAAGTTTTCCTGAGAAAAATGTCTTTATCGAAGGGCTGGGAATTCATTTATCTGTAATGTGGAAGAGACTGATTGATGTAGATCTTCCACAAGGGTTGAGGGATCTGAATGTTTTAGCATATTCAAGAGATACTGCAGAGAAAGTATATGAGCACATTGAGAGGGTTTTTGAGTATAGAAGGGAGTTAGAAAGGTTGCGGAATAATGAAATTGATGGTGATAGTTTGAATGCTATTTTTGTGCAGAAACGGTTCCTTCCTCTTTGTAAATTGATGAGTGAGGAAACACGAATTTGCACAAAAGATGCAATTCGATGGATTTCGGACATGTCGATATCTCCCGTAGAAGTAGATGACACGTACAGTCAGTATACGCCAGAAATGCAAAGGAAAGTGATACAGGTTATGGTAGAATACCTGCAGGATGAATGTATAAAAAGAAAGATTTGTTGTCCCGCAGAATTATTGAATATTTATAAGAGAGCTTTTTCGTCTGACACTCCTTCAGCTGCTTTAGCGCTCGATTTAGCTCTTTTGCTCAGTAAACGTTCAGAGTTTCCTATCTCTCAGTTGCCTATGAGAGAGGTTCCTCCAACATTTGTCCCAAAAGTCGAGGTTCCAGCTAATGTCGCAGCAGGTACAGCCGCTTATGACATTCCTGCTCATTATGTATCACAGTTTGTTCACGTCCCGTTCTCAAGACAGGAAGTGAACACCATCAGACAATCCATCCCAGAAATTAGGAAGAATCCGACAGGGTTCGATAAAGAGATAGAATCTGTCTTGCATTCGTCAGTATTTACTCTGAGTGATATTGATTTGTTATTTCCTGTGCTCCTACCTGCTGATTTCTGGAAACAGATTAGGACAGTAGATGATGTACCAGGGTTAGGCGGAAGTGGTTCGTAAGTGGTGTTGACGGTGGGAGACCCCTGCCAGTTGCACAGTGAACACTTCATCATTTGAAAACATTTGGAACTTTGCTGCTTTTTTTCTCGGATTTGCCGTGCTGGGCAGTGAGCCTGTCCCCTTAAGGCTTCAGAGGAGGAGTCTGAGGCTGCGTAACTCACCATTCAAAAGCACCTTCTTCCGCGTCAGCGGAGCGTAAGCGGTGCGTAAGTGGTGTTGACAGTGGGAGACCCTGCCAGTTGCACAGTGAACACTTCATCTTTTGAAAACATTTGGAACTTTGCAGTTTCTTTTTCTCTGATTTGCCATGCTGTGCAGTAAGCCTGTCCCCTTAAGGCTACAGAGGAGGAGTCTGAGGCTGCCTAACTCACCATTCAAAAGCACCTACTTCCGAGTCAGCGGAGCGGAAGTTGTGCGGAAGTGGTGTTGACGGTGTGCTGGTGGAGCGGTGTGTACCCAGGCCACCTGAAGACAACGACAGTCACCGCCTACAACTCCTTTGTCCCTTTTTCTACGCAGAGAGGAGCTGCACTATGAGGGATATGGGCCACCTAAAGAGCGACTCAATGGACCCGGGTGCAGCTGAGAGAGTGAAAACCAGACAACAGGTAAGGCAGCGAGTAGCATCCTATCCGGCCCCTGCCGGGGGTTTATCACCGGCTATGGGATGCCCCAACAAAGGTCCGATGCCTTTGATACATAGCCGCCTTGCCTTTTTAAGTAAAACCAAGGCCATGGAGTCACCTTTAACATCCATGTCAGACTCTGCAGGGGACTTACCCATACATGCAGGGGACAGGGGGTCAAGGTCTAATACACCCCCCCTCCCTGTAGTAAGTAAGCCAGTGACACTTCCAGCTGCAGACAGGATCCAGGCCGACTTAAGTCACCATACTCCATCGAAGGACACAAGGGAAAAGCCGAATTTGCATGGGCTACCAGAGGGGAACGACGACCCGCAGGACACCACCCATTTTAGGGGAGACCAGGCAGGAGGGTTGACCTGCCTCCCGGATGAAATGCATCTGCTGGGCTCGACCAATAAGCCTCAAAACCTGGATGCCATGACACCCAAACATATGGCTGGAAAGCCGGCAGGTGGGGAACTGCAAATTCAGGAACCACCAGCAGCAAGTGCAGCCAATAATGACCTGATGGCATCGGAAGAACTCTCAACACAACTTGAGGGAAGGATGGATGAGTCCCCTCTGAAAGACCAGGAGATGGGGAAGGTAATAGAAACTCAGCATAGAGAAATGCCTGCCAAAGAGGCAACCTGCTATCCAAGATAGCTACCTGGACCCCTGAGAAGAGAAGGAGCAGTCTCATTCAAAGTCATCCACGGCACTGCAAAATAACTCAGGTGCATCATACACCTCTAGCAACATGGATGAAACTGCGGATGATTCTTGGGAGAAGAGGAGCCAGTCCCTGGCAGTGTTAATAACGACTGCCTCCCAAAAGGGGCTCAAGGACAGGTTTCATGAAAACCCAAGTAATGCAAGCCTTGCTTCCAAACTAATTCAGGACATCTCAAACCTTACGGGTAAAATTGTAAAGGAAAAAAGGTGAAGTCTTTCATTTATTAAGGATAAATTGCCAGCACTGGACGATGAGGACCCAATAGATCCCATTGACTCAAACCCAACACGTTCATGGGGTCAAGTACAAAAAAAACAAGTCCCAGACAGACGGATCACAGAAGCTGCCTCCTCCTAGTAGAGGCTAAGGAGGCCAAGAAGCTGGGGATTGATGACAACATCCTGGGGAAAATAAGCAATTTGTGCAGTAAGGGTAGAATGGACGACTTTGTCCATACCCAGAATGTGATGATGGCAGCATTGAACATCACGCTTGCCCCTTTTCTGAAACTTTACGAAACCATCAATGAAACCCTGCAGTCACTTTACACACTAACCCTGTAAACAGAAAAGGGGCTGGGCGAAATGGTAAGCTTCACGAAACACTTAGATGCGAGACTGCAGAAGGAGTCAGACCTGTCTCACCAATGGCAGAATCGCCTGTGTGACCTAGCGCGTCAATAATCGAATGACAAGCAACTCCTGATGGAAGCGATTCTTGAAGACCATAAATGGATAAGAAAACTCAATCAGCAAGCTTCTTTGATCACAGACCCTAAACAGAACCCCAGAAGAAGTCAAGACCTCGAAGTTCAGAGGATCAAGCAACTGGAAACGGAGAAAGGGAAGCAAAGATCAGGTGGCCCTTTAGTACTGGGGAAGGGCACAAAGGTCCCCAGGGCTACTAACTCAGATTGCCTGTTGATTGTGGACAAGGAAGAGCTAAAAGCGAGCTATGCAATTTTCCAGGACCCTACTCAGTAACCTAAGAAAATTAAGACTAGCCTGGGGGAAACTATACAGAAAGAGGGTACCGAAAAAACACAAAAGAAAACAAAAAAGCAGGCAATCAAGCAAAAGGCAAATGGTTCCAGAGCCTTTTTAAGAAACATCAAATTGTCTACAAAGGAGGTCTCCGAACCTTTATCAAAAAAACCTAGGAGAGAAATAAACGTGTCCAATGTACAGAAGGAGAAAGTCATAAACAAACCTACCCCAATAGAATGGGTGGATTCGGAAACAGATAATGAAAAATAACTGGATATAAGCGACTGCCCGAGTGGCCTCATAGAAACAATTGAAACACATAAAGAGGATGAGCTGTGGGACAACATTAGTTTATCAGATTGGCAATTGATAGATAAGCACTCAGGTAGAGCCCCCACAGGAGAAAGAGGAAAATCAAAGGCAGTCCACTACAATAAAAAGACTGTGGTAAATACAAAAAAAAATGAAGAGGGCAAGCAGGCACATCAACACTCTAAACACCCGAGAGATGTAAGAGTGAACTGTAAAAGGAGTACACTGGCGTGGAACTGACACACAGGTCATCTTCAAGGCTGAATTGTTTAACCAAATTAATGAGATACAATCACAAATGAGTTTTTGGAAGTACAGAAGCAGATGAATGTAGAATGTAAAACATCAAAAAATTGTAAAGCATAACAAATTGGTCATAGAAATCATGCCAACAGAAAATCAAAACAGTAGGATCCACATTGGGCATCAAGATTGAAATGAGTCACATAAAAACATATTGACCAAAAAGTATTATGAAATGAAAGCCATAAAGTATAAAATATAATAGTGGGTAGCGTACCAAATGCCCGGTTGGAAGGGAACAACAGAAGTCGCGAAAGCAGCTGAAAAGGTACAATTAAATGAAAAAGAAATCATAATGAGTAATGGAGAACAAATTGTTATGTCATACACGAATCATATCTATTGAATGAAGATGGTAATTGCAATATTGTATGCAAGTATACAAACTGGTAAGGTCCCCGTGTAGGCCTCAAACACTGGAGCCACCACACATGCAATCCAAGCACCAGTCACTCGAAAACAAGGTGAGGGGCATAGCCTCCATGACAAAAAAGTCTGAAGCACCAAAATACTGCAAAGGAGTTATCAAAATGCTATAATGCTAAAGTAATAGTGTGACCAGTTAGTGTGAGAAGTGAAACAAAATGGCGACCCATGAGGGGGGAGGAAAAAGGAGTCAGAGCAAGTGAGAAGCAGGCAAGGAAAGGTAATGTGCCCCTGAATCCTGGAAGAAGGCCCTAATTGTGCCGATCTATAAGAAAGGGGACCGTACAAATCCCAGGAACTACAGGCCAATCGTTCTTCTTGATTCCATAGGAAAGCTGTTCTCCTCTATCATCTTGAGAGATCTAAAAAGATGGACAATAAGGACTGGAATCTTAGATAAACGAGAAACAGCATTCATGAGTGGCGTCGGTACATCACTGAACTTATTCATCCTGAATATGTTAAACTCCGGGCACTGGAAAAGAAAAAGAACATATACCTGGGTTTCATCGATCTCGGACAGGCCTTCGACGAAATCAGTAGAGAACTGCTCTGGGCCAGGTTAAGAAAATGGAGCTGTCCGGAACATCTGCTTGAGGCCATTCAAGAACTCTAACTAACACCTCAATCCAAATACTGGTCTCCAAAGGCAGAGATGTGACAGAAAAAATCTTGACGTCGAAAGGTATAAAGCAAGGTTGTGCCTTGGCACCCTTTATGTTCATTCTCTATCTAGCAGACATGAAGGAACACCAGGCACATATTTAAGCTTTTCCACCAGTGTTTCAGGATGAGGTCCCGTCATGGATTTTATATGCCGACGATGTCGTATTCATGGACCAAACCCCTATAGGTCTATAAAGACGCATGGCGTAATTTAAGATCGACCTAAGCAAAAATCACCTGAAGATCAACGTTAAAAAATCAATGATCTTAATAATGCAGTCAGTCCGAGGGCACAAGACGACTCAAAAAAACGCATTCACTTGGTCACTGGATAACCATCCTCTGGACATAGTTGATTCTACTGTCGATCTCGGGGTCCGAATTAACAAAAATATCAACGAACAGGTTCAACAGAGTTTTATTAGAGAGAATCTCATAAAACTATCAAACCAAGCCTGTGCCCTCCGTTGGCGCTGTGGATCATTTTCAATGACGCCATTAATCTTATTTTATATAACATAAGGTTGCAGCGATCCTGACCTATGTAGCCGAATCACTGCTAAATCCCGATTGGAAGACCTGGGGGGTGCTCAAGGGCCTTTTTTGGAGAAGGGTTCTTAGGCTCCCCAACTGTCTCTCAGCATCAACAATAAGGCACGAACTGAGGTTGCAATCACTGGAGTCGATAGTGTTGTGGAAGGCACTCTCGCTATTTCGGAAGTGTATCCTAGATAAACCTCCTATCTAATTTGAACAGTTGTCTAATAAAGACGTTAGGAATACAGATCCTAATTTCGAGACTTGGAAACAGAATTGTCTAGAAATCCTAGAGCATCATAACATTAAAATGGATACGTTGAAAGAAAACCTGGACAATGTAAAGAAAACCCTCCGTAGAAAGGACTGGGAAGAAACGGATATCCTAAAGAGGCACAATGCAAACTGCCACAACATCATCTGGGAACGAAAGGCTATGAATGATCCTACACCGTATCTGCGCAGATTCCCTTCACCTAGACATAGGGATCTGCTGATGAGATGCAGACTAAACATCTTGCCAACCAGGGAGGTACAATACCTAAGAAAACAAATTCCAGCTGAAGAGGCTAGATGTCGTTTTTGTAATAACCCGGATATACTGGAATCAATAAAGCATTGGATGTTATCATGCCCAGTATTGGCAAGCCAAAGGAGCCTGTTCTTGGAAGAGTGGGCGGCTAATATAAACACGTCAACGGAAGAGGACTACTGGGAGAGAATATTGATGGTACAAAAAATCAGCCCCATCTTGGAAGCCCTACGATTCATAGAACTAATCCTAAAGGGAATAAGGGCGGACAATGAAGAACTCAGAGGGCGGCGGGAAGCCCCTTAAGGGGGGTTTGACTGAAAAATGATGTGGACCTAATTGTTAAAGGTTGACATTTTTTATTTAACCAATAAAACAAAAAAACAAAAAAGATGTACCAGGGTTAGGGGACACGTGGGATAACATGGCTAGACAGGATAGAGAAAGACCAGCTGGCGAGAGACCGCCACAGGTAATACTGACTTTGCCTGATGGAATAGTAATGAAACTAAAAGCTGTAATGCCTGAGAGAAGGATTGTCTGGGCCAAACTTACTGCTTGTGTCCAAGGGAAGTCTGAGGGTGCTACTGAATTCTTCAATCGGTTTGAACAAGTGTTTTCAGATTTCAGTGGACAAGATTTGAGCACAGAGTCGGGAAAACAACTATTTGTAGACAAATTTATGCGTGGATTGTTACCTGACATCCATTCGCAAATTATGACTTCTGAGAGCGCTTGGCAAGCTACGTCTCAGTCTGAAGTGTTGCATATGGCTCAGTACTATGAGAACCGAGTCAATAATGAAAAAGAGAGGATTGAAAAGAGAAAGGGAGACCTGAAAACTAAGGTGTTGTTGCAACAAATTGTTAGAGGTCCTAGAGGGGGTAGTACACAGTTTAGGGGAGAGTATGTTCCACAAGGCAGTGTGCCATTGGGTCCTGTACACGGGAACCAATGTGCTTATTGCAGACAAGAGGGTCATTGGAGAGCACAATGCCCGATCCTCCAGCAGAGGTCGAATAACACATTTGGTAACATGGGTAGACAAACCAGAGGCCGCCCTGGGGCAGGGGGCCCTGGTAGAAGCCAGTTTTCTCAGAATTCACAACCTTTTTCACAAGACAATCAGTCACCGAGTGTGGATAATAGAAACATTTTTGATCATCCTTCTACTGCATATCTCTCTGAAGACCTTTGTTTTGATGACGTTTTGTTTCGCTAGGATTGCCCAAAGCAGGGTTTGGAACCAACGCCTATTCCCGTTAATCAGAATGGTCCCTATGTTGAAATGATAGTGGGAAATAGGAAACATCTATTCATGATAGATACTGGAGCACAGGAGTGTTCCATTGACCATTCGCGGGTTCCAAACATTCCACTGTCAGGGAAAACTAATGTTTCTGTAGGGTTTTCTGGTACGCCAGTGGTTAGTCTGGTTTCTTCGCCGGTTCTGATTACACTGGGTCCATTCACGGATCACTGTCCGTTTCTTTTAACAACGAACTGTGGAGAAATTTGTTGGAGTTGAATCTGTTGAAAGAATTAAATGCGATAATTCATTGTTCTTCAGATGGAGTGCGTTTGACGATTTCACCACAGCAACTTTCTGTCTCTCAGTTCCTGACTAGACCTTTGCCGCCGGAATTTAGTGATGTTCCGGAGTGTTTATGGGCGATTGATGACAATGATGTTGGTGTTCTACAAATTGAGCCTGTTAAAATCATTTTGAAACAAGGAGTAAAATTGCCATGTATTCCTCAGCATAAGATCTCGGTTGATGGCGAGCAAGCTTTGAAATGTATAGTCTCTTATTTTGTACACCGTGGGGTAATTGAAGAAATTGCAGGTAGTTTGTGCAATAGTCCGATTTTGCCTGTGTATAAGAAAGGTGATAATGCAATTCCTTTTTGTTTCATAATTGATTTACGCGCTATCAATAAGATTGTTGCTCCATAATTTCCTATTGTGCCTGATGTAACGACGATATTAACTATGATCCCAGCTTCGGCTACTCATTTTAGTGTCATAGATAATTAGGAAAGCTTTCTTTAGCATTCCTATACACAAGGATAGTAGATATTTGTTCGCATTCACCCTAGGGGGAGGCTCGTTTACATTCATCCATGCGCCGCAAGGGTTCACTGAGTGTCCGAGCATCTATAGTAGGGCTTTGAAAGAGAAGTTTGATACACTCGAGTTGCCTGCCACTTGCGCACTGCTTCAATATGTAGATGATCTTCTTTTAGCTGCTGATTCAGAAAGTGCCTGTAAGGAGGGCACTGTGTTGTTGCTTATTCACCTAGCAAAACATGGACATAAAGCTTCATTGAAAAAGTTTCAATATTGTCGACATGAGGTCGCCTGTTTAGGCTAACTTCTGTCAAAGGAGGGAAGAAGGTTGACGCCTGAGCGGATTAAAATAATTTCTAGCATGTCTGTCCCAAATACACAGAAGGAAGTCCGAGCCTTGATAGGAATGGCTTCTTACTGTAGGCATGGATACCCAACTTCTCACTAGTGATTAAACCAGTGTTGGCTTTGACAAAGAAGGGCATTTCTTTGCCATTGCCATGGAACTTGGAACACCAGAAAGCGTTTGATCTGCTCAAGACTGCACTGTGTTCAGCACCGGTTTTGGGCACACCAAATTATGAAAAGGCCTTCGAGTTGTGTGTGCATGAACGTGATGGATGTGATTTGGCTGTATTAACGCAGGAACATGGAGGGAAGAATAGGCCGTGCAGTTACTTTTTTTCCGCCCTTGATCCTGTTGCATGCGCTTTGCCAACATTTTTGAGAGCTGTCGCTGCTGCTGCTGCGTCTGTAAAACAGAGCGAGGGTATGGTCCTAGGCCATGCTTTAACCTTGTTGGTACCTCACTCTGTAGATGTTCTATTAAATAGAACACAAATGCAATACCTCACCTCCGCACGATTAACGAGATACAAATTGATCTTGTTTGGACCGCATATTAAAATTCAGAGGTATTGTGTATTGAATCAGGCTGAACTTTAACCTTTCCCGCAAGATACTGCTTGTAGTGACGAAACGTCACATGACTGCCTTTACACCACAGAGCAAGAGACTAAAGGCAGGATCGACCTGAAAGATAGTCCTTTGATCGACCCACAAGGGGAGCTGTTTTGCGATGGCTCCTGTTTCAAACTTCCAGATGCTAGATCCACGGCTGCTTATGCCATCACACACTAAGCACGATTGTGGAAACCAAGAGAATCTCACATAACTCCGCGCAGGCCGCAGAGATTATTGCATTGACTCGAGCTTGTGAACTTTCCGAAGGGCTTAGAGTGAACATATATACTGATAGCCAGTATGCTTTTGGGATAGTTCACAACTTCAGTAGACTTTGGGCAGAACGAGGTTTCTTGACCTCACATGGAACAAAGATTCAACAAGCCTCCTTGATAGTGTGGTTACTTTCAGTGCTTGCTCTTCCCACTCTGTTAACGAACATGAAATGCGCAGCGCATCAGAAAATCATAAATGATGTAGGAAAAGGGAAAGCTTTCGCTGACCAGATAGCCAAGCAAACTGCCACTGATCTCTATTCAGAAATGTACACTGTAAGGGAAGCCACAAATGTCTGTACCATAGATGAAGGTATTGAATCTGTAAAGAATATCCAAGCAGATGCCACTTCAGAAGAAACTAAGCAATGGGCTGAGGGTTTGGCGAGGTTGGATGATGACGGGTGTTGGATGGATAAGTTAGATGGAAAATGGATGTTGCCAGATGCGTACATTACTATGATGGTCGCAATGGCTCATGGTCCTACTCATATCTGTGCAAGGAAGGTTTGCAAAATGTTACAAAATGTCTGGGTGAATGATAAAATCTTCAAAACAGCTAAATGTTTTGTTCAGAGTTGCATGATCTGTCTACAGCATAATATGGGAAAGGGCACATCGACACCAAGGGATAGTTTTGGTCCACCTTCTGTCCCCTTTGAAGTTATCTACTTTGATTTCATTGAAATGGAGCGTTGTAATAATTTTAAGTACGTCTTGGTTGCTATTTGCGTCTTTAGAAAATGGGCTGAAGCCTTTTCAGTAAGAGATGCTACAGCAATGACAACGGTGAAAACCGTTCTTAAGGATTTAAGGAATATTTTCCTAGGTTTGGGTTGCCAAGAGTCATCTGGTCGGACAATGGTCCACATTTTATCGCTGCCGTAATTCTGCAGATATGCGTGGGATTACAGATCGATAAACGGCACCATTCGTCTAGACACGCTCAGAGTGCTGGATTGGTAGAGAGACACAATGGGATTTTGAAAAACAAGCTCGCTAAGACGTGTACCAGCACCAAATTGAAATGGCCGGACGCCTTACCGATAGTGTTACTGTCTATGCGCACCAGCCCACAGACTAAGACTGGGCTCTCCCCATATGAGGTGGTTATGGGTAGGCCAGCTAACATTTGGAACCTCCCCAAACAGCAGGCTTTGAGGGACATTGAACATGTACTTCTTTCTGATTAATGTGACCGGTTAACTAAAAATCTGTATTTGATTTACCAACAGGTGCGAGAAGCCCTTCCAGTAAAATACGAGGGGCCAGGTCATAGTATCCGACCTGGGGAGTGGGTGCTCATGAAAGTATTCGAATGAGCATCCTGTCTTGCACCCCGTTGGAGAGGCCCGCACAAAGTCCTCCCTGCCACACAGACTGCAATCAGGGTGGAAGGAAAAAGGCATTGGATTCACGCGTCGCATGTCAAGAGGATTCCCTTCCCTTTGCCACACGATACAGAAGATACGGAAAACCTCACCTGCTCTGCTCCCAACGATCACTCAGTATTGAGCAGTACTGAGAGTGCTTCGTAGACACTCCCTGACCCAGTGGGGCCTGGGGAAACAGCGACTTCTTCTCCACACTCTCCCACAGATCATTTTTCACCACTGTTATGTTCTGTTGAAAAATGTGTTGCAAATTCACCACTTCCATCAGGAAGCAACGATACGTTGTTCGCAGATCACACCGTACCAGGAGTCACAAGCCGTACCAGGAGTCACAAGGTACAATCTGCATCCACAGAGCTAGACTTACTGTACGGTTCGGCTGGGCCACCAGGAAAAATCATCAGAGGGCTTGTCTTTTGGCCCTGTCTTTTGCATATAAAGGAATAGTTGGCAGGGGATAGGGAAGGACTAAGAAAACGCGTGATCAGGAGATCGCCAGCTAATGAACTCTGGAGCTTTTCGTTTCGAAGGAACAATGACTACTACCACTTCCACCCGTAGAGAACAAACAAGTGACAGTGTGGCCAGTATAGACAATGGACGAGTGAATGCATGACCTTTTAAAACGTATTGTTTTCTTGTAATCATGATAACCGGTTTCTCAATAGTAATTGCGTTGGGATTTTGGTACATGGAAGAAGTATGTCCGCTCGAAACTCTTTTGCCCACTGAAAATGTACCCACTGTTTCTACACCTTTCGTGCATCAGCACACGCTATCTCCTAGAGACTTTCAACACAGACAGAGTTACCACAATAATACACGATTACTTATAATGAATGCAAAACATGCCATTTTGAACAGGTCTATTTGCTGGGTCTGCTCTCTCTTACCGCAATATGGAGACAAGGGGTTGGGCTGGTATATTCATCCTTTGCCTCTGACTACTGCATGTTATGCTTCTCTTAGGGCACTATTCTTTGGCCGATGGAATGATAGCATCTCGGGGAACTTTGATGGAACAAATTTGAATGAGTTTGAAAAACGAGTTCTAATGCCCCTGGGAGGCTCACTTTTCGCAAATAGAAGTAAGCTTAATGTTGCTTCCATTAAGCTTTCTGAAAGACTGTCTTGTCCTTTTCAATCTTTGATCTCTTTCAAGATGGATCCTATGGGCAATAGGGATGCCACGCCACCTTCCTATACTGTTAACCATAGTCCAGACTCAGTTTCTTTCTGCATAGAGAGGAATGGTACTCAGTCAATGTATGATATCAAGGGTTGCACTAATGTTGCGAACTTGACCAGTGAGGACAGACCTTTGTATGTAGGCGAACCTGTCTATTTCATTTGCGGTAATGACGCTTTCCCATGGCTACCTAGGGATTGGCAGGGAACCTGTTATTTAGGAATTCGGTTACCAGGGGTATTTATAACTAGTACCACAGACATCTCTAAGGCATGTCCAAGGCGGGATGAGAATGGCAATACTTCCTCACAAGTTCTGGCAAAATCTTTTGTACCTTTTTGGGGACAAATACTGAACTCAGAGGATATCAGAAGACTAGTGAGAGTACTGGAGAGAACTATCAAGCGGACCACTGACATACTCTATAACATGACTCTAGAACAGAAAAGTAAGTTAGTGGCACTGCAGAACCGGATATCATTAGATGTCATCCTGGCTGAGCGTGGTGGGGTATGTAAATTAGTGGGGTCCGCTTGTTGCGTTTTCGTACCGGATTCCTCCCCAACCATCTTTAAGGCTATACAAAATCTTCACGTCCTTAGTTCAGAAGTGCATGTTCCCGAGGGAAAATGGGATCTTAGCGCTTGGTTCTGGAACTTCTTATGATCTTGGGGATGGAAGCTACTTTCGGTCTTATTGATTATTCTGGGTGTTTTGTTGTTTTGCTGCTGCTGTATACAAATTCGTCCTGCTATATGTTCAGTGTTAGGAGGATGTTGTGCACAGACTATGGGAACATTAGGACAAAACCTACGCGTGCCAGAAAGAATGACCAACAAATTTGTGTTGAAGGAAATTTCTGTCGCAGACCTTATGGCGATCGATATCTCCGATGATTGTGATTCAGGTTGTATGGACATTGAGACGTGGAATTACCTGTCAAGTGACTAATAAGTAGTTTAGCGCTTGGCTTAGGCCAAAAGGAGGGTTTGTTAAACAGGAAATCATATTGTGCCTCCTTCTGATATATATATTGTCCTAAGCTCAATCGCTCTGCGAAGAAAACTGCGTTGTAAAGTTCCGATTTTGGATCGACTTCGCCACCATTTTAGGATTGTCCACCATTTTGACTTCTGTTCGTATATAATTCTCTGTTCTAAGAAGGAGGACTGTGTTTCCAAATTGTAACCGAGCCTTCCTGACCTTTGTGCCTAGTTAATGGTTAGAATGTCTGAGGGCCGAATGTTTAGACTAGATAATGAGAACTTGTCCCGAGAATGACTTGTTTTAGCATTGTCTGTGCTCACGAGACTAATCCACGAATACACGTCTGCAACAATGTTATGTTAATGTCGAACGTGGACACTGGCTGAACTACATTGTGAAGGGATATGTACTAAGACTCACTGCTAAATCCAGGAATACACTTTGTCATTGTAACTTTTTGGGAAAAGAAAACCGATATAATCCATGTGCATATTATTGTATGAGCCATAAGTGAACTCGGCACAAACTATAGACCGCAGATTATTAACCTGTAGAGGGGCTGGACAATATTGTTGCAAATGTATAAATAATGCGAATGTCTAGATGTCCAGTACCTCTCACTCTTCACTCTGATGGTGGCACATCCCTAGGAGTTCCCGTCGTTCCCGATGTCACCCCCCAAAGCCCCAGACCCCATACCACCACTATGCCCCATCCGCAGGTTCGGATCCGGGACCCACCGCTGCCTTCCTCCCGTGTTCCAGGTCGGCAGCGCCAACGGCCAGCCCACCACCGCAGACGCCCGCTCCATTGGCGTATTCCGTGGCGGCTGCGGGATCGGCCTCGTTTCCTGCTTCCGCATCACGTGGCCGACACCTCCCACTCACGTGTAACAACAACATGATCACGTGATGTGGGTGCGGATCACGTGACTGGAAGACAAACGTAGTGGCACTACTTAAACGCTCGGATACAAGTGTTCAGTGCTTCACAGCTGTTCTCGTGACTACTGTTTGGCGCTACGTTCATCTTTGGCTCACTTGGAATTCAATCTTGGAATGTTTCACGGACTGTTTTTTGGATTGCCCAGTGTTCTGACCTCTGGATTTTGGAACTCTAGTTACGAATCACGGACTGCCTTTCGTCTTCCATTCTGATACTCGTCTTGGTTTTGTTTTTTCTGGACTTCTTGGTGGACTCCATCAACAGGTGGGGCCCGGTGCCTTCAAGGACTTCACCTCCCTTCTTGGGAGGAACAACCTGCATCGAAGACAAGACACTGGTGGGTCCCGGAACCCCTCACTAGGTTCAACTGAGCCGCATCTATCAGCCATTGGTAAAACCGTTCCTTTCTTGTTGTTTGGTTTATGATTATTGTTGTGGCTAGTTACTTAACCGGTTTTTATTTGCAGTGGCCCAGGGGTTCCCAGAAGTCTGTGGCTCCGGAAGATCATCTCCCACCTGTGGCTTCAAGGGCTGTACAAAGAGTGACATTTGTAGTCTCCCTGTGCGACACTTGTGGACGGAGGTATCCTTGTTCTACACGACAGTCAAGACACAACAGACTGTGAAGCCACCCTGTCGTGTAGGTGATGGAGGGGGCCGCGGAAGAACCCTTGGCTACTATGGTCCAAGCCATAACCGTGTTACGTGCAGACATGGCCGCAGCAAACACTGCCATTCACCAACGGTTAGACTACCTCCAGAGTATCAGACACCCCCTGACTCCTGATTTGGAATTCGGAGGTGCCCCTTCCTCACCACCGATAGCCCCCTCTCCGGTTCCAATCCCTCAGACTCCCACGCCTATAGTACTTCCCACTCCTTTCCCTTTGGCCGCCCCAGAAAGGTATCATGGGGACCCCGGCAAGTTTAGGACGTTCGTCAATCAGTGCAAACAACACTTTTTGTGTAGACACCAGGCCTTCCTAGACTCAGCTGCAAAAGCCACCTTTACCCTATCACATTTTGCGGGCATAGCTGCCACTTGGGTTAATCCCCTCATGGAAAGCAACAGCCTGGTGCTTTATGATTTCGACTTGTTGATCACAGAGATGGCCCGAGTATTTGATACCCGCCATAAGGTGCAGTCCCGAGACTTGGAACTATTGGATCTGCGACAAGGTAGGGGGTCTTTGATTGAGTACATTACCAAGTTCAACCAACTTGCAGCAGAAACTTCATGGCCTGAAAACAAAAAGGCCGTTGTTTTTTACAGGGGTCTAAACAATGTCATGAAAGACGCACTTGCCGTAGTCCCTGTTTTGCCCATGGCATACCATGATCTGGTGGATCTGGCATTACAGGTGGATGCTAGGCGTTCAGAACGCAGAGCCAAGGCCGGTGTTGGTTCCGCGTCAGTGCCATCCTCCACCTCCACTGTCTCCAGCTCCAATCAGGAATCTATGTAGGTAGTGGGCATACGTAGTCCAATCACACCATCAGAGAGGGAGCGCAGGAGGGTGGAAAATGCATGCTATTACTGTGGTCTGACTGGCCACTATGTTAAGGAATGCCCCCGCCAGCCAAAATTGAAAACGCCGGGTTTTCAGAATGCTCGACCCTAGACCCGGGGACTGGGTCGAGCACCGTCCCTCACACCCCGGACCCGATACCTGCCTTTGGCCGTATCCGGCCCATACGTTTACAGGCCACACTCCAATCCACACCTGAGGTCTCACACCCAGTCACGATCATCCTTGACTCCGGGGCTACGGGTACTTACATCGATATTACGCTTGCCCACACACTCAACTTGCCCCTTTTGACTAAGACCAGGCCGGAACCGGTTCAGGCGGTGGATGGCACATCCCTGATATCCGGGCCCATTAAACAGCAGACGGCTCCTATGCTTCTTACAATTCAAGACACACACAAAGAAACCATAAGTTTCGACCTCATTGCCATGCCACAGTTCGGCCTAATATTGGGGATCCCCTGGCTCCATGAGCATAACCCGCTGATAAACTGGATGACGGCTTCAGTATACTTTGAGTCAGAGTTATGCCAATGCTTCTGTCTTCCTGCAAACACCAAGGATCACACTCCTGCTCAGGCCCTAGGGGCTATAGCCCATTTAACCATAGAGGACACCATGAGTTCGCCAACAGAACACCACATGGTGGGACTGATTTCTGCACTCATTCCCGCTCAATACCAGGATTTTGCAGGCGTATTCGACCATGGTTCTTCCGAAGTGCTTCCTCCGCACCGTCCCTACGACTGCCCAATAGATCTGATTCCGGTCAGTACAGTACCCATGGGCTGGATTTATTCCCTGACCCCTACTGAAGAAACAGCACTCAAGGAGTACATCCAAAAGTCCCTCCGGTTAGGCCATATCCATCCATCTATTTCGCCTGGTGCCAGTCCAATCTTTTTCGTCCCCAAGAAGGAGGGCTACCTCCGCCCATGTGTAGACTACAGATGACTTAATGCTATCACATAAAAAAAACGATATCCCTTTCCCCTGATTACGCTACTGCTAGACCGTCCCTCTCATGCTTCTGTATTCATGAAATTAGATCTTCGTGGGGGTTATAACCTAGTCCGCGTTCGTCCTGGGGACGAATAGAAGACCGCCTTTTGCACTTGATATGGGTTGTATGAGTATACGGTCATGCTGTGTGGTCTATGCGATGCCCCGGCCATGTTTCAAAGATTCATGAATGATATCTTCTCCGATATTCTGGATGTGTTTGTTGTCGTCTATCTAGATGACATCCTGATTTATTCCCGAAACCCTGAAAGAACACGTACCCCATGTACGGGAGGTACTCTCGCGTTTACAAAGACACTCACTCTTCGCGAAACCAGATAAGTGCCAATTCCACGCTGACACCGTGGAATTTCTCGGTTTTCATATTACGCCTGGAGGCTTAGCCATGAACTCCTCCAAAGTAAGGGCCGTATTAGACTGGCTGGCTCCAAAAAACCTAAAAGCGCTTCAGTCATTCCTTGGCTTTGCAAACTTTTACCAACGGTTTATCTCCGGCTTCTCTTCTCTAGTGGCTCCTCTTACTTCTTTGACAAGTCCTTGTGTTCCCTTTCTATGGGCCGAAACACACCAACAGGCCTTTGACTCCCTCAAGACGGCATTTACTAATACCCCGGTTCTGCAACACCCGGACCCAGAATTGCCATTCATCATGGAGGCTGGCGCTTCCTCCTTTGCCTTGGGGGCGGTCTTGTCACAGGTCTGTCCCGCTACCGGTCGGCTTCACCCCGTGGCCTTTCATTCCCGCAAATTCACGGACCCAGAATCTCATTACACGGTGACCGAAAAAGAATTGTTGGCAGTCATGGACGCCTTCCGTGTTTGGCGACACCACCTCTTGGGTGCTAAAAATCAGGTCACTGTGTATACCGATCACCAAACCCTGCAGGATCTGGCTTCTCTAAAGTGCATCAACAGTAGACAGGTAAAATGGCATTTGTTTTTTGCAGCCTTTGACTTTGTTATCAAACATCGCTCAGGTTCGGCTCAAGGGAAGGCCGATGCTCTATCTCGCTCTTCTGGGGGGGTCACTCTACCGAAATATCCTGACACTCTCCTGGACTGCGGCAAGGTGGTTTGTCTATGTACCCCTTCACCGCCTTTGCTGGAAGCTGTTCGGGATTGAGTCTCCCTGCATCCTGACCAATTATCTGAGTGGGATCTCACGCTTCATGACGGGCTACCGTTTATTGCCGATTGACTTTTTCTACCCACTACCGAAACCCGCAACATGGCCCTTGCATGGTCTCATGATGCACCTATACATGGACACCCCGGTCAGAAGCGTACTCTAACGCTGTTGAAACGCTGGTGCTGGTGGCCCTCTATGAAAAGGGACGTAGAGTGCTATGTTAATACCTGTGGGGTGTGTGCGCAATGTAAACATCGCAGGGGTCGCCCTGTTGGTCTCCTGCTTCCATTACCTGTTCCCCCGAGGCCATGGCACACTGTTACTATGGATTTTATCACCGACCTGCCCCGGATCCAGGGGTTTGACACTCTGTGGGTGGTCATTGATTACTTCTCTAAGATGGCTTGTTTTATCCCCTGCAAGGGCGTTCCCTCCGCTCCAGCATTAGCCAGATTGTTCTTTGAAGGTTTTTTTTTGTCTATTTGGTTTACCCACGGTCATTGTCTCGGATAGGGGTCCCCTATTCACGTCACGCTTTTGGCGTGCATTGACCAAACTGCTTGGCATTGACGTACATTTCTCTTCAGCATACCACCCGGAGTCGGATGGTCAGACGGAGAGACTCAATCAGACCTTGGAACAGTTCTTGCGTTGCCTGAACCTGCAGCAACAGACTTCCTGGCTGAAAGTTATCCACATTGCTGAGTTCGCCTATAACAATGCAGAACATTCTTCCACTGGGTTCTCCCCGTTCTATGTCTTGTATGGCCAGCATCCCCGGGTTCTGCCCTTCCTTGCCATGCCTTCCTCAGTCACCCCTGCTGCCGCCGCTTGTGCTAGGAACCTGTTCTCCATCCACGCCCAGACCACGACTCATCTACTCGAGGCTCAGGCGTCCATGAAGGCTCAGGCGGATAGGAAACGGGTGGTTGCCCCGTCTTATACAGTGGGTTCTCGTGTTTGGTTGTCCACCCGACACTTGCGGCTGGCGGGATGCCGTAAACTCCTCCCTCGCTTTGTTGGTCCTTATGTAATCACCCAGGTCATCAACCCTGTGGCCTTCCGGCTTGCGCTCCCAAAGTCTTGGCGGATTCACCCGGTCTTCCATGTCTACGTCCTCAAACCTTGCCCTGGTCTGACTCGGCTTCGGGCGCCTGTGGGTCCGGTGTCATTGTCCTCCCCTGATGTTTTTGAGGTCTCTGGGATCATGGGTTCGCGCTTTTGTAGGGGTCACCTTCATTATCTGGTGGACTGGTCTGGGTTTGGGCCTGAGGAGAGGTCCTGGGTTCCCGCTGAGGATGTTTGCGCTCCGCACTTGGTGGCACGTTTCCATAGGGACAATCCTTCGTGGCCACGGGGTCGTGGGCCTTTGGGTGGGGGCTCTGTCATGTCCCTAGGAATTCCCGTTGTTCCCGATGTCACCCCCCAAAGCGCCAGACCCCAGACCCCATACCTCCACTATGCCCCATCCACAGGCTCGGATCCAGGACCCACCGCTGCATTCCTCCCGTGTTCCAGGGCGGCAGCGCCAACGGCCAGCCCACCACCGCGGACGCCCACTCCATTTGCGTATTCCGCAGCGGCTGTGGGATCGGCCTTGTATCCTGCTTCCGCGTCACGTGGCCGACACCTCCCACTCACGTGTAACACAACACAATCACGTTATGCGGGTGCGGGTCACGTGACCGGAAGACAAACGTAGCGCCACTACTTAAACGCTCGGATACGAGTGTTCAGTGCTTCACAGCTGTTCTCGTGACTACTGTTTGGCGCTACGTTCATCTTTGGCTCACTTGGAATTCAATCTTGGAATGTTTCACGGACTGTTTTTTGGATTGCCCAGTGTTCTGACCTCTGGATTTTGGAACTCTAGTTACGAATCACGGACTGCCTTTCGTCTTCCATTCTGATACTCGTCTTGGTTTTGTTTTTTCTGGACTTCTTGGTGGACTCCATCAACAGGTGGGGCCCGGTGCCTTCAAGGACTTCACCTCCCTTCTTGGGAGGAACAACCTGCATCGAAGACAAGACACTGGTGGGTCCCGGAACCCCTCACTAGGTTCAACTGAGCCGCATCTATCAGCCATTGGTAAAACCGTTCCTTTCTTGTTGTTTGGTTTATGATTATTGTTGTGGCTAGTTACTTAACCGGTTTTTATTTGCAGTGGCCCAGGGGTTCCCAGAAGTCTGTGGCTCCGGAAGATCATCTCCCACCTGTGGCTTCAAGGGCTGTACAAAGAGTGACATTTGTAGTCTCCCTGTGCGACACTTGTGGACGGAGGTATCCTTGTTCTACACGACAGTCAAGACACAACAGACTGTGAAGCCACCCTGTCGTGTAGGTGATGGAGGGGGCCGCGGAAGAACCCTTGGCTACTATGGTCCAAGCCATAACCGTGTTACGTGCAGACATGGCCGCAGCAAACACTGCCATTCACCAACGGTTAGACTACCTCCAGAGTATCAGACACCCCCTGACTCCTGATTTGGAATTCGGAGGTGCCCCTTCCTCACCACCGATAGCCCCCTCTCCGGTTCCAATCCCTCAGACTCCCACGCCTATAGTACTTCCCACTCCTTTCCCTTTGGCCGCCCCAGAAAGGTATCATGGGGACCCCGGCAAGTTTAGGACGTTCGTCAATCAGTGCAAACAACACTTTTTGTGTAGACACCAGGCCTTCCTAGACTCAGCTGCAAAAGCCACCTTTACCCTATCACATTTTGCGGGCATAGCTGCCACTTGGGTTAATCCCCTCATGGAAAGCAACAGCCTGGTGCTTTATGATTTCGACTTGTTGATCACAGAGATGGCCCGAGTATTTGATACCCGCCATAAGGTGCAGTCCCGAGACTTGGAACTATTGGATCTGCGACAAGGTAGGGGGTCTTTGATTGAGTACATTACCAAGTTCAACCAACTTGCAGCAGAAACTTCATGGCCTGAAAACAAAAAGGCCGTTGTTTTTTACAGGGGTCTAAACAATGTCATGAAAGACGCACTTGCCGTAGTCCCTGTTTTGCCCATGGCATACCATGATCTGGTGGATCTGGCATTACAGGTGGATGCTAGGCGTTCAGAACGCAGAGCCAAGGCCGGTGTTGGTTCCGCGTCAGTGCCATCCTCCACCTCCACTGTCTCCAGCTCCAATCAGGAATCTATGTAGGTAGTGGGCATACGTAGTCCAATCACACCATCAGAGAGGGAGCGCAGGAGGGTGGAAAATGCATGCTATTACTGTGGTCTGACTGGCCACTATGTTAAGGAATGCCCCCGCCAGCCAAAATTGAAAACGCCGGGTTTTCAGAATGCTCGACCCTAGACCCGGGGACTGGGTCGAGCACCGTCCCTCACACCCCGGACCCGATACCTGCCTTTGGCCGTATCCGGCCCATACGTTTACAGGCCACACTCCAATCCACACCTGAGGTCTCACACCCAGTCACGATCATCCTTGACTCCGGGGCTACGGGTACTTACATCGATATTACGCTTGCCCACACACTCAACTTGCCCCTTTTGACTAAGACCAGGCCGGAACCGGTTCAGGCGGTGGATGGCACATCCCTGATATCCGGGCCCATTAAACAGCAGACGGCTCCTATGCTTCTTACAATTCAAGACACACACAAAGAAACCATAAGTTTCGACCTCATTGCCATGCCACAGTTCGGCCTAATATTGGGGATCCCCTGGCTCCATGAGCATAACCCGCTGATAAACTGGATGACGGCTTCAGTATACTTTGAGTCAGAGTTATGCCAATGCTTCTGTCTTCCTGCAAACACCAAGGATCACACTCCTGCTCAGGCCCTAGGGGCTATAGCCCATTTAACCATAGAGGACACCATGAGTTCGCCAACAGAACACCACATGGTGGGACTGATTTCTGCACTCATTCCCGCTCAATACCAGGATTTTGCAGGCGTATTCGACCATGGTTCTTCCGAAGTGCTTCCTCCGCACCGTCCCTACGACTGCCCAATAGATCTGATTCCGGTCAGTACAGTACCCATGGGCTGGATTTATTCCCTGACCCCTACTGAAGAAACAGCACTCAAGGAGTACATCCAAAAGTCCCTCCGGTTAGGCCATATCCATCCATCTATTTCGCCTGGTGCCAGTCCAATCTTTTTCGTCCCCAAGAAGGAGGGCTACCTCCGCCCATGTGTAGACTACAGATGACTTAATGCTATCACATAAAAAAAACGATATCCCTTTCCCCTGATTACGCTACTGCTAGACCGTCCCTCTCATGCTTCTGTATTCATGAAATTAGATCTTCGTGGGGGTTATAACCTAGTCCGCGTTCGTCCTGGGGACGAATAGAAGACCGCCTTTTGCACTTGATATGGGTTGTATGAGTATACGGTCATGCTGTGTGGTCTATGCGATGCCCCGGCCATGTTTCAAAGATTCATGAATGATATCTTCTCCGATATTCTGGATGTGTTTGTTGTCGTCTATCTAGATGACATCCTGATTTATTCCCGAAACCCTGAAAGAACACGTACCCCATGTACGGGAGGTACTCTCGCGTTTACAAAGACACTCACTCTTCGCGAAACCAGATAAGTGCCAATTCCACGCTGACACCGTGGAATTTCTCGGTTTTCATATTACGCCTGGAGGCTTAGCCATGAACTCCTCCAAAGTAAGGGCCGTATTAGACTGGCTGGCTCCAAAAAACCTAAAAGCGCTTCAGTCATTCCTTGGCTTTGCAAACTTTTACCAACGGTTTATCTCCGGCTTCTCTTCTCTAGTGGCTCCTCTTACTTCTTTGACAAGTCCTTGTGTTCCCTTTCTATGGGCCGAAACACACCAACAGGCCTTTGACTCCCTCAAGACGGCATTTACTAATACCCCGGTTCTGCAACACCCGGACCCAGAATTGCCATTCATCATGGAGGCTGGCGCTTCCTCCTTTGCCTTGGGGGCGGTCTTGTCACAGGTCTGTCCCGCTACCGGTCGGCTTCACCCCGTGGCCTTTCATTCCCGCAAATTCACGGACCCAGAATCTCATTACACGGTGACCGAAAAAGAATTGTTGGCAGTCATGGACGCCTTCCGTGTTTGGCGACACCACCTCTTGGGTGCTAAAAATCAGGTCACTGTGTATACCGATCACCAAACCCTGCAGGATCTGGCTTCTCTAAAGTGCATCAACAGTAGACAGGTAAAATGGCATTTGTTTTTTGCAGCCTTTGACTTTGTTATCAAACATCGCTCAGGTTCGGCTCAAGGGAAGGCCGATGCTCTATCTCGCTCTTCTGGGGGGGTCACTCTACCGAAATATCCTGACACTCTCCTGGACTGCGGCAAGGTGGTTTGTCTATGTACCCCTTCACCGCCTTTGCTGGAAGCTGTTCGGGATTGAGTCTCCCTGCATCCTGACCAATTATCTGAGTGGGATCTCACGCTTCATGACGGGCTACCGTTTATTGCCGATTGACTTTTTCTACCCACTACCGAAACCCGCAACATGGCCCTTGCATGGTCTCATGATGCACCTATACATGGACACCCCGGTCAGAAGCGTACTCTAACGCTGTTGAAACGCTGGTGCTGGTGGCCCTCTATGAAAAGGGACGTAGAGTGCTATGTTAATACCTGTGGGGTGTGTGCGCAATGTAAACATCGCAGGGGTCGCCCTGTTGGTCTCCTGCTTCCATTACCTGTTCCCCCGAGGCCATGGCACACTGTTACTATGGATTTTATCACCGACCTGCCCCGGATCCAGGGGTTTGACACTCTGTGGGTGGTCATTGATTACTTCTCTAAGATGGCTTGTTTTATCCCCTGCAAGGGCGTTCCCTCCGCTCCAGCATTAGCCAGATTGTTCTTTGAAGGTTTTTTTTTGTCTATTTGGTTTACCCACGGTCATTGTCTCGGATAGGGGTCCCCTATTCACGTCACGCTTTTGGCGTGCATTGACCAAACTGCTTGGCATTGACGTACATTTCTCTTCAGCATACCACCCGGAGTCGGATGGTCAGACGGAGAGACTCAATCAGACCTTGGAACAGTTCTTGCGTTGCCTGAACCTGCAGCAACAGACTTCCTGGCTGAAAGTTATCCACATTGCTGAGTTCGCCTATAACAATGCAGAACATTCTTCCACTGGGTTCTCCCCGTTCTATGTCTTGTATGGCCAGCATCCCCGGGTTCTGCCCTTCCTTGCCATGCCTTCCTCAGTCACCCCTGCTGCCGCCGCTTGTGCTAGGAACCTGTTCTCCATCCACGCCCAGACCACGACTCATCTACTCGAGGCTCAGGCGTCCATGAAGGCTCAGGCGGATAGGAAACGGGTGGTTGCCCCGTCTTATACAGTGGGTTCTCGTGTTTGGTTGTCCACCCGACACTTGCGGCTGGCGGGATGCCGTAAACTCCTCCCTCGCTTTGTTGGTCCTTATGTAATCACCCAGGTCATCAACCCTGTGGCCTTCCGGCTTGCGCTCCCAAAGTCTTGGCGGATTCACCCGGTCTTCCATGTCTACGTCCTCAAACCTTGCCCTGGTCTGACTCGGCTTCGGGCGCCTGTGGGTCCGGTGTCATTGTCCTCCCCTGATGTTTTTGAGGTCTCTGGGATCATGGGTTCGCGCTTTTGTAGGGGTCACCTTCATTATCTGGTGGACTGGTCTGGGTTTGGGCCTGAGGAGAGGTCCTGGGTTCCCGCTGAGGATGTTTGCGCTCCGCACTTGGTGGCACGTTTCCATAGGGACAATCCTTCGTGGCCACGGGGTCGTGGGCCTTTGGGTGGGGGCTCTGTCATGTCCCTAGGAATTCCCGTTGTTCCCGATGTCACCCCCCAAAGCGCCAGACCCCAGACCCCATACCTCCACTATGCCCCATCCACAGGCTCGGATCCAGGACCCACCGCTGCATTCCTCCCGTGTTCCAGGGCGGCAGCGCCAACGGCCAGCCCACCACCGCGGACGCCCACTCCATTTGCGTATTCCGCAGCGGCTGTGGGATCGGCCTTGTATCCTGCTTCCGCGTCACGTGGCCGACACCTCCCACTCACGTGTAACACAACACAATCACGTTATGCGGGTGCGGGTCACGTGACCGGAAGACAAACGTAGCGCCACTACTTAAACGCTCGGATACGAGTGTTCAGTGCTTCACAGCTGTTCTCGTGACTACTGTTTGGCGCTACGTTCATCTTTGGCTCACTTGGAATTCGATCTTGGATTGTTTCACAGACTGTTTTTTGGATTGCCCTGTGATCTGACTTCTGGATTTTGGAACTCTGGTTACGAATCACGACTGCCTTTCGTCTTCCATTCTGATACTTGTCTTGGTTTTGTTTTTTCTGGACTTCTTGGTGGACTCCATTAACAGGTGGGGTCTGGTGCCTTCAAGGACTTCACCTCCCTTCTTGGGAGGAACAACCTGCATCGAAGACAAGACACTGGTGGGTCCCGGAACCCCTCACTAGGTTCAACTGAACCGCATCTATCAGCCATTGGTAAGACCGTTCCTTTCTTGTTGTTTGGTTTGTGATTATTGTTGTGGCTAGTTACTTAACCGGTGTTTATTTGCAGTGGCCCAGGGGCTCCCAGAAGTCCGTGGCTCCGGAAGATCATCTCCCACCTGTGGCCTCAAGGGCTGTACAGAGAGTGACATTTGTAGTCTCCCTGTGCAACACTTGTGGACGGAGGTATCCTCGTTCTACACGACAGTCAAGACACAACAGATGGGCTGGTACTCATTGTGATGTATTGAGGGCCTGATAGCTATCTGTATTTCTGTTTCTTTGTAACTGCGCAGTAGATTAAAGATCTGTGAATCTTTATAGCCCGTGTTTGGTGTATTTCCTTTTGTGGTACTCAGCCTCGATATTTCCTTGCTTTTACAGGCTGTCAATCACACAGCAGGGTGGCTGGCCTGGCAAGGCCAATCCCCTTAGCCAATCAGACAAGAGTGTGACTTGGGTTACTAGGGCAACCCATGGCAGGGGGCTGAAGATCCCTCCCTCACATCCTGCCTCTCTAGACTATCAGGCGCCTTAAGGAGGGCTTCTCTGCAGAAGCCCGCAAAAAGACAGCGAACAAAGGAGTCATCCCCAGTTTGGCGCATAGAGTAAAACACGAGAAAGACTTTAACAAAAAGAAATGGCGAATAAACCCAGCTGGTACCAAAATAAAATGTTTTTGGACAAGCGGGTTTATGTTCGAGGCTACTATAATAGCCTAAAACCATACCACGTTTATACAGTATAATCGAGGTTGCAAAGTTTGGGTAGATACCACTTTTCCAGCCAAGTCTTAATGTTAAGGGAGCAAAACAAGGCTCCAAGAGGCACAGATAAAAAGGGAAAGGAGTTAACCCTTTCCAGTACTTCATGTAAAATGGGGTGTACTGGGTCTGTAAATTAAAGTTACTATATAAAGTTAAAGGAAACTTTACCTGTTTCTGGGGGACAGTAGTCAGCCCCAGAAGAATGGAGTCAGAGGGAAGTCTTAAAGACAACCCAGTATCACTGCACTGAAGGTGCTGTGTAACACACACAAAAAGTGGTGCACTTGGAGTAGGTGAGGCTCCAGTACCCAAGATCACCCAAAATGTGAAAACACACAGAGCAAAACACATGTAAGAGTGGGGAAAAAGGCTCAACTCTGACCAGATGAAAAAAAAAAACTAGAAATCCAGCAAAGCTGCTGAGGGACTCATTAGTTAAGGGGAATCAGCCATTTATTGAGAATTCTCCCTAACAACATAAGCGCTCTCCCCGCAGCTTCCCAGACCCCTGGCCTAGTTAGCCAATGCTGCAACTGGTAATACTTCAATCTATCAGTTTCTTCTAATCCCAATCTTTGTTTACAGCACTCAAATGAATGAATGACCCTTCCCTGCACCATGTCACCCATTTTTATGCACTGTATGTTCAAACAAAGGAGTAAATGGTGACGGACCTGTAGATAAAACCCCTTTATCTATTAGGCGATCCCATACGTCCAAGACCACCAAAAGCACTTGACTGGCCTGTGTTTGGAGGTCTATCCTGTCTCTTCAACCATAACACCCCTTCGAACGGGGTCCCTGCTACTGCTCTATCCATTTGTACCCATAATTTCTTTGTATCTCCTGTAACCCATTTTCGGAGCACTCGTAATTGTGCTGCCTCAAAATATTTTTCGAAATGCAGTAAGCCCATTCCCCCATTTTCTCTGGCTGCCGTTATAACATGAAAAGCCACTCTTTGCATTTTATTCCGCCATATAAATCTCCTGATTTTGTTATTAAGTTCCTTAAAATAAGACCTGGGAATCATCACGGGAAGAGTTTGAAACATATACAATAGCCTGGGGAGAGTCACCATTTTAATCGGAGCTATCAGTCCCAGCCATGATATTTGTAATGAGTTTGATTTCCCTAAGTTCTTTTTCAACTGCTGCAACATTTGTGGATAATTGCACTTATATAGTTGGGACACTGCATTTTATGTGCTTATCTGCCACAAGAAACGGCTAGTAGGAAGATAACGCCTCCTTCTGGCAAGGAGATAATCCTAATTCCAAAATCTCTGATTTCCCTATGTTAACCTTTAACCCAATTTCCACCAATTCTTCCAGTAATGCTGGTATTGATCGTTCAGGATCCTGCATCATCAACAACATGTCATCTGTGAAAGCCGCAATCTTATGTATCTCGCTCCCAAACTTAATTCCTTGTATCTCCTCTCTCATTCTATATGAAAGTGGTTCCAAATATATGGCATATAAGAGAGGCGATAAAGGACATCCTTGGCAGGTACCTCTACTTATTTCTATACTGCGTGATATCTGTTTGTTGATTGCCAATCTTAATAAGGGAGCATAGTAATTAGCCCGCACCATTTGAATAAATTTAGTCCCCATACACCTGTGTCCCATCACCATAAATAAAAAAGGCCCTTCAACGCGAACAAACACCTTTTCGGCATCCAGTGAGACCATAACTGCAGGAATCTGCTTAATATGAACCTTTTCCAATAAGTGAGAAACCCTTCTAATATTATCCAACGTTTTTCTCCCTATTATGAACCCAAATTGGTCCATATGTATCAACGCTGGTAAACACTGCGCTAATCTTGCTGCCAAAATATTCGTATATAACTCAGCATCAATGTTTAGCAGAGCAATAGGCCTATACAACCCACATCTCGTCGGATATTTCCCAGGTTTACCAAAGACCACCACTTTAGCTTCTGACATAGTTGACGTCACTGCCCCTTTACCCCCTATCACATTAAATAATTCCTTCAATACCGGGGCCAGCTGCTTAGCACATTTCTTATAAAAAATTGCCGGAAACCTGTCAGGCCCCGGAGCTTTATTTATCAGTAAAGCACTTTCTCTTTGCTTATTTCTTTATCTAAATATTACTGCTTGTCAAGGGTTATTCTAGACATGTTTATCTCTCTCAAATATCTTTGTATCTCTAGGTTCCCTGGATGATCTGATGCATATAATAATTCGTAATATTGAGCGAATGCTTAAGTTATCTCTTCCGTTCCTGTGACTATTGACCCATCTGGTTGTGTTATTTGGTGTATAAATTTTGCAGCTTCAGTCTTCTCAACTGACGAGCCAGTAATTTGTCTGCCTTATTGGCCCAGATCTAATATCTCTGCCTGGTTAACAGTAACAATCTCTCTACTCTCATAGTCTTTAATAGGTTTAATTGACTATTCAGCTCCTTCAGTTTGTTACTTAACACCCATGTTCTCTGATTGGCAATAGCAGTTTGGACTTCCCGCCCTTGAGTCTATTTCCATTTTAGCCTGTATTTTTAGTGCTATGAGCTCTCCTCGAATCACAGCTTTAAAAGCATCCCATGTACCCTCAGAGGACACCACTTGAGTAGTATTTATGGAGAAATATTCTTCAATTTTAGATCTTATATCCTCAGCCAGTACCTCATCATGCAGAAGATCTCTATGAAATGTCCACGCCCACAACCCCACCCATGGGCCAATATATCCAAACTAAACCATAATGGGGGCATGATCCAACAAAGCTATCAATCCCACTTCTATCTCTTTCACCTCTCCCAAAAGGTTTGCCATTACCCACACATAATCTATTCTCGATAAGGAGTGGTAAATATGTGAAAAACACGTATACCCCTTCTCATCTCCTTTTCTCATCCTCCACACATCCTGCATTGTTAAATTCTCAAAACCTCTTTTTAACACTCAAGAAGGTTGTACTATGCCCTTCCCCCACTTCCACTCCTATCTACTTTGGGGTCCCAAGCCATATTAAAATCCCTGGTGAGTATTATATCACCCCAATCTTCCAGTTTACTTAAAACTTCTTGCATATATGTCACTTGGCCCGTATTTGGCACATACACTGTTGCTAGAGGGATCAATTTGTATCTGTACAAACAAGTATATACCCTCCAGGTCTGCTTTTTGTCATTGCACCGTTAACTTATGAATTTTTAAAGCCTATCATTACCCCCAAGGTTTTCCCGACTGCGTTGGATTGATATAATCTATCAAACATGCAAATTCTCCCTGCCGCTTTGTCCACCTTCCTAATATGCGTGTCTAGCAACAATATGATATCCACATTTTCTCTTTTAATTTTCATTTCCACCTTTCTCCGCTTCATCAGGGAATTCAATCCCCTAACATTATGATAGAATTTTGAATGTTTTTCACACAGATGAATTTGCTTCTGATTGTGAACACTCCCCCCATTAATATTAGACTTCCTTCCTTCTGCCCAGCAACCCCACACCCTCTTGACCCCCCTTCTTCCATCCCTCCCGCAACCATCCCCTAACCCCTTACCAGGTCCAGGCCCATGATCCAAAGATATCCTCAGGAAGAATTCCCCAAGCTAAGGCCTGATCCTACCGATCCTACCACCTCCCTTGGATTCTAAAACATTCTCTGCCAGCTCTCCACCCTGACCGACCTTTTTATTGACACTTACAATTAAACCCTGTCTCTATATTAAGTTAAATACACTTCTACCTTTAGGAGGCGCCCTTTCCCACCCATCCACCCCCTCACCTTGTTCTGTGCCTCGAGGGCCCTTCAGGTTAGTCACCCGTCCTCCTTTCTTCCCCTGCGCCTTTGACCAATCCCATTGTCGCATTCCTTGCTGAGCAGAAGGCCCCGCTCTTCTCTCATTGTGCCCCGGTTCTTCCTCAATATTCTCTTTCACAACATATTCAGATATAGCTGCCACTACATCTCTGGGTCTAGCACAAGGATCTCTCCTTCTCCCAACCTATGGACCCTATCAATCCCTATATCTTCTGGAGGGACCTCAGTCAACCAACTAGCAAAACATTGTTGGACTGTAACTTTCAGATCTGCATCCCCAATTGTTTCACTTAGGCCTTTAATGTGAATATTAGATCTTCTTGATCGATTCTCTAAATCTTCGGTCTGCAATTCTAAATTGTGTGAGACTCTTGCCAAATGCTCCAGCAGTTCACTATTTTGTCAGACCTTTTCCAAAATCTCTGTCAGGCTTTGTTCTGTAACATCAACTCTTCCACCAAGCTCTTTTAATTCCCCCTTAACTTCCATCAAGAAGGATATCAGTCTTCCCGCAGTGATGTAAATTGCTGCTGAAAATTATATGTCAGCCTCCCTTCCATCTCTTTCAAGCATTCTCTAAGGTCCTCCTTACGAAACGCCATTTCACTGGATTCCGTAGCGTCCCTTTTCTCCTACTCCACACTGCCCTTTTTATGTGAGCCTGACTGTGTTTCTTCACTATGTTTCCAACGCCTCTCAAGCAACCCCTCCTGCTCCAGCTGCGGTTGCCTCCATTTAGCTTGGGTACTCTTGTCTTTTGATTTTGGCACAAGGGCCCGACTAGCTATGAGTACAGACTCCCGATGGTATGGGAAAGGTTTGGAGTGAATTAGCCTCGGCTCAGTTTGGTGTTCTTACTATGTCACAATTTTGTACAAGTCCAGTGCCCTATGTTCATGCCTTTTGGTAATTACTGTGGATTAGTAACATGCACCTACACATGTAATAAGATTACAATAACTCTCACTCAGCGTTAGAGTACTTCTTATTCTATTCCTCTTCCGGTATTAATCATCAAGATTAGGAGCACTTATCCTATCATTTTTGGAATCACGGTGGGGGGGACCCATCCCCCACCAAAGAAAAAAAAACACCACCTTGGGTCTCTCCAGACATCTCCTCCAACTGCCATCTCCCTAAACACCTGGAAGCCCACCACGAACTGGCAGACTTCCTGAGGCCCACCAGCCTAGTATAAGGAGACACACTGGAGACTCGTGTCTTACCTCCTGACACACAACGTGGGAGCCACGCAAGGACACAAACTGCTTACCAAGGTGAGGGGGTATCATCACACGTATGCACATACAGGCACCAGATCCACGCACGTTGGCAACAGCCACGCCACATATGTGCTCGCAAGGAGGGACGACAATGACGCTCAGCCCTTTCGACCCATACACCGACCCCTCTTCAGTTGGTCCTCAGTGGCAGCTGTGGATACAAAAATTCGAGATGGCCATGGATTGCAAAGACATTACCACGTCAAGGAAAATGAGGTCACACCTTTTACTTAATGTTGGGGATGAGGTGCTACGCATTTTCAACTCGCTGGCAATAGCAGATGGCTCCGACGTCTACCAACAAACCAAAGACGCTCTCACAGCCCACTTCATGCCCCAGTTAAATCCGGACTATGAAACATTCATTTTCTGTACCACAATCCAGCTAGAGGACGAGACACTTGACGCCTATCACACCAGGCTCCGGAAACCTGCGATCTCCTGCAAATTTTCCGATGTTAAAAAAGAAATCCGACGCCAGATTATCAATGGGATACACTCAGAGAAGCTAAGGAGAATGGTGTTAAGTGAAAAAGGCATATCTCTGACCAGAATCTTAGAACTCGGGCGCCAGAGGGAGTTGTCACATGCCACAGCAGGGCACAGCAGAAACTCCAACCGGAACGATGGCGACAGTGGCCCAAATCACAATACACGAGGGGCGAGGCCAGCGGCAACAACCGCCCCCCGGTGGCAACCAAGAACCCCGGGACCCACTGAATATGGGTTCTGCGGAGGATCTCGCCATGGAAGATGAAATTGCCCAGCCCAAGGCACCACGTGCGGAACATGTGGCAGAAAAGATCACTATGCATAAGTATGCAGATCGTCTGGGCCACCCCAACACCCCCAAACATCTCAAGACAAGAACACAGGGAAGAAGAAGAAACAAGCCAGTGCCCGCCGAGTTGAGACTGCCAACTCGTCAACCGATGAGGAAGGGGACCACGATGAACAATCTCAAAAAGAAGCAGCAAACGAGCAATGGAGAAAAGGGAAAAAGGTATACCTAGTCTCAGCACTGGACTATGGAGGCACGACACACACGAAAAGACTGAGAAGACGGAAATGCCAAGTGGCCATTGAAGGCCAAGAAACGCAGATGACCATTGACACTGGGGCGTCCGTTAACGTCATGCCAATGACCGCATTCAGAAAACTACCCCCACCAGTCCTGAAAATGACAGAAACGCTGTTAGTTGCCTATGGGTGCAAAACTCCACTGCCCATAATAGGACGATTCCAGACAACACTCAGCAGAGGTGACAAGTCACTGCAGTCCAAAATATACGTCATGAACGCAGGAATTTAGTGCCTACTGAGTGGAGATGCGGCAGAGGACCTGGGACTCATAAGCTTCATCTGTGATGTGACAGATACACAGAACATCAACAGCATTCTCGGAAAATACCCAAACCTCCTCAATGGCATTGGATGCCTAACAGGAAAGTCCATTAAACTTCATATTGATGAGTCCTTTCAACCGCGAGCAGTACGTCATCGAAAGAAAGCAGGCGGAGAAAGAACTCCATGCACTTGAGAAAGCGGGTATCATCGAAGAAGTGACCGGGCCCACACCATGGGTGTCACCCATGGTCGTAACCGAGAAACCCAAACAACCGGGCAAAGTGAGAATATGCATTGACATGTGCCTCTCCAATGCAGCAATAAAGCGTGAGCGACACATCACCCCCACACTTGATGAAATTATAGCAGTCCTCACAGGATCGAAAATATTCTCAAAAGTCGACCTCAATGCTGGATACCACGAACTGAAACTCCACTGGTACTCCAGGTACATCACAACATTCTCCACATATGGTTGCGCAGATACAAACGACTCAGTTTCAGAATTTCCTCCGCGGCCGAAGTGTTTCAGCAGACCATCCAGGAGGTGATACGTGGCATCCCGGGGGTACTCAATGTCAGCAATGACATCCTCATCCACGCAAGTGACAAGGAAGAGCACATACGACGACTCAACATGCTACTCAGCAGGCTAGAGAGTGCAGGCCTAACAATCCACAAGGACAAGTGTGAAGTCCTAAAGGAAGAGATCTCGATCTTCGGATATACATTCAACAGTGCAGGCATCTCTGCGGACCCTCAAAAAGTAGCGGACATCCGTGCTGCCTCGCCCCCAACCACACCAACAGAGGTACGCAGTTTTCTAGGGATGGCAACATACTGCGGAAGATTCATCCCCAACCCGGCCACATTTTCTGAACCTCTGAGGCAACTCGCCAAGGCAAGCACAAAGTGGGTCTGGAGTCCCACCTGCCAGGAAGCGTTAGAACAAATCAAGGCATCACTCTCGGCCGACACCACCATGGCATACTACGATCCCACATTGTCGACCGAACTATATGTCGATGCCAGCCCGGTGGGTCTAGGGGCAATCCTAATCCATGTAGTTAATACAGGAGAGTTGATGCCGATCAAATACGCCTCCCGCGCTTTGACACCGATGGAGCAACGGTACGCCTATATAGAAAAAGAAGAAATCTCAGTACTGTGGGGCTGTCGCCATTTTCATCTGTACCTGTACGACCGAAAGTTCAAGAGATACACGGACCACAAACCACTCCTCCCCATATTCACAGGCTCGTCATTGCACCCCCCAGCCAGAATAGGGAAGTGGCTACTACACCTACAACTGTATGACTTTGAGTTGGCATACCAACCCAGCAGATTTCATGTCCAGGCACCCGAGAGCAGCCACGCCAGGGGAGATACGCGTGGCTGAGGAAACAGAGGAACACATCTGCCAGGTTGTTCACATGATGAAACCAAGGGCCATCGGCATCGAAGACATCATGGAGGCCACGCAACCCGACCCATGCTGTAATCTGGTGAAAGACACGGTCATCTCTGGTGAATGGAAATACTTCCTACGGAATATTCACAATCGCACTGCCGAAGCCAAAGAATTCCTCGCTGGCATGTTCGCAGTAAGGCAAGACGTGTCAATCACAGAGGAGGGGCTCATACTAAGAGGGACCCAAATAGTCATCCAGGCGAGCATGCAAGACAGAGTCATAGCGTTAGCACAAAAAGGTCACCAGGGAATGGTAAGGACCAAGGCCCAGATCAGACATCGTGTATGGTTCCCACACATCGACGAAAAAGTGGAGCATCTCATCACAACATGCCTCCCATGTCCTGAGCCGATATTAGCGACAGAGCGAGGGTCCGCCAGATGGGACGCCATCAGCGTCGACTTCTGGAAGATACAGGAGGGCACGTACCTGTTGGTGGCCATTGATGACCACTCTAGATACCCAGAAGTTGAGATTGTGTCATCCACAGCAGCAGAGACGGTAATACCGGCGATGGAAAAAATGTTCGCCAACCATGGACTCCCGCGACACATTTGGAGCGGTAATGGGTCACCGTTCCAAGGTGAAAAATTCAGAAATTACCTAGCCAGCCTCAACATTCACTACCATCACATAATGCTGAGATGGCCCCAAGCCAATGGAGATGTGTAAAGATTTATGCGCACCCTCAATAAAGTACTACGCCTGTCCCGGGCCAACTCGAGCCCCTGGAGGGTGTATTTATACAGATTCTTAAGGAACTGCAGAGTGACACCCGACAGCACCTCAGGGATACCGCCAGCGGACATCATGTATGGGACAATAATCAATTCATCCTTTCCACACCACCCCAGCAGGGGTACAGACACATACGACAGGGCGCGCACTCACCAAAGAAGGATCGTGGCAAACAAATGCATGAGTATCAAGAGACACGCCAAGAAGTCCAAACACCGAGTAGGTGATCAGGTGATCATGGTCAGAAACCCATCCAAGTCGAAGCTGGACACCCAATATGACTCAACCCCGTGGACCATAACACAAATGCGAGGGACCATGATAACGGCCAGGAGGGGACACAAACAGGTGACAAGAAACGCCTAATGGTTCAAGACAGTACCACGAGAACTGTGGACGGATGGAGAGCAGCAACCGATGGAAGACGTAGTCCCGACAAGCGAAGAGGAGCACCACTATCAGGAAGGGGAAGCAACCATGGACGGCGAAATGGAAGAGTTGCCGAGCGTACCAGAGGAGGCAGATTCCAACAATGAAGGTGAGCAAACCAGTGAGAGTCAGGGGACAGCCCGCAGGGGTGGACGCTATGCTCTGCGAACTGCTCCCAGGGCTCCTGAAAGACTCAAAGACTATGGGCCTCATCACGACTTTGGCGGTAACCCTTAAATCCGGCGGTAGCGCTATTACCGTCGGATTTAAGGGTCCGCCAAATCAGGACTTCGGCGGATTTCGCCCCAGCTCTGAGCTGGGACGAAATCCTGCCGAAAACTTCGCGCTATTACCGCCGGCAAATTTTCCCCATTGAGCCCAATGGAGAATGGGGCATTCCCGAATGGGCTCAAGGGGGAATAGGGATTTACTTTACTGCCGAACTCGTGATCCGGCGCAATTAGCGCCGGGGAGTTCGGCGGTAGGGCTAATACCGCCGGCGGTAATACCGCCGGCGTTATCGCCCAAGTGGTGATGAGGCCCAATGAATGGTAAAACGTCTGCCCCAGTGGCACTAGAGCGCACAGCTAAAGCAATGTTTAAAAATAGACCATGTTATTGTTAATTGGGAAAGAGTTTTTACTCCTGGATATCTTGCTTGGATTTGCTGCAATGATTAGTTCCAACACTCTGGTAGGTACGAAGCAGTGTGAATTTCTGTGAGCCCTCATTGGGGTCCTTGAGGAGCGCGACAGAGCACCCAGGACGCTCAACCTCAGACTCCAGGGCCCAACAGAAGCCAAGACTGCCACAAGGACAGCCTTCAACAACTGAACCAGGACCCCAATGAGGTCTCACAGAAATTCACACATGCCTTGAGAAAGACCCCCAGGGTCGAAACACGTGACCGAATTGGTACATCAAGTCCTAATAGTGTTTCTTAAACACTGACAATTGTATTCAAAAAACCACCCAAGAAAACCACCAAATAAAAAACGA
The DNA here is from genome assembly GCF_040938575.1 of Ambystoma mexicanum. Lineage (NCBI taxonomy): Eukaryota > Metazoa > Chordata > Amphibia > Caudata > Ambystomatidae > Ambystoma > Ambystoma mexicanum. Next base: position 933,320,474 of record NC_090936.1, read on the forward strand.
ATTGCTTCGTACCTACCAGAGTGTTGGAACTAATCATTGCAGCAAATCCAAGCAAGATATCCAGGAGTAAAAACTCTTTACCTACCTACCAGGCTAAACCCCAAAACCACTCCTGTGATCTTGCTATACTCCCAAACCTTAAAACAAATGGAGCTTAGCACAGGCAGGTTCCACTCCTAGAGCCTAACTTCACCCTACCATGTTATTGTTAGTGTTTTGTTGGAAAAAAGGAGGAATGTTGTTTACGCCTTACGCCCCGCTATGCGGTGACCTAAGGCGCTGATAATAAAAGCTCAGCCTCCGTTATGCGAGGGCAGTTCCGGACATGACAGCAATACCAGCATGTCCGTGTCTCTCTGCTCCAGCCAGAGCTGCACAGTGGGGCCTTGCCGCCCGGGGCCTCATCTCTCCTGCTTCCCACCGACGCATCGGCTGGGGAGCAGAACGGAACGCTGAGGTGCGGTCTGTTTATTCCGGGAGAAAAGTTTCTTTTCTGACAGTTCCAAAGAGGGATTCACTTTGCATCTGATAGCCTCCTCTGTGCACTCAGCCCGATACAATTCTCAGAGGTGCCCTGACCACTGTTCTGTGGGGTGTCGCAACCTCTTATGAGCGGGAGGCTTAGCTGGTGCATGCTAGCCCGCACAGGCCTACAGTGATGCAGTGCAGCAAATTAACACACGGCTAGTAGGTGCAGTGCATAAACCTGGACTGAGGCGTGATGCGCAGTTCCAGTGATTCCTATATTGTTCCAGTACGCCCCATGCACGTGACCTCGGTCTCCCGCGATACACGTGACATCACATTCCTCCCAAACTTAGAATGCTTTTTTTTTCTAATACCATGAATAACTTCAAACCGTGTTTCAGTCTATTCTAGTCTCTTAGTAACATGGTCCTGCTTCACCCCCCTCTGTGGTACATTCCCTGCACACATATCCATGGAGATGAGACAATATTCTCGGCCTTTCCCCTAGATGGTAGCGAGGATGGGCTCTTTCAGTTCCTTCTCCTCAAGGAGGGTCTGGCGGGGTGTCATCCATACGGAGCGCTGGTTCTCGGGAGACTTGGGGTGCGTCGTCTTCCTCTACAGGCCTTGGGGTCTCAGATTGGTCAGGTGGTTCCTGTTCTCCTCTCTGGCCTTCTGTTCCTTCTACCCACATTGTTGCTGGGACCTTCCGGAAGTGGGATATGTTCCTGGTCACTACCTCGTTGTCCCTGGTGGCTGTGACCATGCTGTGATTTGTGTCACTTATGGTCCAGGGTCGGGATTCAAATTTAGCGACATCTTCTTGGGCGGTGCCCGATTTCTCACTAGCACCGTATCTCCTGGCTGCAACTCCCTGTGCTTGACATGTTGAGCTCGGCTCTCCTGTTCATTTCTCCTAACTTGATTTGCCTCTATGAGGGGGATGTCCGTGTCAGGGGCTACCCAGTTCGGATGCATTGGGAGTTCCGCTTGGATCGGTATGCCGAACATGAGCGCTGCGGGGCTGATGCCAGTAGATGTGTGTGGAGTCTGGCGGTGAGTCCGCAAGAATAGGTATGCGGCAGTTAGCCAGGGATGGTTGCGTTCTTTGGCAATGCGAATCACTTTATCTACCGATCCCATAAATCGTTCTGTGTCACCGTTGGCTTGTGGCCAGTACGGGGTGATCTTCTTGTGCTTTATGCTTAGGTCTTGGAAACACTGCCTTAGCTCTTGACTGGTAAATGGCGTGCCGTTGTCGCACTTTATTTTGGCTAGGATCCCGTCTATTGCAAATATTTTCTCTAGTGCCAGGATCATTGTTTCGGCATTGGTGGACCGCACGTGATCTACTTCCGGATAGCGACTGAATTTGTCCACTAGGATCAGTAGATACCCCTACCCTGCAATGGTGCAGAAGTCTATGCTAACATACTCCCACCTCGTGTTGCTTCGTGGGGCACTGATGATTGATTCTGTAGGCACGGCCTTCCTGGCGGACTGGCAGGCAGCACAGGATTCGATGAGGGCCATTACCCGTTGTTGCATGAGGGGCATCCACATCCAGGACTTCAGGTATGAGAGCGTGTTCACAATCCCTTGGTGTCCACTGTGAGCTAGCTTGAGTGCTCTCTGTTTTAGTGCTGTTGGCAGTACAATTCGGTGTCCTTTTAGTAGCACCCCTTCGGGCGCTATTTTCAGCTCGTGGCCTGCAGCTTCTCCTGCGCCGATTGTGTACGGTGCGCTAATGTGGCAAGGAAATTCTTCCAGTTGCCTGTCTGGATAGCTTGCATGGTTTGTGTCAAGATGGCATCCACCTTGATTTTGTCTGCAATTTCTTGTGGCGTGATGGACCGGGCAGTGCGCATGCGACAACGTGACATACGTGTTCCTCTGTCTCTGCTGCATGCGGTTCTTCCAGTGGATGGCGGGACAGGTAGTCTGCGGGGTTGTCAGCTCCGGCCTGGTACTCCACTTCGATGTTGTAGGGTTGCAACTGTAGCATCCACTTCTCAATTCTTGCCGGGGGGATGTGGTGTGGAACCCTTGAAGATGGGAATGAGGAACTTGTGGTCTGAGAAGACCTTTGCAGTCTTTCCTAACAGGTATACTTTAAAGTGTTGGCACCCCCAGAGGATTGCCAGCGCCTCCTTTTCGATGTGCGCATAGTTCTGCTCGGTCTTGGTCAGTGCATGGCCGGTGAAGGCTATGGGTGTATGTTGCCGTCCCTGTCGATTTGGGTTAACACAACTCCTTGGCCCACCGGGCTTGTGTCAACAAGGAATTTGGTTGTCCTTTCGATGTCTAAAAATTCCATGGTTGCGGAGGTGGACAGCGAGTCTTTGATCTGCTGGAACGCCCGCTGATGTTGGACGGTCCACTCCCACTTCTGGTCTTTCTATGTGAGTTCGCGTAGGGGGCTTGCAAGGGTAGTAAGGTCAGGGATGAACCTTGTGCAGTAGGTTGCCACGCCCATAAAACTCATAAAACTCCTTACTTCAGTGGCCGATGTTGGGGCCTTTGTGTTCTTGATGCCATCCACCTTCGCTGGGTCAGGTGACACCCCTTTGGAATTGAAGATTTGGCCGAAAAAACTAAGTTCTTCCTTGCAGAATTCACATTTCTCTGCGTTCAATGTGAGTCCGGCGTCCTTGAGCCACTGCAGAACTGCTGCCAGGTGCTTTTGATGTTCTTTGGTGTTGGTTCTGTATACAATGATGTCGTCACTGATGTTCGTCGTACCTTCCCATCCATTCAGAACTTTCCAGATTTCATTTTGGAACACTTCGGCATCTGATGATATTCCGATGTTTAGGTGTTTGTACCTCCCCTGGCCGAGATGGGAAGAGAACATGATGATATATCTCGATTCCCTAGCTAGCCGTAGCTGGTGGTACCCTGACCTGAGATCCAGCTTGCTGAAAAGCGTGGAACCCGTCATGTCGACTATAAGCTCATCGATGGTCGGTGTGATATGCCGTTCTCTCCCATCCTGCATTCGGGAGCCTCATATCTATGCAGATCCTCACAGCATTTGGTTCTTTAGGTTTTTGCACCACCCCCATGGGAGATACCCAGGGTGTTGGTCTAGATGTTTTCTCTATGATGCCGGCCTTCTCGGGTTTTTCTAGTTCTTTTTCGACGGCCTCCCTCATGTGGAAAGGTACCCGGCGATGCTGTACAGCTTTGGATTCAATGGTGGGGTCAATGTGCAGCTTGATAGACCTGCCTCTCAGGCAACCGATGCCTTGGAATACGCTGTGATGTTTTTCCAGTAGGTCATCGATTTCAGTGGGTTGTATGCTGAATGCAAAATGGACCAGTCATAGTTTTTCAGCTGTTCTGCAGCTTAGGATAGTCTCGCAGCCAGCGTCTACTACATAGATTCTTGTTGGGCAGGCTGTGTTGTTGTGGGAGAGGTCCTACCTGAATGATACTTGTACTGGCAACAGTGTCTTACAGCCATAGGCGAAGAGCTGTACTCTCCTGTCTTGGAGTGCCGGTCTCGGGCTGAGTTTGTTGAAGGCAGGTGTCGGAGTCACATTGACAGTTGCACCTGTGTCAATGACCACCTGCATTGGCTTACCATCTGAGATGACGGTGTAGGAGGGCCTCTTCTGTTGTTTCTTGTTCTTCCTGAGTCTGGGTCTTTGTGGCTCTACTGCAGATATGAGGTGACACAGTGTACCTTCTTGCCTGACCTCTTTTGCCTCTCTTTCTCGCGCCTGTCTGATGAGGCACTATCTTCGCTGACTTCACTTTTGTTGCTGTTGAGTGATCTTTGCGAGCAGTCTACGGCACTTGCCCTTTCTCGCCTTCTTGGCTGATTGGGAGTCTCCTTTGGGGCAAATCTTCTTCTGTGTTGCTGTTGTTGTGGTGTTTGTCCCATTCTCTCCCGCCAGGTGGATGCAAACAGACAGGCGTGTAATGGTTGAGGCGGTTGCACTTCCGGCATGTCGAACCCCATGGTTCCCCTCAGTGCCATGGGCCCCCGCACCATTTGCAGGTGTCGTCCCGCCCTTGATGTTGCTAGGGCCGGGGGGTTTAGAGCTCTTTCCTCCTTGTTCTTGGGGGTTTTGTCGTCTCTTGATGGCTGCAACCTCTTCTTTTTTCTGGGGCTGTCCAGGGGCAAGTGTTGGAACGCAGCTTCGATCCCGGCCACTAGGTCGTCTGTGCGTTCAGGAAGTCACCCCATTTCAAGGATGCGGGAGAGAAAATACTCTGATGAAGGATGTCACCTGGCAGGAACCTCACACTATCTGCGCAGCCTCGTCCCCTACAGAGCCTCCATAACTGTTCACAATGTCAGCCAGCACTTGTCGAGGTCTCCCATTGCAATGTGGCAGAGTATACACTACGGCGCCTTCACCTCTCACATCCTGCTAAATCTGCTGTTATTGTTATCAGCCGTTATTTATGGTGTTCCTCTTTCTTTCACGCTTGTGTGTCAGGACCCCCGGTCTTATGCCTTTTCTCACTGTTACCACCTTGAACGGACCGTCCTCCTGCGTATGACCGGGCTACGCCCTATCTTCTTCAGCCATGCGATCATTCCTTGTAGTTAAAGAAAAAAGGGGGGGGTGTTCTGCCCCAATAGCTTCCTCTGGTATACTCTGCTGCAGCTGTCATCTATAGTGCCCAGCCCACCTCGAAATATAGGGGTGGGCTTGCTTTATTGTGCGTCCCTGGTCGGAGCGAGGGAACACACGTCCCTACTCACCGGTGGGCATCTTGGAATCCGTGGGAACCTTTTTCAACCCTCATGGATCCTTTTGCTCTTTTTATAGGTTTCATTTTTAAGTGTCCTTTTAATTTTATCCTCTTTGCCAACTTCTGGTATATACCTTTTTATTGTTACAGGGCTGCTCTTTGGGCACCCCTTTTACTTTCTGTGGCTCGCTTCTATCCCTTCTACATTTTGTTAGGTGAAAACCAGCACACCCCACCTTATGTGGAGTGCTGGGGAGATACAATGTATCCCCTTTCTCACAATTCTGTTACAGGGACCAGCTTTCCTTAAATGGCTGGTGGCAGTACACCTTTTTGCAAATTCGTAGACATGCCAACATTGTGGAGCCCCCGAGAGGGAGATTTCACAACAGAAATTGGGAGAATGCAGTTTTCCTATAAGACTGCATTGGGGTTATAATGATTTTAGGCGGGAGACAGTTAAAAATAGCATTATTTTTAACTGAAAAATCGGGAGTCTCCCACCTAAATCGGGAGGGTTGGCATGTATGAATTTGGTACACCTTTAACGCAGGCTGTTTTCACAGCTGCGGTAAAGGCACCCATGGGTGCCCATTTTACCAAAATGCCCCCTGTATTCTTTTGTTTTGACATTTACGTGCTTCTTGTCCCTTCTTGGTCTTTTCCCTTCCGTCCAGGGTGGGAAATAACTATGTGTGATTTTTATCTTCGGCAGGAGACCTCGGTCCAGCCCGCCCAGGCTCCAGAGTGTCTAAGAAGGCAGGAAGGGAGGGAGGAGACTGCCTGAAAGAATCCAATTCAAACTAGGAGGTTGGCTGTCCTGAAAGGACTGCCAACCCCCAAGTAGGAATGTTGCATGTCTGTTTGATTGGCTGTGTCCCTGCCTAAAAGTCTGATCCTGGAAGCTAAAAAGGTAGTCGATCACTGGACCTGAATCCAGAGAGGAAGATGCAGATAACGCAGCTGAGATGTTTTCCATCGACCAGAGAGCCTGCTGTGTAACTGGAGCCGGCTGTTAGCCTTCCTTCCAAGCGACCTGGAGATTCCAAAAAATACAAATACCCCCAACCATATTCTAGTGAGATCTACTGAACTCAAGAAGATATGCATTTTGAGCCATCCCATGTTGGGCTTCGATCTTGCAGGGTTGCAATACTACAATACCCTGGAACCTTAAGCCTTTGTGCGGTGCATTGTCTTCCAAATCCTGAATTGATCTGAAACTTTGGTGGCATCCTGCTGAACCTCCAGAGACATGATTCCAGTTCTTGAATTCCCTTCACCAGAGTGCTGGACCAGATTAGCAGTGCAAATCCAATAAGCGATATTCTGTCTTCTTCTGGCTCCTGAAAAGGGCGCCAATACCACACAGCCACATCCAGCTGTGAATAAACATTTGCCTGGAGCCTTCCCAGTTGATCCTTGCTGCACAATCCCTTCCAAAGTCCTTCTTCCATCTTCATGACAAAGGAATCCATTAGCTGGGTTTTTGGCTGCAGATCCTGAAGTCGCCCCCGCTGCAACTCTTCTTCTGTGTTGAGGTACTGTGTTGGCTGAGGTATGTACTTACCTTAAGCCTGTGTGATTTCTGTAAAGATTTGGGGTTGTTTCCGTGACTGGGAGTCCACTGCTGGAAACCTACTAGGGTGTCTTCTCAGAAGTCCCTGGACCTTTTCAACCTCTCTAAAGTGCCACACTTACTTGTTTCAACAGTCTTCCTGGGGAACTCTGACTTTTGCTACTTCTGTACCTATCCTGAACTTTCTGTTTGACACTAGAGACCTAGTGACCCCCTTCTGCCACTGAGATGACTCATGCTCCAAGTATAGGGAAAGACTTCTAAGGATTGGTGGGCCTGTTGCCTAGGAAAGAGAACACATGTTTAAAAGTTTACTTACTTGTGAAGGAGCTGTGTGATAACTGTCGCTCTGAGAGCAAGCAGTTACAGACGTTCTTACTTACCTTCAATGTGTATTGTGCCATTCTGAAAAGTATGTGTAAGGTTATTTTACTCACCTGTGAAGTGGTTGTGCCTCTTCCCAAGGGTAATGCTGTTGGCTTCACCTAACTATTTCTTCCAGAATATTAGTGTGAAAGTTCACCAACTGGGTCTTGCTTCCCCAGACCTGATGTATAGCCTTTCTAAACTAACAGGCCGATTCATGGAATAATTAGCGCGGCGCAAGTGGCCAAAAACGTGCGATTTGCAGTGGAATAGCGAAAATCGCAGTGCAAGTGCGAAAATCGCACGAAAAGCAGCGCACATCGATTCATGGAAGGCCGTGCGCGAGAAAACCATCGGATGTGCGCTAAAAAAGTGCGCAGCGCAATTTAGCGCACAGGCCATCTAACGGCGTGCGCCAGGTCACAGCGAAAATCGCACAGGCCACAGCGAAAATCGCACATAGCGTGGCGCACACAACAAAAGTAGGCGTAACATGGGGCGTAACACTCGGAATGGGGAACAACTTGCTAAAATGTGGGCGTCACGGGGGAAGTACAGGGTGCAAGTGCGCGGAACGCCCACACGCTCGCCTACAACACGTATTCATGGAATCGAATAGGGCAAAAAAGCACATGGTCAAACCAGCGCACAGGCACAAACACGACCGCCACAAGAAAGCAGGCGGTAGCGTCTCTGCGCCTGTAATAAATGTGCGCCAAAAGGTGCGCCAACAAATAGCACCTATATACAACTATGATGAATGTCCTATACTGTGGCCCTCCAGGACAAATGACGTGCAAAGGGGTACCCACAAACACGGACACCCGCTGACTGAAAAATAACGTGTGCGTGTATTCCGGGGTGCGCGGGAACTTTCACACGCGATTTGGCAGGGTACGTGGATTTCAGGGGTGCGCGGGAAGTTCCACACGCGATTTGGCCGGGTACGTGCGCGGGAATTTCCACACGCGATTTGGCTGGGTACGTGGATCTCAGGGGTGCGCGGGAAGTCTCACACGCGATTTGGCAGGGTACGTGGATTTCAGGGGTGCACGTGAAGTTCCACACGCGATTTGGCCGGGTACGTGCGTGGGAATTTCCACACGCGATTTGGCTGGGTACGTGGATCTCAGGGGTGCGCGGGAAGTCTCACACGTGATTTGGAAGGGTACGTGGATTTCAGGGGTGCGCGGGAAGTTCCACACGCGATTTGGCCGGGTACGTGCGCGGGAATTTCCACACGCGATTTGGCTGGGTACGTGTATTTCAGGGGTACGTGGGAAATTCTATACGCGATTTGGCTGTGTGCTCCCAGGTATTCCGTGTACACCCTCCACGGCCCCTGCAGTGAGCCGACACCACAGGGGACTACCCTGCACACCTGCTCATGTCTCCCACCAACCCCACCCCCCAGCAGTGCAGGGGCACCCTCCACCAGGCCCCCACTCATGTTCAACTCATGTCCCCGTGCACCCCCACCCCCCAGCATCCCAGCATCCAGGGGCACCCTCCACCAGGCCCCCACTCATGGCCCCTATCACCCCCACCCCCCAGCAGTGCAAGGGCAGCACCACCAGGCCCCCACTCATGGCCCCTATCACCCCCACCCCCAGCATCCAGGGGCACCCTCCACCAGGCCCCCACTCATGGCCCCTATCACCCCCACCCCCCAGCAGTGCAGGGGCACCCTCCACCAGGCCCCCACTCATGTCCCCCTGCACCCCCACCCCCCAGCATCCAGGGGCACCCTCCACCAGGCCCCCACTCATGGCCCCTATCACCCCCACCCCCCAGCAGTGCAGGGGCACCCTCCACCAGGCCCCCACTCATGTCTCCCACCACCCCCACCCCCCCGCAGTGCAGGGCACCCTCCACCAGGCCCCCACTCATGTCCCCCTGCACCACCACCCCCCAGCATCCAGGGCACCCTCCACCAGGCCCCCACTCATGGCCCCTATCACCCCCACCCCCGGGAGTGCAGTGGCAGCACCACCAGGCCCCCACTCATGTCCCCCTGCACCCCCACCCCCCAGCAGTGCAGGGCACCCTCCACCAGGCCCCCACTCGTGTCCAACTCATGTCCCCCTGCACCCCCACCCCCCAGCATCCAGGGGCACCCTCCACCAGGCCCCCACTCATGGCCCCTATCAACCCCACCACCCAGCAGTGCAGGGGCAGCCTCCACCAGGCCCCCACTCATGTCTCCCACCACCCCCACCCCCCAGCCACCATGGGCAGCCCCCACCAGGCCCCCACTCATGTCCCCTATCACCCCCACCCCCCAGCCACCATGGGCAGCCCCCACCAGGCCCCCACTCATGTCTCCCACCCACCCCCACCCCCCAGCCACCATGGGCAGCCTCCACCAGGCCCCCACTCATGTCTCCCACCACCCCCACCACCCCCACCCCCCCAGCAGTGTGGGGCACCCTCCACCAGGCCCCCACCCATGTCTCCCACCACCCCCAACCCCCAGCCACCATGGGCATCCCCCACCAGGCCCCCACTCATGTCCCCTATCACCCCCACCCCTCAGCAGTGCAGGGGCAGCCTCCACCAGGCCCCCACTCATGTCTCCCACCACCCCCAACCCCCAGCCACCATGGGCAGCCTTCACCAGGCCCCCACTCATGTCTCCCACCCCCCCACCCCCCAGCAGTGTGGGGCACCCTCCACCAGGCCCCCACCCATGTCTACCACCCCCCCACCCCCCAGCCACCATGGGCAGCCCCCACCAGGCCCCCACTCATGTCCCCTATCACCCCCACCCCCCAGCCACCATGGGCAGCCCCCACCAGGCCCCCACTCATGTCCCCCTGCACCCCCACCCCCCAGCATCCAGGGGCACCCTACACCAGGCCCCCACTCATGTCTCCCACCACCCCCAGCCCCCAGCAGTGCAGGGCACCCTCCACCAGGCCCCCACTCATGTCCAACTCATGTCCCCCTGCACCCCCACCCCCCAGCATCCAGGGCACCCTCTACCAGGCCCCCACTCATGTCCAACTCATGTCCCCCTGCACCCCCACCCCCCAGCATCCAGGGGCACCCTCCACCAGGCCCCCACTCATGTCCCCTATCACCCCCACCCCCCAGCATCCAGGGGCACCCTCCACCAGGCCCCCACTCATGTCCCCCTGCACCCCCACCCCCCAGCATCCAGGGGCACAAGAATGAACGTATGCGTGTCACACGCAGCCTAGAATGACCTCTGAAGGGGTAGGCTACACACGGGGCAAGCACAGATGTTAGATACGTGCGTGACTCACCGTCTGCCAGGAAAAAGAGCGTGAAAAAGAAGCGCGTGTGCGCGTTGGCAACACCCCCGCCAAAAGAAGAATTGTACGCTGTCTGAGGAGACAGGACAACAGTAGAAGGGAACGCTGTTTGAGGGAACAGGCCCAGGAAAACCAGAAAAAGAGAAAAAAGAGAAAAAGCTGTCAGAGGTAACAGGGAGTACGAACTTGAAACGCTGTGAAGTAAATCGCGTGTGAAACGACAAGAAGTACAGATTTCACCCACTCGCTCTCCACGAAAAGCACGTACAAGGAAATGGTGTTCTACACGTACCTTTTATGCAGGCCCACACGTCCAGCGTCACTTCCGCGTGTACGCGCTAGTGCCATTTCCACCAATTACACGCTTTGTCTCTTCCGCGTGTACGCACTAAGGCCATTTCCACCAATTACACGCTTTGACACTCGGACGTGTCTTTCATTTTTTTAACACGCAACATTTCAAACGTGTGCCATATTCAACGTGCACGTGACTTCATAGACGCGCATACGCTGGTGGCCTTTGGGCCAATGAATGTACAGACGTGTGCTGACGCGCTTACGCGCCAAGGGCCTTTCCTCGAATTACACGCAGACATGCTGGATTTTCACGTGCAAAATCACTCCGTATCAAGCTGGCCACGCGTTCACACACGGAAGACCACGCTCCTGCCCAGAAGGCCGAATTACTGCCCCCCAGAGCCCTGAGCACGCTCCCACCTGCCATCTGCTGCTGCCTGACTGCCTGCTGCCCACGTGCCCTGCCATTTGCTGCCTGCACATCAGCCAGGGGTGCTGTTGCTGTGACCACCCCTGCTGGAACCGAAGACTCCCGACTGCTTTTCCATCGCCCCACAGCCCAGCCCCAGCCCCAGGACCCAGTTGCCCACCCACTCCTGCCTCTGGGGTTGCCATGTCGGGCACTGCAACATCTGGCACCAGTGGCAACCCCCGGCCAAGGAGGCAGAGGGGCACCAGCTTCACTGCCACCGAAGTTGGTGTCCTGGTGGAGCATGTCCTGGGGCAGTATGATGCCCTCTTTGGAAGGTTGCGCGCCGACAAGGAAGGACAGACTCGGATCTGCCATCAACGCGGAGGAGGTGGCAGTCCGCGACTACGAACGTGTCAGGAAGCGCTGGGAGGACTTCAGGTCCAGGACCCTCAACAAGGCCCGGCGCCTCCTGAAGGCAGCGGATGCTAAGGGGCCACTTGTCAGAAGATCAGATGAGGGTCCTGGAACGCATATCCCCAGCGCTCCACATCCAGGTCCTTGAGAAGCAGACCCGTCTGGAGTCGAGCGGTAAGTGTACATGCATACTGATTGTAAGCTGTGCGTGTGGTGGTGTGCCAGGAGTGTGCAGGTTGAAAATGTATTTTTATGTGGCCAAGTAGGGGGGGTGTACAGGGCCGTGAGGGTGACACATGCGAGGGGTCTCTTGTGTGACACATGGATGGTGCTTGTGTGTGTGGGCTTGCATGGCACAGGATGTGGAGGAATGATTGTCAGGTGTGACATGGATGTCGATCGGAACACTGCGACAGTTGGCAGAGGTGTACACATGCATGCAAGTTTGGTGGTGTGTGTGCATGTGTAGTGTACTCCCTATGTTGCCTGTGATGTGTGGATGACCTTTGGCTGCTCATGCTGTTGTATGTGAATGGATGGTGCTGGCTGTTACAATATGGCTGTGGTATGGCTCATGTGTGCAAGTTGAAATGACATGTGTGTTGGGGATTGTGATGCCATGTCTGAGGTTTACCAATGCCACTCATGTATGACTGTCATGTGTGTATGAGTCCATTGGACAGTGCCCTGATGCCTGTGTTTTCTTTCTCCCTGTCTGCAGCGTCAACTGATGAAGAGGGCGGAGAAGGTGCTGTGGAGCACAGCGGCAGGGGTCGCACCACCAGCCGGAGACGCAAGGCCCGGATCCCCTCCCAGGTTCTGATCTCGTCGGGGAGTGAGGAGTCCGGTGCCGTGTCCCAGGCAGCAGCTGCCGAGGGGAGGTCCAAGAGGCAGAGGTTGGAGTTGGACTTCTCGGCAGCAGAAGGGGCAGAAGCGGCAGCTGGGACCCCACAGGGCCCAACGGAGGAAGGTGGCACAGAGTCATCCAGGTTGGTGGGGGGTTTGGAGGAGGAGGAGGCCGTGCAAGCGACAGAGGCGGGGTCTGGAGGTGGGGATTCCACTGGTGCTAGTGGTGCAGTGCAGGATCTGGGACAGGAGGCAACACAGGCCGCCGCGGAGATGCCTGTGTGCAATCCTGTCCCTGCTCCTGGCGGGGATGCCTACCTCCAGACCCGTTCTCAGGGAGGGGATTGGCTTACAACACCTGGCCTTCCTCTCCCTGCGGATGTGGCTATCCTGCACCAGGTTGAGCCTGTCCAGGGTGGGGTGGCGTTGCGTCAACGGGCCATGCGAGCTGACCTGCAGTCTTTTCATGATCAGTCTGCACGTCTTCTCGCATGGCTCGTTGACTGCGTTGACCCACTGGGACAGCTCACCAGGGCTGGATTCCTCCGTTTCCTGGACCTTGTTCTGACCCCCTCCTCCACGGAACCCCCTATGCCCCAGTCGTCCTCCATGCCATCTTCCCACCCATGTGTCACCTGGGTGCCCTGTGGAGCTGCCTCCGACTGTGCGTCCAGGCTGGTGGACAACAGATCCCTGCCACAGTCGGGAGTCGGACGTCCAGCAGGGGTGGCCACATCAACGAATGCACCCCAGCTGGAGGAGGATGTGCAAGCACCATCGGACAGGGCACATGGACAGCAGCAGCTGCAGCAGCAGGAGGCTGTAGGTGGGAGCCACGATAGCTTGGGGCCTTCAACATCGGAGGGGCAGGCATCGGCCGGAGGGCAGGAGGACCCTGGACGGGAAGTGTCTTCCATGTGGCAGCGGTTGGGCCACGCCATAGATGCGGAGCGGCGGCGGGCGGAAGATGCGCGGCTCACGATGGTCAGGGCGGAGAACTCCATGCGGAGGGCCCTGAGGCGGGCCGAGTGCCTCGAGGCAATCCGCAGGGAGTTGGAGGTGAACATGTCGGCGTCCCTGCGGACCCTCGGGACCATGGAACAGGACCGCCTCCGGGACATAGACGAGGAGTTCGATGATGCCCTGGCCCGGACACCACTAAGTGAGCCGCTGGACTGGCCCGCCGCCATTGTATATAGTTATTTAGTGATAGGTTTCCTTTATAGTTTATTTTTATTTGGAGTCAACGGACACTGCTCCACCTTTTGTATATAGTTCCATTTTAGATAGGTTTTTTGGTAGGTTTCATTTCTTCTGTTGGGATGATGGACCCTGAATACTTTGTACATAGTTGGACTTTGGATTTGGACATTTTTTTTACTATGAATATTTTTTCCCATGGAGCAATGGTTTTCTATTTCTTTTTTCCCTTAATTTCCTTTTTATGGAGTTGAACTTTGGAAGACATTTTTTTGGATTATCATTTATTGATTTTTATTTGAAAAGGGACAGCCAGCTTAATTTTTTTTTTTTACTTGTGTATTTTGTTTAATTTTGATTGCCATTACTGTTGTTATTAATACATTATTTGGATTTTTTCATTCTTCAATGTGTGGTTTCATCTCATTGTTTTCATGCATGTCATGATATGGGTTTTCAGGTTCACTTGCAACCATTGTGTGTGTGTGAGACACATGTGTTGATTTACATTGTTTCCATTGGAGTAGTATCATGGGCGCATGTAATACTTGGTTGTGTCTTTGGGCTGTGGTGGCTGGCCATGAGGCCCATGCTTGAGGATTGTCAGGGCCTGTGGGCAGGGGGACATGAGTGGGGGCCTGGTGGAGGCTGCCCATGGTGGCTGGGGGGTGGGGGTGGGTGGGAGACATGAGTGGGGGCCTGGTGGGGGCTGCCCATGGTGGCTGGGGGGTGGGGGTGATAGGGGACATGAGTGGGGGCCTGGTGGGGGGCTGCCCATGGTGGCTGGGGGGTGGGTGGGAGACATGAGTGGGGGCCTGGTGGGGGCTGCCCATGGTGGCTGGGGGGTGGGGGTGATAGGGGACATGAGTGGGGGCCTGGTGGGGGCTGCCCATGGTGGCTGGGGGTGGGGGTGGGTGGGAGACATGAGTTTGGCCCTGGTGGGGGCTGTCCATGGTGGCTGGGGGGGTGATAGGGGACATGTGTGGGGGCCTGGTGGAGGCTGCCCATGGTGGCTGGGGGTGGGGGTGGTGGGAGACATGTGTGGGGGCCTGGTGGAGGCTGCCCCTGCACTGCTGGGGGGTGGGGGTGATAGGGGACATGAGTGGGGGCCAGGTGGGGGATGCCGATGGTGGCTGGGGGTGGTGGGAGACATGGGTGGGGGCCTGGTGGGGGCTGCCCATGGTGGCTGTGGGGTGGGGGTGATAGGGGACATGAGTGGGGGCCTGGTGGAGGCTGCCCATGGTGGCTGGGGGGTGGGGGTGGTTGGAGACATGAGTGGGGGCCTGGTGGAGGCTGCCCCTGCACTGCTGGGGGGTGTGGGTGATAGGGGACATGGGTGGGGGCCTGGTGGGGGATGTCCATGGTGGCTGGGGGTGGGGGTGGTGGGAGACATGGGTGGGGGCCTGGTGGAGGGTGCCCCACACTGCTGGGGGGGTGGGGGTGGTGGGAGACATGAGTGGGGGCCTGGTGGAGGCTGCCATGGTGGCTGGGGGTGGGTGGGAGACATGAGTGGGGGCCTGGTGGGGGCTGCCCATGGTGGCTGGGGGGTGGGGGTGATAGGGGACATGAGTGGGGGCCTGGTGGAGGCTGCCCATGGTGGCTGGGGGGTGGGGGTGGTGGGAGACATGAGTGGGGGCCTGGTGGAGGCTGTCCCTGCACTGCTGGGGGGTGGGGGTAATAGGGGACATGAGTGGGGGCCTGGTGGGGATGCCCATGGTGGCTGGGGGGTGGGGGTGGTGGGAGACATGGGTGGGGGCCTGGTGGGGGCTGCCCATGGTGGCTGGGGGGTGGGGGTGATAGGGGACATGAGTGGGGGCCTGGTGGAGGTTGCCCATGGTGGCTGGGGGGTGGGGGTGGTGGGAGACATGAATGGGGGCCTGGTGGAGGCTGCCCCTGCACT
Source organism: Ambystoma mexicanum (assembly GCF_040938575.1). Taxonomy (NCBI): domain Eukaryota; kingdom Metazoa; phylum Chordata; class Amphibia; order Caudata; family Ambystomatidae; genus Ambystoma; species Ambystoma mexicanum. The sequence continues at coordinate 933,335,944 of NC_090936.1, forward strand.
GCTGGGGGGTGGGGGTGATAGGGGACATGAGTGGGGGCCTGGTGGGGGATGCCCATGGTGGCTGGGGGGTGGGGGTGGTGGGAGACATGGGTGGGGGCCTGGTGGGGGCTGCCCATGGTGGCTGGGGGGTGGGGGTGATAGGGGACATGAGTGGGGGCCTGGTGGGGGCTGCCCATGGTGGCTGGGGGGTGGGGGGAGTGGTAGACATAGGTGGGGGCCTGGTGGAGGGTGCCCCACATTGCTGGGGGGGTGGGAGACATGAGCAGGTGTACAGGGTAATCCCCTGTTTTGTGGGCTGCCTGCAGGGGCCGTGGAGGGTGTACAGGGAACACCTGTGAGGACCCACCCAGCCTAATCGCGTGTGATTATTCCCGCGCACCCCTGTAATACACGTACCCAGCCAAATCGCGTGTGATAATTCCCGCGCACCCCTGTAATACATGTACCCAGCCCAATCGCGTGTGATTATTCCCGCGCACCCCTGAAATACACATACCCTGGCTAATCGCGTGTAAAACTTCACGCGTACCCCTGTCATACACGTACCCAGCCAAATCGCGTGTGAAAATTCCCGCGTACCCCTGTAATACACGTACCCTGGCTAATCGCGTGTTTAACGTCACGCGTACCCCTGTCATACACGTACCCTGGCTAATGGCATGTAAAACTTCCCGCGTACCCCTGATATGAACGTTACCCGCTTTGCGTTCCTTGTTTGGCAGCCCTGTAAACTGGTCCAGGGTTAGCGCAGCCCTTTGCGATGATTTAGCGATTTTGATGGCTTTTCCTTGCGCGAGGGCGTTCTTGGGGGCGTTACTGGCGCTGCTGCAGGGTCGCTGCGATACTCTGCGCCACGGCTGGTTTGGGAGCCTAAAATCCATGAATACGCTGTGCGCGGAAATCGGTTTTGGCGCACGCGCCTGGCGCAGACAATCGCACACGGACACTCTGCGCCAGCCGCTTGCGACACTTTTCTGCGAAATTCTATGAATTACCCTGTAAGTCTGCCTGGGTTTTACCTACCTTGAATAACATTGAATAATTCTTAAAGTGTAACCTTGGGTTTTGCTTTCCCTGGTCTGTTTTATACATATTCTAAAACAGTCTTAGGTGTATACCTACCTTGAAGTTGCTGATAGTTCCTTTAAAAAGTATAGGGGTCCTACTTACCTTGAATAGCTGTGTGCAATTCCTAATAAGTTACTGTAGGTTTTACTAATCTGGGTCTGCCTTGTGCCACCCTAAAATAAGTTAGAAAGTTATTGCTTACCTTAGTCTGTGTTCCACTGACCTGAAAAGCAACTGTAATAGTATATTACAACATTAGGATTTACCTGCCTACAATAGCTTTGTGCCATTCTTAAAAAGTGTTCAGTGGGTGTAACTGACCTTGGTCTGCCTGGTGCAATCCTAAATTAGTGTAAAGAGTTCTTGCAACTGGAATTGTATATTAATAATTCATACGGTTACATTGACATGTTCCCATGCGCCTACGTTTTGCCGAGAAAAGAAGACAAATGACTCCTTTGTCAGTGTTCCAATATGTTTGTGGTTTTAATTTTAGAGTTTTAGTTTTTCTAGTGCCCTTTGTGATTACACTTGTTTCGATGATCTCCTCGTCTTTTTCAAATCAGGGCTGATCTCATTTCATTTGCAAATTATAATTTTCAAAAAGACATGTTTTGTATATGAAAACATTGTAATAATATTGACCATCACATGTAATACACATATTCATTGCATAAAAAACATTCAAGAAAATGGCCATTTGGAGGTGAGGGGGGCAAAGGGTAGGAGTGTTAGGGATGGTAGAGAGAAAATTGAAGGAAACGATGAAAATAATAAATGAAACAAAATGGTGACAGAAAGATATTTTGAAATAATATTAAACTACACAAAATAAATAAACAGTAATAATTCTATGTTTCAAGTTTCTTATGGTATTAGGTTCAATCTAATTCTTCTTACCCAATGGTGCTTGTTTGAATATGTGCTCTTTATTTCTTTGGTCTCATTTCACGGGTTAAATCCCAGACTAATCTAAAACGTCAAAGGAAGTGAATCAGGATATTTGCTGTTGTCACTTTGATTCCAAAGTCAAATATTCCCCATGTAATCCCTCTTTAGTTTATTGCCAGGTAAAGAAGACAAAATGCACCACGTTCGGCGCTTGCATGTTTTAAAAGCAACATTTTTCCTTTTACTTTATGTAAATTGCGTGGCAGCACTGCAAGCATGCTTTAGTCTCTGTGACAAATTATAGCATAAACCACATATTTCATCTTGCAATTTATGTGATCCTCAATTGTCTGCGTTGTTCCATATTTGTCTTTAAAGATCGATGAGCTGTTTGATGCATACTTGCACATTGTACAAGTGCCACATTTTCTAAATCCTTTAGGTAGTGGTGGAAGCCATGTTGTTGAATTGACATTCTTCACCTCTGGAAGGAAAGATGGACTCAAAATATTCTTAATCATTTTTGCACGTTTGTAGATCATGGATGGGCTGTCATCAATGTATTTTTTCACATTCGGATCCAATTTTAATAAGTGCCAGTTTATCTTCAGGATTCTTCTCAAAACTGCATTGTCAGCACAGTAAGTAGTAACGAAGCTGATTATCCCTTCTTCTACTGGTTTTGTTTTGTTAATGATTAGAGTATTCTCTCTGTTGAGTTTTGTCGCTTTTCCCTGTGCTTTCGCTATCGTTTTCTTTCCATATCCTCTTGCCTAAAATCTGCCAGTGAGTAGTTTGCATTCATGTTCAAATGTTACTTGTTCAGAGCAATTTCTGCAGGCTCTAATGAATTCACCCTTCGGTATGTTTCTGATCACGGGATTATAGTGGAAGCTGGTGGCATATAAAGTTGAATTTGCATCTGTACTTTTTCCTGAAGGTTTTTGTTTTGAGAGAGTTTTGCGAGACGTAGATATTCAAGTCTAAAAAGTTAATCTCATTCACGCTTGTGTTGCCAGTAAATTCAATCCCCATCGTGTTCATATTTGCTCTTTTCCTGAAATTTTCCAGTCCTTCTTCCTCCCCTTTCCAAATGAGCAAAACGTTGTCTATGTAACGCGTCCATAGTACCACATTTGATTCATAAGACTCATCTGTATAGATATATTTGTCCTCATACATTGCCATCGTCAGATTTGCAAAGGCCGGGGCATATTTAATCCCCATCGCCACCCCTCTTGTCTGCTTGAAAAAGTTTCCATTGAATATGAAGACGTTGTTTCGTAATGTTAATAGTAGCATTTCTTTCAGCATGCTTACTGATTGATAGCTGTTTCCTTGGAAAATGAAATTTCTTTAAAACATGTAGAGACAAAGTTTTACTCGATCCTAAAACATGGCCGCCGTAATGGAGAGGGGAGTAGGACCACGTTGCTAGGAAACAGATTTGTTGATAGTAAGAACATGGCGGAGACGCCAAGTAGACAAGGACATTTTTCGCACGAGACCTAACATTCAAGGTAAGCTTGCATGACTAAAGCATGCGTGTGGGGCTCCCCAGGGAGTTTTTTCTGTTAAATTAGTCACACGCGGCTTCACGTGGAGACTTGCTCGCACTCAAACAATGATTCGTAAGAGAGACTAAAGCATGCTAGCAGTGCTGCCATGCAATTTACATAAAGTAAATGGAAAAATGTCATGTTTAAAACATGCAAGCACCGAACAAGGTGCATTTTGTCTTCTTTACCTGGCAATAAACTAAAGAGGGATTACATGGGGAATATTTGACTTTGGGATCAAAGTGACAACAACAAATGCCATGATTCACTTCCTTTGACGTTTTAGATTAGTCTGGGATTTAACCTGTGAAATGAGACCAAAGACCTAAAGAGCACATATTCAAACAAGCACCATTGGGTAAGCAGAATTAGATTGAACCTAATACCATACAAACCGTATTTTTTGAAGAATTTGCAAGTAAATTTAAAGAAACTTGAAACATAGAATTATTACTGTTTATTTATTTTTTGTAGTTTAATATTATTTCAAAATATCTAACTTTCTGTCATCATTTTGTTTCATTTATTATTTTCATCTTTTCCTTCAATGTTCTCTCTAACATCCCTAACACTCCTAACCTTTACCCCCCCCCCCCTAAAGGGCCATTTTCTTGAATGTTTTTTATGCATTGAATATGTGTATTACATGTGATGTTCAATATGAATACCAATTTTTCATATACAATACATTTCTTTTTGAAAATTATCATTTGCAAAAGAAATGAGATCAGCCCTGATTTGAAAAAGACGAGGAGATCGTCGAAACATGTGTAATCACAAAGGGCACTAGAAAAACTAAAACCCTAAAATTAAAACCACAAACGTATTGGAACACTGAGAAAGGAGTCATTTGTCTTCTTTTCTCTGCAAAACGTGGGCGCATGGGAACATGTCAATGTAACCGTATGAATTATTACTTTAACCAAACAGAGTTGAGGAACCAGTTACTTCATTGTTACTCTCCCGTGCGACCCTGAAAAGGCAATCACAAGCACACACCAAGGGCGCTGAGGTCCAACTATAGGAAAACCCCGCCTAAAAGGTTCCTCAGAGAAACTACAGTCATTTTATATTATACCAAAAGGTTTTTTCTCATCTACTATAACTGTGTGTTATCCTGAATATGGTTATAGGTTTCTACTGTCCCTTGAATGATGTTCCACTATTCAGAAAAGTATACTTGGAGGTTGGTTTACTACGTGATTCCTTAACTGAGTGTCACTGCACAACTGCTAGGGTCTACTACCCTTGTATTACTGAAAGTAATAAGAAAGTAACTGATGGTTTTACTTCCCACGAATAGGTTTGTCCTATACTAAATGTGTTTGATAAGGTCTGATCTGACTTCCCTAGAAATCCTGTTAGTTTGCTGAACATGGTCTATGCTTTGGTCTGTTTACCTTCAAGCATTGTGTTATTTTGTAATGTGTTTATGACTCTATGACAAAGTACGTACCCCAAGACTTAACCTGGCCTAACTGTATTTATAATCCTTTATTTTTTATAATACTTTTGGTTGTGTTTCTGTTGAACCCCTGATACACTACAAGTTCTTTGTACCTTCCTACAGCCTTCTCTCCCTCCTAAGATAAGCCTCTGTCTACGTTACCATATACTCGGGTTGTACAGACTTATACTAAGAGTGGAGTGTGGGATACATCGACCAGCCCTGCAGAATTCCCCTCCATCACCAAGCTGCAATTCAGCAGTACCAACAGAATGGCTGCGCTGGCTCCTTTGAACACCATTGCCGCACATCAAAACTGTGTTTTGCAGCTACAAAAATGATGGCTGCGCTGTCTTTGCCAAGCACCTATTAGGCTAGATGGAAAATGGAACAAACCGAGAAAGGCTGCCAGTGTGTTCTTTATGTGCACCAAAGAAAAGAATTGAAAACAGCGCTGCTCTGCTGCTAGGCAAAATTTCCCATTGAAAAGGGAAATATTTTGCATTTAAAATGATGGCGCCCTGATGCTCTTTTGCACCGTTTTCAACAGTACAGAGATTCAGCTATGCCCAGCCATATTCAGGTTGTGCTCCAGCAAAAGAAAGCATTTCTCACTGAATGACAGGCTATGTCAGGCAAGATCTGTGAAATAATAAAGAACTCCATTCCAAGCTGTACGCAACAATGCTATGCTTTACTTTGTAACAAACGATCACAGCTGAACTCTTCACAAGAGGCCCTATTTCTCGGTGCTTATGTTAGTGTCAGTGGACCTTTGACTTGAACATATTTCTGTGTATGAAAAATTGACTAGGGCTGCAAATAATGTTTAGAATCTAGATGTAAGAAAAAACCGCATTGGAAGTGACAGCAAAAGGAAAAAATTGTTGCTTTTTGCAAACAAGAAAATGTCCGTCTAAAAGTAAATTGTTGGATTAAAGCCCTATCCTTGCATAGAAAGGTGAGGGGGGTTTGTTTTAAAATATATGTAGGATATTTATGCCCAACAGACTTGCTTTTGGTTCAGAAAATAAATAAATAAATACATATACTGGGAAGCCACAGAACAGGTTTTTGCCTGGGCTAGCTTCAAATGACATTTGCTTTCTGGGAACATGAGCCACCTTCCCCCTAGGGGCCAGCCCCTTGGAAACTATGTAATGGACCAAGATGAAGCATCTCACACGCTCGTCAGACTTTTTGTCTGTGCTTCTTCCTGATACAATAGATTCTGGGACGCATAGGTGTGAAGTCCGGGTAACACCTGTCCTCTGCTGCAACTGCCAGGATCAAAGAAATTGTCATGACAACCTCTGTGCTAGTGGGCCAGAGGAAGACATTTGGCTTGGAGGATTGGAAGACTGACCCTCTTTGGGGGTAGAGCCGGCCCACTTAGTTCTAAAGACATTTCTTTTTAAAACTTGTATTTTTATGTACCCTGAGAACTTAGGAATGTGAAATTTTGACAGTACGAATGTAGATTTTACACTTTTCAAATAAGAAGATGTAGACCTTTCTGACAGATTGTGGACTCAAATGCCGGAAAAATTACATTTCTGGGATAAGTACTAGGTTATGACAGTTGGATGAAAATATGACCCACATTAATGTACTTCAGTGTACCGAATTTTAGAATTATAGGTGAACTATTTTCCATGGAAATGGCGAAAGATTGCTAGAATGACTAAATAGCATTGCCCCAGCTTGAGAGTTGGATCAGCATGTGTATCATAAGATATGTAGTCTGCCCGTATACGTTTCCTGATGATGACATGTGTGAATATGAGTGTTTTGCTCCATAACTGATTTTGGCAAAAATTACTGTGGGATAGCTCTGTACCTCATAAATACACAACCCCTCCTTCAGTCCCATCTGTTTGTAAGGAGGAGGCGACATAACATAGGCTGACATATCCGATTCTTAGGGGTAGGTCTAGCTTAGTTCTGCCCCACAATAAATCTGTTATGTCACCCACCTTATAAAAGGGGGAGACTCACAGAGACGAAAAAAAACATTCTCTCCTGAATTTGGCAGCTCCTGCGTATCCTGATATTCCAGATTCACTCTGCAAGATTCAAGACTCTACTGCCAGGTCAGAGCATAGCTAACCCTATCCAGGCAGAACCACCCTTCAGAACTAAACCCCATAACAAAATCCCACTAATTCAGGGAGAAAGGGAAAAGTTGGCTGAACCCTCATAGGCACTGCCCTGCTACCAGATCCATCCAGCTGAGGTGCCGCCGTGCCATGACCCGACCTTTGCCCAGCATTTTTCTGCTAGGAGAGCCCTGCGTGGTGCCGTTACCAGATCCTTTGAGTCCAGAAACCCAGTTGTCTGTCCCAAATCCCAAAAACTCAAGTGCTGATGTGAGTATCACCCCATCCCATAGCAATACATAGCCTACCCCATGTTGATACCTTGTCTTCGTTCCACTCTCTAATTAATCCCATCAATACCCTGATAACTTGTTTAAAACTGTGAGAATTTTCTGTGCATTCTGTCCTTGATTTCTAGTGTTTGCGCCATTCTTCCATTCATTTCTGTCTTGTGTAAGTCCTTAGTCCTATTTTTGATTAAACTAATTAATTTCCACATAAAGAGCCACACAGCGCAATGGGGTTACACTTGCAAAGTAACCTGTGTCGGAGGTGGCGTCTCTCTTTACTAGCCCTTAAAATATAGTTTCTGTAAAACTTGTCCTTTCCTTTTAAACCGATTTTCTCTCTTAACTGCTTTTATTTTAAAAAACGAATTTCCTTTCACAATGACATTCTCATCCAGTTATTCAGCTAGAGTCACTCTTTCACTTTCATATTATCTCTGTGATGTGCATCTATCACCCAGCCTAAAAACCGCATTCCGATTGTATCTATTTCACCTGTTTTTCAAACCGTTTTGACATTTAAACCTGTAAAAAGAAGAAACTGCAATTTTCCAACGTGTGATTAGGCTGTACTGTGTTTTCATTTCAAAGTTGATTTTTTGAACTGTATGCCCGTTGTTAGTATCTTGCCTTGTAATTGCTAGTGTTCTTATATCCCTGATACTGTTAGAACTCATATTTACCTCATTCATTTAACCGCACATTAAATTAAATATTTAGTCATTCCGAGCGCTATTTATACAATTGCAAAGATGTTGCCTCTCATTTCGTGGGGGAAGGTCGGATTTTAATTCTGTTTGCTGCGGCACGGTAATGCAGAGGTCCGGGAAAGATCACTTGGATAGATGAGGCCAAACGTCCCACTATCATTGCCAGCTCCCTTGGAGAAATCAGATTGTTGGCCAGGGCCAACCTGATCTTCTTCTTTATATCATTGACATTCTGTAGAGGCAGGCTCAGCATTCCTTGTTCTGAGTCTATGACAAAACCCAGAAAATCCATTCTCTGCACTGGACTGGTTTCGACCTCTCCCTGGTCACGAGAAATCCCAATTTCTCCATGAGACCTGTCACCAAGGACACTTGCTCTCACCGGTGACACGGATCGTGTGCCATGAGACATAAATCATCGAGACATATGGTCATCCTCACTCCATGTTCGTGTAACCTTGTCACTACTGGTTTGAGTAACTTGGTGACACACCAAGGCGCAGAGGCTAGACCGAACGGGAGGCATGTCATTTCCCACTTCCGTACTCACCAGAGAAATTGAAGGAATTGCCAGGGTGCTTCGTGTGTGGGCACTGCCAGATAAGTATCCCGCAGATCTATGCAGGCTAGCCGGTGTCCCTTCTGCAGAATTTCCCACAGGAGGTGGATATCCTCAATTTTGAAATGGTGATAAACTTTCTGCTTCCTTTTTTACCAGGAATAGCTTGCTTAAGAAACCTTGTGCTTCTCAATCATCCAGCCTTATTGCTCTTTTCCTTTAAAGCTCTGATACAGCGCTGATACTTCTCGGTCCATGAACCTTTGCTCTTCTTCTGACATTGTAAATGGGTTTGGTGGCTTCTCTTAAAAAGGCGCTTGAGAAGACTCCAACCAACAACCCTGCACTGTCTCCGAAACCCATGAGTTTGTGTTGATCTCTTGCCAAGCATTTACATGCACTGCTTTCCTGCCACCTATTGTGGGAAATTAGCTGCTTGCTCCTTCGTTGGACATGTCTGACATTGCTCTGACCTGTGCTGGTGAGTTGTGATGTGCTGGTGCTTCTCCAGCCTCAACCCCTCCTCCTCCATCGCGAGGGAAAGAAAGAGTTCCATTTTATCTCCTCCTGCGTCCGTCAGCTGCTCCTCATGGACACGTGCGAGCTCTCGCCATCGCTGGAATCCCATCGATTGTGGGAGACCGTGCCCTCTTGATCTTCCTCCGGAGTAGAGAGTATGTCATCATTCCATCTCTGCTGTGCCTTGTCACGCGTGTTCTGAATCTTTGTGTGCTCAACATGAATTGCTGATGGTGGCTCTATACAGGTCTTGTGCTCTTCTTGCCACTACCTTTTGCGGTAATTGCGCTTAATCGCTTTAGGGCCCTGAGCAAAAGCGATCCAATCCTGGATGAAATCCAGTTTCTGGGATAGAAGCCATAATCCTGCCCAACCTGCTTTCTCGATGAATTTACCTAGCAAGGGATCTTGCAGTGGGTATGAAGACCTTTCTCTGGGTGAATCGCTGTTAGAGCATTCTCTCCCCGCTAAGGCCATATAGTACTATGGACTGGTGACAACACGGCCGTAAAGTGTATGCAATAACAACTAGATTTCCTTGGCACATGTACCTGTGCACTTTAGATTATCTTGGGCTCTTACCCGTACCAATATTACAAGGCTTCCTGTGAGCCTGTGTCTGTATGTTTAATGAATACCAGGTAGTCCTCATAAACCGGACAATCGGCACAGCTGTGCACGGTACCTTCCTTCTGCCACCAGGTGGCACCAGTCGAGAAAAAGGAGCCACAGTGCAGCATGTAGGCTTTGCGTATTCGCAGAGAATATCTGTTTCAGACGGTCAGGTCTCTCAGCGGCTCACTCTTATCTTTGCCGCTGTAACGGAGCGCAGTGGCTCTTCTTCTGACGGCAAAGCGCTGTGAAATAAAGTCACGACGCCCGGAACTGGGATAAGCAGTTCCTTTATGTGTCACCGTTTCACTTCCCCTGCTTGCTGTGTCCCCGCAGTTATGCGCTACCAAAAGCTGGAATATAAAACAAATGATAAAAACAATACTTGAACTGCCTTACTACACGCTCTGTCCGTCTTGTGCTTCCTGCGCCTAATGTAACAAAAACACTGCAAAAACTAAACTAATGAAACATAGGGGAGTCCGTGCCCTCTTGATTTTCCTCTGGACTAGAGTGTATGTCACCATTCCATCTCCGCCGTGCCTTGTCACTCGTGTGCTCCTCGACTTGCTGCTCCTCGTTCTCGACTTGTCTGCAGCGTTTGATCTTGTGGACCACAAGACACTCTGCAGACAACTCATGAATTCAGCCCAATTCTCCCCGGAAGCTACTGCCCGGGTTACCTCCTTCCTTGAAGAGAGAGCCATGAAGGTATTCTCAGAGCAGGCCTGCGCAGCTCCCACCACCATACATTGCGGAGTCCCACAGGGTTCCTGCACCTCTCCCACTTTGTATAATCTCTTTACCCTACCTCTCTTCAATAAATTGGACAATCTCGGCATAGCCTACACAAATTATGCCGACGATACACAAGTACTCCTTCCTCTCACTGGCGCATATGAAAGAGACGCAGAAACACTATGCAAAACATACGCCACCATGAAAGCCTGGATGGCAGCTAATAGTCTATGCCTCAATGGGGATAAAACCAAACTCCTCATTGTATGTCCCAAGGAAACACTTAACAAGCCTGACAAACAGTACAACCCCTTTATCATAGACAACACCCAAATCCCTGTTTTAGCAGCAGTGAAAACCCTTGGGGTGTACATTGACTCCACTCTCTCAATGACTCACCAAGTTAGCCCCATTGCGTATTCAGCTGCATTCACAACTAGATTAATTAATGAGGTCAAACCTTACCTATCCATGCGTAACTGCCTCTCCATAGCTAGAGCCACAATTGGAGCCAAAATAGAATACTGTAACATCTTGTTTGCCGGCACCTCATCCAAAAATCTCAACAGACTACAAACCATTCAGAATAATGCCCTTAGTGTGAATCTGATGAAATGAGGAGCCTGGTATTGTTATCGTTAGAATCATCATTACTATCTGTAGAGAACCATTACCCATTATTAGACTATCTGTTCGAATCACCATTACCCAATCATTACTCTTTGCAATGGAATCATTCCATTATTGAATTCTGTTTAGTTCTGATTAGTACATTGCTGAAGTAGACACTATTCAATATTAGACTGTCACCTTTGTATGCATATAGTGCTTGCCATTTAGAATGATAGAGAAACATGTTGCCATTTTGCACATTGTCCATTTGAAAAAGAATGACACTCGCACTTGCACATATTTGAAGTGACATGTAGTGTTTTAGAGACACAACATATACTCACCATGATTTGCTGTTCATCTATGTTTGCATTAGATATAGCGCTTAGAGAGAAAATGCATTGCTTGCACCACACACACACACTGTCATATTTGAAATGCCATGAAAAGCCATTTAGTATAGCACACATTGTTATGCTTTGCAGAGACACATTTAGAGACGGTCATGTATGTATGTATGTCTGATTGAGTATGCACCTAGAATGAGTTTTGCATTTAGTTAGTGCTTGCATTGCGAGAGATTTGCGGTAAACACTAGGAAGCATTCAGAATGAGACACGAGGCCTATGAGCCATTTTTTGATGGAGAAAGACAGAAGTTGCTCAGTGCGGAGAAATGTTATGGTACACTGTTCGTAAACATTGGCAGACATACACAGATAACATGAACCCTTGTCCGGGAGGGAAGCTTATCAGCTTGGCTGGTGTGCTTCGCGGAGAGAACCCCGAGGGTTGGGGCCATGAAGGGAGTGAAGATGGAGAGATGGGAGAAGGTGCTTTTGTATGAGAGGGACAGGGCCTAAGAGCATTTTGTAATGCAGAGTGAAGCCTACAGTGGAGAGAATGGAGAAACAGGGAATAGATGATGTATTTCGCAACATATTCGGAAGGCCAAGAGGGAGAGATATGAGGTCACGCTGACAGCACACGAAGTGACAGGACATGCCGAGACAAGTAACACGCAAGGAGACAGGCAGGCATTTTGCTATACGCCGAAAGAGACATTCTTAGAATGCAAGTAATTATAGAAATATGGTGCGTCATTGGAGACTATAACCAGGAGGGCTGGAGAGAGAGAGGGAGAGAGGAGTTTGGAAGAGTTGTGAGAGACGGAAGAGTTGTAGGAGTCTGCACGAGAGATCGAGAGTTGGCCAGAGAGTTCGAGGCTGCACGAGAAAGAGTTGTGGGACTGCACGAGAGATCGGGAGTTGTCCAGAGAGATCGGGAGAGCCACAGAGACAGAGTTGGCTGGAGATGGTGCTTGGTGCAGCAGACTGATGGGCCTTGATGAGATCGAGAGCTTGTCAGTTGGCAGTCTTGAGGCCTGCCACTGGCTGATTGACAACAGAATGGGAAGTATGGGTTTGGCCTAGGCTTAAATTGATTGATAAGAACCGGCACACACACACACACACACACACACACACACACACACACACAGGTTTGGGTGAAGGGGAAACTAGACAGGGATTGTCTAGAGCGTGGATGGTGTGGATTGATGGTGTGGATTTGCCCATGAAGGTGATGGATGCTAGCACTTGCATTACATTGCATTAGAACCACACATTTGCAGCACAGGCTTACATTAGGAACCTGAAAGGTTTATAGATATTGCATGGTAGCTTTGCACCAGAAGTATAAAGGGTGCAAATTAGACATAGCATTAGAACTGCCTGCATTGTTATGCAATATGCTTAGCTATGTGTATATAAATAAATGTATCCCAGTGTTATAAATTGAATCGATTCTTTGTGTTTTCTTTGTGTCTTAATGTTATTTGTTATTGCCCACGGCAGTAAGATAGGTGTATGTTATTAGAACACATTGCACATAGGGTCTGATACGAATGCAGTCAAGAGGGGGTATTGTGATCCACACCCCCAATAGGAGGTTGTCAGATTGTCAAAGGTTGTCTGAAGACCGGAGAGCGTGCTTGCCCAAAGGGGGAGCAACACGACAGTTAGGGTTTTGGGTGACTGACAAAATGGAGGGGACACCCGGATTTTCACTAATGTGGACTGATTAAGATGTTTTGCAGCTGGTCTGCTGACACACTTATCAGTTTCGCAGAGTCGAAGATTGAACATCTTGTCTGTGCACTGTGTAATTGTTTTTTGTTTTCCTGTTCGTTCGTCGTGGGAATAGAGATTTTTTTTTGTTTCATGTTTTGTCTGTCTTGGTTATGTTATTGTTTAGAGCATGCTGTCTGCAATTTCATTCGTCGTAGGAAGGGGAACATAATTGTTTGACTTTGGTTGCCGGAAATGGTTGTAACATTGACCCAGAACAGTATTTTATGACTGACAATGATTTTACGAATAAATGTACATTAATTCACCGAGTGAGAGAAACAGTTTTTTCTTTATTGAAGACGCTCGGGATAATTGAAACTGCAGAATGAGTTCATTTCTTAGTGACCTGAAGGTAATAAGAAATCGGCTTAAAAATACACTTGCTTCCTGGGATGCATCCCAGGGATCAACTGTATTGAAAGTGAAAAGTGTAGCTACAGGAGGGAGCCCATATATTGTTGACTTGCACTCAGTAATATGTCGTCTCAGAGATGTGATTAGTAACTGGGAAAAAAGGGGTGCCTATGAAGGCTTGAGGTATTGGGAAACTGTGTCATTAGAGAGACGCCTGCATGAACAGAGTTATGTGCATGAAGGTAGTTATGTCAAGGTCTTTGATTTGAATAGGAATAATGACAGTTTTTGCAGCAGTGAAACTGCCAGTATTTTGATTCCTACGTTTTCGAGTGAGAAAAAAATATTGTTGAATTACCTAGATATTTTCACAACATTGAGAGGGAAGATTGATAAAGGGAATCGCGTTAAATTTGGATGTTTTGAAAGCTTGAATTCCTGGAATTTTCGTAGTTTTAATGTGTGCATGGGAAACATTGCAGAACACGCGGAACTGGCAGACTGTGTATTGGAAGCACGAGTTAGCAGTGCATGTGTGAATGTGAATTGCATTGTATATGAGAGAGGTTTTTTGAATGAAACTGATGTAATTTTTCAGCATGTAATAATTCAGCTTTGTGAATTTTTAATGAAGAAAAATGGGGAGAGTGTTGTGACATTTAGAGGACATGGAAGTTATACAGAAGGAAATGCAGGGGTGGAATTGAATGCAGTTGTGACATTTTTGAATGTGCAGTATTTGAAAGTGAGATGGTTGAAGTATGTGAAACTGGTTGTTTTGTTTTGTTTTGAAAAGGATAGGGATGGAATGGCAGGAGTCATGCATTAAGCATGTATGCATTATGATGCAGGGAAAGACAGGCCTAGTGAGACAATAGACAGAGGCACTGACACATTGATGAGACACAGGGGAGATAGCATGGATGCCATCGAGAGACATGGGAAAGTGTAGGACTAGCATAGATGTGCACTTCAACGCACAATGAGAAATGCTGTTTTATTTTGGTTTTGAAACACCTGAAACTGAGTAAGACTGATTCTTGCACTTTTGTTTCTTTACATGAAATCTGGAGAGACACCTTGACTAGACCGAGATCGCACCTTGACCAGACGAGATGGCATCGCCGCATGAAATGATGAGACCATGATTTGGAGCAGCACACCTGAGAGCATGATGTCCAGATGAAATGACCAGACTTTGTTGACCGTCTGAAATCCATGATGACTGACACCTTGTGACTTTGCATCACCAGTAAGAGACTGGCTTTTGTCACAGTGCAATGTGACTTTGCATCATGGCTGTTGGATTGCAGCAATGATGAGACATTGGCATCTGACCTTGACGCTTTGCAGCAGCACTTTTGGGGAATCCGACCGACCGACTTGAGGCCTTAGTGTACGCCTTGTCCAATGGCTGTGCTCTGAGAATGTACCCAGAAAATCTGCTGCTACACAGACTTTGTGGCATGACACCTATTGCCATAGAGAGAGAAGAGATTGTGACCGACTGTGCAGAGAGGGATACACCTTGCAGCATCCTGTGCCAAGAAGTGAGAGAGAAGAGCAGTGAGGAAATTGCTCAGCAGTGAAGCAGCAGTAGAGGAGAGCAGCAGGAGAAATTCGAATTGCTTCATGAGCAGCTTTTGTAATCTGCAGCGAGAAGAGAATTCATTTGGAATGCCTTTTGCACCAGACAAGTTTGTGCCTGAGCAGCAATGAGCAGGAATACACGCTCTGAAAGCATTTCTTGCCTGATCCACGTTTGATAACAGTGAAGCTCTTGTTCTCTTGAGTGAAGGAGACAGAGTATGGTGCTTTGAAAGCATTTTGCACTTGCATTTAACGTTGGCTGTCCCTCATTTGAAGAGCAATTGCATGGCAACAGCATGACAACAGTATGACCTGGCAAGATGAGAGAATTTGAACCTGCTAGAGATGGGCCTATGGAGAAGGGCCACACTGTGTCCAGAGGTGAGTAACCACCTGCAATGTCTTGCAACCACTCTGAACGAGTGCACCTGTCGCCTTTGTTCATGAAGTGAAGGGAAAAAGGAAGCGTAAGCATCGATTGGCATCAATTGAAAGTTCTGACACACGGTTTTTCCCTGTGCTACCTTTGAAGTGAAGGGCATGTGTGATCACTCCATGGGGGCAAATGGGGCACATATGGTACCTGACACTTGCTTGCTCCTTGATGGAGCTCTGTGCGAAAATCTCATTTAGCTTGCTGCCATTTATCAAGCAGGCCAACCTGAATTGGCTTGTACACATTTCTGCTGCCTGAACATTGATTGCCTGAACACTATTGGCTTGAACACTTTGCTCCTTCACCTTTGCTCACACTTTGCTGTTGTGGAGAACACTTTGCTACCTGAACTTTGACCTTTTGCTGAACTTTGATATGCTCTTAGTGAACAGATCCGTTTGTGAACACTCGTTTTGTTGACATTGTATCCTTGTTGACATTCCTTGGCTGAAACCTTTTGCATTAGAATTGATTTGTACTGAATTTGTACTGTGCACGGTTGTGAGAACACACATACCGCATGAGTAACTTGGAAATACCTTGGACTGGAATATAACTGAATATGACTGCATGTATACACTGATATGTTTGCATTGATCTATTGAATGTTTGGCCTGTTTGGCTACTGACATCTGTACTGACCTTTGACACCTGTGAAAGTGATTGTCATATGTTGTGCTTGACACATTGAAATGGAAACACCTGTATGCACAGTACTTGTGCATTGATTCTCTGCATTGCATTTTTTCATTTTCTGCTTGTAGAGACACTTTCACACCTTTGGCTTGTAGACACTTCTTGACTTCTGACTTTTTGCTCAACCTTTGACCTTTGGCTATGCTATTCTGATTTCTGACACATTTGGAGCTTTGCCTTTGATATTTTAGCTTGCCACTGATAGAGTGGAATGCTTGCATTTTTTAGAAGGGTTTTTATGCATCATGATACATGTGTTTTCCTTTCTGTAACTTTGCTTGGTATTAGCATACCACGATTGCTATGCTATGCTATGTTTTGTTATGATTATAATGTATCTAACGATAAGAGGAGAGGATTGTGAATCTGATAAAATGAGGAGCCTGGTAATGTTATCGTTAGACTCATCATTACTATCTGTCGAGAACCATTACCCATTATTAGACTATCTGTTAGAATCACCATTACCCAATCATTACTCTTTGCAATGGAATCATTCCATTATTGCATTCTGTTTAATTCTGATTAGTACATTTCTGAAGTAGACACTATTTAATATTAGACTGTCACCTTTGTATGCATATGGTGCTTGCCATTTAGAATGATAGAGAAACATGTTGCCAGTTTGCACATTGTACATTTGAAATAGAATGACACTCACACTTGCACATATTTGAAGTGACATGTAGTGTTTTAGAGACACAACATATACTCACCATGATTTGCTGTTCATCTATGTTTGCATTAGATATAGCGCTTAGAGAGAAAATGCATTGCTTGCACCACACACACACTGTCATATTTGAAATGCCATGAAAAGCCATTTAGTATAGCACACATTGTTATGCTTTGTAGAGACACATTTAGAGACGGTCCTGTATGTATGTATGTATGGTTGAGAATGCACCTAGAATGAGTTTTGCATTTAGTTAGTGCTTGCATTGAGAGAGATTTGCGGTAAACACTAGGAAGCATTCAGAATGAGACACGAGGCCTATGAGCCATTTTTTGATGGAGAAAGACAGAAGTTGCTCAGTGCGGAGAAATGTTATGGTACACTGTTCGTAAACATCGGCAGACATACACAGATAACATGAACCCTTGTCCGAGAGGGAAGCTTATGAGCTTGGCTGGTGTGCTTCGCGGAGAGAACCCCGAGGGTTGGGGCCATGAAGGGAGTGACGATGGAGAGATGGGAGAAGGTGCTTTTGTATGAGAGGGACGGGGCCTAAGAGCATTTTGTAATGCAGAGTGAAGCCTACAGTCGAGAGAATGGAGAAACAGGGAATAGATGATGTATTTTGCAACATATTCGGAAGGCCAAGAGGGAGAGATATGAGGTCACGCTGACAGCACAGGAAGTGACAGGACATGCCGAGACAAGTAACACGCAAGGAGACAGGCAGGCATTTTGCTATACGCCGAAAGAGACATTCTTAGAATGCAAGTAATTAAAGAAATATGGTGCGTCAATGGAGACTATAACCAGGAGGGCTGGAGAGAGAGAGGGAGAGAGGAGTTCGGAAGAGTTGTGAGAGACGGAAGAGTTGGAGGAGTCTGCACGAGAGATCGAGAGTTGGCCAGAGAGTTCGAGGCTGCACGAGGAAGAGTTGTGGGACTGCACGAGAGATCAGGAGTTGTCCAGAGAGATCGGGAGAGCCACAGAGAGAGAGTTGGCTGGAGATGGTGCTTGGTGCAGCAGACTGATGGGCCTTGATGAGATCGAGAGCTTGGCAGTTGGCAGTCTTGAGGCCTGCCACTGGCTGATTGACAACAGAATGGGAAGTATGGGTTTGGCCTAGGCTTAAATTGATTGATAAGAACAGGCACACACACACACACACACACACACACACACACACAGGTTTGGGTGAAGGGGAAGCTAGACAGGGATTGTCTAGAGCGTGGATGGTGTGGATTGATGGTGTGGATTTGCCCATGAAGGTGATGGATGCTAGCGCTTGCATTAGATTGCATTAGAACCACACATTTGCAGCACAGGCTTACATTAGGAACCTGAAAGGCTTATAGATACTGCATGGTAGCTTTCCACCAGAAGTATAAAAGGTGAAAATTAGACATAGCATTAGAACTGCCTGCATTGTTATGCAATATGCTTAGCTATGTGTATATAAATAAATGTATCCCAGTGTTATAAATTGAATCGATTCTTTGTGTTTTCTTTGTGTCTTAATGTTATTTGTTATTCCCACGGTAGTAAGATAGGGGTGTATGTTATTAGAACACATTGCACATAGGGCCTGATACGAATGCAGTCAAGGGGGGGGTATAGTGATCCACACCCCCAATAGGAGGTTGTCAGATTGTCAAAGGTTGTTTGAAGACCGGAGAGCGTGCTTGCCCAAAGGGGCGGCAACACGACGGTTAGGGGTTTGGGTTTTTCAGACTGACATTAGGGCCGCCCTCAGCATTCCAAAAAGGGAACACATCTCCCGCGCTAGACAAGAGGCCCACTGGCTCCCGGTCAAAGAACGGATACTCTTCAAGACACTAGCCATAACCCATAAATGCCTCTCACTCACAGCCCCCCCTTATCTTGCTGAAAAAGTAATCAAAGCTACCTCCTCCAGACCCAAGAGGATATATCACTTCAATCAGTTTAAAGTCCCCACCTTCAAAAGGACCAATGCAGGAGATTCCAGCTTCACTTTCCTTGCCACTAAACACTGGAATGCCCTCCCCAAAATCCTTCAAAATGCGACCTCTCACTCAGCATTCCGCAAAGCTCTCAAAAAAACTGAACTCTTCAATTAGCTCACCCCAGTACTTACTGCCCACCCCCTCTTCGATCTCGGGGAACAATCTTCTTTTTTGCTCAACCTTTGAGCCTTTAACTCTGCCTTTTATGCTGTGTCATTATCAATGTATTCATTCACCTGTCTGGCATTAGGTTCAATGTAACTTTGAACCACAGACAGGCGCTCATGTCATTTTCCTTGTAACTAAGTAGGCACTGCTGTAACAGCGCCACGATGCCCCAGGGCTGCTTTGTGCGCTTTATAAATGTCAAAATAAAAATAAAAATGAGGTATTTAGTTATCTTCTGGTTGAGCAGCAAAGAAAGAGTATGTTTGGAGGGGGATTTGTGAGGTGATTGGACCATAGTATCATGATTGGTGGTCTGTAGCATGTCACCTGCCTGAGAGCATTGGCATTTGTAACTGCAAAGACTAGACTGTCCCAGAAAATTGTAGTTTCTTTGAGTTGTAGTTAAATGTTTGTTAATATTTGCTGCTCGAATTAGTAAAGTAAAGCGTTAGCATAATATGAGCCTCTGGTCTTGACATAGGATAGTACAACTAAAGAGAAGGATGATTGCAAGATGATACTCAATAACATATCATTGGCATGCTATGTCAGTTCCTGGCATGCAATGACATAGAAAAGGGACTACTGTCCTCACCATGAAGAGAGCTCACATCCAAGCCCGCGTCTCTGCGTCATCTAACAACTCGGCTGAACTCTTTAAAATCTGCAAGGAACTGGCCAATCCTGCTGCAGTCTCTACCTCCTCTGTCCCTTCCCAGGGCCCCTGCACGGCACTGGTGTCATGATCTCTGCTTCCAAAAGGTCAGGGTTTTCCCAACTCCCTTGGAAGCAGATCCATAACCCAGGTTCCGAGTGCCAACCAGTCCCAATTGGGACCTTTTGGACCCAGTCCTGGTGCCAGTGGCACCAGGCTCATAAATATGCCCAGTCCCAGCGCTGGAAGCGCCGGGCTCATAATGCTTGGGTGGACTTACCTGCAGCAGACCATGCTGCTTACTTGCCTGCCAGTTGAGTCTCTGATCCTCTTCTGTTTGGAACTACTTTTCCTGTTGGGTGGGGCAGGAGCCACTCCCTAGATTCAGAACACTGGAACTCTTCTGGAAAGCAGGAACTCTTTTCTTACCTAGGCGTGGCTGTGGAAGGAGACACCTAAGCACTACAGGAGGCTATTTAAACCACACCCGATGGATGAATCTTGCTTTGCGTTATTCTGCATCCTCAGCAGCAGAACGCTCATCGTGTCTTCTGCATCTGATCCTGGGCCTAAGGAGAAAGGCTTACCATTCTGAATCCAGTCTTCAGCAACACCTATAAAGACAAGAAAGAACAGGTTAGCATTACGGTCTTCAGTGACAGCTCTTCACTTACCTGGTCCATCGGCTGTCACCAACGCCTCGCGCTGCATTCCGGCATCTGAAAGACAAAGGCTTACCTACTCTTCGTGCGCTCCGGAGGTCTTCACACTGCATTCCGGCATCTGAAAGACAAAAGCTTACCAACTCTTCGCACGCTCCGGAGGCCTTCGGCGCTGCATCCCGCATCTGAAAGACAAAACAAGGTGCGTTTAAAGACATTGGGGAACTTTAATACTCACGTGCCATTACTCCTTTCCACATCTAACCCAGTGGGTATTCAGGCACCCTGCAGCCGCCCCGAACTTGTACCTGCAAAATAAAAAGACAGTTAGAGCGCATCGTGAAGCAGGCAACAAGCGCTTACTTACGTGCTTCCAGGCGCTTCTATTCATCACACGGGCTCCATTTTCAACTCACTTCAGCCCGCCATCCGCCATCACCGGAACCCTGCAAAACAAGAGACATCATTACTAAAGACTTTAAAGACATTAGAATTACTCGAAACTTACCGTTCGTGCAGTAAACGACGGACAGCAGTCCTCTGAAGTCAAGAGGCCTGCTCCCCTTATCCAGTGAAGAAACTGGTTACAGCACCCTGCCTCGAGGCAGATGGAGAGCACGGCGTTCACTTACCTAAGGTGAGAGCGTTAACCTTTGGGGTTCTACAGGAGAAGAGAAAGGGAAGAAGAGAGAGACATTCAATAACCCAGTTCATTAATCCCACATTTTCTATCTGTAGACATCTTACCCTTCGAGCTAGACATACAGTGCACAGAGGTCCAGCCCAAAGAGCCAGCTGTGTGTTACACATCACCTTTGAAGATACGGTATATGCCCAGTCAAGACCGGCGCCTCTACGGGAATCAGGTGAGCGTTACAACTGGCTTCTCATTTCATCTCTAAAACTCAGGACATCATGTCCTCTCTCCCTCCCTCCACTCCCCTTCCTCCCTCTATTCCCTGCACTTCCTCTGGCCCTTTTTCGGCCACCTCTCCTCCCTCCTTATCTGCCTTCCCCTGTTCTTCCCAGACGAGGTTTCGAGACAAGTCTGATCTTTGAAAGTCTTGTCAAAACAGGTTCATCCCTGTTCCTACAAAACCATCAAGGAACACATTGACTGCCTGGCTCCTTGCCTGGCTGACTTCTGCCACCACTCCTTCGCCACTGGGATCTTCCCTTCTCCCCTGAAGCACTCCCTTGTCCACCCTCTTCTTAAGAAACCCTCTGCCGACCCGTCCTGCCCGGCTAACTATCGCCCAATCTCCATCACTCCTTTCCTCGGCAAACTCTTGGAAAAGCTGCCCATCTCCAGGCTCAGTCTTAACACTGCATCTGTTGGTTGTCTCCATGATCATCAGTATGGCTTCAGAGCTGCCAGAAGCACAGAAATTTCCCTCCTGAACAACCATGAAGACCTGCTCTCCAACCTTGATTCCAGCACCCCCTGTGTCCTCATCTTACTTGATCTCTCTTCTGCTTTTGACACGGTCAACCATGCCATTCTGCTCAACCGTCTCTGTGATAACCTGGGGATCACCAGTCAGGCCCTGGCGTGGCTGACTTCTTTCCTCTCTGATTGACCCTCCCAGGTTCAACTTGGGTCCTTCCTCTCCTCTATCTCTATCTCTACCTGTGGTGTTCCCCAGGGTAACCTCTCTCCCTGGCTTTTCAACCAATACCTAGCACTTCTTGCCCACCGCATTGCTGCGCTCTGCCCCAACTTCCAGTGCTATGCGGATGACATTCAGCTCATTCAGGCAACCCTTAGCCACCTCTTCTCCCTCTCTCATCTCTGACTGTCTGTCCGCCATCCAGGAGCGGTGTGCCGCCAATGATCGCTGCCATAATGCCAGTAGGACCTAGATTCTCCTCATCGGCACACCTGCTCCCTCATTTTCTGTCACTCTCTGGCCGGCCTCTCTTGGCCCTCTTCCTACTCCCACATACGAGTCTACAATCCTCGGGGTCATCTTCGACTCCATACTCTCCTTCTCTCCTCACATCTCTGACGTCTCTAAGTCGTCACACTACCAGCTGCACCTCCTCAGAGGTATTGTTCCTTTCCTCTCCTTCCCCCAGAAGCTCACTGTCTCCAGAGCTCTGGTTATCTCTAGACTGAATTATTGCTACAGTCTCTTTCTAAATCTGCCTGCTTCTACTCTCCGCCCTCTGCAACTCATCCAGAATAGGACTGCAAGACTTGTCCTTGGCCT
The DNA here is from genome assembly GCF_040938575.1 of Ambystoma mexicanum. NCBI lineage: Eukaryota > Metazoa > Chordata > Amphibia > Caudata > Ambystomatidae > Ambystoma > Ambystoma mexicanum. The sequence goes on from NC_090936.1 coordinate 933,358,611, forward strand.
CAAGCCCATGGATCGTATCTCTCCAGGACTGAAATCTTTGCACTGGCTCTTAGTGGCTGCGAGGATTAAGTTCAAAACCATCTGCATTGTCCACAAGGACCTTCTGGGGCCTCGGACTTCAATGCCTTCAAATTTTTCTTCCCAAATATCCTCCTTCTCAAGCTCTTCCTTCATCTGCCGCCAACTCCCTCAGGGTCAGTCGCTTCGCCAAGCAACGAGTTGGTGGTAGATCTCTTTCTTCGGCTGGGGCCTCCCTCTGGAACAGCCTCCCTGCCCCCCTGAAACTTGAGGAGAATCATCTCCGGTTCCGGAAACACCTCAAAACCTTTCTCTTTGCTTCTGCTTTTTCTCCTCCTCTCCCCTGCTGACTTCCTGGCTGAAACTGAAACTGCACTGGTTACCTGGCCACCCTCTGATCTTGGCCCAGGTCCGCTCCCCCGCCTCTCACACAGCGTTCCGCAAAACTCTCAAAATTGAACTCTTGAATTAGCTCACCTCAGTACTTACTGCCCACCCCCTCCCCCATCTCGGGAAGGTTCCCTCCATCTGAAGGGTGCACTCTGATTTTACCTCACCCTTTGAGCCTGGAACTCTGCCTGCTATGCCGTGTCATTGTCAATGTATTCATTCACCTGTCTGGCATTAGGTTCAATATAACCAAGAACCACAGACTAGCGCTCATGTCGCTTTCCTTGTAACTAAGTAAGCACTGGTGTAACAGCGCCACGATGCCCCAGGGCCGCTTTGTGCGCTTTATAAATGTAAAAATAAAAAATTAGGTAGTTAGTTATCTTCTGGTTGAGCAGCAAAGAAAGAGTATGTTTTGAGGGGGATTTGTGAGGTGATTGGATCGTAGTATCATGATTGGTGGACTGCAGCATGTGACCTGCATGAGAGCATTGGCGTTTTTAACTGCAATGACTACACTGTCCCAGAAAAGTGTAGTTTCTTTGAGTTGTAGTTAAATGTTTGTTAATATTTGCTGCTCTAGTTAGTAAAGTAAAGAGTTAGCATAATATGAGCCTCTGGTCTTGACATAGAATAGTAAAACCAAAGGGAAGGATGATTGCAAGTTGATACCCAATAAAATATTGTTGCCATGCTATGTCACTTCCTGGCATGCATTGACATAGAAAAGGGACTACTGTCATGTTCAGACATAGTTCCCATCCACATCGTTATGTGGAAGGCGGGGTTAGGGTGGGGGCGGGACCCAGAGGAGGGGAAGTGATGGTGGAACGGGAAGTCAGTTAAAATGAAAGTTGGAGTTGAGACCGGTTCAGCCGTGTGGGCCTCCTCATTATTGAAGTGTGTGAATGCGGGTACAGCGTACTGCCGTACACAAGTGAGCACTGCTCATAGTGACATTGGCAACAAGAAAGATGGACCTAGCCTGGTCCTCCCTGGCCTTGTATTCCCGCTCGGAGCAGAAGTGGGAAGCGCGGCCCGCCTCTACCAACCACACAGACCCTATAGCGCTGGCTGCGGGTGCCAATTTGATGATCTTCTCTGTGTCCTTTATTAGTGTTTGCAGATGTGCCTTGCTCATGATCACCATTGGTCGGTCGATCAGTAGTTCCATGCATGCCATTGCTAGTATTTCTTTGAGGGATCTTTGTTTCTGCAACAGTTTCTTTCACAAAACCAGGCGACTCGAACCTTACGATGACTTGAGAGCGCAATGCTTTCACACTTGAATATCGACAGAAGGGGCAATGTTTTATGCATATGTCTAGACGCATCACAAAATTGTCCAGGGATTCTCCTTTCTCTTGTCTGGTGGCATGCATTACGTGCCTTTCATAGTCCACGTTGGTATGTGGTGCAAAGTAGGTAGATAGTGCTTCTCGCATCTCTTCAAATGTCATAGTGTCATTATCTAATAGTTTGTCAAGGATGCCTTTTACCATGGGTACCACAGCCAGGACCACATGCTTTTCTTCCTTTCGTCGTCCAGCAGACCCATGGCACCTATGTACACCTTAAAATCTTGCACCCATCTTGTCTAGCGAGGAACTTAACTGCTGGTGTCTTTTAAATCAAATGCAGCTGGTAATTGCAGGACTGTTGTCTCATTGGTCAGTGGTTGGAAGTGTGCGGATGCCCTTGCAGATACTGTAGTGGGAATGTCCTCCCCTGATATTCTGCCGGCCACAGCTGGGAACCTTTGGACTTGGTGACGTGTGATATGTCTTTTTGGGTCTTCCTGTACCTCTGGCATGGGACAATACTGTGCTGATCATATGAGTGGCCTGTATACCTTCCTACCAAGCGCAGGTTCTCTCCAACAGCTGAGTCACCCGCTGACTTGCCTTCCTGTGCGTGGTGAATTCTCTAGAGAGCAGGATCCGCTCTGTTGTAGTGGGATCGGGTTCCGCTGTGTGTCCACCGTGTGCTCCAGCCTTCACTTCAACAAGCCTAAATGGGCGCGAGAACGGGTACCCGAAGGCCCTTCCGTTGCGCACCAGTCTGTGCCGCACCGTCCTGTGAGGCGTGCTCCTTTCACCACTGACCTCGCCTTTGGTCTTCCTTTTTTTTTAACTTCTTTTTATTGCCATTTAAAACATAACAGGCACCATGTGCCACCAAGAAATGAAGTGTTGCAGTCAGCAAAGCTTTCCCTTGGCACCTGCTCTATTTAGTATGGCTTGGTTGTCTGCATGAGTGTGTCCCAAATCACTGTGTGACTGTTACACAGATATCAGTATATCGAAGCATTTTTTGAGTTGGGAAAATAGTTTACTCAAATGCGCCAACTTCCTAAAAATACAAAGCTTTGTTAGTGAGTTGGTTGGTGAGTCAAATATGCAAAAAATGTTCTTTTTGTTGAAAATATAGTAACACGAACTTGATTCCAAATAGTTGGTGAGAATTGTGTTTTTATTTCACTTGGTGTTAAACATCACACCATTAATATCATTCTTTTTCATACAAAATAATTTAGTTTAACTTTAATAGGATAGTTGTTACAGGTAAGACTTCAATATTGATTTTCCTTGTTTGTTCAGAAATTCAAGGTGAATATAGCTTTTGAGTAACTATTTTCCCAACTCAAAAAATGCTTCGATATACCATGTGCCAACAGTCCCAACACCCCACGTCCCCTCCCCCGGTACTATTCCACATTTCTTATAGCCGAGCAGCCCCATGCCATATGGAGGATGTCCGCAAGCGTACTATTGCATCTGGCGCATCTGCCCGAGGTGTCCGGGAAGTATTACTTCAGCTTAGCAGGAGTATAGTAAAATTGGTGTAAGTACTTGAAATTAATCAGTTTAAACCTTGCATTGATTGCACCTTTCCTGGTCATCTCACAACAATATTTCGACATTTCTTCAGAGATTTCCCACCCCAAGGTCTCCTCCCATTTCCTCTGTGGCGAGGCCCTCGCTGCTTCCCCAGAGCGCATGCACATAGTGTACAATCCTGATGTTACCTTACTGCCCAGGCATCCCTGAAGCAGTCTGTCTAGTATGTGGGAAACCTGTGGTTGCTCAGGAAATGTTGTGAACAATTGGCGCAGGGCTACCTTCGATCTGTAGTACAGGAATATGTCCAAGGCTGATAATTCCCCTTCTCCCTCAGGTTATCTAATGCTATAAACATCCCATCGGGGAAGAGTTCCCTGAAGTCTACCACACTCATAGGCCGATTCATGGAATAATTAGCGCGGCGCAAGTGGCCAAAAACGTGCGATTCGCAATGGAATAGCGAAAATCGCAGTGCAAGTGCGAAATTCGCACGAAAAGCATCGCACATCGATTCATGGAAGGCCGTGCGCGAGAAAACTATCGGATGTGCGCTAAAAAAGTGCGTGGCGCACGTTGGCGCACAGGCCATCTAACGGCGTGCGCCAGGTCACAGCGAAAATCGCACAGGCCACAGTGAAAATCGCACATAGTGCGGCACACACAACAAAAGTAGGCGGAACACGGGGCGTAACACTCGGAATGGGGAACAACTTGCCAAAATGTGGGCGTCACAGGGGAAGTACAGGGTGCAAGTGCACGGAACGCCCACACGCTCGCCTACAACACGTATTCATGGAATCGAATAGGGCAAAAAAGCGCAGGGTCAAACCAGCGCACAGGCACAAACACGACCATCACAAGAAAGCAGGCGGTAGCGTCTCTGCGCCTGTAATAAATGTGCGCCAAAAGGTGCGCCAACAAATAGCACCTATATACAGCTATGATGAATGTCCTATACTGTGGCCCTCCAGGACAAATGACGTGCAAAGGGGTACCCACAAACACGGACACCCGCTGACTGAAAAATAACGTGTGTGTGTATTTCGGGGTGCGCGGGAAGTTTCACACGCGATTTGGCAGGGTACGTGGATTTCAGGGGTGCGCGGGAAGTTCCACACGCGATTTGGCCGGGTACGGGCACGGGAATTTCCACACGTGATTTGGCTGGGTACGTGGATCTCAGGGGTGCGCGGGAAGTATCACATGCGATTTGGCAGGGTATGTTGATTTCAGGGGTGCGCGGGCAGTTCCACACGCGATTTGGCCGGGTACGTGCGCGGGAATTTCCACACGTGATTTGGCTGGGTACGTGTATTTCAGGGGTACGCGGGAAATTCTACACGTGATTTGGCTGGGTGCTCCCAGGTATTCCCTGTACACCCTCCACGGCCCCTGCAGGCAGCCGACACCACAGGGGACTACCCTGCACACCTGCTCATGTCACCCAGCACCCCCACCCCCCAGCACTGTGGGGCACCCTCCACCAGGCCCCCACTCATGTCTCCCTGCACCCCCACCCCCCAGCAGTGCAGGGGCAGCCTCCACCAGGCCCCCACTCATGTCCCCTATCACCCCCACCCCCCAGCAGTGCAGGGGCAGCCTCCACCAGGCCCCCACTCATGTCTCCCACCACCCCCACCTCCTAGCAGTGCAGGGGCAGCACCACCAGGCCCCCACTCATGTCCCCTATCACCCCCACCCCCCAGCAGTGCAGGGGCAGCCTCCACCAGGGCCCCACTCATGTCTCCCACCACCCCCACCCCCCAGCAGTGCAGGGGCAGCACCACCAGGCCCCCACTCATGTCCCCTATCACCCCCACCCCCAGCAGTGCAGGGGCAGCCTCCACCAGCCCCCCACTCATGTCTCCCACCACCCCCACCCCCCAGCCACCATGGGCAGCCTCCACCAGGCCCCCACTCATGTCTCCCACCACCCCCACCCCCAGCCACCAGGGGCAGCCTCCACCAGGCCCCCACTCATGTCCCCTATCACCCCCACCCCCCAGCAGTGCAGGGGCAGCCTCCACCAGGCCCCCACTCATGTCTCCCACCACCCCCACCCCCCAGCAGTGCAGGGGCAGCCTCCACCAGGCCCCCACTCATGTCTCTCACCCCCCACCCCCCAGCCACCAGGGGCAGCCTCCACCAGGCCCCCCACTCATGTCCCCTATCACCCCCACCCCCCAGCAGTGCAGGAGCAGCCTTCACCAGGCCCCCACTCATGTCCCCTATCACCCCCACCCCCCAGCAGTGCAGGGGCAGCCTCCACCAGGCCCCCACTCATGTCTCCCACAACCCCCACCCCCTAGCAGTGCAGGGGCAGCACCTCAGGCCCCCACTCATGTCCCCTATCACCCCCACCCCCCAGCAGTGCAGGGGCAGCCTCCACCAGGCCCCCACTCATGTCTCCCACCACCCCCACCCCCCAGCCACCATGGGCAGCCTCCACCAGGCCCCCACTCATGTCTCCCACCACCCCCACCCCCCAGCCACCAGGGGCAGCCTCCACCAGGCCCCCACTCATGTCCCCTATCACCCCCACCCCCCAGCAGTGCAGGGGCAGCCTCCACCAGGCCCCCACTCATGTCTCCCACCACCCCCACCCCCCAGCAGTGCAGGGGCAGCCTCCACCAGGCCCCCACTCATGTCTCCCACCACCCCCACCCCCCAGCCACCATGGGCAGCCTCCTCCAGGCCCCCACTCATGTCTCTCACCCCCCCACTCCCCAGCCACCAGGGGCAGCCTCCACCAGGCCCCCACCCATGTCCCCTATCACCGCCACCCCCCAGCAGTGCAGGAGCAGCCTCTACCAGGCCCCCACTCATGTCCCCTATCACCCCCACCCCCCAGCAGTGCTGGGGCAGCCTCCACCAGGCCCCCACTCATGTCTCCCACAACCCCCACCCCCTAGCAGTGCAGGGGCAGCACCTCAGGCCCCCACTCATGTCCCCTATCACCCCCACCCCCCAGCAGTGCAGGGGCAGCCTCCACCAGGCCCCCACTCATGTCTCCCACCACCCCCACCCCCCAGCCACCATGGGCAGCCTCCACCAGGCCCCCACTCATGTCTCCCACCACCCTCACCCCCCAGCCACCAGGGGCAGCCTCCACCAGGCCCCCACTCATGTCCCATATCACCCCACCCCCCAGCAGTGCAGGGGCAGCCTCCACCAGGCCCCCACTCATGTCTCCCACCACCCCACCCCCCAGCAGTGCAGGGGCAGCCTCCACCAGGCCCTCACTCATGTCTCCCACCACCCCCACCCCCCAGCAGTGCAGGGGCAGCACCACCAGGCCCCCACTCATGTCCCCTATCACCCCCACCCCCCAGCCACCGGGGGCAGCCTTCACCAGGCCCCCACTCATGTCCCCTATCACCCCACCCCCCAGCAGTGCAGGGGCAGCCTCCACCAGGCCCCCACTCATGTCTCCCACCACCCCCACCCCCCAGCAGTGCAGGGGCAGCACCACCAGGCCCCCATTCGTGTCCCCTATCACCCCCACCCCCCAGCAGTGCAGGGGCAGCCTCCACCAGGCCCCCACTCATGTCTCCCACCACCCCCACCCCCTAGCAGTGCAGGGGCAGCACCTCAGGCACCCACTCATGTCCCCTATCACCCCCACCCCCCAGCAGTGCAGGGGCAGCCTCCACCAGGCCCCCACTCATGTCTCCCACCACCCCCACCCCCCAGCCACCATGGGCAGCCTTCACCAGGCCCCCACTCATGTCTCCCACCACCTCCACCCCCAGCCACCAGGGGGAGCCTCCACCAGGCCCCCACTCATGTCCCCTATCACCCCCACCCCCCAGCAGTGCAGGGACAGCCTCCACCAGTCCCCCACTCATGTCTCCCACCACCCCCACCCCCCAGCAGTGCAGGGGCAGCCTCCACCAGGCCCCCACTCATGTCTCCCACCACCCCCACCCCTCAGCCACCATGGGCAGCCTCCACCAGGCCCCCACTCATGTCTCCCACCCCCCCAACCCCCCAGCCACCAGGGGCAGCACCACCAGGCCCCACTCATGTCCCCTATCACCCCCACCCCCCAGCAGTGCAGGGGCAGCCTCCACCAGGCACCCACTCATGTCTCCCACCACCCCCACCCCCTAGCAGTGCAGGGGCAGCCTCCACCAGGCCCCCACTCATGTCCCCTATCACCCCCACCCCCCAGCCACCAGGGGCAGCCTCCACCAGGCCCCCGCTCATGTCTCCCACCACCCCCACCCACCAGCCACCAGGGGCAGCCTCCACCAGGCCCCCACCCTTGTCTCCCACCACCCCCACCCCCAGCAGTGCAGCGGCAGCCTCCACCAGGCCCCCACTCATGTCTCCCACCACCCCCACCCCCCAGCCACCGGGGGCTGCCTCCACCAGGCCCCCACTCATGTCCCCTATCACCCCCACCCCCCAGCAGTGCAGGGGCAGCCTCCACCAGGCCCCCACTCATGTCTCCCACCACCCCCACCCCCCAGCAGTGCAGGGGCAGCACCACCAGGCCCCCACTCATGTCCCCTATCACCCCCACCCCCCAGCAGTGCAGGGGCAGCCTCTACCAGGCCCCACTCATGTCTCCCACCACCCCCACCCCCCAGCCACCAGGGGCAGCCTCCACCAGGCCCCCACTCATGTCTCCCACCATCCTCACCCACCAGCCACCAGGGGCAGCCTCCACCAGGCCCCCACTCATGTCTCCCACCACCCCCACCCCCCAGCAGTGCGGGTGCAGCCTCCACCAGGCCCCCACTCATGTCTCCCACCACCCCCACACCCCAGACACCAGGGGCAGCCTCCACCAGGCCCCCACTCATGTCCCCTATCACCCCCAACCCCCAGCAGTGCAGGGGCAGCCTCCACCAGGCCCCCACTCATGTCTCCCACCACCCCACCCCCCAGCACTGTGGGGCACCTGCCAGTAGGCCCCCCCACTCATGTCCCCCTGCACCCAGGTCCTCACAATCCCCAATCATGTGCGTTATGGTCAGCCTCCACAGCCCTACCAAGTAACCCATTCACCCACATGGAAATGGAAATTACATGTTACACCCCCAATGTTCATAAAGCAAATGAACCCATGTCCGTCACACACAATGGTTGCAATTGAATGGGAAAACACCCAACATGACATGCATGAAACCAATGAGATGATACCACACAGTGAAGTATGAAAACAGAATTGTATTAAAAAAATTGAATGCAAATGAAATGAAACAAACTACAATGGCAATAAAAAAAAGATAAGCTGCATGTCCGTCAAAAAAAATTAAAACTACAAATCCAAATTCAAAAAAATGTTGTCCAAAGTCACATTAAAAATAAAATCAATCCGAGAGAGAAAAATAAATGCAAAGACCATTGCTCCATGGTGAATAAATAAAAACAAAAAAAAATAAAACAATCCAATGAAGAACTATGTACAAAACATCCAAGGGTCCATGAGCCCAACTGAACAAAGGAAACCTACAAAAAACCCTAACTAAAATGCAACTATATACAAAAAGTGGAGCAGTGTCCACCACCAGGCCCCCACTCATGTCCCCTATCACCCCCACCCCCCAGCAGTGCAGGGGCAGCCTCCACCAGGCCCCCACTCATGTCTCCCACCACCCCCACCCCCCAGCCACCAGGGGCAGCCTCCACCAGGCCCCCACTCATGTCTCCCACCATCCCCACCCACCAGCCACCAGGGGCAGCCTCCACCAGGCACCGACTCATGTCCCCTATCACCCCCACCCCCCAGCAGTGCAGGGGCAGCCTCCACCAGGACCCCACTCATGTCTCCCACCACCCCCACCCCCCAGCCACCATGGGCAGCCTCCACCAGGCCCCCACTCATGTCTCCCACCACCCCCACCCCCCAGCCACCAGGGGCAGCCTCCACCAGGCCCCCACTCATGTCCCCTATCACCCCCACCCCCCAGCAGTGCAGGGGCAGCCTCCACCAGGCCCCCACTCATGTCTCCCACCACCCCCACCCCCCAGCAGTGCAGGGGCAGCCTCCACCAGGCCCCCACTCATGTCTCCCACCACCCCCACCCCTCAGCCACCATGGGCAGCCTCCACCAGGCCCCCACTCATGTCTCCCACCCCCCCAACCCCCCAGCCACCAGGGGCAGCACCACCAGGCCCCACTCATGTCCCCTATCACTCCCACCCCCCAGCAGTGCAGGGGCAGCCTCCACCAGGCACCCACTCATGTCTCCCACCACCCCCACCCCCTAGCAGTGCAGGGGCAGCCTCCACCAGGCCCCCACTCATGTTCCCTATCACCCCCACCCCCCAGCCACCAGGGGCAGCCTCCACCAGGCCCCCGCTCATGTCTCCCACCACCCCCACCCACCAGGGGCAGCCTCCACCAGGCCCCCACTCTTGTCTCCCACCACCCCCACCCCCAGCAGTGCAGCGGCAGCCTCCACCAGGCCCCCACTCATTTCTCCCACCACCCCCACCCCCCAGCCACCGGGGGCTGCCTCCACCAGGCCCCCACTCATGTCCCCTATCACCCCCACCCCCCAGCAGTGCAGGGGCAGCCTCCACCAGGCCCCCACTCATGTCTCCCACCACCCCCACCCCCCCAGCAGTGCAGGGGCAGCACCACCAGGCCCCCACTCATGTCCCCTATCACCCCCACCCCCCAGCAGTGCAGGGGCAGCCTCCACCAGGCCCCCACTCATGTCTCCCACCACCCCCACCCCCCAGCCACCAGGGGCAGCCTCCACCAGGCCCCCACTCATGTCTCCCACCATCCCCACCCACCAGCCACCAGGGGCAGCCTCCACCAGGCCCCCACTCATGTCTCCCACCACCCCCACCCCCCAGCAGTGCGGGTGCAGCCTCCACCAGGCCCCCACTCATGTCTCCCACCACCCCCACACCCCAGACACCAGGGGCAGCCTCCACCAGGCCCCCACTCATGTCCCCTATCACCCCCACCCCCCAGCAGTGCAGGGGCAGCCTCCACCAGGCCCCCACTCATGTCTCCCACCACCCCCACACCCCAGACACCAGGGGCAGCCTCCACCAGGCCCCCACTCATGTCTCCCACCACCCCCACCCCCTAGCAGTGCAGGGGCAGCCTCCACCAGGCCCCCACTCATGTTCCCTATCACCCCCACCCCCCAGCCACCAGGGGCAGCCTCCACCAGGCCCCCGCTCATGTCTCCCACCACCCCCACCCACCAGGGGCAGCCTCCACCAGGCCCCCACTCTTGTCTCCCACCACCCCCACCCCCAGCAGTGCAGCGGCAGCCTCCACCAGGCCCCCACTCATGTCTCCCACCACCCCCACCCCCCAGCCACCGGGGGCTGCCTCCACCAGGCCCCCACTCATGTCCCCTATCACCCCCACCCCCCAGCAGTGCAGGGGCAGCCTCCACCAGGCCCCCACTCATGTCTCCCACCACCCCCACCCCCCCAGCAGTGCAGGGGCAGCACCACCAGGCCCCCACTCATGTCCCCTATCACCCCCACCCCCCAGCAGTGCAGGGGCAGCCTCCACCAGGCCCCCACTCATGTCTCCCACCACCCCCACCCCCCAGCCACCAGGGGTAGCCTCCACCAGGCCCCCACTCATGTCTCCCACCATCCCCACCCACCAGCCACCAGGGGCAGCCTCCACCAGGCCCCCACTCATGTCTCCCACCACCCCCACCCCCCAGCAGTGCGGGTGCAGCCTCCACCAGGCCCCCACTCATGTCTCCCACCACCCCACACCCCAGACACCAGGGGCAGCCTCCACCAGGCCCCCACTCATGTCCCCTATCACCCCCACCCCCCAGCAGTGCAGGGGCAGCCTCCACCAGGCCCCCACTCATATCTCCCACCACCCCACCCCCCAGCACTGTGGGGCACCTGCCAGCAGGCCCCCACTCATGTCCCCCTGCACCCAGGTCCTCACAATCCCCAATCATGTGCGTTATGGTCAGCCTCCACAGCCCTACCAAGTAACCCATTCACCCACATGGAAATGGAAATTACATGTTACACCCCCAATGTTCATAAAGCAAATGAACCCATGTCCGTCACACACAATGGTTGCAATTGAATGGGAAAACACCCAACATGACATGCATGAAACCAATGAGATGATACCACACAGTGAAGTATGAAAACAGAATTGTATTAAAAAAAATTGAATGCAAATGAAATGAAACAAACTACAATGGCAATAAAAAAAAGATAAGCTGCATGTCCGTCAAAAAAAATTAAAACTACAAATCCAAATTCAAAAAAATGTTGTCCAAAGTCACATTAAAAATAAAATCAATCCGAGAGAGAAAAATAAATGCAAAGACCATTGCTCCATGGTGAATAAATAAAAACAAAAAAAATAAAACAATCCAATGAAGAACTATGTACAAAACATCCAAGGGTCCATGAGCCCAACTGAACAAAGGAAACCTACAAAAAACCCTAACTAAAATGCAACTATATACAAAAAGTGGAGCAGTGTCCACCACCAGGCCCCCACTCATGTCCCCTATCACCCCCACCCCCCAGCAGTGCAGGGGCAGCCTCCACCAGGCCCCCACTCATGTCTCCCACCACCCCCACCCCCCAGCCACCAGGGGCAGCCTCCACCAGGCCCCCACTCATGTCTCCCACCATCCCCACCCACCAGCCACCAGGGGCAGCCTCCACCAGGCACCCGCTCATGTCCCCTATCACCCCCACCCCCCAGCAGTGCAGGGGCAGCCTCCACCAGGCCCCCACTCATGTCTCCCACCACCCCCACCCCCCAGCCACCATGGGCAGCCTCCACCAGGCCCCCACTCATGTCTCCCACCACCCCCACCCCCCAGCCACCAGGGGCAGCCTCCACCAGGCCCCCACTCATGTCCCCTATCACCCCCAACCCCCCCAGCAGTGCAGGGGCAGCCTCCACCAGGCCCCCACTCATGTCTCCCACCACCCCCACCCCCCAGCAGTGCAGGGGCAGCCTCCACCAGGCCCCCACTCATGTCTCCCACCACCCCCACCCCTCAGCCACCATGGGCAGCCTCCACCAGGCCCCCACTCATGTCTCCCACCCCCCAACCCCCCAGCCACCAGGGGCAGCACCACCAGGCCCCACTCATGTCCCCTATCACCCCCACCCCCCAGCAGTGCAGGGGCAGCCTCCACCAGGCACCCACTAATGTCTCCCACCACCCCCACGCAGTGCAGGGGCAGCCTCCACCAGGCCCCCGCTCATGTCTCCCACCACCCCCACCCACCAGGGACAGCCTCCACCAGGCCCCCACTCTTGTCTCCCACCACCCCCACCCCCAGCAGTGCAGCGGCAGCCTCCACCAGGCCCCCACTCATGTCTCCCACCACCCCCACCCCCCAGCCACCGGGGGCTGCCTCCACCAGGCCCCCACTCATGTCCCCTATCACCCCCACCCCCCAGCAGTGCAGGGGCAGCCTCCACCAGGCCCCCACTCATGTCTCCCACCCCCCAACCCCCCAGCCACCAGGGGCAGCACCACCAGGCCCCCACTCATGTCCCCTATCACCCCCACCCCCCAGCAGTGCAGGGGCAGCCTCCACCAGGCACCCACTAATGTCTCCCACCACCCCCACCCCCTAGCAGTGCAGGGGCAGCCTCCACCAGGCCCCCACTCATGTTCCCTATCACCCCCACCCCCCAGCCACCAGGGGCAGCCTCCACCAGGCCCCCGCTCATGTCTCCCACCACCCCCACCCCCCAGCAGTGCGGGTGCAGCCTCCACCAGGCCCCCACTCATGTCTCCCACCACCCCCACACCCCAGACACCAGGGGCAGCCTCCACCAGGCCCCCACTCATGTCCCCTATCACCCCCACCCCCCAGCAGTGCAGGGGCAGCCTCCACCAGGCCCCCACTCATGTCTCCCACCACCCCACCCCCCAGCACTGTGGGGCACCTGCCAGCAGGCCCCCCCACTCATGTCCCCCTGCACCCAGGTCCTCACAATCCCCAATCATGTGCGTTATGGTCAGCCTCCACAGCCCTACCAAGTAACCCATTCACCCACATGGAAATGGAAATTACATGTTACACCCCCAATGTTCATAAAGCAAATGAACCCATGTCCGTCACACACAATGGTTGCAATTGAATGGGAAAACACCCAACATGACATGCATGAAACCAATGAGATGATACCACACAGTGAACTATGAAAACCGAATTGTATTAAAAAAAATTGAATGCAAATGAAATGAAACAAACTACAATGGCAATAAAAAAAGATAAGCTGCATGTCCGTCAAAAAAAATTAAAACTACAAATCCAAATTCAAAAAAATGTTGTCCAAAGTCACATTAAAAATAAAATCAATCCGAGAGAGAAAAATAAATGCAAAGACCATTGCTCCATGGTGAATAAATAAAAACAAAAAAAATAAAACAATCCAATGAAGAACTATGTACAAAACATCCAAGGGTCCATGAGCCCAACTGAACAAAGGAAACCTACAAAAAACCCTAACTAAAATGCAACTATATACAAAAAGTGGAGCAGTGTCCGTCGACTCCAAATCATAAGAAGAAACAAAGGAAACCTAAAACTAAACTATATACAAAGGCGGCGGGCAAGTCCAGCGGCTCACTCCGTGGTGTTCCGGGCAAGGGCATCATCAAACTCCTCTTCGATGTCCCTGAGGCGGTCCTGTTCCATGGCCCCGAGGGTCCGCAGGGATGACGCCATCTGCTCCTCCAACCCCCTGCGGATTGTCTCGAGGCACTCGGCCCGCCTCAGGGCCCTCCGCATGGAGTTCTCCGCCCTGACCATCATGAGCCACGCCTCTTCCGCCCGCCGCCGCTCCGCACCTATCTGCTGGCCCAACCGCAGCCACACGGAAGACACTTCCCGTCCTGGGTCCTCCTGCCCTCCGGCCGATGCCTGCCCCTCCGATGTTGATGGCCCCGAGCCATGATGCCTCCCACGTTGACTCTGCTGCTGCCTCCGACACAACTTCCTCTGCCAGCACAACGGCATCCAGGCTGATGGAATCCACCGACGCCGTCGTGCACGTGCCCTGCCTGATGATGCCGGCACATCCTCCATCTGCTGGGGTACAGTTGCTGTGGTGTCCACCCCTGCTGGACCTCCGACTCCCGACTGTGGCAGGGATGGGATCCCCACTGAGCTGGCTGCATTGGTCAGGGCAGGTCCACAGGGGGCCCTGGTGGCATCTGTGCCGGAAGACGGCAAGGAGAACGACCGGCGTATAGCCTCCACAGAGGAGGAGAGGGCCGCCAGATTGGCCGACACATGCAGGAAACCCCTGAACATGGAAGATCCCAATTGGGCCACGTCGGCACGGTGCTCTTCGTGATGACGTGCATGCTCCTCCCGGGAAGCACGCACGTCATCACGAATTGCACCCGCGCGCATCGCGACCCCAATCAGGACCTTCTCCATACGGCCACAGGTCCCCTCGTCCACAGGTGGAGGGGAGTCAGGTGACATGGACATCCCCTCTACCTGCGGACGGGCCTGGGACGGGGCATCCCTGCTGGTGCATGGTGGTGCACTCACAGGGTCAGGGACAGTGACATGCACAGGACCCTCCACGGTGACCTGTGATGCCTCCTGCCCCTGCCCCTGGACTGCACCACTTGCACCAGCAGGGATGCCCCCACCAGGCCCCATGTGCGCCTCAGTGGTGGCCTCCTCCTCCTCTGTGGAAACCACCAACCTGGATGACTCCTCACCGTCGTCTGCCGTAGCAGGCCCCTGTGGGGGCTCACCCACCCCTTCCGCTGCAGCCGTGGGGGCATCCCCGCCGCCTTGCTCCACAGCGCCGTCTCCGCCCTCTTCTTCACTAGCCGCTGCGTAGAGGGAGACATAGAACACAAGCATCAGGGTACTGTACAATGGTCCCCTAGACAGGAAGCAATAGCAGATGAATACCACTGTCAAAGTACACTTCCATCATGTTCCTCCACAACACATGGGTCAGTCCAGGCAAAACACACACAGTAACAGGCATGGTGCATGCCATGGACATTTCCATACATGTCCAATGGACTCTTGAAACATACAATGATATGGAACTCACATGCATCATGGGTCATGCCTATCACATGCACACACTTCACCACAGTCACATCCATCTGGCCTCATACACCCCAAACACAGCGGATACAAGGATAACTAGGCTGCATCAGTGAATCTGTGCATTGTCACAGACATGTGTCATGCATCCATGGCATTCACAAGTCACAGAC
Organism: Ambystoma mexicanum; assembly: GCF_040938575.1. NCBI lineage: Eukaryota > Metazoa > Chordata > Amphibia > Caudata > Ambystomatidae > Ambystoma > Ambystoma mexicanum. Next base: position 933,374,059 of record NC_090936.1, read on the forward strand.
ACACAGGTCAGGCACACAGACATGGCTAGCATATATGTACCTGGCATCAGCACCCATCCCTCACCCCCACCCATGTCCAGGAACAGAGACTGGCATGTTCTCATGTGTAAAATCTGCATAGGGCTCCCCATGTCGCATTTAAACACATGCAACGACCATGTGGTTCACACATCACTGGTCGCACATGCATTACCATGATGTCCCTGCACACATACATGCGTACATGGCCTATGTCACACATACAGGCAAGTATCAGACAACCAGCACACCGCAACATGCCCTGTCTCACACAGCAATGCTTGGCCACTTACCGCTCAACTCCAGACGGGTCCCCCTTTCAAGGATCTGGGCGTGGAGCGCTGGGCGTACGCGTTCCAGGACCCTCATCTGGATGGAACTCATGCGGCCCCGGCCCCCCTCCACGAGGCGCCGGGCCTTCACGAGGGTCCTGGACCTCAAGTCCTCCCAGCGCTTCTTGATCTTCTGGACGTTGCGGGTTGCCACCCCCTCCGCGTTGATGGCAACCACACAGTCGGCCCAGATTCTCTCCCGTCCTTCCTTGCTGGCGCGGGACGATCCAAAGAGGGCATCATACTGCCCCAGGACATGCTCCACCAGGACACCAACTTCGGTGGCAGTGAAGCTGGTGCCCCTCTGGCCTGGGGTTGCCACTGGTGCCAGATGTCGAAGTGCCCGACATGGCAACCCCAGAGGCAGGAGTGGGTGGGCAACTGGGTCCTGGGGCTGGGCCGTGGAGCGATGTTATCCCAGTCGGGAGTCTTCTGTTCCAGCAGGGGTGGACACAGCAACTGGACCCCTGCAGATGGCTGATGTGCAGGCACCAAATGGCAGGGCACGGTGGCAGCAGGCAGGCAGGCAGGCAGGCAGCAGTAGATGGCACGTGGGAGGCTGCTCGGGGCACTGGGGGGCAGTAATTCGGCCTTCTGGGCAGGAGGGTGGTCTTCCGTGTGTTTTTTCGCGTGGCCAGCTTGATACGGAGTGATTTGGCACATGAAAATCCTGCACGTCAGCGTGAAATTCGAGGAAAGGCCCTTAGCGCGTAAGCACGTCAGCACGCATACGTGATTCTATTGGACCAAAGGCCCTCAGCGCGTAAGCGCGTCTGTGACGTGACCCACATGGGTGTTTCCCTCATAGCACGTGATGACGGAGCACATGTGGAAAGACTGCACGTCAGAGTGTCATCGCGTGTAATTGGACAAAGGTCCACGTACACGCGATTGGCCTATGTATGTGTATTTCAGGGGTGCGCGGGCACTTAGACACGCGAGTACATCAGCGCACGTGTATTCCGGGGTGCGCGGGAATTTCCACACGCTATTGGCCTGGGTACGTGGATTTCAGGGGTGCGCGGGCACTTACACACGCGAGTACATCAGCGCACGTGTATTCCGGGGTGCGCTGGAATTTCCACACGCTATTGGCCTGGCTACGTGGATTTCAGGGGTGCGCGGGAAGTTTCACACGCTTGCCTACAACACGCGCAAAGAAACACGTATGCCAGTAGGAAGCAGGCATACGTCGACCCGCGATGCATAAATTTGCGCGCAAAAAAACTAACAAGCTCAGATGCCAGGATGAATATACCCTTCCTAGCAGCAGTGGCCGTGGGCTACCAAAGGAGGAGGAGGAGGATAGTCAGGCCCAGAATTTTCACACCCAGAACCAGCTTTTTTGGGATGCCTGATGACCAGGTGTATGGGAGGTACAGGTTTCCACCACACATAATACTGGACCTGGTGAGTGAGTGGGAGGATGACCTCACATCACCCACCCTGTGCTCCCAAGCACTCAGCCCCCTAGAGAAGGTCCTCAATGTACTGCACTTCTTAGCACTTCTGCACTGCACTTCTTAGCACTTCTTAGCCACTGGATCATTTCAGCGGACAAGTGCCATAGTGGGTGGGGTGTCACAGGCCACGCAGTCACGCTGCCTACACCAGGTCTTGAACATCATCACTGCACGCCCATCAGTCCGCAGGCACATATACCTGCCCAGAACACCTGCAGAAAGGCATGCTGCCACCCTGGATTTGTACGGTGTGGCACGATTCCCCAAAGTGCTAGGTGCCATCGACTGCACCCATGTGGCTCTACGTCCCCCCAGGGCATCTGAGCACATCTATAGGAACCGCAAGCACTGGCATTCCATCAACGTGCAGGTAGTATGTAATGCCAAGGGAATCATCACCTCAGTATATGCCAACTATCCCGGGTCCACCCACGACAGCTTCATTTACCAAATGTCCACCCTAAGCCGGGACCTAGAAACTGGGCGGCATGGCGATACATGGCTGCTTGGTGAGTATGAATGCCACTGCACATGCATGCATGTCAGATACTGAGCAAGGTCACAACCCCACCAATGATACCCATCACCACCTCCACAGGGGACAGTGCCTACCCTCTCAGCCCCCACATGATGACGCCAATTCGGAACCCCACCACGCCACCCGAGGTAAGGTATAACACAGCCCACATTGCAACCCGGGGCATAGTGGAGCGCACATTCGGAGTGCTTAAGTCACGCTTTCGCTCCCTTGACCGTTCTGACGGGCAGCTGTTATACGCTCCCCCAGTAGTGTGCATGATCATAGTGGCAGCATGTGTCCTGCACAACGTTGCAACACGCCGGGGCCTGGCCGTGGACATGGTGGTGCCCCACATCCCCAACCACATGCACGCCCGCTGTGCATGGGAGGGGAAAGGGCACGGGGTGAGGCAGCCCGTACACAGCTAGTGGCTAATTACTTCACATAGAAATCACACCCCTGTGGAGTGCACACTGCCCTGGCACATACCATCTGACAATCAATGATGCCTCAACCTGACAATGATCCTGAATGTCTGGAGAATCAACCGTCAAAACCATATCAGCCTGAGATTGTTCACCTGGAAGTGTTACAATGTGTGCATCCCTACCTACACAGACACCACCAATGCAGTTTCGTGAAAAAACACATTCATGCAGCTAAAATGAATACCCACTTGCAAAATGCAACATGAGGACAGTGCCATGTCACCCAACCCATCCCCAGCACCGCCACACGACACACCATGCCATGTCATGCTATGTGCGGGTAAACAAAGTAATCCCCACAACATGACACAAGTGTCACAAAGTACAGTGTCCCTAATTGAAACTCGCGACACCTGAAACGCTCACAGTAATGCAGGACCAACAAGACACTTGAGCAGGTATTTTGCAATAACACTTATCAGCTACTGACCCTCAAAACTACCATTAACATGACATTACGAATGTAAGAAATTAGTAGTCTCACCACCTGGAAATGCATGCACTCCCACCACTTCCAACTGTACAGTGTTGCCGCCATGTAGAGTTGTAGGTGCACTGCTGCCAACATGGACTCCATCTCCAAAGTAGAGGGCCTTGTGTAGACATGAGGAAAGGACCTGCAAATTAGGAGGTAGACATGGATGATGATTTACACATCTATGCAACATGCAGTGTACAACACAACAGCAATATGCACTAGGAATGTATACACAGTATTGACTAGACTACCTACACATGTAGTGGGAGTCCAATGTCACTATGTACGTCAATGTCACTTGGGCACACCCTTTGCAAGCCCATGGAAACGGGAAGCAGGAGGGGTGTGTGTGACAAAAACCCAAGCATCTGAACCAAATACATGACAAGCCTGCATGTGCCCAGCCACAATGCAGCGTATGCCCACGGGAGCCACACAAGGCAACACACTGTCCCAAAAAACAAAAAAAACAAAAAAAATCAAAAATGGCCATTAATGGGCCCCGGGGGGGTTGGGGAGGCCACCCAAGAGGTCCGAGGACAGGGTGCACACCAAAACCCACCTGTGTGGATCTTGCAAAAAAAAAACACCTCCATGGGCTCATGGCCCACACAGCTACCCTATTGTGGGAGTATCACTGCTGTTGCTATTCTCACCCTGTGCAGCTGCATCCTGAGGTGGTGGCACTATGGGAGGCAGCCCACGCAAGGCCCTAGTCTGTTCCTCCATGGCTGCAAGCATGCGGGTGTGGTAGGTCTCGTTCTACAGGATGAGTGTGCGGAGGTCCCCATGCAACAACTCACGGGATGCCCGGACCTCCGCCCTAGTTGCCTGCATCTCAGCTGAGAGCGTACGGGTGAGACGCTCCAGCTGCTGTTCTGTCCTTCGATTTGTTGAAGCCTCAAGCTCAACAAGAGTCGTCCTGAGGTGAAGGAGTTCCAGCCTCAGGGCTTCCCTGTGGCCCTGGGACTCTATGGAGATGGCTTCCTGCAGAGTCGCCAGTGCCGCCCGCCTGTCCCTGTTGGACGCCAACATGTCCTCCCTGTGTGACTGGCAGATGGAGTCGGTTGCCTGCTGTAGTCGCTCCATCAGCCTTTCGGGGGGGACAATGGAAGTGGCCACCCTATCCATGGCCTGAGCCATCATCTCTGATGATGCTGCCTGTTGGGTTGCCATACCGTAAATGGATTGCTCCCATGCAGTATTGCCAGGTGGCGTACGGCCACCACGTCGGCGGGCACCACACCTGTCTGGGGCAAGCCGAACTGTGCCTTGCTGTGCCGGCACTGCCTGAGGCTGCAGGACTGCATTCCCCCTCTGATCTGCTGGCCCAGGAACAGGATCAGATGTCGCGGAGTGTGACCCTGCACCCGTAACCACCAAAGGTGTACCTGCCAACACTGACATCCCCATTGAGGGTTCAAACCCTGGCGCAGGTGGGTCAGACAGAACAGAATCCCTCCCAGGAACACTCACCTGCAACGGCACGTAGGTCTCATCATCCGAATCAACACCTGAGTACAGCTCGGGGGAGGGGCAGCCAGAGACACCCCTTGAGAGCACGACCTGCAGCAGTTGTGGGTTCTCACCCACCACCACACCACGTCCCTCACTGGTGGTCGGTCAGCCCTCAGACCCCTCCTGGGTCTGCACCATCTCCACAACCCCAGCAGTATCAGGTGCGTCTTCCCCTGCAAAGACATAAAAGAAAACAAATGGAAACAGGCATTAGCACCATGGCACACAATGAGGGCTGAGAAGCAACAGAACCAGTACTTGATTGACACATGTCCCACATGACTAAAACCCTCCCATGCATGCAACCTCACTGCGTATCAAGGGGAGGCAAATGGCACACATTGATGACACCAAGATGGAAGATGAACAGATTTGCTGCATGGTGCCTAGCAGTGGCATCACACATTGGCCTGTGATTGCCAGGTGAAATACACATGCCATCACACAGATGGCATGTACCATTGCTATTGAGTGAAGATGGAGAGGAGGGCAGCACTTATTCATTCAGTCCAGTTCCCTCATGTAATAGCTTTTCTAATTCAAACAGGTCTGATTTTTCACCTGGAGCTGCCAGTCCAAAATGGTCGGATTGCACAGGGACATGTGTAAACAAATGATATCCAGGTAACAAAGTCACTCCACTTTACCATAGCCATGTCAGACATGTGACTAGAGGACTGAGAAATGCCTAGTAAAAGTGGTGGAATGCAAACAATCTGCCTGAATGAACAGAGAAAAATAAGCAACAATGTTGTGGCAAGGTGACACTTCAAGGGCAACTGGCGTGCTGTTGGGCTAGATGTCTACTGTTGGCAGAAGGGATACTGCTATGGCCAAATGCTGCTGCGCAGAATGTATTGCATGAAGCACATGGGTGACCCAAACAACTCAGGCGCACACACCCTCACCTGGCACACAAACAGAAGCCCTCACACACACACCATGCACATGGATGACACGCACATGCATGTGCACTCACCGGACAATGCCTCATAATCTGGCAAATCTCCCACGCCTTGGATCTGTTCCTCCGTGACGTAGGTCCCAGCGACTGACTCATGTGGAGTGAGTGCCATGTCTTCTACTGGAGACCCACCTCCAGTCACTAGAGTTGCGGCATGACTTGAGGCCAGCTTATTCTTTGCCCTGCGCTTTAGGTCAGTCCAGCGCTTATAGCAATCATTGGCTGTGCGCCTCACGATTCCAAGGGCACTTACTATGTCCGCAACGGTCTGCCAGTGTGCCTGGCGTTGTGCAGGTGTGGTCTTGGATCCTGCAACAATGACAATTTCGTTATCATGTGCGGACACATACTCGACAAGTGCATTCAGTTCGGCATCCGTGAAGCTGGGCTTCCTCGACGGGCCGGACTGTGTAGCCGTGTCTGGGGCATCAGCCTGTGCCGGACGAGCACTCTTCCTCTTCCGCTTGGAAGGTGGTGGTGATCCTGAGTGTCCTACGCCGCTCTGGACACTAGGGGCAGGAGCCCTGGTGGACTCTGTATCAGGAGTGTGGGATTGCACACTCAGCATGGGAGTTGGTGCAGGCATTGGCTCAAGTGTAATGGTGTCAGGGGGAATGTCAGCAGGATGGACTAGGACCGACACTGTCCTGGCTGGGTGTGTGAGAGCTGGGGTGGATGGAGCCGCAGCTGCCCCTGCAGCCTCTCCACCCTGCCTACTTGGGGCAGCAGATGACCTTGCTGCCCCTGATCCACGTGGCTTGATGACATCAACGTGCACCAGCGCACGTGTCATAGGCCTGCTGACCTGGAAGTCAGCCATGGAGTCAGCCAGGTCTGGTGCCACAATGGGCTGGTCCAACAAGGGCTGAGCATGGATGGTGTCAGCCACATCAGGGTCAGGGAGGGGGAGTGGCGGTCATAGCAAAAGAAGCATTACATCTATTTAAAGCTAACTTTGAATGTACGGGATGTGAGTCCATCCAATTAAAACTGACCTATACACCCAATAATTGTCTTAACATTGTCGTGGTTTATAGGCCCCCAGGACTAACCTCAGACTTTCAAAATGAGGTAATCAGTCAAACTAATAAATTAACCTCAGCAAACTCCGCCACCATACTAGTGGGCGACATGAATAGGTGGAGGGGTGACCCGGCGGATAAAGAGGCATTGGCACTAGAAAAAGCCCTGAATAACACAGGTTTCTATGTTGTTAATAATGACCCGACCACACCACAAGGGAACCAGCTGGACTGGGTGTGTACCAATAACGTACAATCAGAACAGGTCTCTACTGAGCCGTGCATCTGGTCCGATCACAGTCTGGTTACCCTGGAACTAAAATTAGACCCCCCACCCCAAAGAAAAGAAAACCCACATATCGGAATTCAGAGCAGAAATGTTAAGAATCTAGGGCCAGAAGTTCTGGCACCGTGCTTACAGCAAGTCCTGAATTCACTTTCAGAAAATGATAGCTGTGAGACCATGCTAGAGAAATACACCTCCGGCCTGCAAAAATTAGTGGACAAGTATGCCCCACTTAAAAATAAGCTAGTCAGAAAAAACAACAATCACTGCAAATGGTACAATGATGAAATAAACATATTGAAACAAGAGAAACGGGCCAAAGAAAGAACTTGGCTGCAGAACCAATCACTAGAGAATAGAGTGGACTGGAAACGAAAGGACCTAGAGTATAGAAAGGCAATCAAAAATGCCAAACTCAATTATTACAACAGAGAAATAGAGTCAGCTGCTAATTCAACGAGTAAACTCTTCGATATCCTTAAGACAATTGAAAAGCCAAAAGCACTCTCAGTACCACATAATCCATCTAAAGAAGACTGCGAGAAAGTACAAGAAGCCTTTGCAGCTAAAATCTTAAAAGCTAGAACTAATATAATTCAAGCAAGGGAATCCACGAGCACGGAAACTTGCCCCACAGCAGAGCCCAAATCAGGTAATAGGGACAGTTTTCAGTTCAAAGCTATAACAGAGGAAGTTTTCTGCCAGGTATTAGCCAAAATGAAACCTACTTCATGCGCTGAGAACATCCTGCCCACAAAAATCATCCTGGATAATAAAGAAATTTTTGCACCAGCTCTCACTAAAATAATTAACACCTCGTTTTCCGAAGGGAAAATTCCCAACAGCATTAAAAAAGTTACAATAACCCCGCTGGTCAAAAAACCGGGCCTAGATCCGAAGGACCCTAGCAATTTACGGCCAATAACAAACTCCAATTTTGTTTTGAAGATTCTAGACAAAATTGCCACTAATCAGCTACAACAACATGTTGAAGCACAGGGGTTGCTACACATACAGCAATCGGGCTTTAGAACAGCCCACAGCACAGAATCAGCTATGCTTGACCTACAAACCCACATGCTAGAGCTGATAGAACGGGGCAAGTCTGGGATGCTCATGCTACTAGATCTTAGTGCTGCTTTCGACCTAGTGGACCATCAACTACTACAAAAGGCCCTAGACAAAACCATCGGCTGCTCTCCAACAGCATTGGCCTGGATAGCTTCCTTCTTAAGTGATAGGAGAGCACGCATTCACTGGGGAGACACTTTCTCAGAAGCAGCTCTCATCCTATTTGGAGTACCGCAGGGAGCCAGTCTGTCCCCTCTGCTTTTTAATATTTACATGCGCAGTTTGTGTGAGTTATTGGAAAACATTGGTGTGTTCTTCACCAACTACGCCGATGATACGCAGCTGGTCTTTGAAATGACGGGAGACTACACACTAGACAGTGCAAAAGTAGAAGAGGTATATAAAACCATTGATATCTGGATGCAGAAGCATTGGATGTGCCTCAACAACAGCAAGACTGAGCTCATGATTTTTGGAGCTCAGCATGCCAGAATCAAACTAGGCGATCAATACGAGGCTTTTAGCATAAAAGATGCCAAAATTCCAGTACTACCCCAAGTTAAAACACTTGGGATGGTGGTAGAAGCCTCAGTAGGGGCCGAATCGCAAGTCAACTATCTACACAAAAATAATTCTTATTACTTGCGCCTGCTGAGAGCCATCAGACCCTACTTAAGTGAAGCAAATGCGGCTAACATCGCAAGAGCGGTCATTCTATCCCGTCTTGACTATGGAAATGCACTATTAGTGGGGGCCACCAAGAAAGAGTTGCATCGTTGTCAGGTCATCCAAAATGAGGCAGTCCGTATTGTTAAGGAAATCAAATTTGGAAACCATATTTCGGAGGCAAGGAAAGATCTTCACTGGCTCAGAATCAAAGAAAGAGTCCACTTTAAGGCCATGATGATCGTGCATAGATGCCTATTTGGCACGGCGCCAGGATACCTAAAAAAGAAATTTGCACCTTATACACCTAAAAGAAACCTGAGATCAGCCGACACAGGCCTCTTGGCCATCCCCAGGGTGAAACGAGCAGCAGGGGGGGGCCGAGCCTTCCCATTCATGGCAGCCAAATTTTGGAACAACCTCCCAGGGAATCTTAGAGTAGAAGGAAATTACGGCAATTTCAGGAAACTTCTAAAAACATACCTCTTCCAATAACCCCCAGGGATTTCAGTACCTCTCACTGGTATCTCGACCCTTCCAGCGTTCGACAAGACTCCTTTCTCAGATGTTCTCCGCGCCCTGATGCCTGCGGGCTGTCGGCGCGTTATAAACACATAGACATAGACATAGACATAGACCCTCAACCAGGGTTGGGCGGGGGGGATTATGGGTGCCCTTGACTGGTCCTCCACACATGGGGGGACAGGGTCACCCTGCAAGTAAAGACCACGTCCCCTACCGGATCCACCACGGCCACCACTTGTGGCTCGTCCACCTTTGCCACCCTTACGGATTCCTCGCCTCCCAACCATGGCACTGATGTTAATGTGCGTATGGGAGTGGCTGTAAACTATTGTCCTGGGCAATTGGGGGTCAAAGGGGTTGGGTACCAGATGGTAATCGTACCCTAGTGCTCTAGCAAGGCTGAATGTGACCCCTGGGGAAAGATGACGGGTCACGCAACGCACAGGAAGCCCAAAAAAGGGAGATAACGTGCACGCAACCCCTCCTAGACCACGTGTGCGGAAAAATAAACCTGCACTACGCTGTGGCACCCAGTAACACAAGAATGAACGTATGCGTGTCACACGCAGCCTAGAATGACCTCTGAAGGGGTAGGCTACACACGGGGCAAGCACAGATGTTAGATACGTGCGTGACTCACCGTCTGCCAGGTAAAAGAGCATGAAAAAGAAGCGCGTGTGTGCGTTGGCAACACCCCCGCCAAAATAAGAATTGTATGCTGTCTGAGGAGACAGGACAACAGTAGAAGGGAACGCTGTTTGAGGGAACAGGCCCAGGAAAACCAGAAAAAGAGAAAAAAGAGAAAAAGCTGTCAGAGGTAACAGGGAGTACGAACTTGAAACGCCGTGAAGTAAATCGCGTGTGAAACGACAAGAAGTACAGATTTCACCCACTCGCTCTCCACGAAAAGCACGTACAAGGAAATGGTGTTCTACACGTACCTTTTATGCAGGCCCACACGTCCAGCGTCACTTCCGCGTGTACGCGCTAGGGCCATTTCCACCAATTACACGCTTTGTCACTTCTGCGTGTACGCGCTAGGGCCATTTCCACCAATTACACGCTTTGTCACTTCCGCGTGTACGCGCTAAGGCCATTTTCACCAATTACACGCTTTGACACTCGGACGTGTCTTTCATTTTTTTAACACGCAACATTTCAAACGTGTGCCATATTCAACGTGCACGTGACTTCATAGACGCGCATACGCTGGTGGCCTTTGGGCCAATGAATGTACAGACATGTGCTGACACGCTTACGCGCTAAGGGCCTTTCCTCGAATTACACGCAGACGTGCTGGATTTTCACGTGCAAAATGACTCCGTATCAAGCTGGCCACGCGTTCACACACGGAAGACCACGCTCCTGCCCAGAAGGCCGAATTACTGCCCCCCAGAGCCCTGAGCACGCTTCCACCTGCCATCTGCTGCTGCCTGACTGCCTGCTGCCCACGTGCCCTGACATTTGCTGCCTGCACATCAGCCAGGGGTGCTGTTGCTGTGACCACCCCTGCTGGAACCGAAGACTCCTGACTGCTTTTCCATCGCCCCACAGCCCAGCCCCAGGACCCAGTTGCCCACCCACTCCTGCATCTGGGGTTGCCATGTCGGGCACTGCAACATCTGGCACCAGTGGCAACCCCCGGCCAAGGAGGCAGAGGGGCACCAGCTTCACTGCCACCGAAGTTGGTGTCCTGGTGGAGCATGTCCTGGGGCAGTATGATGCACTCTTCGGAAGGTTGCGCGCCGACAAGGAAGGACGGACTCGGATCTGGATGGACATCGTGACTGCCATCAACGCGGAGGAGGTGGCAGTCCGCGACTACGAACGTGTCAGGAAGCGCTGGGAGGACTTCAGGTCCAGGACCCTCAACAAGGCCCGGCGCCTCCTGAAGGCAGCGGATGCTAAGGGGCGCCGGGGCCACTTGTCGGAAGATCAGATGAGGGTCCTGGAATGCATATCCCCAGCGCTCCACGTCCAGGTCCTTGAGAGGCAGACCCGTCTGGAGTCGAGCGGTAAGTGTACATGCATACTGATTGTAAGCTGTGCGTGTGGTGTGCCAGGAATGTGCAGGTTGAACATGTATTTTTATGTGGGCAAGTAGGGGGGGGTGTACAGGGCCGTGAGGGTGACACATGCGAGGGGTCTCATGTGTGACACATGGATGGTGCTTTTGTGTGTGGGCTTGCATGGCACAGGATGTGGAGGAATGATTGTCAGGTGTGACATGGATGTCGATCGGAACACTGCGACAGTTGGCGGAGGTGTACACATGCATGCAAGTTTGGTGGTGTGTGTGCATGTGTAGTGTACTCCCTATGTTGCATGTGATGTGTGGATGACCTTTGGCTGCTCATGCTGTTGTATGTGAATGGATGGTGCTGGCTGTTGCAATATGGCTGTGGTATGGCTCATGTGTGCAAGTTGAAATGACATGTGTGTTGGGGATTGTGATGCCATGTCTGTGGTTTACCAATGCCACTCATGTATAACTGTCATGTGTGTATGAGTCCATTGTACAGTGCCCTGATGCCTGTGTTTTCTTTCTCCCTGTCTGCAGCGTCAACTGATGAAGAGGGCGGAGAAGGTGATGTGGAGCACAGCGGCAGGGGTCGCACCACCAGCCGTAGACGCAAGGCCCGGATCCCTTCCCAGGTTCTGATCTCGTCGGGGAGTGAGGAGTCCGGTGCCGTGTCCCAGGCCGCAGCTGCCGAGGGGAGGTCCAAGAGGCGGAGGTTGGAGTTGGACTCTTCAGCAGCAGAAGGGGCAGCTGGGACCCCACAGGGCCCAACGGAGGAAGATGGCACAGAGTCATCCAGGTTGGTGGGGGGTTTGGAGGAGGATGAGGCTGTGCAAGCGACAGAGGCGGGGTCTGGAGGTGGGGATTCCACTGGTGCTAGTGGTGCAGTGCAGGATCACGGACAGGAGGCAGCACAGGCCGCCGCGGAGGTGCCTGTGTGCAATCCTGTCCCTGCTCCTGTCACTGCATCAACTTGCACCAGCGGGGATGCCTACCTCCAGACCCGTTCTCAGGGAGGGGATTGGCTTACAACACCTGGCCTTCCTCTCCCTGCGGATGTGGCTATCCTGCACCAGGTTGAGCCTGTCCAGGGTGGGGTGGCGTTGCGTCAACGGGGCATGCGAGCTGACTTGCAGTCTTTTCATGATGAGTCTGCACGTCTTCTCGCATGGCTCATTGACCGCGTTGACCCACTGGGACAGCTCACTAGAGCTGGATTCCTCTGTTTCCTGGACCTTGTTCCGATCCCCTCCTCCACAGAACCCCCTATGCCCCAGTCGTCCTCCATGCCCATCTTCCCACCCATGTGTCACCTGGGTGCCCTGTGGAGCTGCCTCTGACCGTGCGGCCAGGCTGGTGGACAACAGATCCCTGCCACAGTCGGGAGTCGGACGTCCAGCAGGGGTGGCCACATCAACGACTGCACCCCAGCTGGAGGAGGATGTGCAGGCACCATCGGACAGGGCACATGGACAGGAGCAGCTGCAGCAGCAGGAGGCTGTAGGTGGGAGCCACGATAGCTCGGGGCCTTCAACATCGGAGGGGCAGGCATCGGCCGGAGGGGCAGGAGGACCCTGGACGGGAAGTGTCTTCCGTGTGGCAGCGGTTGGGCCACGCCATAGATGCGGAGCGGCAGCGGGCGGAAGAGGCGCGGCTCACGATGGTCAGGGCGGAGAACTCCATGCGGAGGGCCCTGAGGCGGGCCGAGTGCCTCGAGGCAATCCGCAGGGAGTTGGAGGTGAACATGTCGGCGTCCCTGTGGACCCTCGGGGCCATGGAACAGGACGGCCTCCGGGACATAGACGAGGAGTTCGATGATGCCCTGGCCCGGAACACCACCGAGTGAGCCGCTGGACTGGCCCGCCGCCATTGTATATAGTTATTTAGTGATAGGTTTCCTTGATAGTTTATTTTTATTTGGAGTCAACGGACACTGCTCCACCTTTTGTATATAGTTCCATTTTAGATAGGTTTTTTGGTAGGTTTCATTTCTTCTGTTGGGATGATGGACCCTGAATACTTTGTACATTGTTGGACTTTGCATTTGGATATTTTTTTTACTATGAATATTTTTTTCCATGGAGCAATGGTTTTCTATTTTTTTTTCCTTTCATTTCCTTTTTATGGACTTGAACTTTGGAAGAAATTTTTTTGGATTATCATTTATTGATTTTAATTTGAAAAGGGACAGCCAGCTTAATTTTGTTTTTTTTTTACTTGTGTATTTTGTTTAATTTTGATTGCCGTTACTGTTGTTTTTAATACATTATTTTGATTTTTTCATTCTTCAATGTGTGGTTTCATCTCATTGTTTTCATGCATGTCATGATATGGGTTTTCAGGTTCACTTGCAACCATTGTGTGTGTGTGAGACACATGTGTTCATTTACATTCTTTCCATTTGAGTAGTATCATGGGCGCATGTAATACTTGGTTGTGTCTTTGGGCTGTGGTGGCTGGCCATGAGGCCGATGCTTGAGGATTGTCAGGGCCTGTGGGCAGGGGGACATGAGTGGGGGCCTGGTGGAGGTTGCCCCTGCACTGCTGGGGGGTGGGGGTGGTGGTAGACATGGGTGGGAGCCTGGTGGGGGCTGCCCATGGTGGCTGGGGGCGGGGGTGGTGGGAGACATGAGTGGGGACCTGGTGGAGGCTGCCCCACAGTGCTGGGGGTGGGGTGGGTGGGAGACTTGAGTGGGGGCCTGATGGAGGCTGCCCCTGCACTGCTGGGGGGTGGGGGTGGTGGTAAACATGGGTGGGAGCCTGGTGGAGGCTGCCCCTGCATTGCTGGGGGGTGGGGGTGGTGGTAGACATGGGTGGGGCCCTGGTGGAGGCTGCCCATGGTGGCTGGGGGTGGGGGTGGTGGGAGACATGAGTGGGGGCCTGGTGGAGGCTGCCCCTGCACTGCTGGGGGTGGGGGTGGTGGTAGACATGGGTGGGAGCCTGGTGGGGGCTGCCCATGGTGATTGGGGGGTGGGGGTGGTGGGAGACATGAGTGGGGGCCTGGTGGAGGCTGCCCCTGCACTACTGGGGGTGGGGGTGGGTGGGAAACATGAGTGGCGGCCTGGTCGAGGCTGCCCCTGCACTGCTGGGGAGTGGGGGTGGTGGTAGACATGGGTGGGAGCCTGGTGGAGGGTGCCCCACAGTGCTGGGGGGTGGGGTGGGTGGGAGACATGAGTGGGGGCCTGGTGGAGGCTGCCCCTGCACTGCTGGGGGGTGGGGGTGGTGGTAGACATGGGTGGGAGCCTGGTAGAGGCTGCCCCTGCACTGCTGGGGGGTGGGGGTGGTGGTAGACATGGGTGGGAGCCTGGTGGAGGGTGCCCCACAGTGCTGGGGGGTGGGGTGGGTGTTTGACATGAGTGGGGGCCTGGTGGAGGCTGCCCCTGCACTGCTGGGGGGTGGGGGTGGTGGTAGACATGGGTGGGAGCCTGGTGGAGGCTGCCTCTGCACTGCTGGGGGGTGGGGGTGGTGGTAGACATATGTGGGAGCCTGGTGGAGGCTGCCCCTGCACTGCTGGGGGGTGGGGGTGGTGGTAGACATGGGTAGGGCCCTGGTGGAGGCTGCCCATGGTGGCTGGGGGGTGGGGGTGGTGGGAGACATGAGTGGGGGCCTGGTGGAGGCTGCCCCACAGGGCTGGGGTTTGGGGTGGGTGGGAGACTTGAGTGGGGGCCTGGTGGAAGCTGCCCCTGCACTGCTGGGGGGTGGGGGTGGTGGTAGACATGGATGGGAGCCTGGTGGAGGCTGCCCCTGCACTGCTGGGGGGTGGGGGTGGTGGTAGACATGGGTGGGGCCCTGGTGGAGGCTGCCCATGGTGGCTGAGGGTGTGGGTGGTGGGAGACATGAGTGGGGGCCTGGTGGAGGCTGCCCCTGCACTGCTGGGGGGTGGGGGTGGTGGTAGACATGGGTGGGAGCCTGGTGGGGGCTGCCCATGGTGGCTGGGGGGTGGGGGGGGTGGGAGACATGAGTGGGGGCCTGGTGGAGGCTGCCTTTGCACTGCTGGGGGGTGGGGGTGGTGGTAGACATGGGTGGGAGCCTGGTGGGGGCTGCCCCACAGTGCTGGGGGGTGGGGTGGGTGGGAGACTTGAGTGGGGGCCTGGTGGAGGCTGCCCCTGCACTGCTGGGGGGTGGGGGGTGGTAGACATGGGTGGGAGCCTGGTGGAGGCTGCCCCTGCACTGCTGGGGGGTGGGGGTGGTGATAGACATGGGTGGGGCCCTGGTGGAGGCTGCCCATGGTGGCTGGGGGGTGGGGGTGGTGGGAGACATGAGTGGGGGCCTGGTGGAGGCTGCCCCTGCACTGCTGGGGCGTGGGGGTGGTGGTAGACATCGGTGGGAGCCTGGTGGGGGCTGCCCATGGTGGCTGGGGGGTGGGGGTGGTGGGAGACATGGGTGGGAGCCTGGTGGGGGCTGCCCCACAGTGCTGGGGGGTGGGGTGGGTGGGAGACTTGAGTGGGGACCTGGTGGAGGCTGCCCCTGCACTGCTGGGGGTGGGGGTGGTGGTAGACATGGGTGGGAGCCTGGTGGAGGCTGCCCCTGCACTGCTGGGGGGTGGGGGTGGTGGTAGACATGGGTGGGGCCCTGGTGGAGGCTGCCCATGGTGGCTGGGGGTGGTGGGAGACATGAGTGGGGGCCTGGTGGAGGCTGCCCCATAGCGCTGGAGGGTGGGGTGGGTGGGAGACATGAGTGGGGGCCTGGTGGAGGCTGCCCCTGCACTGCTGGGGGTGGGGGTGATAGGGGACATGTATGGGGGCCTGGTGGAGGGGGCCCCACACTGCTGGGGGGGGTGGGGGGTGGGAGACATGAGTGGGGGCCTGGTGGAGGCTGCCCCTGCACTGCTGGGGGGTGGGAGTGGTGGTAGACATGGGTGGGAGCCTGGTGGGGGCTGCCCATGGTGGCTGGGGGGTGGGGGTGGTGGGAGACATGAGTGGGGGCCTGGTGGAGGCTGCCCCACAGTGCTGGGGGGTGTGGTGGTGGTAGACATGGGTGTGAGCCTGGTGGGGGCTGCCCATGGTGG
Organism: Ambystoma mexicanum; assembly: GCF_040938575.1. Classification (NCBI taxonomy): domain Eukaryota; kingdom Metazoa; phylum Chordata; class Amphibia; order Caudata; family Ambystomatidae; genus Ambystoma; species Ambystoma mexicanum. The sequence continues at coordinate 933,390,438 of NC_090936.1, forward strand.
CTGGGGGGTGGGGGTGGTGGTAGACATGGGTGGGGCCCTGGTGGAGGCTGCCCATGGTGGCGGAGGGTAGGGGTGGTGGGAGACATGAGTGGGGGCCTGGTGGAGGCTGCCCCTGCACTGCTGGGGGGTGGGGGTGGTGGTAGACATGGGTGGGAGCCTGGTGGGGGCTGCCCATGGTGGCTGGGGGGTGGGGGTGGTGGGAGACATGAGTGGGGGCCTGGTGGAGGCTGCCTTTGCACTGCTGGGGGGTGGGGGTGGTGGTAGACATGGGTGGGAGCCTGGTGGGGGCTGCCCCACAGTTCTGGGGGGTGGGGTGGGTGGGAGACTTGAGTGGGGGCCTGGTGGAGGCTGCCCCTGCACTGCTGGGGGGTTAGGGGGGTGGTAGACATGGGTGGGAGCCTGGTGGAGGCTGCCCCTGCACTGCTGGGGGGTGGGGGTGGTGGTAGACATGGGTGGGGCCCTGGTGGAGGCTGCCCATGGTGGCTGGGGGGTGGGGGTGGTGGGAGACATGAGTGGTGGCCTGGTGGAGGCTGCCCCTGCACTGCTGGGGCGTGGGGGTGGTGGTAGACATCGGTGGGAGCCTGGTGGGGGCTGCCCATGGTGGCTGGGGGGTGGGGGTGGTGGGAGACATGGGTGGGAGCCTGGTGGGGGCTGCCCCACAGTGCTGGGGGGTGGGGTGGGTGGGAGACTTGAGTGGGGGCCTGGTGGAGGCTGCCCCTGCACTGCTGGGGGGTGGGGGTGGTGGTAGACATGGGTGGGAGCCTGGTGGAGGCTGCCCCTGCACTGCTGGGGGGTGGGGGTGGTGGTAGACATGGGTGGGGCCCTGGTGGAGGCTGCCCATGGTGGCTGGGGGGTGGGGGTGGTGGGAGACATGGGTGGGAGCCTGGTGGAGGCTGCCCCATAGCGCTGGAGGGTGGGGTGGGTGGGAGACATGAGTGGGGGCCTGGTGGAGGCTGCCCCTGCACTGCTGGGGGTGGGGGTGATAGGGGACATGTATGGGGGCCTGGTGGAGGGGGCCCCACACTGCTGGGGGGGGGGGTGGGGGGTGGGAGACATGAGTGGGGGCCTGGTGGAGGCTGCCCCTGCACTGCTGGGGGGTGGGGGTGGTGGTAGACATGGGTGGGAGCCTGGTGGGGGCTGCCCATGGTGGCTGGGGGGTGGGGGTGGTGGGAGACATGAGTGGGGGCCTGGTGGAGGCTGCCCCACAGTGCTGGGGGGTGGGGGTGGTGGTAGACATGGGTGTGAGCCTGGTGGGGGCTGCCCATGGTGGCTGGGGGGTGGGGGTGGTGGGAGACATGAGTGGGGGCCTGGTGGAGGCTGCCCCTGCACTGCTGGGGTGGGGGTGATAGGGGACATGAGTGGGGGCCTGGTGGAGGGTGCCCCACACTGCTGGGGGTGTGGGGGGTGGGAGACATGAGTGGTGGCCTGGTCGAGGCTGCCCATGGTGGCTGGGGGGTGGGGGTGGTGGGAGACATGAGTGCGGGCCTGGTGGAGGCTGCCCCTGCACTGCTGGGGGGTGGGGGTGGTGGTAGACATGGGTGGGAGCCTGGTGCAGGGTGCCCCACAGTGCTGGGGGGTGGGGTGGGTGGGAGACATGAGTGGGGTCCTGGTGGAGGCTGCCCCTGCACTGCTGGGGGTGGTGGTAGACATGGGTGGGAGCCTGGTGGAGGCTGCCCCTGCACTGCTGGGGGGTGGGGGTGGTGGTAGACATGGGTGGGGCCCTGGTGGAGGCTGCCCATGGTGGCTGGGGGGTGGGCGTGGTGGGAGACATGAGTGGGGGCCTGGTGGAGGCTGCCCCATAGTGCTGGGGGGTGGGGTGGGTGGGAGACATGAGTGGGGGCCTGGTGGAGGCTGCCCCTGCACTGCTGGGGGTGGGGGTGATAGGGGACATGGGTGGGGGCCTGGTGTAGGGTGCCCCACACTGCTGGGGGGTGGGGGGTGGGAGACATGAGTGGGGTCCTGGTGGAGGCTGCCCCTGCACTGCTGGGGGGTGGGGGTGGTGGTAGACATGGGTGGGGCCCTGGTGGAGGCTGCCCATGGTGGCTGGGGGGTGGGCGTGGTGGGAGACATGAGTGGGGGCCTGGTGGAGGCTGCCCCATAGTGCTGGGGGGTGGGGTGGGTGGGAGACATGAGTGGGGGCCTGGTGGAGGCTGCCCCTGCACTGCTGGGGGTGGGGGTGATAGGGGACATGGGTGGGGGCCTGGTGTAGGGTGCCCCACACTGCTGGGGGGTGGGGGGTGGGAGACATGAGTGGGGTCCTGGTGGAGGCTGCCCCTGCACTGCTGGGGGGTGGGGGTGGTGGGGGCTGCCCATGGTGGCTGGGGGGTGGGGGTGGTGGGAGACAGGAGTGGGGGCCTGGTGGAGGCTGCCCCACAGTGCTGGGGGGTGGGGGTGGTGGTAGACATGGGTGGGAGCCTGGTGGGGGCTGCCCATGGTGGCTGGGGGGTGGGGGTGGTGGGAGACATGAGTGGGGGCCTGGTGGAGGCTGCCCCTGCACTGCTGGGGATGGGGGTGATAGGGGTCATGAGTGGGGGCCTGGTGGAGGGTGCCCCACACTGCTGGGGGGGTGGGGAGTGGGAGACATGAGTGGGGGCCTGGTGGAGGCTGCCCCTGCACTGCTGGGGGGTGGGGGTGGTGGTAGACATGGGTGGGAGCCTGGTGGGGGCTGCCCATGGTGGCTGGGGGGTGGGGGTGGTGGGAGACATGAGTGGGGGCCTGGTGGAGGCTGCCCCACAGTGCTGGGGGGTGGGGGTGGTCGTAGACATGGGTGGGAGCCTGGTGGGGGCTGCCCATGGTGGCTGGGTGTGGGGTGGGTGGGAGACATGAGTGGGGGCCTGGTGGAGGCTGCCCCTGCACTACTGGGGGGTGGGGGTGGTGGTAGACATGGGTGGGAGCCTGGTGGAGGCTGCCCCTGCACTGCTGGGGGGTGGGGTGGTGGTAGACATGGGTGGGAGCCTGGTGGAGGGTGCCCCACAGTGCTGGGGGGTGGGGTGGGTGGGAGACATGAGTGGGGGCCTGGTGGAGGCTGCTCCTGCACTGCTGGGGGTGGGGGTGATAGGGGACATGAGTGGGGGCCTGGTGGAGGGTGCCCCACACTGCTGGGGGTGGTGGGGGGTGGGAGACATGAGCAGGTGTGCAGGGTAGTCCCCTGTTTTGTGGGCTGCCTGCAGGGGCCGTGGAGGGTGTACAGGGAACACCTGTGAGGATCCACCCAGCCTAATCGCGTGTGTAACTTCCCGCGCACCCCTGTAATACACGTACTCAGCCAAATCGCGTGTGATAATTCCCGCGCACCCCTGTAATACACGTACCCAGTCAAATCGCATGTGATAATTCCCGCGCACCCCTGTAATACACGTACCCAGCCAAATTGCGTGTGATGATTCCCGCGTACCCCTGTAATACACGTACCCTGGCTAATCGCGTGTAAAACTTCACGCGTACCCCTGTAATACACATACCCTGCCAAATCGCGTGTGATAATTCCCGCGCACCCCTGTAATACACGTACCCTGGCTAATCGCGTGTAAAACTTCACGCGTACCCCTGTAATACACGTACCCTGGCTAATCGCGTGTAAAACTTCCCGCGTACCACTGTAATACACTTACCCTGGCTAATCGCATGTAAAACTTCCCGCGTACCCCTGATATAAACGTTACCCGCTTTGCGTTCCTTGTTTGGCAGCCCTGTAAACTGGTCCAGGGTTAGCGCAGCCCTTTGCGATGATTTGGCGATTTTGATGGCTTTTCCTTGCGCGAGGGCGTTCTTCGGGGCGTTACTGGCGCTGCTGCAGGGTCGCTGCGATACTCTGCGCCACGGCTGGTTTGGGAGCCTGAAATCCATGAATACGTTGTGCGCGGAAATCGGTTTTAGCGCACGCGCCTAGCGCAGACAATCGCACGCAGACACTCTGCGCCAGCCGCTTGCGACACTTTTCTGCGAAATTCTATGAATTACCCTGTTAGTCTCTTCACCAAAGCTACAAACCCCAACTCGCAGATAATGGGGATTGCCGGGATACGCATCACAGGAAGTATAGGGGAGTAGAGAACCCCCCCCTTGTTTTATGCTCTATACGCCTCCAGGCTTTGCATGTTACATCTACCATGTGTGTTGTCTGTTGTGTCCTTTCTGGTGCAGTAAGGATAATTGATCGCAGCAGTGCTGGTGCCGCGATTGAGCTCTCTACCCCCATGTGTCTTCTTTCCCCTTGCATTTCATACCAATACTGAAGAAACCCTGCCTGTGCTACATTATAGTGGGTTTCAAATTCGGGTAGTGCCAGGCCTCCCTCATGCATAGGCACCGTCAGCTTGTCCCACGACACCCTTGCTCATTTACCCCCCAGATGAGGTGTAGAACCGCTGATTTCAGGTCTCGGAAGTAATCCCCTGGGACCATTATCGGTGCATTCAGAAAAACATACAGCAACCTAGGGAGTAAGGTCATTTTAACAACAGCTATCTGGCCATATAGGTTAAGAGGAAGGCTCCTCAATCTAGACATGGCCTCCTTCACTTGCTCCAGGACCCTCAAGTCATTGTTACTGTACACCACTTTATTGTCCCTGGCTATATTGATCCCCAGATAACGGGTTTGGGTCATATGCAATTGGAACCCCACCCACCCCGATATCGCTTGACTCACGCTCTTAATGGGAAAAGGACCGACTTGGAAGCATTTACATTTAGTCCCAACAGTGCTCTGAATTGCTGTACATCCTTCATAATTGGGTCTAAGTTAGTTCTGGGATCCTTAATGAATAGTACCATATAGTCTGCGTTTAATGATCTCACCACCCTATGGGTACATAGTTGGACTCTTCGCCAGTGGCTCTATTGCCAGGGTGAACAGTAATGGCGAGAGGGGGCATCCCTGTCGCGTCCCTCTCTCCAATGCTATAGTCGATTTTAACTGACCGTTCACCCTTATTTTGGCTAACGGTTGTGTGTATAGTAGTGAAACCATGGCTATATACTGTTCCGCCATTCCCAAGAGGCTCAGTACAGAAAAGAGAAACTGCCACTCTACCGAATCAAATGCTTTGGTGGTGTCGAGTAAGGCTGCCACTATTGAGTCCTCTTGTTGCACCACCGCAATCAGCCCTGACATTCTCCTAAGCCCATATGATGTTTAGCGCCACGGGATAAAGCCTGCCTGGTCTGCCCTCACCATCACTGGCCTCATGGGTGACAGTCGGGATGCTAGTATTTTTGCTAAGATCTTATTGTCTATATTGATAAGCAATATCGGGCGGTAGGAGGAACAATCATTACCGGGTTTATCCGGCTTTAATAGTACCACTACTATTGCTTTTGAAAAGTGTCAGGCAGGCGCCCTTCCTTTAGACTGCACTGAAACATCTCTAGCAGGTGTGGGGCAAGCCTGTCAGCATAATGTTTGTAAAATTCCACTGGTAGCCCGTCAGGACCGGCGATTTCCCTTTGGGCAAGGATTTGATGGCTCTTAGCACTTCTGCTAATGTAAATGGGCAATTCAGCTGTTCCCTCTGATCGTCTGTGCACCAGTGCAGAGCTACCTGATTCTAATACATGTCTATTTTGGCCTCAGAGGCCTGTGTTTGGGACAAATACAGTTGACCATAAAACCCACAGAGCTGCAGTACTATCTCTCTATCCTCAAACCGATCCAGCCCTTGCTCATCCGTTATCGCTGAGATCCTGCCTCTAAGATCATCCATCTTTGTTGCCCTTGCCAGTGTCCTCCCTGGGGCCTGTCCCTCTCCATATTGACATATCGCAGCCTGGCCCCCAATGTATTTAACCTCTCTAAGCGCCAGTGTATGGAAATTCTGCAGTTGTTGCAGGATCTCCGCTTGTTCTTGATTTGTTGGGGTGGGTACAGTCATCTGCATTGCTCTTATATTGCTTGCTTGATCAGCTATTTCCCTTCTAATCTGTCTAAGTATTCCTGCTTCCTTGGATATACATTACTCCCTAATCATGCACTTGAAACATTCGCACAGTGTCAACGCCGATTTCGCTGACCCCTTTTTTATTTTTAAAAAGCTATCTATCGCTGATGTCGGTCCTTCCCGAAACACTGCATCTGTGAGACCATCACTTTTGAAGCACCAGGCAGGTTTCACCTTCGCCCGACCTGATAGCTCAATGACCAGCAGTACTGGGGCGTGGTATGATAAGGTGCAGGTGAGAATTTTCACCTTGCTCACCTGTTCCAGCAGTGACACCAAAAAGAAGTCCAGCCGCAAGGCTGAATTATGGGGTGCCGGTGGAACGTGTATTGCCGCTCATTTTCTTTCCTGACCCTCCAAACATCGTCGGCCTCCCATGTGAGAACCATGCCCAATATCTTGCTTGTCCTTCTTCCCCCTGTCCCGTGGGCATCCCCTGTTCGATCATGTGCAGGGTTCATGACTGCATTAAAACCACCAGCCCAGATTATCTCCCCCAGTGGCAGCTTCCCCAACTGCTTATCTATCCAGTCCAATGTGTCTGTTTTTGGACCTCACATTGACTTGTGTTTCAGTGGAGTGTTTATTGGGCCAATTTAGTGCAATACTGGACACTATCCTGTTTCCTAGCACCAACCTGGCTCTAGCTGTGCTCCTCGTGCCGCCCTGGGAGAACCCCTTACTAACCTTCCCATTTTCTTATTTTACACTGCTGTTGTTCCCTACCTATAAGGTCTCCTTCATTTCCCTTTAGGGTAAGCTTTCCTTATTAACAGCCATAAAATGGTAATCTGTATTACTTGTGTGTTAGTGATTAGATCTCCTCTTCCCTAGGGGTTGGTTCCTTCAGTGCTCTGTTTTCCCATACCATTGTCCTCCAGCTCAAGGCTTTAGGGTATCCTCATTGTTATTAGGAATACTGAGTTTAGGCTTGTCTCCTGGCTACGCTAATCATTTTCTTGTTTCCTTTACAGCCTTGGCGCAGCAGTGTGGTATCCCGCTCTTTTGGGTAATCAACTCCTTTATCTGTTATTACTTAAACAGGAGAGGGGTTTATTGCATTAAAGAGGACCTCTAGTTGAGGAGGCCTGGTTCTGGTTACCTTCCTGTATTGGGAGGTTATACCAGCTTGGGCTGAACATTCCCAGAGCAGCTCCCCTTGATCTGTGGATCAGGGGTCCTGAGCAATGCCCCGTCCAGTTCAGCCAGCTGGTGAGTAACAGGCAGTGGCCTCCTCCGGATTTTGAAAGAAGAGTGCTCGTCCCTCATGTTCGATGTACAACTTGGCCGGGAACAACATGGCGTAGCGGATGCCCCTGTCCCTCAACTGACTGTTTTTTTTCTTTCGATGTATGTTCTCCTAGTGGCTTGCAATTTGTCTGAGAAATCCGGAAAGAGTTTGATCATGTCTCCTTTGTATATCACCGTCCCCTTCTCTCGAGCTTTGCAGAGGGCAACATCTGTGTCTCGGTAATTCAACATGCAGGCTATGATCGGGAAGGGTGGTACACCCGGGATCGGTCTCCTTCCACTGGGTATCCGGTGTGCCCTCTCAATTATGTACACCGTCGAAAATTCTTCTGGCCCCAGTGCTTCCCGCAGTATCTCCTCTACGAGAGCTTCCATGTTTTTTTTGTGCCACCGACTCCGGGTTTCCGATTATTCTAAGGTTATTCCTTTGCTATCTGGATTCTAGATCATCCTGTTTCTCAGTGTGCTACTTTAGTGCCTGTCTCACTTGTGACATCTCCCTGGCCACCATTGTAGACGCATCCTCTACTCTGGACACTCTTCCTTCCACCTCATCTAGTCTCTCACCATGTTTATCCAGGCAAACTTGCATTTGGTAGACTTTGCAAGTGAGAGTGTCAAGCTTCCCATCCAGGGACTGTATGCTAGTTTGCAGCTGATTGAACATCACCTTAATGTCTTGAAATGCCCCTGCAGGGTCCTGCAAAGCCGCCTGGTTCTGATCCTCCTGGGAGTCTTCCATCGGTTTGTTGTTTTTTGCTTGGGAGGCTGCATCAAAGTGCAGCTTGGACTGTTGTTAACCCACCTTGCTGGACTTAGACATCTCTGTCGTTTGGAGGGCTGTGTAAGAGGGATGTCCTATGTCCAGCTGGTGCTCTCTCCCAGCGCTTATCTCTTATGCGTCTGACAGATATCGCCTGTGGAGACTCTTATAGCCCCTGCACTTCTGATTCCGGGACTAATCTCTGAGAGTTCACAAGCAGTTGAGGTACTCCTTGTAGGGTGCTATTCTGAAGTGGTAGTTTGGTGTAATGTCCACCCTTGCCAAGCACCTCTTCCACTCCAACGTTCTCACTAGAGACCCTGATCGTATGTGGACTAAGTCTAGGATTCCCAGTGGATTTGTCTGTACCGATATTCAATGCCTGTGAGTATCCTTAGCACAGATGATGTGACATGTAGCGTACATAAGGTGCCGCCACGACTTGCCCTATTCCCCCTTCAAATATTGAAGGGAGGCAAAACGATGTAGTATCCACTTCACCACCAGTCTGAAAGTTTGTCCACTCCCGTGTTCTAAGTCTGGTCCCCTTTCCCTCTCTAGTTCCTGCGGAAGAGGTTGACCTGCTCCTGTATTCTGTCTGCACTAGTGCCCAATGGTGGTAAGTGGCCTCCGGTATTAATGATGTGGGTTGGGTCGACTCTGATGCACAATTAGGGTGTATTCTCGCTCCTCCTCATGCAGTCATAGCATTTCTCACAGGATGATGATAGCGGGGCCCCAGCAGCAGCCCTCCAGACCCACAGTGTTGATTTAGTACTACAAGTGTCTTTCCAAGGTTACGCCTTCACTCACCACCCTCCCTGCCAGCCCTGTCTCTGGGCAGTGGTGTGTCCACTCTAACACTTGCCTCTCCAGTTGTATTGGGACTTTAGGCACTGCAATCCTGCCATAGCAATCACCCAGCACTGCAAGAGAGGGGTTTCCTCAATGGGGAGGACGCCTCTATGTTTCTTCTCTATGCCAGCTTTGCTCCTTTTCATTGCGGTGGTATGCCATATAGTGCATGAGGCCACAGATGCTGCAAGCCCCGGGGCGGGTGCTGTATGATTACGCGGCCCCCAACCTCTGTATTCTTCAAGTTGACACTGTGGGTTCTGCCCGGCCTGGCCTCAACACAGTGTCAGGTCGGATTGTCCTCCTCAGTGTCTGTGCGTTGCTGGACTGCTCAGTGACTGCAATGTTGTAGTGAGCCACCCTGCTGCCGAGGATGGTGCAGGTGCCTTGGAAGCTTCCCTCCCCTGCCTCCAGGCCTATCCACACCTCTGTTGAGTGCTGTCCACTGCTGGGGCTTCCGCGGCCACCGGGGCGCAATATGTTTTCTCCTCGGTCCGGGCCAGGACCACCCAGGCACAGCCACCGGGAGAAGCTGATGTCTCCCCTCCCGGCCAGGCGATCCCACCGACCCGAAGGTGGGTGTGTCTGCGTGGATGCCGCGTTGTTCTGTGTGTCGCAGCAAGCCACCCAGAGCAGGAAGGGACCCTGTCCCCGGTCCAACAGTGCAGACAGAGTGTCCGATATTTGCAGTTTGTTCCCTCTGGCCGATGACTGTCAATATGTGCCACGATGCGATATCCCTGTTGCGGCTCCCGCCACAGCTGTTGCCCATGGGGCAAGTTCCACTGCTCCCCCTTGCCTGTAGGGGTGCTTTCTTTCACAGTAGTGCCCATATTCCTGTGTTCGGCAGGGGCAGGGCGCTAGCAGCCGGACCGCAGACGCCTGCCATCGTGCTCCCTGCATGTGTGTTGGCTCTCAATGCCCCCCATGTCTCCTCCTGTGCTCCGCTATGGTCCTCGGGTCATCGCCATCTGGTCCCATCACTGGGGGCCCTCTCCGTGCTAGCTGGGGTCTCCACTCTCTGCAACTGCCCTTGACTCATTGTCCCAGCAGCGGTATCCCTCGGCACCAAGTTGAAGGCGTGCCGAGGTTCACACCCAGTGTTATAGAGTGCGTCACGAGGACGTTGCGTACCTGTTCGTCTGGTTGAAGACCTTGATGATGATGCCAGGCTGTCAGGAGTCCTGCGTGGATGTGGATGACGCGAGAAGCCAGCCCAGCTCCCGCCCGAATGGAACCGGGTTGGAGATGAACCAGCTCCCAACGCCACGAGTCTGCTCACCCCTGATTAACGTGGCGTCAGGACAGTGCAAGCACTGACAGGGGGAGCCTTTCCAGATGACGATACTGAGTCCCAAGGAAAACTGGATCCGGAAGATGGAAGTTCCAAGGAAGACTGGATCCGGAAGATGGAAGTCCCAAGGAAGACTGGATCCGGAAGATGGAAGTTCCAAGGAAGACTGGATCCGGAAGATGGAAGTCCCAAGGAAGACTGGATCCGGAAGATGGAAGTCCCAAGGAAGACTGGATCCGGAAGATGGAAGTCCCAAGGGAGAGGACACAGTGAAGATTGGTAGGAGGCAGGATCCGGGAAGGAAGGTAGAAGAATGGCTCACAAGGTAGAGGGAGGCTGAAAGTGCAGGCAGACAAGGTACAAGGCAAGGACCAACTAATAACCACAGGGGAACCACCCAACTCAGAAGAGGGGAAAGGGAACCACCCTACCACAGGACAAGAGAAGGAAGGACAAGGCAAGGCAACTGCAGAATGTACCCGAGGGTACCAGGAACAAGAAGGACAGGAGTCAGGTTACAGGTAAGGACCCGAGGGTACCAGGAACAAGGAGGACAGGAGTCAGGTAACAGGTAAGGTAGGCACAAGGAACCGGCGAGGAAACACGATCCTAATCAAACCGCGTTGAGACGCAGTTTGAATGAACGACCGGGCTCCTTAAATAGGACTGCCAACCCCTAGGAGGCTTGGAACGCAAGCCGAGCCGACTCCCAAGCGTTGGTTGGCTCAGAGAGAGGCGTGGACCGCAAGGTCCTCCAAAGCGAGTACTCCGTGCAGCGCGCATGCGCGAAGAGCGCGGAATGGCCGCCCGCGCATGCGCTGACCAACCTGCCCAGGAAACCCGGAAGCGCGCGATGACCAGAACAACCCAGGAACCCCTAAGCGAAAGCGCGGGTACAGCCTCCAGGACGGGGCGCGCCGCTTCAAGTAAGTGGACCCCAATGCGGGCGGCGTGACACTATGCCCCCTCCCAGAAAGACCCGGAGCCCCCGGCTTCCAGGGACAACGAAGGAAAAAGTCACGAACCAGACGGGGCGCATGCACATGACAGCGGGGCTCCCAAGTGCGATCACAAGCAGGGTAACCTTTCCAATCAACAAGGTATTGGAGCACGCCCCGACGGATCCGTGAGTCACATATTTCCTGTACCTCAAATTCAGGGACCCCCCGTACTTGAATGGAGGAAGGCCGAGGACTGGAACGCCCAAAGACATCCTTCACAAAGGGTTTCAAAAGGGAGACATGAAACACTGGATGCACTCGCCAAGATTGGGGTAACACCAGTCGAAAAGCAACTGAGGACAAACGTTTGGAAATCCTGAAAGGCCCATAGAATCGGGGTGCCAATTTGGTGGGCAGATTGCGTACTGGCAGGTTCTTAGAGGACAACCAAACCAGATCGCCCACCTGGAGATCCGGTTCCGTAGTCCGACACTTGTCTGCCTGCTTCTTCATGCGCTTCCGTGTCTCAACCAGGGTACCCCGGGCCAGGTCGTGCTGCTTTTGGATGTCAGAAACCATTTGATCCGCCGAAGGAACAGCACTAGGTAGTACTGGAGTAAAAGGAACCAACTTAGGATGTAGTCCAGTAGAGCAAAAGAAAGGACTGATACCCGTAGCAGTATGCGTTGCGTTGTTATAGGATACCTCAGCCAAATCAAGATTCTTCACCCAGTTGGATTGAGTAGCATTGGCATAACAGCGTAGGTACTGCTCTAGGGTTTGGTTAGTTCTCTCCGTCTGTCCGTTTGTGTGCGGATGATAACCAGAACTCAAGGCTCTGCGGATACCAAGATGATTGCACAATTGATGCCAAAACGAAGAGAGAAACTGCGAGCCACGATCAGAGATGATCTTCTCCGGTAACCCATGTAGCCGGTAAATGTTGTGTAGAAATGCCAGAGCCATCTGAGAGGAGGTAGGTATCTTAGAAAAAGGGATAAAGTGAGCATACTTCGTGAAACAGTCCACTACTACCATAATGCAAGTATTGCCCTCAGAAGGCGGAAGCTCGACAATAAAGTCAGTGGCGATGGTGTGCCATGGGTAAGGCGGTGTTTCAGTAGGCTGAAGCAATCCCATAGGTTTTCTTCTTGGCGTCTTAGTTTGAGCGCAAACTGGACAACTCTCCACATACCGCTTGACCTCCTTGGCCCAACCCGGCCACCAGAATTGTCTGGAAATCAGCTCTTGAGTGGCCTTGACGCCACGATGACCACCAACATGTGAATCGTGTAAACCTTGAAGGATGTCTAACCGGAGTGAACACGTCGGTAAGTACAGACGTTTCAAAAAGAACAAAAGACCGTTGTGTTCAGTGATCTGTGGTCGCTTCAGAATGTCGGCTCGATCAGGGTCCACCGATGTTTCTTGTACTATTCTCTGCAGATGAGGAGAAATCGTCAAAAGAAAATGCTTAGGAGAAATCAATGGAGTGTTCTGACTGCAATCCTTCTCTTCCTTCTTCAGAGAGCGCGATAAGGCGTCAGCCTTCAGGTTCTGAGAGCTGGGGATGTAAGTAATGTTGAAGTCGTAGTGAGAAAAGAAAAAAGCCCACCTGGCCTGGCGAGCGGTGCGACACTGCAAGGATCGCAAATATTGCAGGTTACGATGATCAGTGCGGACTTCTACAGAAAAACGTCCTCCCAGCAAGTGGTGCCTCCACTCCTCGAACGCAGTCTTTATGGCCAAGAGTTCCTTCTCTATGACAGCGTAGTTCTGTTCGCTCGGAGCGAGCTTTCGTGAGAAATAGGCCACCGGGTGTTCTTCGTTAGATACAGGATGCTTCTGTAGGAGAACAGCGCCAACAGCGAAGTTGGAAGCATCAGCCTCAACGATGTAAGGCATCTCGTCGTTGGGATGACGTAAAACAGGAGCTGTACTGAACGCCGTCTTCAAACGGTTGAAGGCTGCTAATGCCTCTGAATCCCAAAGGAACGGAGTCTTAACGCTGGTCAAACGTGTCAACGAAGCCGTGATACGGGAAAACTGAGGAATGAAGCGCCGATAAAAATTGGCGAATCCCAGGAATCTTTGGAGGGACTTCAGGTCATGAGGTTGTTTCCAGTCTCGGATTGCTCGTACTTTATCAGAATCCATGTGGATTCCAGCCTCACTGATTACATACCCCAGAAACTCCATCTTGTTCCGATGAAATGAACATTTTCCAGCTTTGGCGAACAATTGATACTGTGATAAACGTAGAAGGACCTCTCGTACATGTGAAACGTGTTCTTCCGGATTTTCTGAGAAGATCAGGATATCATCCAGATAAACCCAAACCGAGATGCCAATCAAGTCGCTGAAGATGTGATCCATGAACCGCTGGAAGACGGCCGGGGCATTACACAACCCGAAGGGCATTACCCTGTATTCGTAATGCCCAAATGGAGTCTTAAAGGCCGTCTTCCACTCGTCGCCCTCCTTGATTCTGACCAAATGGTAGGCTCCGCGAAGGTCTAGTTTGGTGAACTCCCTGGCTGACCGTAATGACTCCATGATGTTTCGAATCAACGGTAACGGGTACCTGTCTTTAAGGGTGATGTCATTCAATTGACGATAATCAATACATGGCCGTAGAGTGCCCTCCTTCTTCTTCACAAAAAACAGCGGGAATCCCGCGGGGGATTTAGAAGGTACGATGTATCCTTTCTTGACACACTCATCCAAGTAGTTCCGAAGTACCAGTCTTTCGGTCTGGGTCAAGGAATAAACCTTCCCATGTGGGATCACCGCACCCGGAATCAGGTCAATGGAGCAATCAAAGGTTCTGTGAGGTGGAAGGGGTATGTCTCCAGGTTCAGAAAATACTGTCCTCAGGTCAGCATACGCATGTGGAATCTGGGACAAGGAGCACAAACCAAGCGGGTTCTTACCGGTGGTAAGAGAGGTTGAGGTTGGTGGCTTCAATGACGTGCCGGAACCACAACATTCCTGAATACAAAGAGCAGAGGTAAACACTAGAATACGAGACTCCCAATTGATCGAGGGATTGTGTCGCTGAAGCCAAGGTAGTCCCAACACCACTTGATATGAAGGCGATTTGATGACATCGAGAGCGATCTCCTCCTCATGAGCCTCGATTCGCAATAGCATGCCAACAGTATGCAATCGAATAGGTCCGGAAGACAAAGGTGTGCCATCAATGACCTCCACAGGTATCGCATTTCTTCTGGTGAGCAATGGTATGCCGTTGTTGATGGCGAATTCCTTGTCAATATAATTACCGGAAGCCCCACAGTCCAATAATCCATGGACATCAATTGTCTTCTCCTGCCACTTCAGACTGATTTGCAAAATCATCAAGACGGCTGGCTGCATAGGCGGAAACGCCGTACTGGCACAAGAAAGGACTTGTAGCAAAGAAGAACCTGTCGTGGCCTTTCCAATAGACGACAGGCCTCCTAGTTTCCCCCTTTCTTGATAGGGCGCAAAGGACAGGTACTCAGATAGTGACCGGCAGCTCCACAGTATAGACACAATCGCAGTCTTCTTCTGCGCTTCTTCTCTTCTTCTGATAAGGGACCCCTTACTGCGCCTAATTGCATTGGTTCGGTAGAGGAATCCGAAGGAACTGGCAGTCCAGTCGGTAGGGTTGATGGCCTGGGGAACACCTTCTCAAACCGACGTCTCTCACCCTTTCTCTCGGCCAATCTCTGGTCTATCCTCAAAACCTGTTCAATAAGTTTCTGTAGATCTTCGGGTTCAGGAATATGCAACAACTCGTCCTTGTATTCCTCTCTTAATCCCCGGCGAAACAAGGTCTTCTGTGTTATCTCTGGCCATAGGGAATCAGTCGCTAGTTGACGAAAACGGCTGATATAAGTTATTATATCGGAATTTGCCTGTTGAATGTCCATCAATAGATTCTGTGCTGTGGAAGCCAGATTAGGAGACTGAAAAACATCCAAGAACGCTTTTTCAAAGGCCAAGAAATCGCCAAGTATGGGGCTATTAGTAACAACCAGGGGTGTAGCCCAAGCAAGAGCATTCCCAGATAAATTGCCCAAAATGTAGCCGATCTTGGCTTTGTCATTGTTGAAATGAGTCGAACGGTAGAGGAAATGTATCCGACAATGGTTGCAGAATTCACCCACACGTCTGGGGTCTCCATCGAACTTGATGGGTGCGGTGTGGGCCATGGTGTTTTCAGACTGTGGAGATGCCCCTATGTTCTGTGTCACCATTTGACGTAAAGCCACGTTCTCCTGACGGAGTGCTGTCATCTCAGCACGAAGAGCTTGTACTTCAATACGAAGACCTGGGTCCTCTTCCATCTCAGTGTCCGAAGTATCCGAAGGCAGGCGTCTCAATCTGTTATAGAGTGCGTCACGAGGACGTTGCGTACCTGTTCGTCTGGTTGAAGACCTTGATGATGATGCCAGGCTGTCAGGAGTCCTGCGTGGATGTGGATGACGCGAGAAGCCAGCCCAGCTCCCGCCCGAATGGAACCGGGTTGGAGATGAACCAGCTCCCAACGCCACGAGTCTGCTCACCCCTGATTAACGTGGCGTCAGGACAGTGCAAGCACTGACAGGGGGAGCCTTTCCAGATGACGATACTGAGTCCCAAGGAAAACTGGATCCGGAAGATGGAAGTTCCAAGGAAGACTGGATCCGGAAGATGGAAGTCCCAAGGAAGACTGGATCCGGAAGATGGAAGTTCCAAGGAAGACTGGATCCGGAAGATGGAAGTCCCAAGGAAGACTGGATCCGGAAGATGGAAGTCCCAAGGAAGACTGGATCCGGAAGATGGAAGTCCCAAGGGAGAGGACACAGTGAAGATTGGTAGGAGGCAGGATCCGGGAAGGAAGGTAGAAGAATGGCTCACAAGGTAGAGGGAGGCTGAAAGTGCAGGCAGACAAGGTACAAGGCAAGGACCAACTAATAACCACAGGGGAACCACCCAACTCAGAAGAGGGGAAAGGGAACCACCCTACCACAGGACAAGAGAAGGAAGGACAAGGCAAGGCAACTGCAGAATGTACCCGAGGGTACCAGGAACAAGAAGGACAGGAGTCAGGTTACAGGTAAGGACCCGAGGGTACCAGGAACAAGGAGGACAGGAGTCAGGTAACAGGTAAGGTAGGCACAAGGAACCGGCGAGGAAACACGATCCTAATCAAACCGCGTTGAGACGCAGTTTGAATGAACGACCGGGCTCCTTAAATAGGACTGCCAACCCCTAGGAGGCTTGGAACGCAAGCCGAGCCGACTCCCAAGCGTTGGTTGGCTCAGAGAGAGGCGTGGACCGCAAGGTCCTCCAAAGCGAGTACTCCGTGCAGCGCGCATGCGCGAAGAGCGCGGAATGGCCGCCCGCGCATGCGCTGACCAACCTGCCCAGGAAACCCGGAAGCGCGCGATGACCAGAACAACCCAGGAACCCCTAAGCGAAAGCGCGGGTACAGCCTCCAGGACGGGGCGCGCCGCTTCAAGTAAGTGGACCCCAATGCGGGCGGCGTGACACCCAGGGCTGCTCCTTCTCCCCCAATCCAAGTTGTCGCACCTCAGGCCGACAAATGCAGATGCTGAAATTCAGCTTTTCTGGGTCCAAAACACTCTGACCGTGTGGATGGTGCAAGCTTATCTAACGCAACTGCGTTGTTACCGATGAGGATGTTTAGGGGAAAACCGCTGGATAATTGCAGGATCTATGTGGGTGTACGGGAGCTCACAGGCTCGCGTTCATCTTGCCTGGGCTCTCTACCACCTCCCCGCCTTTGGTCTTCCTTTACTGCACGCAGGTTGTATGGCCCCATCGTCGCCAGTGTAACGTTCCCGCTTAGCAGGGCGTTATATGAGTGGGCCACACTCATAAAGACACGCAGGACACCCTGCGTCTGTACAGCTTCAACTTTATTTTCCCAACTGCCCAACTTCTGTTCCGTGTCCCTGTCACTTCCTTTTCCCCTCCCCTATGGCCCCATCCACCAGCACAACTAGATGGCTGAGACATGAAACTGAGGTTTTTTTCATCCACTTATGTTAGGACCCACTCACAGCCCACACAGATTACACAGGAGCCATGGGGGTATCTTAATCTTCTTTTATTTATCCTCACTACAACTGAACCCTATTCCCCTGTCCCCTTGCTTTCCTCACTCTTCCCTCCCCTTGTCTCTGGTCCGTCCTCCTTAAAGGGGCCCTCTTCCATTTCTCCATTACAACACCACCCCCTTACTTATCATGGAAGTTTGTTGCTCACATCTGCTCGATCAGGCGTAGAGTCCTCCTTGTGGTTTGCTGAGGGTGACCAGGTGATTCACAGGTCTCTCCCGACCTCTCCACACCTGGCGGTTTGCTTGCTTCTTCCTGTCCTGGTCCCTCCACCTCTGCGGTTGCTTCTTCCCTCGGTTCAGGTTCCTCCAGGTATAGTTTGCGGAAGAGCGAGGCAATCCGGGTAATCTCACCCCTGTTTCCAGTGGCCGTCACCATCAGTCCTTTCACTTCGGTCACTAGGAGTGGTTCCGGATTATACCTTGGGTTGGTCTTTCTTTGTAGTCGTCTCACCAGGACGGTCTCCCCGATTATGAATTATTGAATTGTTGTTCTCTTGCTCTTCTTTTTTGATCTGCCCATTGTTTAGCTTTCCTCATCATGTCTGCGTCTCTTTCTCGGATAACTGCGTCCTGTTCTGTTGTGTAGTCTTCTATCTGGGGAAGACGGGTCCTGGGTTTGTACTTTATCATTAGTTCTAGGGCCTCCTTCCTGTTGCCTCATGTGGAGTATTTCTGTAGCTCCTCAGCATTTGGCATATTGCTTGGGGTACTGACATTTGGTCCACATGGTGGCTTTCTGTCAGGTTTGTTTGATGGTTGACATGAACCTTTCCACCATGCCATTGGCCTGTGGCCACAGCATTGTGATTTTCTGGTGGTGAAATCCTAAATGTGCTGCAAATTTTCATAAGTCTTGTCCGTGGAATGGTGGGCTGTTGTCTGTCTTTACCGTTTTTGGGATCCCCCACTCACTAACAGTTCATTGACCACTCCTGCCACATGGTGGAATGCTGTGGATTGTATGTGCTTTATCAGTGGGAATCGTGAGTATTCATCCTCTATTACCAGTAGATATACTCCTTCCTCTGGCGGGCCATAGGGCCATAAAAGCCCATGGCTATTCTCTGCCACGATCTGTCTGGTAGCGGTACTATTTGTAGTGGGCATGGTGGGCTGTTTGCCGTTGTCCTCTCGCAGGGCAGGCAGAGGGTTAGGATGTCTTCGACGATTGCGTCCATGTATGGGAACCACACTTGG
Organism: Ambystoma mexicanum; assembly: GCF_040938575.1. Taxonomy (NCBI): domain Eukaryota; kingdom Metazoa; phylum Chordata; class Amphibia; order Caudata; family Ambystomatidae; genus Ambystoma; species Ambystoma mexicanum. The sequence goes on from NC_090936.1 coordinate 933,408,792, forward strand.
TTTGGCAGTATCTTCTTTGTGTTTTCAACCCCTTGATGGCCCTTGGGTGGCTACTAGATGGTTGCCTCGCAGAAGTATCCCTTGTTCCATTGTGGCGAGCTTGCTTTGTACCTTCACCATCCTTTCCAGCTCCTCTCTGTCCACCCACCCTCCAAAATGTTCTGTGCTGAGATGTTTCCACTTGTTTGTATTCGTGAGGTGTGCTGCTTCTTGTATGGTGGGATCTGTTCTATTCCTGGTGGTGAATGACTCTGTGGTGATGGTGGGTGTTAGGCAGAATTACATGCAGTATCCTTTGGGAACACTACACGCAATTAAGACTACAAGTGACAGTACAATTTCACATTTGGTACAAGCCTGTACTACACAGTTATAGTGGTAGCAGTAGCGGAGCAGCCAGAGTAAGTGAGCAGTACAAATGTTTACACAAGGGGCAGCAATTTCTATGGTTCAGGCAAACACTGACTCAAGGTTTCTAAGTAAAAGAATATATATTTATTTACTCAACAGTTGTATGACATTTCACTATTATAAGCAAGATAAAAATCACAATCAAAAATACACCACACCACTTCCCTTAAATTCTAGACAAGTTAGGCTCACAAAAGGAAGTGGGAGCAAAATGGCACTCCAGAAATTTAAAAGGGAGGGAAAGACAAAGTTATTAGAAATTAGACAAAACCAACAAGTAAGTAAGCAGTGCAACTGAACAAGAGAGACTACAAGGGTAGAATCAGATAGAAAAGGCTTAGGGCCAAAGTCAATGGTTCAAAAGTCTTTTGCTCAAGATAATAGGTTCAGTGTAGATCACTGTAAAGTTCGTGGCACAGATTCTGGACGAGGTTGGTCGGTAGAAAAGTTAGGTAAAAGAGAAGAGAAGGACAAGCCCTCAGATTGGAGAATGATTTCAAAAACTTTCACCGTGGCTGAGCAAAACCTTAAAACGGAGAGGGAGCTGTAGCTGAGGCAGACGTTCCTGGTGGTTCCTGCAGGCTCACGGTTCCTGAACCGACTGTTGGACTGCCAAGATGTAGGAAGACTGGAGGGTCCTGCGCCACCCAGGGAAGAAACCAGCAGCAAGCAAAACAACGCTCCTTAAAACCCAAGCAGGGTATGACCTTTCAGGCTATCCGACCCACTGTAGCTCTGTACAGCGAATTCGACCAGAGGAGGGGTCCTGGCTTGCAGTTTGGGTGAACTGGTTGGTCCCACCAGCTCAAGGGAAGAAGTTTCCTAGAGGATCTTCTCTGCCATTGGATTTGGAGATTCGGACCTGCAGCAGGGCTTCACCGGGCGGTTCAGTCGTTGTAGGGGTCCTCTTCTTCCAGTTTCTAGTTGGTTCTTTCGTTCCAGTGGCGACTCTGCTCTCCCAGTCCCAGAGACCTGCTTTTTATGCAGTTTTCTACCATTCATACAGCATGGCTGTCAATCACACAGCAGGGTGGCTGGCCTGGCCAGTCCCCTTAGCCAATCAGACAAGAGTGCGACTTGGGTTGCTAAGGCAACCCATGGCAGGGGTCCGAAGATCCCTCCCTCACATCCTGCCCCTCTAGACTATCAGGGTCCTTAAGGAGGGCTTCTGTGCAGAAAAGACAGCAAACAAAGGAGTCATCCCCAGTTTGGCGCGTAGAGTAAAAGACAAGAAAGACTTTCATAAAAAGAAATGGTGACTAAACCCAGCCGGAACCAAAATAAAATGTATTTGGTCAAGCGGGTTTATGTTCGAGGCTACTGTAATAGCCTAAAACAATACCACGTTTATATAGTATAATCGCAGTAGAAACGTTTGGGTAGATACTACTCCCACCAGCCAAGTCTTAACGTTAAGGGAGCAAAACAAGGCTCCAAGAGGCACAGACAAAAAGGGGTAGGAGTTAACCCTTTCCAGTACTTCATGTAAAATGGGGTGTACTGGGTCTGTAATTTAAAGTGACTATATAAAGTTAATGGCAACTTTACCTGTTTCTGGGGGACAGTAGTCAGTCCCAGAAGAATGAAGTCAGAGGGAAGTCTTAAAGACAACCCAGTGTCACTGCACTGAAGGTGCTGGGTAACACACACAAAACGTGGTGCACTTGGAGTAGGTGAGGCTCCAGTGCCCAAGATCACACAAAAAGTGAAAAACACACATAGCAAAATACATGTAAGAGTGGGAAAAAGGCTCACACTCTGACCAGGTGAAAAAAATAAACCCTAGAAATCCAGCAAAGCTGCTGAGGGACTCATTAGGTAATGGGAATCAGCCATTTATTGAGAATTCTCCCTAACAGTGGGAGTGACATGTATGACATGTAGTCTTCTGCCTCCTGCATCATGGGGTCTTCTGTTGCCCCTTCCGGATGTCTAGACAGGTAGTCTGGCGTCCCACCCGGCTTGTGGACGATCCGGCAGTCATACTCCTGGAGCCTAATGCCCCATCTTTTGATGAGTGTGGGCATTTTGGTCTTGGGGCTTTGCCGAACAGGGGAAGCAGAGCCTGGTGCACCATAATGAGGGCGTATATTCTGCCAAAGATGAAGTTATGGAATGTCTCACATGCCCATACTGCCGCTAGACTCTCTCGCTTGGCTTGAGAGTATGCCTGTTCAGTGGGTGACAGGGCTCTGCTCGCGTAAGCGACGATGGTGTGCCTGTGGCTCTCACTGGGGCTCGTCTGGGCAAGGATGGCTTCTAGGCTGACCGGACTTGGTGTCCCACTCTGGGTTGAAGTAGGCGAATTGTCCATTATTATTGGCAAGCTCCTCTTTTGTGGTGCGGAACTCTTCTTGGCAGCGCCTGTCTCACTCAAACAGGGAGTCCTTCTTGAGCAAGTTCTGGAGAGGATCCGTGAGGGTGGCATAGTTCGGCAGATAGTGGGCACAGTGGATCCGTGAGGGTGGCATAGTTCTGCAGATAGTGGGCACAGTACCCTGCCATCCTGAGGAATGAGCGGAGTTCAGCAACTTCTGTGGGGGATGCTAGGCCCACGAAGGTGCTAATTTTGTCGGGGTCAGCCGTGATGCCTTGGTCAGAAAATATGTGGCCGAAGAAGCGCAGGCTCCGTTTGTTGATTTTATTTTTAAAAAATGTATTGGCATTGTGTTAGTACAATTTCCATGCGCTGCATCTGGCGCAGCCCGCCACTCTTCTATATCGCAAATAGCGTCTCATGTCACAAACAAGAACAGTTTAACATAACAACAAACGAAGCATCTACACTTATCAGGCATCTTGCACTTTCAGACATTGCGTATTTTCAAAGGTCAGGAACATTCAATGTAGGATGGGTGGCCTTTCTTGTTTGTGTGCAGGTTCTGGGGTAACAACAATCCCATAGTGTTTTCCTCAGTGCTGATTATTTCTATTAATCAGAAGCACGTTCATGGGGGCTTGTCATCTGATGGGTGGAAAATGTCCCATACCAGTGTTTTCCAGGCATCATAGGTGCCGCTCATGCTTGTCTCAGACCTTGCCATCCCTGCACCCCATGCCCTGGTCTCTGCTTCCACCCAGCGCTCAAATTCCCGATTCCAGCGCGTGTATAGTGGGCCCCAAGCTGATTTCCAAGCCATCGCTATGGTCCTTTTGGCCAGTATACAAGCCAGGTCCATAAGCTTGTATTTGCTGTTTCTCGTGTATGCACCTAGCAGGCACCCTTTCAGGGTCCAATCATATTGCACTGTGGGATATATTGACCCAATTCAGCAGTACTTCCCCACATCACCAAGCTGCGCATCTGCAGTCACCAGCAAAATGGCTGCGTTGGCTCATGTGAGCACCATGGCCTCAAAACTGCATTTTACAGTGACAAAAAGATGGCTGCACAATCTTGCCAAGCACATATTGGGCAGGATGGAACAAGGGGGCACACAGAGAGCTTGCCAGTGTGTTCTTACATATACCAAAGAAATAGAGTGAAAAGGCCAGCGCTGCTTTGCTGCCAGCCCCAGAGTCCCCATTGAAAAGGGGGTATTTTTAACTTAAAATGATGCTATTCTGATGCTATTTTTATATGTTTTTCCTCAAACTACTGTTATTAATAAGGCCCTGCCATGCCCATTCATATCCCCATTGTGCTTCAGCAAAACCAAGCATGACCCCTGAATGACAGGTTCTGTCAAGCCAAATTTGAGAAAAATAAACAAAGAAACTTCATTTTCTGCCGCACGGGAAAAGCTTCACTTTTTAAGTTACAAAGTGTCAATGATCAGTAATTCAAAGAAACTCCAGCTCTGGGCTAGGTCAATTTCAGTGCATAGGTGGTTCAAATAAACTACGGCCTACAAGAAAATAACTATGGCTGGAAAACAGTGTGGGAATCCAGATGGAAAGTCAAAAACCGAATTTGAAAGCAAAGTGCTAGCAGCTTGCACCACATGTGTAAAAACGAGCTTGGCAAACTAAAGAGTAAAAATGTTTGTTTTAGAGTATGTTGAAAAAAAAACTTCTTCTGGCCTAGCAATATGAAAGGGGATTGTACTGTGAAAATACAGTGTATGAAATGGTTCTATTCAGCAGGTTTTCTTCCAATTCAGAACAAAAATAAATACAATTAAATCAAACTTCAGTGGCTGCAGGGGGCGATGTCAGCCAAAAGCAGGTTTCTGCTGAGACGATGATACAAACAAAAGGGGCCTTCTCAGTAGATATTAACACCCTAGTGATAATTACTAGATTGGAAAGAATCTGGTCTGGGCTGAGCCCTCTACAATGGAATTTCCAGGACATGGGAGTGTGAAGTGGAGAAGGGGCAATACACCTTCAATCAAGCTGGAAACCCCCACCTTACTCTGGAGGAAATGACAGTTGGTGGTAGCTGAAGAGGATAAAATGGTCCAGTGCAGGACAAAGGGCCCCCCATCAGTTCCAGAGACTATTTTAGAAATACAATTTAAAGACTTTTATCTTTTCAGCAGGACTGCAAAACTAAGAAAATTTAGCAGCTTAAATGTGATTTTGTGGCTTTCAAATAAGATGTCTTGGCTGTCAATAGCAGGTATGGGACACGAACGCCAGAAGAATGTGAATCATGGGGAAAAGACATATGATGGAACATAATAAATTAACAGAAATAGGCCCTATGATAGTATGTATGCACGTGTAAAATTACAGACTTTTAGGCTGAACATTTCACACTGAAAATGACCAAAGATTATTAAACGTACAAAGCAATGTCTCACAGATTGCAGAGTTGGACTGCAATGGTCTGCATAAAATATGTAACCTGTTTATGTAATTTGCTAAGAGACTTCAACTGTATAAATGTACCTTTTGTGGTAAAATCGGATTGTAGCTAAAGTAACTGTAGGAGGTTTTTGAACATTGTAAAACTCAAATCATAAATCTGCCATCCTGCCCTTTAGAGCCTACCAGCTGAGAGCGAGGTGGGGACTAGCACCCCTGACCAATCCAGTGGGTTAGAGGTGTGTTTAGCTAAGCCTGCCCAGCCATATACTTCTATGATGTCACTATGCATTATAAATAAGAATCCATGACAGGACTCTAGACACAGACCCGCTCCTGAATTCTTGCACTGCGTTCCTGATCTCCATTCATCTTGCTGATTCCAGATTTTCCCTACAAGGCCGAAGCATTGCTGACCCCACTCCAGAGCCCACTGCAAAACCCAATAATAGCTGATTCCTATTCCAGCAAGGCGATTGATCCAGAAAAATCCACTTATCTCCTATTGGCATCCTGAGACCAGCCTGGCTTGCTGCCCACTAACTGCTTGCCCACTGACTGCATCCAGCGGTACCTGGGCCATCCAGTGACCCAAATTACTCAGCTGTTCACTACCCAGTGACCAGACCTTGCCCAGCTGACTTTTGCCAGGCGTACCGCCGTGTGGTGACAAGACCCTGTTGACAGTCCGAAAATACCAAAACCAAAAAGTGGACTGTGAGTATAATCCCCACCCCATAGAAACACATAGCCTATCTTGGCTTACCTTTGTCCTTATCCCACTCTCTAAGTTGTCATATTTGTACCCTGGTACCTTGATGAAACTGTTAGAATTATCCTTGTATCCTGTCCTTAATGTTTAAGTGCTAGCACCATCTCTTTTCAATTTTGTCTGTTGTAAATTATAAACCCTTAGTTATATTTGGATTAATCAACCTAATTTCCATATATTTTTATTGTTGGGGTTGAGCACTGTGGGGACAAGGTTGACCTTGCGAATCAACCTTGGAGCTTACTGTGTTCCTATTTATCAATATAGTCTAGATAATTTCGTTTTAGGTAACCTTTGCTTTTCTTCTAAAACCGAAGTTTTCATTTTAACTGCTCCATTTCCCTAAAGCTGAACCCCATTTCACCCTGGAAATGTCATCCAAATCTTAAGTAACTACCATCCTTACACTTCAGTAATATCTCAGTGATATACATCTATCCCGTAGCTCAAAAACCGCACTCCAAATCAGAGTATTTCACCCGTTTTTCAAAGAAACCGTTTTGACATTTTACACAGGAATTGGGTAAATTGCAAGTTTTCCAACGTGTCATTTAGCTGCAGCATGTTTTAAACTTTCCACTCATTTTCTAACTGTATATCTCTTATTGATCCATTGCCTTGTGATTGCCAGTGTTTTTATATGACTGCCTTTGTGAGAAATCATATTTACCCCAAAGTTTTAAACGGCACATGAATTATTTATTTGCCATTTCCGAGTGTCCTTTGATGCCATTGCAAAGGGTTTCTGCTTCTTATTCCTGGCTACCTGCTGCTTATTTCTATCCACTCAATATGTTCCTGCAATTTTTGTGGGTTGCAGGAACATTGCAGGGGGAAACCTTAACTTGGGTGCTATCTTTCCTAAAATCAAAAAGTGTTCCTATTTAATTGTGAAGTGTATATGTTCTAGGAGAAGGTTAACATTGATTTCATTTTCATTTTAATTATCACCCCATTGGTTATTGATTCCCCATATAAAAAATTGTATGATCTCTTTTGAATTTTAAAATAAATAAATAAATATTGCATTTCACCAACCGGCCTGGTTCATAGTCCATTGTGACCTGGGGTATTTGAAAAAGGGGGTGTGATACGAGTTGTGTACCATCTCAAAGTGAATCCGCATAAAATATAGAGAAAGGCATCTCAGTTGTGCGCTACATACTAGGCTGAGACCAAGGTGTGTGTCGCCCAATTGAAATCCTTAAAAGCACTACTCCCGCTTTCCTGCTGCCCTGCTCTATCCTTGCCCAGAACCGTTGTACCTGTGCATATCCCGAGAACAAATGTAATAATCCTGCTTCTCCTATTCCACACCAGGGGCATACCGGTCGGGCGTCTTTACTAAATTTGGCCACTCTATTAGGGGTCATGTAGGTGCGGTATAGGACATTTAGCTGTATCAGCCGAAATTGAGTGTTCCTCGACACTTCTCGGGGGTACACTAGTATCCGTTCCCATTCTCTTTCCGTTACAGCTTTTCCCAGGTCCGCCTCCCACCTTTCTTTCAATATTGTGCTCTTGAGGTTGGGCCTATCCACTAGTAAGCCATATAGTCTGGACACCGGTTTCTTGCCTTCGTTCAAATCATACATTAGAGCCAGCAGTGGATTTGCTGCAGGTTCCTCAGGCTATTTCTCCCAGTTCTCTTTAGCCACCTTCCTGGCCCTTTGACACCACAGGAATTGCCCTTTAAGTATCCCTTCTTTGGTCTGCAGGGTCTCAAATTCCCTGAAGAGCCCCCTCCTCATGCATGTCTCCCCAGGTGTAGATGCCCCACCTTTCCCAGCTCCTCACCACTGCTAGGTCCATTCTGTCTTTACAAACATGTGCAGCCTATGGCGTCTCAGGCGAGTATGGGTGTCCAATGCTCAGTAGTGTTTTAGCCCTACACCACACTGTCCTTTCCAGCATTACAATCATGGGGACGTTTGCCAAGCAACCCAGTAGTACCCACAATATTTCCTTCAGGTATGCAGGGGCAACCAATTGCTGCAGCAAGTGTGATTCCGATATAATTTCGTCGGAGAGCCATTTGGTGACATAGCTAAATTGTGCTGCAAGATAGTATTTTTCAAAATCCGGCAGCTGTATCCCTCCTTCCCTGTAAGGTAGGCACAGTGTGTCAAGGGAGAATTTGTGTCGGGCCCCTCCCCATAAAAACTCCTGTATTATCACTTCTAGCAGGCGGAAGAATGTGGCCCTGATATAATAGTGGACGTTGTGGGAATGATACAGGAATCTCGGCAGGATTATCATCTTGGTGATAGCCACCCCCCCCATCAGTGATAACAGCAACCTTGCCCAAAACAATATAGATTTCCTCAGACCCTTCCCCACCGCTGCCGTACTGCTCTCCTGCATCTTCTCCGGTGTGTGTCTTATATTTACCCCAAGGTACCTAAATGTTTCAAGTTGCCACTGAAGCCCCACCTCCAGCATTTCTTCCATACTCCTCCCTCTCAGGCCCACCAGCGGAAATATGCAGGTCTTCTTCAAGCTAAAACAGATCCCAGATACCTGTGCATAGTTATCGGGGACCTCCAGTATCATTGGGACACTGAGGTGCAGGTCTCTCAGATACAATAGGACATCATCCGCATGCAGCAACACTATGTGGTTTATGCCACCCACCCTGCTGCCCGCCTCCAGGAACTGCTTTCGGAGATAGAATGCTATGGGCTCCAGCCTCAGCACATATAACATGGGTGACAACGGGCACCCCTGTCTAGTGCCTCATTGTATGTCCCAGGCCTCTGACACCTCCCTTCCAGATTTGACCCTTGCAACTGGTGCAGTGTATAGGATATTTATCCACTGAATAAATGGTTTGCCATACCAAAACTCGCTCAGTACTGCCAGCAGCCACTCCCAGTAAATGGAGTCAAATGCTTTTATTGCATCCAGCGATATTATTGTGTAGTATTTGTATTTGTATTTATTTTATTTGTATAGCGCAAACCAGGCTACCGGGCGCATATCTTCAAACAGTGGTTACATAGCAGTATGACATTACAAAGAACATTTAAATTAAGCAGTGGAGTACGATCACATTACATGTTAGGCAAGCAATATAGAGTAATCAAGTTTTCAGAGTGTCAATTGGTCGTCTGAGGTGACTAGCCAAAGTTTGGCTTTGTGTTTGAATAAGTTCAGGGATGGCAGGTTTCTGATTGTGAGAGGCACGGAGTTCCACAGTTTGGCTGCCAGAACTGGGAAGCTAACCCAACCGGCTGTTTGAAGCTTATATCTAGGGATCAGTAGGCTCTGGCTAAGGGCGGACCTTAGTGACCGGGGTGGGATATATTGAGTGAACCGTGAAGATAGATAGATAGGGGCGTGGTTATTTATGCATTTGTAATTCAGGGCAAGAGATTTTAGGGACATCCTTTGGGAGACTGACAGCCAGTGAAGGTTCTTCCTAGTTTCAGAGATGTGAGCTGATCTGGGGATGTTGAGGGCTGCTCTGATGGCGTTATTTTGTATGATCTGGAGTTTGTCAAGGTTACATTGGTTAGTGCCTAGGTACAGTGTGTTACAGTAGTCAAGTGTGGACATGACCAAAGTTATAGCAAGGGTTATGCAGTTTTGAGTAGAGAGGAAAGGGCGACATGCTGTGATCAACTTGCATGTGTAGGCAGAGGCGACTGCATTCGTTTGTCTGTGGAGGGAGAGAGTGGAATCAAGGTAGATTCCGAGGGTTTTAGTATCTTTGGAGACTTTTATGGAGTTTCTGTTGATATTGAAGGAGCTGAACATGGGGTTTAATTTGTTGAGTTTTTGCTGTGTACCTAGGATGAGGAGCTCTGTCTTATCGTCATTGAGACAGAGCTCGTGTTGTGCCATCCAGGCTTGATTGACATGGTAGATGTAATTTAAAGATTTGGAGTATACTGTGTAATCACTCGTAATGGGGATGAGTATCTGGGTATCATCGGCATAATTAGTGTAGGTGACACCTAGATAGTCAAGCACATCAAAAAGAGGTTTAGTGAAAACATTGTAGAGGGTAGGGGATACGCACGATCCTTGAGGGACCCCGCAGGGGACTGGCACAGGGTCGGCTGAGGAAGTTGGGGAGAATACTCTCATATGTCTGTTGTCCAGGAATGATTTAATCCAATTAGTGGCATTGTCAGAGAAGTGGGCTGCAGTTTTCAGATGATGACAGAGGATTTGGTAGTTGACCAAGTCGAAGGCAGCGGATAAGTCTAATAGTAGTAGCATGGCTAGTTTACCTTTGTTTTTTAGATCCTCAATTTGGGTTTTGAGGTCTAAAAGGGCTGTCTCCGTACCATGCTTAGGTCTGAAGCCGGATTGTCTAGTGCCTAGAAGATTGTTAGTTTCCAGATAGTTCTGTATCTGAAGGTACGCTGCTCTGTCTAAGATTTTAAGGAGAAACGGGACATTGGTGATGGGCCTGTAGTTGGTTGGGACCTCAGGATCTAGGGTTGGTTTTCTTAGAAGAGGGATGACCCAAGCATCCTTCAGGTTGTTAGGGACCACTCCCGATTGAAATGAGGAGTTGATAAAGGTTGTTATGAAAGGGGCAAGGTCATGGGCCGATTCCTTAATGATCGGAGCTGGACAGGAGTCCCCTTGGCAATTGGAAGGTTTTAAGTTACAGATGATTTGTTCAACCTCAAGGGTGGTGAGCAGCGTGAAGCTGAAAGGCAAAGGAAAGTCTAAGGTGGTTGTTTTGGGTGGCCAGGCTTTGCTTAAGAGGGGAGTGTGCAGAGAGCTTAGTTTAGCGTTAATTTTAGATTGCAGAGTGGTTATTTTGTTGAGAAGTGCATTTTGTATGTTGTTGCACCAGGTTTTATCTTTAATGCATGAGTCAGGGGCAGGAGAAGGGGATTCTAATTCTTTGAGAATTTTGAATAATTCTTTTGTGTTGGATTCTGCTTGCGTTATGCGTAGGTTATACGTCTCTTTTTTGGCTTGAAGGATGGCTTCCTTATAATTAAGTGAGGTGATCAGGAGGGAAGCTTTGTTAGTCGTACTAGGATGACTTTTCCAAAGAACTTCGGCCTTACTCTTTTCTTTGCGCAGAGCGTTAAGCTGCGGGGTGAACCAAGAGTTCGGGTGGGAATGTTGTTTGGCTTTGCAAATTTTTAACGAAGCTATGATCTCAATGGCTTTGAGCAAAGTGCTGTTGTAGGTGTCTACTAAGACGGTGGGTTCCTTATGCTGCGTGGCACAAGTGTTTAAGATGGGAAGGATGAGAGGAAGCAATTTCTCCCTGGTAATGTCCTTTTTATTTCTAGTGGGTATAGCAGGGGCTATAGTAGTTATGGGCTGAGGATTGGTGGCTGGCACGAGGAAGGTAATGATGTGATGGTCAGACCAGGCACAAGCAGTGTTGGAGCTGACAGTGGTGTTGCAATTGAAGTCTGCTAACTAGTCGAGCGTTCTGCCCTTGTTGTGGGTAGGATCGCGAATGCGCTGCTGGAAACCTAGGTTGGCGAGGGTGGTTGCAACTTCGGTGGCTATGTGGTCCTTAGGATCGGAGAGGCCAAGGTTGAGGTTGCCTAATAGCAGTACCTGGGAGTTAGGCTTCGTGTTGGCGGACAATGTAGCTGTAACATCATCAGTGAATGACCCAAGTGGTCCTGGAGGTCTATAGGTGGAGTGTTGCTGTGTTAGTGGGTGAGAGGGATAGTTTCACTGATAGAGATTCTGCAGAGCTGAATTGGGCATTGGCAATAGTTCTCATGGTGATCTTGTCACTGTATATGAAAGGGACTCCTCCTCCTTTAGACAAGTTGGATTGTCGATCATTTCTAATGATGACGTAGCCCTTAGGTAGGGATAGGGCGAGCAGTGAGCCAGAGGCATCATGTAACCAAGTTTCCGTAATGGCTAGGAAATCAAGGTTTTGGACAGTGATTAGGTCTGAGATGTCAAGGGCGTGAGCCGTGAGTGATCTGGCATTGATGAGGGCTCCCTTGAGTGATGAGCTAGTTGTGGTGGAATGGGAAGAGTTAGGTAGCGATGGTGGGGTGGGCTGTGAAAGGGCGGTGTGGCTGCGCTGAATGCAAGGTGGTCGGGGCAGTCTAGATCTGAGTCTGGTGTTCCTAGATTGTATTGTGCATGGAAGATTTGGTGTAGGTTTAGTGGCAAAGTGCTTAAGCCACAGAGCTGGGTCATTGAGGAACGGATTAGTGGGAAGATCTGTGCAATGGAGCATGGTAGAGGGATGGGTGGAGTGGAAATCGTGGATGTAAGTGTGGTGTGCCTTAGAAATGCTGGCGGGGGAGTGCCTACAGTAAAGGATAAGAATCCTAAGACGGCTATGGGGTAGAGTCTGGCAAAGGGCAGTAACCGCATGTTGTGGCCTGATAATTCACGTGATAAGTATGGTGTGGTGCCAAAGTGCAGGATTACAATTAAGGCGAACAGTGACAGGTTAAATAAGTCCAACAGAATGGAGCTACAAGTGCAGGAATGCAAACACGTTTGTATCGAGATTTAGCGGCAGGCTGAATGCAACTAACAAGGCAGGTTAAATACAGCTAGCAAGGCAGGCTAAATGCAACATGACAATACAGTGTAGTGGCAGGCTAAATGCAACTATGAAGGCAGGCTAAATGCAACTATGAAGGCAGGCTAAATGCAACTTTAAAAAATGCAGTGTACATTTAAATAGCTAGATGCAACTATCAAGACAGGCTAAATGCAACTATCAGGGTAGGTTAAATGCAACTAACAAGGCTGGCTAAATGCAACTATCAAGGCAGGCTAAATGCAACTATCAAGACAGGCTAAATGCAACTTTCAAAAATGCAGTGTACATTTAAATAGTTTGATGCAACTATCAAGGCAGGCTAAATGCAACTATCAAGGCAGGCTAAATGCAACTATCAGGGTAGGCTAAATGCAACTATCAGGGTAGGCTAAATGCAACTATCAGGGTAGGCTGAAAGCAACTAATAAGGCAGGCTAAATGCGACTATCAAGGCATGCTAAATGCAATGCAAATTTCCAAAATGCAGTGTACATTTAAATAACTAAATGCTGCTGTCCAGTGTGAATAGTAACAAATGAATGCATATACTTGTGCAGCTGTAGGGCCATATAGTGGGTGTCTCTGATAGAGGGTAATGCAGCGGGTAGCTTGACTTGGGAACAGTTATCAAGTGTTATTATCAGAGGGCAACTGGTATCACAGTTAGGAGTAACAGGTAATCAGTGTTCACATGAAAGTTACCTCTGTGTGATGAAGTATGGTGCCGGAGCATCAATTAAGTATGGTATGCTGCGCTGGACCGTTGCAATGGGCAGTCTGGGTAGGTTCAGCGGTAAGCGGTGAGCAGGGCTAATGGTGGTGGGGTATAGAGTCTTATAGAGTGTATAGAGGGTATAGAGTGCTCCTGTGCACCTGCCATATGTGCTATGATGTGTTGTAATCTACACAAATTCATAGCCATGCTGCAACCTGGGATGAAGCCATTTTGGTCTCCATGTACTAGGTCCCCAATAACTCTAGCAAGTCTTTTGAGGCTCTGTTTGTTGATGACACACTTTTGACCATTAAGGGTGAGTCCGGCTTTGTGTAAGATGTCACACACTGCTTTCAGTGCATCATCATGCTGCTTTTGTTTGGTGCCAAAGAGGAAGATGTCGTAGCTGTAGTTGAGGGCGTTGAACACTGGGGATATTAGTCTGCTGATCGTCTCTTGAAATATTTCTGTGGCAGAGGATATCCCGAAGTTGAGCCGCTTGTAGCGGAACAGTCCCTCATGTGTTGCAAAGGTGGGGATTGGTCTGGAGGCTGGGTCACGCACTAGCTGGTGATATCCTTGATTCAGGTCTAATTTAGAGAAGCAGGTGGCCTGGTTGAGCCTCACCAGGATGTCCTCAATATTTGGCCCTGGGTGCCTCTCCCTTTGAATTGCAGTATTCTGTATGCGCATATCCACGCAAAGGCAACTAGGGGGGACCCAAAGGGTGGGGCCGTCTATCCTCTCGATGATGGCGTGGTCGAGGAGTAGTTGTATTTTGTGCATCACATGGGCTTGGAGTGGAATCTGACCCTGCAAGGGTGTGAGGTACTGGGTTGACCCTCAGGTCAATATGAAGGGAGATAACTGTGTTCTTAAGCATGCCCACTCCTTCAAATAGCCTTGGAAATCATGATTTGAGTCCCTCGATGTTGAGTTCATGGCATGTTATTGAGCATAGAATTTGTGCTCCCGGGGGTAATCCTTGGACCACCTTGAGACTGATTGTATTGAATGTCGATCAGGGCTAGGGCCCTGGCAGTCTGGTAGCTGAGGAGGCATCGCCCTGTTGTGGGGCTGTGGATGACATGAATGGTGGTGGGTACTCTGCGCCCTCTATGGAGTAGGTTACACTGAAATTGCCCTTTCGACTGGAGTGAGTGGGCTGCGCCCCACTGGAATATGGAGGCCTGGGATGGTCATAGCGGGTAGGTATACGCTATGGCTTGGTGAAGATTTTCGCTCATGACATTGACTGTCGCTCCAGTGTCTACGACAAATCAATTGATCAGGCTGCCAATTTGGACAGCGACCTTTGATGCTGTGCTGTCATCCGAGATGTCGCTGATAAGTCTGACGTATTCTTTGCTGTATCTGTCATGAGTGTAGTATTGGTCGTCCGCATGTTCCGATATTTCACTTGATGTGGGGTTCTCATAAGGGTCTTGGGCATAGTATGGCATGGGGCAAATGTTCACATTGTGATCCTAACTGAGTCCCTGGTCGATGGTATATCCTACCCCTGGACTGGGTGAGTAGTTGTATGCATCTGAGTAGCGCATTGGCGGATCCATATGTAGATCTTCCATCGCTCATATGATTCCTGTTTGGTTTGGAGGTGCTGGCATGTGCCTGTTTTGAAAAGTTCTTGGGGAGTCCTAGTCATGAAACGATCTGGGATCGGGCCCTCTTGTCTGTTCGAATCTTCTGGCTGGGCCTGACGGCAGCGTTGGTCTGTATGCGGCAAGTGTTGGGGACTTCTCCCTGCACATCGCTTGAAAATGGTTTTCCTGGCTGCACCTTATTCACATTTGCCCTATGGATCGGCATTGGCCCTGTGGTGGAATTCAAATCCACACCTACAGCGTTGTCTCTCACTTTGGGGTCATCCGTGTGGGCTCTGTGGGTCTTGTCTGCTTGGCATTCCTGGGTTTCGGGTGTATTCGTATTTATATTTATTTATTTTAATTCTTGTAATGCGCCAACATGCCAGTAGGCCTCAGGGCACACATAAAACTGAACAAAACAAACAAACACACATGGCAAAGAAAGAAGAAGGGTCAAACAGTTATTCCAGATTGAAGAAGTGGGTTTTTTACAGCACGTTTGAATACAGTGTAGTCCTGGATCTGCTGCATCTGGGCTGGGAGTTTGTTCCATAGAAGGGGACATTGAGCGTCAAGAGTGGTACCTCCAAATTTGGCTGTCCTGTATTTTGGATGCTTGAGAATAGTGGCAGAGGATGAACGAAGGTTCCTCGCGTTAGATTTAATGCTAATGCGGGCTGACAAATAAGTAGGGCTACAGAGGCTGAGGCATTTGTGGGTCGCGGTCAATATCTTGTGCGTTATCCGATGTTTAACAGGAAGCCAGTGAAGTTTTTTCCTAAAAGTGGAGATGTGTGTACGACGGGACCTTGAAGTCCAGAAGCCATTGCTGGAATGATGTCAATTTTCTTCGGATTCCCGATGGGTGCTGCCTGTGCCTCCACTCGTTCATATATTCTTGCTAGGTCGATGATTTCTTGCAAGGAGAGGGGTTTCTTTAGCAGGTGCTTCCTAAACAGGGAAGAGCTGCATCCCTCAATTATCCTTAGTCTGATCTCTTCGTCATCGTTGAAATTGACGAAATCATAGTAGGTGATCTTTCTCTGGAGCCTGATGACAAATTCCCCTACAGTTTTGTGTGGTAGTTGTACACATTGATTAAATGTATATCTTTCATAGTCTCTGTTAGGGAGTATGATTAGTTTCCTGTTGTCGGCGGCGATCAGGCATTGATAGGTCATTTTCTCTTGTGCTGGAATTGTTTTTAAGATTCCTTTGATCTCCTTACCAGCTTAGTTGGCGAAGATATCTATTTTGTTCAGTGAATCCTGGTCCCCTATGGCTCTCATAAAGTCTCCAAACTCCTCCATCCATTCTTCCCACCTCTGGCCCTGGTCATGATGTGGGTCTAATGTAAAGGTGTTTGGCCGCCTTAGGAAGGTTGCCCTGGACGCTGGTCCTGTTCCGACAACGACCTGGCCTTCTGCAACCTCAGCTTGTTGTGCCTAATCCGCCATCACTGCGGTTTCCTGGTGCTCCGGCTTGCTGTGTGGCAGTGTATTTACAGTAGTCTTTGCAGGCTGGACGTCAAGAGCTTGTTCGTGGCACCCTTGTGTTAGTGTGTCCCTCCCTCGACAGTGGCTTGCTCGTGCCCTGGGGTGTCCACTCGTACACCCTATTCTTCCTCTCTTCACTGGTGGTGTAGTGTGGTGGCTGCGTGTTGTCCCTCTGGGCCTCATGTCGTTGTGGGCTTGTTGTTGCTGTGTGCCGCTTTTCTTGGCAGCCACGCTTGTCCTTATTTTCCCTTTATTTTTTTGAAGAGTGTGCTGTGTTAGTTCCTTGCTTTTTCATTAATATGCAGGTGGTCAGGCCTTGTCCGAGGCACGTGTGGTCCTCTTTCAGCAACCACGTGTGTTTTGCCGGTTCTCCCGATGCGTGCTGTGCTTTTCTTTCTTGCCCCTGTAGTGCACGTGTGGTGCGCGAGTGCCTGACCCTCCTTCTCCTTGTCTGTAGCACGTGCAGTCCTTTTCCCGCAACTGCGTGTGTTGTGCTGGCTCCACAGGTGAGTGCAGTGCTTTTGTTTCCATTCCCTGTGGTGTGCATGTAGCGCACATGTTCCTGTCCCTCCTTCTCTCCATTATGCGTGGCCTACCGGTGTCAGCACTGGGACTCCCGTACTCCCGGTCCTCGCCAGGTGCTCCACTTCCAAGCGGCCACTTCCTCTGGTGTTGGGTCCTCCTCACTCCTCTCAATGCGTCTTGGGGGTCTGTTCTGTTCCATCTGTACTGTACGATCAGCTTCTCACCCTGCCGGTCCTTGAGCGCGGTTCTCCTCTTCCTTACCTGCACCTCATCTGCTTTGCTGTTGGTCGTGCCGTTTCACTGGGTCCTCCTCACAGCCCCTCTGTACATAAATTGGCGCCGTCCTGCAGCATGGGGACTGTTATGTACGCCTTACGTCCCGCCATGCAGTGATGTAAGGTGCTTCTGAATAAAAGCCCTGCCCCTGCTACGCGAGGGCAGTTCCAGGCACATTGCAATCCATGCGTGTCCGCGTCTCATTTGGCTGGTGCTGCGCAGCGGGGCCTTAGCCCACAGGGCCCTGTATTCACTTCTTCCCGCCGATGCATCGGCCGGGGAGGAGCACATAACAGGGACGTGTCGCCTCGTCACCAGTTGTTAGCCCCCACATATTACAGAGTAGCCATTGGGGTATGCCAACCTTCCTTTATTTCTCCTTACTGCAACTGAACCCTCTTCCTCCCACTGCCCTGCCCTTGTCTTTGGTCTGTCCTCCTTAAAGGGGCCCCCTTCCATTTCTCTATTAAAACAACTTATCACATTGCTTGGCATGTGACACTTTTTTTCAATTATGACATTTTTGGCCTGTGGCACTTTCACATGTCACGTTAGGCTCCTGGCATATAGTGACATGTAGTGGCACGTGTCACTGGAACATGTCACATGTCATGTACAGCTCCTAACCCCACAGCAGTAGGGGTAGGAGCCGAACACTGTTAAAAGTATACTCAGCATGGATGCACGTCCCTGCTGTGTTTATTTTCTAACTCTCGCAATGTAACCCCTCCCACAAAGTTGCCAACATGACCCATTCCAATCTGTAGGTGCTTATCCAGTCCTGTTTTTTCTTAGCCTTCTGGGACTTGTAGTCTGAGTTTTATAATGGAAAAAGTGGAACTACAAATCCCAGAATGCAAAGAAAAACCAGGACTGGATAATCACCTACATGGAATGGGTCATGTTGGCAAGTATGCTAGCACAGTCGAAAAGCGAACCAGGGACTAGGAACCTCCTCTACCGGTTTGTTTCATCTGGACCGCTTTCTAACAAGAGGGTCGGGTACGCGCGGCGGCTGCTGGGAAGCGTGCATTTAGTGGTACGCAGGAGGTTTCTTGAATTATTTTGGGCTGTTGTAGAATGCGTTGCACAGGTGAGGGGTGCGCGTGTCACCTGTTTGTGTCAAAATGTATCTGCAGGGACAAGAATAGGCCCACTGATATAGGTGTACTATATAATGGACGGAGTGCGTGCTGCCGTCGTTCAACTTCGGGGGATTTCATTTTGGCTGCTACTGTCGCGTGTGGTGAGGAGGTTTATGGCAGAGGTCGACGTTTTAAATATCCAGCCCTCCAACTGGTTAACTTCGTAAACGTGATCATCTAGTAAGAAATTAGAGAGACTTAGAGCTGTTAGCAATCAAACGTATGGAAAACGAATCGGGGTATAGATGGAGACACTTTACATCTACAATAGAACTGAACCCCGCGCCGCCCACCTCTCTATCCCCGTTAGAACATTTCCAAGTGTCACACGTGGTACTCCACGGAACGCTCTTAGGAGTGAAAACAATACATTTTTAACAATTTTGCACAAGGGCTCACGTCCATTTAACTCTGCACAGCATGCTTGGTGTGTGCCTTATTCTATGGGTTACTCTTGTTCGATCCACTTGACATTGATGATATGGCATTTATAACGCGCTTGTACACAAGTGTTTCTGTGCGCTACAAATTGTTAATTTCTGTCTCCATTAAAATACCTTTTTGTCTTTTGATGTCTTTACGGATTTCAAATAGGAAAGTGCTGGGATGTTGGTGGGGTTGTCTTTTTACCCACCCATTGATTCCCTAGGCCCATCCTAATCCCGATGGCCATTCCCACACTCGTGCTGTTCCTCCCTGTCCTAAACACAAATTCTTGGGATCTCTTTGAGCTTGTTCTATTATGCAGTAATCGGGCCTGCCTGCCAGTGTTCTATCTTAACTCTGCGCTAATGGCTTATTGCAGCTGTAAATTAGTTTCGGTGGTAATACAAATGCATTGACAAAGTGTGCCTTTGGTGGTAATACAAATGCATTGACAAAGTGTGCCTTCAACCGCTTGATTCATAAGAAATGTGTCTCCTTGCCATTAAGTCCTGTTAAAGAGAGCATTGCCAAAGCCAACCGTTTTGGCTTGTGTAGGTATTAAATGGGCATGTGTCCCGTACTGACATTTTATGCCTAGGTACTTGCAGTATTTTCCAGCTGTTACAATCTAAATGCCAAGTGATACCATTATGGGGTGACTATCCGACGCCTACACAAAAGCCACAACTATTGTCTTTGCCAATACTTGTTTGCTTCTTCGAGCAAGAGTGTTTATTTCTAGAACAGCCAATCCGAAATCATCCGTACTGAAGCGGTTAACACAAGTACACAGGCTAACGTAATTTGATCTAAAACTGAGGGTACATGGGCCCTGGGCAACATGCTGTTGAACCGTAAAAGTATACAAATCTTTAACGTTCCTTTGCAGCCAGCTGTACTAGTTGATAAACCTGTTTACAGTCGATGGAGCTACAAGCTAAAAAGCAGGGGAAAAGCTGAACTTCTTGAGTGACTGTTAATTTGCAAAAATAATACCCGGGGAAGGGTGTTTGGCCAATCAGGTTGCTGGAACAGCGGGCGAGAATACACATTCGCCTGCTGCCTCCAGCTACCCGAGGCCCTTCCCTGGGTGAACTTCAGCACCTTTATGCATTATGCAGTGACCTATGAGCTATCTATATATCCTGGATACGATAAAGGCAGCTCTGCCGAAAAACGTGTCATCCACAAAGGCTCTAACATCACAAAAATAAAAGGAATTTATTAATCATCACTACTTTCCATTCCATTATTTTTCGGCGCACTATCGAGGGATAGCTCAACACAACCATTATATATTGTCACAAACGGAGTGGAGGGACTCTAAGTCTCCTTAGTAGCTAAACCTGGTGCGACGCAAGATCTTTAACATCACCTCAACTTTCATGGACAAACCCTTTTAATTTAACGGGGCGCGTAGGTACTGCAGCAGGTGTCATCACAAACAGTCCCTCACCAAGAATGCCTTCCCTGGGTGGCACCATTTTTTTTGTTTGTTTTTCCTTTATGTTGCGCGGCCCTGCCAAACAATCCTTACCTCTTTCCCCACCCACCAGCAGCTCAGGAGCTTTGTTCTCCGGTTGCAGCGCTCCTTCCTCACGAGTTTCTTTTTCCTCCAGAGATTGGCTGTGCAAGCAACATCAATCTACCGGGGGGAGGGGGGGGACATTTGCACCTAGATTAACCCCGGGTGTGAACGGCTTTCACCCCCACAGTGGGGTGCAAGCCATAATACATTTGTTGTTACTGTTTTATTATACCAAGTGAATGAGGGCAATAGGGCCTCTTTGCGAGTTTGTTGGTAAATCTGATTTATTGCCAACTCTTTTGCTCTTACTGCCACTTGGTACCCTGGCATTACCACAGGATTACGAGTGGTGATATGTTGGATCCATGAGGCTAGCTCCGGGGCAACGCATTTGTCTTGGGCATAAGACAACGCAGTGCAACACCTGTTCGAATCCCGGTCCCGCACTCAGAGAGTGGCATTATAAAAGATGAATTAAATAAATTCCCATTTTTGGAGCCAATATGGATTTTTAGCAAATTTACTGCAAGCAGATATTCAACACAGCAAATCTGCAAATTAGTCACTTTGAAGTGTAGGGTTTACCTCCAGGACCGTGCTGGAGGTAAATCTTTCACTTCAAGGTGAAACTTGGAATACGGTGGTCCAGTAAAAGCAGCAGTAATTCCCTTGCTGCCAAAAGAGTGGCAGTAACGGAATTAACTGCAACGCCAAACTTGTAATGAGGCCCATAGTTGTATAATACACTAGCCGTTCCCCATGTAACATACGCCGTTCTAGCATATATCAAAGGTCAACATGATATGATATTTATAAAGCGCTTAATACCCAGAGGTTTCCAAGCGTGGACCCAGGGATCGAACCTGTGATACTCAGTGTCATTGTGCTTCCAAGGTGAGCACGTTGCCCCTGAGCTATCCTCCCGAGACAGTCGGTAATTCAGAGTCACTTCTGTCCACCTTCTGAAATGTTGGAATTACCACTGATCGCTTCCAGGAAGGGGACGTTGGTCCCTGTGACTTATTAATGGTAATTGAAAAGGCTAAAAGTATGGGAAACTGTTTTCTTTTGACTTTGAAAGGCATATGTGTATTGGATGGAATGAGAGGTATGCGTGGTATGAGAACAGTATCTTTTTTTTTTAAACCTTTTATTTTTGAGAGTTTCAAGACAACAGGTAATAGATGCTTCAACCTGGTGCACCAACATAACCGCAGTCAGAGGTGGGAAAGGGATAAGACCAGTTGGAGAGGGGATGAGAAAGGAGGGAAAAGGGTAGAAAAAAGAGTTTAACAATTCCCCGTTGTCGGTTCAACTGCATTACCACTCTCCCCCGCCCCATCATTTACGTCTCTAAACTTTGAAGTGTTCCTTGATCAGTGTCCAAAAGTCATAGCATACAGGGTTTCTGGTGACTTTCTACCTCGGTTGCCTCCTTTGAGTTCAAGTGGCTTCAGTGTCGGACGATGTTGTGTTCCGTAACAGATATGTGACGTATGGGCCCCAAATGTCAGGAGGACGTGCATGTAGTGGGAGAGTTCTTATAAATTCACTCTCCACATCTTGACAGTATGTTACGTCTTTTTGCCAGTCCTCGAACTTGGGCAGGGGTCCACGACTCCATGCCATGGCTATCCGCCTACGTGCTAGTACCAGGAGGAGGCCCGACAGCCTGCGGGAGGCAGGCTGCAGGTATTTGGTGAGGCCTAGCAAGGGTGCTAGTGGAAGTGGGGTTATCTGTTCACCCAATATGTCAGCGATCATTTGTAGCACCAAGGTCCAGAATCGTTGGACTCCTGGGCAGGACCAGGCCAGGTGGAAAAAATCAGCCCGCTCTGCTGAGCAGCGCTCACAGTGAGCCGGGGTTTCCGGGTGGTGACGGTGTTTCTTGACAGGTGTGTAGTACGTTTGGTGTATAAAATTGAAATGTATTAGTTTATATCGTGTGTTAACTGCAACTTTTTGGGTTTGCCGTAGTATGTACGACCAATCTTCATTGCTGATAGGTTCTTGAAGAGCGGATTCCCATTTTTTTTGTGTTTTGGTGTTAGGTGGCAATGTGTCTGTCACTAAGGATTTATACAGCAGTGAGACCAGCCTCCCCTCTCCCTCCGCCCGAATGGTGTTATGTAACAGGGTCCACGTGGGTGGCTGCTGGGGGAACGAGGGGAACAATCTTTGTAGGGTATGACGTAGTCTGAAATATAGAAAGACATCCAGTGAGGTCCTCCCCCCTCTGTCTTTAGCCATTTGCGGGGTAAGGAAAGTGCCCTCCGGGAAAACGTCTCCGAAGGAGTGAACTTTGAGCTTATCGGCCCATATTAGGAATGCTTTTTCGTTCGTCAGTGGAATGCCCGGGATAAATCTGATAGGTAGAAGGGGAGAGTATCTTATGTTTACTCCGTATTTTTTTGCCATTTTTTTCCAGATTGTATACGTGGCTAAGACTGTGTTTAACGTATTATTAGGAGTTCGGATTTGGCTGATGATGACAGCGCTGAGCAAGTCGGGCGAAGCCAGGGCACGTTCCACCTGTACGTGTGGGCGGATAAAGTGGGATGCGTACCAGTGGCTTAAAAATTGTGCCTGAGCCGCCCAGTAATATTTCTCAAGATCTGGGAGGGCCAGGCCTCCCTTCGACACCGGCAACACCAGGGTCTCGTATGCTACACGTGCGGGTTTCCCCGCCCACAAGAGCTCTAGGACCGTGGACCTCACTCTCATTAGGAAGGATTTGGGAAGGAGTAATGGAATATTCGTAAACAAGTACAATAACTTAGGCAAGATGACCATCTTTGTTAGCGAGGCCCTGCCCCAGAGCGTCAGCGGGAGGGTTTTCCACCGGTGCACGCGGTCCTGAATAGCATGGAGCGTGGACATGTAGTTATCCCTGTATATTTCGTGGTGGTTTCGCGACAAATATACACCCAGATATCGTACCCTAGTGTTTTCCCACCTGAAGCCGTAGTCATCTACAAATTCTACAGTGTTGGAGGTCAAGGGGAATATTATCGACTTGGAGTGGTTGATTTTTAAACCCGACATGTGCCCAAAGCGTATGACTTCCCTCATCACCTGGTTAAGATTCTCCTGTGGGTCGCTGACGAACAATGCGATGTCATCAGGGTACAAAGAGACTATTAATTTGTGGGGACCTAGCTTAAGGCCTCTCTGTATTTGAAATTCTCGCAGTCTCGAAGCCAAGGGCTCCATGACAAGAGCGAAAATCAGGGCGGAGAGTGGGCATCCCTGTCTTGTGCCACGTTCTAACGTTAGGGGCGAGGACCTAGTGTTTCCTATTTTAACGTGTGAGCGAGGGTCGTTGTACAGCAAGGACACCAGTCTAATGAAGAAGTTGCCGAGGCCCATCTGTCTCAGCGTCGCTAGCATGAACGGCCATTCTACAGAGTCAAATGCCTTCTCGGCATCTAGGAGTACGGCAATTGCCTGTTGTGTGGGGTTTAGAGCCTCGATGACGCCAAACAGGCGTCTGATGCCATAGGTGGTGCTGCGGCCTGGGATGAATCCTGCCTGGTCCCCCAACACCAGGGCTGGCATCAGAGGGAGCAGTCTGGAGGTCAGGATTCTTGCGAGGATCTTATTGTCCAGATTGATCAGCGAGATTGGTCTATAAGATGTGCACTCATCGGCGGGTTTGTCTTCCTTGTGTAACACAATTATATTAGCTTCACGGAGTGTGGGGGGAAGGCTACCCCTCTCAATGGATTCCTCGTACACGCTAAGCAGTATGGGGGCAAGTATAGCGGCGTGAGCCTTGTAAAATTCTCCGGTGAGGCCGTCGGGTCCCGGTGCTTTAGAGTTTGGGAGGGATTTAATCGCATCTAGGATCTCTTCTATCGTTATCGGAGTGTTCAGTGGTTCTCGTAAATCCGCCTCTACCCAATACAAACTCGTGTCGTCTAGGTATTCTTTCAGGGCAGTCGGGTCCACCTTGCCTCTGGAGCTGTATAGGTTTTGGTAAAAGTCTCGGAATGCCGTGGCAATTTCTTTTTCGGTGTATACCCGTTGACCAAGTGTGTCTTTGATGGATTCCACATGGGTCGGGGTCCTGTCCGAGAGTAAGAGGCGAGCGAGCAGTGCGCCTGGTTTCTGCCCCTCTCCATATTGCCGAACCAGATGTTTGCGGCTTAGAAATTTTAGTTCCCTTCCAGCTGTCTCGCTGAATTTCTGGAGTTCCTCTTTCAGTTCCACCTGTGTCTGGGGGTCTGATGTTGAGGCAAACCTGAGTTCCAGTGCTTTTAGGCGACGTTCACTGTCGGCCAATTCACTACGGATCTGCTTCAGTATACCGTTTTCCTTGGTCAGGCATATGCCTCGGACAAAGCATTTCAGTGTTTCCCAGACGACACCGGCGGAGTCCACGCTGGCTTGATTTCTCTCGATGAAGGCAGTTATTTCTTGGTGAAGTTCTTCTGCGAAAACGGTATCAGAGAGCGAGCCTGGCTTAAACCTCCAGTGTAGGCCCGGGACCGTCGTTCTGGCGAGGAAGGCATCCAGTGTGACCATCGAATGGTCGGAGTATGTGCGTGGCCAAATGCGGCTCGTACCCCAGGAGAATGGGCCGCCAGAGGACGCCATGATGTAGTCAATTCGGGAGCTGGTGTTGTGAACCGGTGAGTAAAATGTGAAGTCCCTCGCGTCACGGTTGTGAAGTCGCCATGTGTCGACTAGGTTGAACGAGCGGCATATCTCTCGGACTTGAATGCTTGCTTTGGATAGGTGTCTGGTTGTATAATGGGATTTGTCGAGTGTTGGGTCCATTGGTGTGTTGAGATCGGCCCCCCAAATGATAGTTTCTGCGTTGATCTTCCCAAGTTGGCACATCACCCAGTTGAAGTTGTCATGGCCATCAGTGTTCGGACCATAAGAGTTCACGATTGCCACCTCTCTCCCCGCTATTATCCCTCTCACCAATAGAGCCCTGCCCATGGTGTCCTTCTGGGATTCGATGAGACTGAAGCCTGATCTCCTGTCTATCAATATGGCGACTCCTCTGGCAAAGGATGAGTACGATGAGAAGTATCTGTGGCAACCCCAGGACTTGGCCCATTGGGACTCCGTTGCTGGTAGGAGATGTGTTTCCTGGAGTATGGCTATGGTGATTTTATGCCGACGTAGGTATTGGAAGATTCTCCTGTTCTTTGCTGGTTGGTTGCCACCCCGTATATTCCAGGTGGCTATTCTAAGCGTTGGTGCTGCCATTCGGGGAATCGTGCAGAGTCTCTGCTTGTTCGGATGGAGAGGCAAGGCTGGCACATTGGGGCGCCGAAGCAGGTCGAAAGTGTAAGGTTTGGGTCGTCAAGGACATATGGGTTAGGTGCTGTGTGGCGAGAGACGGGTGAGCAATGCAGAACTGTTGAACCTGAGTCCCTCCCGCATGTGGGCAACCCCCAACTGGCCCACAGTGATCCCTCCCTTTGTAACTTGCTATAGTCATTGCTGTGCTAGGGGCGTTAGTAGCCCTCCAAGAGGATACCGGGCTTCCGTTAGCTGCCGGAGTTTGTTCCCGTGGTGGCCATTGCGATTGGGAGGAAAGGTATACTGGTGCCGGTCTCCCATTGCTGTAGTGCTGTATTTACGGAGGGTTCCTTCTCGCACGATCTTCGCGTCGTGGTCTCGGGTTATTTCCACCGGGTCTGCATCCCACCCGATCCAGGTATTCGTTTGCCTCCTCGGGGGAGTTGAAAAATTGTGTCTTCCCTTCATGTTGGATGCGAAGTTTCGCCGGGTATAACATGGAATAAAGGATTTGGTTGTCTTGTAGGCGTCGTTTGACCGATGCATAGGATTTTCTTTGTAGTTGTACTGTTTGGGAGAAGTCAGGGAAGAACTGGATGGAGTCGCCGTCGTATTGCAATTTCCCTTTGATTCTGGCCGCCCGGAGCACCGCATCGCGATCTTTGTAGTTCAATAGCCTTGCTATTATCGGTCTCGGGTGCATGCCTGGTGCCGGCCTGGAGCTCGGGATCCTGTGTGCTCTTTCTACAACGAATAGCTGAGACAATGACTCTTTCCCGAAGAGTGTCTGGCACATTTGCTCCACAAAGTCCGCCATTTTGCCTGTGGGTTGTTGTTCTCTCACTCCTATAATCCTGATGTTGTTCCTTCGGGAGCGGCCCTCCAGATCTTCATTCTTAGCGTTCACTACCTTCATCTGGGCTTCGAGGGCGGAGACCCGGGAGGTCAACGCTGCTGTTCCGTCGTCCAGGTCGGACACTCGCTGTTCTACATTTTCGAGCCTGTCTGCATGCTTGTCCAGTCTATGTTGGAGTTGATC
The DNA here is from genome assembly GCF_040938575.1 of Ambystoma mexicanum. Lineage (NCBI taxonomy): Eukaryota > Metazoa > Chordata > Amphibia > Caudata > Ambystomatidae > Ambystoma > Ambystoma mexicanum. The sequence continues at coordinate 933,435,251 of NC_090936.1, forward strand.
TACTTTCGTTGACAGGGTGTCAAGCTTGCCCCCTAAGCCACTGATGCCGGCTTTCAGGTCCATCAGGATCTCCCTGATGTCTTGCTGTGGTGATTGTTCCGCTGATGGTATCGTGTCTGATGTGGGTGATTCCGGTCTGCTGCTGGTTGTGGGCCTTGGGTGGGAGTTTGCTTCGAATTGTAGTTTCTTCTGGGTTTTATCAATCTTTCCCATGTCGGCCCGGGGAGGTGTTTTACGCTGGACCGGGTTGGACCGCCCCCCTCCGCGGCGTTCGGTTGGGATGATACGGGTGGAGTGGGACGGGTTGGCTCCGGGTGTGCAGTCCGTTTATGGGCCTCAGCGCGGGTATTCCGCTGTGCGAAGCTGTGCGGTGCTGTGCCTCCCGTCCCCCCGGCACCCTGGACCCGCGAATAGTGGAGTCGCTGCAGTAATCGAGTCTGTTACGTTTGGAGACCGCGGGGGGAGCCCGGGCCGTCGATTGGGTCCGCCGGGGCCCGCGCCGCGCAGGGGGAGCGGCCTCTCTGTTTCGCGGGCTTGTCGCTCCGTGCGTTCACACTGGTGGTCTCCTACCTGGGGCCGCGCTGTACTTCCGCTCTTCGGTCCGCTTCACTGCCGGTCCTCTCCCGGGTTGCTGCGGGGACGGAGACCACACGGTCTCTCCAGTGCTGCCTCGCACACGTCTACTCGCCTTCTTGAGCGGCTCGGAGTTCCGGGTGTTCTCCGCGCGCGATCGCGGGATTACCCAGGAGGTCAGGCGGCCCGCAGGCCCCGGTTTCCAGGATGTGTGGCGCGGGTCCTGGTCACTCGTCGGAGTCGGGAGTTAGTTCAGACTGAACTGCGGGACATCACGAATGCTTCTGGCGGCATACTGGAATGGATGGGTGACCACGGAAGCTGCGATGGAGCAGGATTCATTAGAGCCCTACGGAGCTCACTTAGGAAGCGGCCATCTTGGATGGCTCTCTAGCGCCCTCTGTGAGAACAGTATCTTAAGTTCCATCAATCACACATGCCTCTTTGATGTGTCTTTGTAGATGCGCAATTGTCAACCTTGTTCCATTGCAGAGTCCCAATGATGGCATAAGATTGCGTAGTAGCATAACTACAGCACCTACTTTCAGTTTTAGCTTGTGAGGAGGGATTCATCCTACAGCGTTTCGCTCTTTAGCGACTGAAACTTTGAGCCAGTAATTTGTGTGAAGAGAAGTGGGGGTGGAAACAAGTAACTTGAAATTATTCTGAATGTCTTGAAGGTGACTGCGTAGAACCATGCTAGTTCTGTTTGTTAAAATGATAGCTGTTGTTGAAGTGAAAGGGCACACAGAGGTACACTTTGCCATTTGGACAGCAGAGGACAACCTAACACTGATAAATTGCATCTGCTGATTACAGAAACATACATAAGCGTTATATATTTGAAGAGGGAGAAAAAGCCAAGTTTGATGCAGCATAAAGTCAGTTCAATTTCCAGTTTTATTAGGCATCAGACGAAGATTAAGGGAACACGGTACAACGCGTTTCGCTGCTCACATGCAGCTTGTTCACGTACAAATGAGAACAAAAAACATCTGTGTATATATGCAAACATTCGGCTAGTTCTATGGTCCATTATGCTGATTGTCCTTTTTCGCTCTCTAATATTTGCCATGTTAGTTGCTTAGGTAGACATTGAGTATAACACGGTGGCCATTTTGTAAATGGCATAGGTTCCCTTATTACAGTATTAATAATAGCCAATAACACTAGAAAGTTCATGCCACCTACAATAAAAAATAAGCGGTTTGGCGAATAATTTGAATGCTTAAATTGCAACTAATTTCTAGATATATAATGCATATATTCAAGTCGATACGGGTATGTATTTGGTAAACCGCCGAATGCATTGAAATAGGGATGGCACACTCTCCTTGGCTACAGATACAAATTGTAGAAATATTGCTCTAAGGTGGCAAATACAAACCCTGGAGTCAATCCAACTAAGGAGTACTATTAGATAAATTATTATATATATTACATTACACAGCCATATTAGTGGCTGTGTAGTTATGGTTAAGTTGCTGTTTCCATAGGAAGAGCAATTTTTGGGCGGCTTATATCTTCGCTCTCCCTGGACGAATTCTCACCAAAGTTTGGTGAGGTTTGGTCCAGGGGGGGCAAAGTTATAGGGGGTGTCCCAAAATGTCTTTTTTTTTTCCCCATAGACTGAATGGGGAAAAAACTTTGATCACGCCTACAGCCCAAACCGCTGGACGGATTTTCACCAAATGTAGACCAGGAGCAGCAGCTTGGTCCCGAAAGCGTGCTTTTGTAAATTTGGTGAAAATCCGTCCAGTAGTTTTTTTTTAAATGACCAAAAAGTAGGTCACAAAAAATGTGTGATATCTATGTCCGGTCCGCGGATACACTTCCCTGTTTGGTCCGCGGACAGTGTCCTGATTGGCTAATCAGCTTGCGTCATGTCCGCGGACATGCAACGTGTTCGCCGATTGGATGGTGAAGAGCGTGAAGTGCGTCAGATTTTTGGAAACGCCCATAATCTTGGATTTGCGGACTTCGCCGCTGTCCACGGACATCGCGGTAAAAACATATTAAAAAACACAACATTGCAGTTGTCAAACTTATGAAATAATCTCTGGGGAGGTGAGGGGTGATGAGGATGGGATGGGATATGGTTGCAAGGGGCAAAAAAACAGATGTTTTTTGCCGTGAAAGTCCGCGAACAGTTCGGATGTTCGCGAACAGTCCTGTGAAAGTTCGTGGACACCTCAGCATTAAAGGGTTGGTGAAATGCAGTTCTTGGATGGCTTATAACTTTGGCGCCACTTAATGGAACTGCATGAAATTTTGAATGTATATTTCTGACCTGATTCTGAGAGAGTATGCCAAGTTGGGTGGGATTCTGTCATGAGGGGGCAAAATTACAGGGGGGTCTCAAAATAATGTAAAGGCTTATAAATGATGTGCCATTTGACGAATCTACACTTAATTTGGGAAATTCATAATATATTTAGATATAATTGTTTTTGCAAAGTTTGGTGGGATTTTGTGAAGAGGGGGAAAAATTAGAGGGGAGTCCCAAAATAATGTAAAGGCTTATAAATGAGGTGCCATTTGACGAATCTACACACTTCATTTGGCAAACTGATAATAGATCTAGATATACATGTTTTTGCGAAGTTTTGTGGGATTCTGTCAAGAGGGAGCAAAATTAGAGGGGGGTCCCAAAATATTGTAAACGCTTATAAATGTGTCATTTGACAAATCTACACAAAGGTTTGCAAAACGATTATAGATCTAGATGTTTTCATAAAGTCTGAATGTATTTTGTCAAGTGGGGGCTAGGTTATAGGACGATATGTGCATGCATTTGACACTTTTCAAAAAATAAAACATGGGTGGATTTCCAGCAAACTTGCGTAAGGAGCATTGGCAAGGACCTACAAGCATGGTTTTGCAAATATGCCAGTGTTTTATTATTTGACAAGTGTCATAATGTTGCTACAAAAAATAGCGGTATACCTTTAGTGACTGAGGGGTAGCCTGTGGCCTTGGGCAGTGGCCAGATTGGATCAATACCTTATTCCATGACCCAGACAGACAATCTATCTACTGGCCATGACCACAAGGGACAAAACATAGGATTCAAGTGGCTATGTCCACCTGGGACTGGCTTTGTGGTAAAGTTATTCGAAATTAGGATAGATCTGAAAGGGAAGAAAAATGTGCTTGTGGTAATATGGTCATAGGGTTCTTTTTGCCTTCTGCAGGCTATAATGGAAAGCGAAGAGGGGCCATGTATGGAACCCTCGCCTTCCCTTTCCATGGTGGCCATCTTGGAAAGGGATTTTCCTTCCTACACCGGGACGCCACAGGCGTCCTGGTTTAGGAAGAAGAATCCTCTTTTTTAGCACAACGGGTTCCTGCTTTGGGAACCTGGGGTGCTAATGGCCTTCACCCCCCCCCCCCACATTTCAGGGGCTGGAATGGGGGGATAATGGTCCAGAGAGCTTGTTATCCACCCTTGCTTTGCTTGGGCTGATAACTTGGGCTGCTGGGCCGGTATCCACCAATCCAGTCCCTGGAACGGAGGATGAACGCCACAATATTCCCATTAGCATAACGCAAAATGCAATTGGAAATGTTGGAAAATCTTATTGAGTCTATGTACTTTACTGAGAAATATAAAGTAGATGCAGTCTATACATGTTTTTTTTTTAGTTCTATTTTTTAACTGTGAAAGGTGGTTCCTAAAGGATTATGGGCCTCATTAGGACCCAGGCGGATTTCGCGGTGCTAAATGCACCGCGAAGCATGGCGGAAAGCCGCCGATAGCGCCATGGGGGTTGGCGGATTTACCGCCCCATTCCGACCTTGGCGGGGCGGTAAATCCCCAATCCCCATTCTGCCCTTCCCCATTCCCATTTTTGCCCCATAGGGTATAATGGGAGTGGGGAAGGAGTTAATTACGCCACCGTAAAATACGGTGGCGTAATTAACAACGAGGTCCCGTAGCGCCATGGTTTTCTCCGCCTGGTAAAACCAGGCGGAAAAGGCCGCCATGGCGCTACGGGAACTCGTAGTATGGCGGAGAGGTACGCCATGCACTACGCTGGCGTAAAACCCTCTCCGCCAGGGTCCTAATGAGGCCCTATGTCTTTTGTTGTTTTTGGATGTATTTCTTTTTGCCAGGAGAGCTGAGAACGAAAGGTGGGGAGGGAAATGAGGGAAGAGGAACCAAACACTAATATGGAGGGGTAGGTGGACAAGGGAAAATGTTGCGCTTGTTTTATTTCTAAGGTAGGGGCAGTGTTTCTCCTGCTTCTTGATTACAGCAGTGGTGGTGGCTCTTGGGGAGGAGGGATGGCATTAGCTGATGCCATTTTAAGATAAATAGCAGTTTTGCTAAAAGTATGTACTGTGTACTAGATTGTAAATGGATAATGAGTAGGAATAGGTGTTGGAGCTGTGCAAGGGAAATTTTGAAGTTGAAAGTTTCTAGATCAGTAGAAAATGCAGTTCTGAACTGTCCGCGAAGCAGAGATCTTATCGTGAAGTGCGGACGGGTTCTCGGACACGTCATCATGTCGCGCGCCAGCATATGGTCATGTGGCACTGTCCGGAAGGTCCGCTATGAAGTCAAATATTAGTAGACGTTTACGGATGCAAAACTAGTTGAATTAGTTGCAAAAAGTGTATAATAGTGTTAAAAATGATTCCGGAAGGTCGGGAATGGCAGAGTTTTAAGGTAACACTTTGTAAATGGGACACAAATATTGCTACATTGGGTAAGTGTGATTTTACTAAGTTGTAGGAAAATAGCATGCACTAGTAAAAACCCATGAAATTCACCGAAAAAAACTTTGTGAAAGGGACGTTCTGGTTAAGTTGCGCTACTAAAATCCTATGAAATCCAGTGAAAAAATGTTGTTAAAGGGACGTTACGGTTCCAAGTAAAACCGAAAACCCCAGAAATTCGCCATTTATGGTAAGCTAAGCAACCATAATTCGCGCCACCACGGTGCACTGCTAAGATTAACACCCAGGACATCAAAGATGACATGACAAATGTCATTGAATATATACGGCATCTTGCGATGCCTGTACGCTTTCTTATTGCAGGATACTTGTGACACAACTACTGACCTGTTAGGCAGAAACCTGTGTAGTTCCCTCTGGGACCACTGCAAAAGATTTAGGACTACAGGTGTTTGGCAGTAAACCCACTTGGTAGCAGTCTGCACCACACAGATTCACTTGGTAGCTGTGGCTGAGCAGTCAGACTTCCCTCAAGAACAGTTAGGCAGTATACAGAGTATTCACAATAGGTCAAAAGAACACAGTAGAACAAGTAAACACTGACCAGAGCTTGGTGAAAAAGAGATATATTTATTTATTTAAAACCACATCTAGAAAAACACACAGGCACTAATAGTAAGCAATTCAAACACACGGTCAATAAAAGATATACACTCCCTTAAAAGAATATTAGATAACTCTTAAGTAAAACCCCACTTATTTTCAGACAGCAGTGAGTGCTTAACGTAGATGAAACTCTAATAATTTGTTTTAAAAAGGGAGAGAAAAGCAGAGAATCAATTGAAACAGATCCCAACACTTTTTCACGAACACAACAAGAGAGGAAGGCAAAGTAACACCGTGAATTCAGAGTCAGTAGGCCGGATCCGCTTTAAGAGGATCAAAACGAAATGTGTCCAATGTCACACTGTTGCAGTGCACAAAAGTCTTGTAACGGTTCAAAAAGGAGTTGGACCAAAGAAAGGCACCAGTTAGAGGGTCAAGGCGGCCAGCCCAGTTCAGAAGTTTAAGGGCTTATTATTACCTTGTAGCAATCTTTAGAAAGGGAGGCCTGGCGGACACGGTACCTTAAAGTGGTGAGAATACTCCAGCGGGGGCAGATGTTACTGGCAGCGGATGCAAGTCGGTGCTTTATCCCGGGGAAGAGAGGATCTCGTCGGGGAGGAAGACAATAGTCCGTTGCACTGCCAGGGAAGAAACCAGCCGCAGAGTTTCTCGGGTACAAGGAGCGGTCCATTGGTTCGCGGTCCAGTGGTAAGTGGCTATCCGGCTGCCGGGGTGCTTGGCACGGGCAATTCGACCACAGGCCGGTCTGGGGTGCGAAGAGAAGAAGGTAAACTGGTTGTGCCCAACAGTCAGGGGAAGAAGCCTCTCCAGCCGGGAGATCTTCTCTGTCGTCAGGAAGTGGTGAGTCGGTTCCGCAGGGCTCCACCGGTGGTGTCGTCGTGGTAGGTCGGCTCAGCTTCTCTCTCGTCAGATTCTCAGGTCCTGTGGAGACTTCTGAAGTTCCAGTCCCCAAAGCCCTGCTTTTATGCAGCATACCCCCCATTCACTCAGCCTAGCTATCAATCAAACATGCTAAGTGGTTAGCCGGCCGGCTCACCACTTGGGCCAATCACACAAGAGTGTGACTTACGTTACCAAGGTAACTCAATCCAGGGTGCCTAAACCCCCTCCCACACCCCCTGTGGTACCCAGACAGAGTGGCACCACTTTCGGAGGCTTCTGTGGAGAAGCCCGCCAAAAAGTGGAACAAAGGGCTCGACTTGGGTTGGAGTCACAGAAGAGAACACAAACGCCATTTTAGAATAGAGTCCTGGCAAAAAATACCAACCGGCGAATTAATATTAATTAAATAAACCGGCGGTATGTTCGAGGCTATGAGAATTAAAGTTGGTAGCCTCGAACAATGGGGAAAATCCCATAGGAATATATTCGCGGTCGAATATAAAAAGTAGTATCCACTGCCACCAGCCAAAACTCGATCAGGGGGGACAGAGACGTGCCCCCTCGACTAACAGACCCCGGGGCAATCGAATTGCCCTGAGCAGTACGTCCACGATATGATGGTTTGTACTAGTTTCTGTTAATAATTTGGGACTAGTAAAGCCAATGGTGACTTTACATGCCCTGGGAGACAGTAGTCAGTCCCAGGGTATGGGGTCTATGGTGGGGTGTCACTATGACACCCCTGTGTCACTGCACGGAGGGTGCTGTGTAACACACATAGTAAAAACTCATGAGACCCTATGGAGTAAAGGACCCCATAGCCCATAAAACACATTAACAGTCAAAGGAACACTATAAATCATGTCCAAGAATGGGAGAAAGAGTCTCACTCTTGGCAGGAGAATAAAACGAACTCCAGAAATCCAGCAAAGCTGCTGGGGGGGACTCGCTAGGTTAGGAAATTCAGCCTAAAGAGATAATTCTCCCTAACACCTGTAATAAGAAAATTGCATCACAAATGTAAAATGGTTTTCTAGTTGAGTTGTGACGTTGCAATGCTTGCTGCTGGAGCCAGAACAAAGCAGAACATTCCAGCTCTCACTGTTTGTGACTAGCGTTTGAGATTCCTTGCTTCTAAATTTGCTTTCTGTGACACTTTAGAGCCAGTAGCGGAGGCAGCTTTTGGAGATGTGGGGGGTGGGGCCTGGGTGGCTCTTTGGGGGGGCACCAGCTTTATAATTGATTTAAGGTGCATAGGCCCTCAGAGACCAGGCCTGTGACGAATGGTCTACTATTTGCCTATCCGGCCAATAGTAGACCAATAATAAATCAGTCCGGCTGATTTATTATCCCTTTCGAGGTGACTCAATAGTTGCCCAAAATTGATGCAAGAAAGCTTTATCTAAAGATCTATTGCATCAACACCATCCATCGACTCAAGAACTGCCTTTTCCTCATTCAATCCTGGATGTCAAACGTCTGCCTGAATGAAGCTCAATCCCACAAAGACCGAATTAATTTTCCTAGGAAACCCCTGCACACCATCCCCCCCCACCCCGAAGCCTGCCCAAGTCCGCAATTGCTGATGGGAATGAAGCTCAACAGATTCTTCCATATTCCCAGTTCCCAGGTGTTGCCCGAGGTTTGGCAAAGCCAGTGCTGCCAGTTTAGTGCACCCCCATTCAGCATCTTCTCAAACGCATGGTGATGGTGAAAGCTTCCTGTGGACGTCACACATGTTTCTATTGACTTGCCTAGCTGAGCCAATCTTTCACAATAAACCATTCCTCCTAGATAGTTTGGGCTTGAAAGGGAACGTTGAAACCTTTCTGCTTAACCTGGTACAGAACCACCATTAGCTGGTGCTATGTCGCTGGATTTTTACCATGCACTGCTGCCATTTGCATGGTCTCTGGGTTGTTTAGCCACCACTGATTGAATTGGGGGGGGGGGGTAATCTCACTGTAGAGCTGCCACCTTAAACCGTGTACTTTCAGAAATGCATGAACATGTCCAAAAATACACTTTGCTAGATTACTTCAGGACTAGGGGAACCACCAAACTTTGTATCTAGGTTCATTGCTTCCCACCTCTCCAGGGGACATTCTGGCCTGGAAGCATTCTATATGGTTTACCTATAAGTACACATTACAAAGACAATGGAATGCGGCTAGAGTGCTGTTAGCACTGTAGGGAACCTTTGGATTTGCCTGCTGGAAGTTTGTTGTATCCATTGTTGCTGCACCGATGCACTCTACAGCACCACGCTCCCGCTTCAAAATCCCTGGGAAAGCGCAGAGTGAGTATGTATTTATTTATTTGTTTTTTTATAACATGCCTTGTACCGTACCTAAGTTCGGTTTCTAAGCCCGGATCCGGGATTCAAATCTCTGTTGCTCTGGATGGTCTTGCTTTCCAACCAAGACCAGCGCGTTGCCCCTGTGCTATCTTCCGTTCACTGATAGTAGATAGTGCTGGTTAAAAATTGACACTAATGCTGTAGTGGCGAGTTTTATTTTCAGATCTTATTCTGCTCGGCATGTGTACGAACTAAGGAGCTGGGCAAATACCAATGTTGGGATGCATGTTCAGATCAATGCCGCTCTCAAACGATTCATATAGCGGAAAATATATTAAAGCCCAGAGAATGTACTGAAGACGGTGTAGGGTGGAGGAGGGAACCTATTGATGGAAGTAGTTGTTGGGAGACACCTGTATTTCAGGAACTCCTAAACCATTGCATCGTGATAATGTACTTTTCAATACATTGCATGTGTGCGACTTTCAGAACACAAATTAGTGTTACATTGAAGAATAGGCCTGAATCCTTGCAGGCCGTGTTGGAGACATAGAACAACAAGGCTTCATACTTTGCTTGATTAGAGCATTCCAAGTACCAGGCGCGGCGAGGAACGCGCACGTACACGCACATATAAATGTATCAGGTTAGACCCTTAAACAATTAGGTTGGAATGTTAGAAGATGAAAGGGAGACAGGCTGCAACCCAGTCCAAAGGCCATACTCATGGGAGCTCGGGCAGAGTTCATGAGCTGCTAAAAAAGGAACTGAGATTTAGGGCACTAGCACCCAAACCCCTCCACCCCCCAGATGAATGGTCATTCTATTTGAACTACCGAATGCACAGTACTTGTGCTCTTAAATACTTCATGAATTGGATATATTAGTGGGCACCAGGTCCATTTCCCGGGAGAGGTAACTGATACAGGGGGGAGCCGAACACAAGGTCTGTGATTTGTACCAGGGAGAGCAAAGGGTGATGCCCAATTACAAGATTACGATGGCGAGGCATGATGGGGGAGCGCCTACGTGTCTGGGGTGAGAAAAGCGTTGCTTTGTTTGCAAGGTCCAGGCTGACCTCAAAGTGATCTGCCGAGTTCATGTTGACGACCAGGTGTACATCATGTGGTTAGGAGAGGAAAAAGGATGTTGCCTTGCTTAACCAATTATTTTGCAGCGCTCTGAGCAGGGCTGGACTGGCCTATAGGGAACTCTAGAGATTTCCTGGTAGGCCGCTGCACCCTGGGCCTCTTGTGTGTTATTTTCAAATGTTCTCATAGGAAATGGATTGGGCTTGCTGAACGTTTGTAATATGGGGCCACTTTCACAATTATTTCCAGGGCCTCTTTTGGTTCCCAGTCCACCCCTGGCTCTGAGGTGAAGAGCTTGTTACCCACATGTGGAGAAGATGACTCAACCAATTGGCAAAGGGGCTATATGTACCCATTAGCATGTAAATAGGCGGCAGCCAATGAGGGTGGGGGATTCATACGGTCTATTGAATGCGTCATGAATGACAGTTTTTGTGTTTACAAGGTGGACTTCATTTTGACAAGGAGAGAGCTCTGTGGCAGTGGACATTTAATACCATTGTCGCCATCTTTCTTTTTGTTTGCAAAACAGAGCTCTTGTTTGTTTTTTTTTTTCTTTGTCTGGTTGTTGTGGAGTTACCCTACACCAACAATATGCCCCTGGATGACTCAGCCGTACTGGTGACCAAAATGCCCCTTCCACCATCGCCTAAGGAGAGCAGTTCTGGTGAAACTGTAGATAATTTTAACCCAGCGCAGAATGTGTGTGTATGACTGAGCTGCCCGGGCATTCCTGACCGGTAGTGGGAGCTTGGTTCCAGGTCAATGTGCAACTACATCTGATGTATAACTGTTGAGCATTCCAGATATTTCTGGAGCAGCTTAGATACAGGGTGGATGATTCTTTTCCGGATACACCAGCTATATTTTTGGAAGTTATTACCCAGGACTGTGATTCTTCTATAACCACCTATTTGTCTACACCTGGGCCTGCCCCACCCAGGAGCCTTACAACCATGTTGAGTCATTTGGATAACATGATGCCTGATGGGCGAGATGCTGTTCTACAAGAGATAAATCAGATTCTATGCAGATTCAATGCATCCTGCTTTTGCTGTGGGGAAACATCAATATGGAAACCAAATTGCATGTAAATCTGCTGGAATCTATTTTATTTAAGCTTGACAACGCAGGGGTGTGTTTTAAATTTAAAGAATTCTTCCAAATGAGCGGTGTCTTCGAGTCACAATTGAGTCCCCTTTGTGCGGGACTCTTTGAATCTGTGTAACTGTATTACTTTGGATACAGGAAAGTTGTCTGAAGATGAAGAAAAGGTTACTGATGGGGGTCAAGGGGAAGGTGGAAACTATTCTCAAGATGATGTAGTTGTAATATCCCCACAGTCCCCTAAACCTGTGGCTCCAAGTAACTCGTATGTTACTCTTTCTGTTCAAACAGACCCTGTATCAAATTCTTGTGACTCAAAATCCCCCATTGCAGATACCTCAGCGCGGAAATACTGTGGTTTTGTTGGACAATGTTGATTGTTCCTTTTTATGAACGTTTTGAGTACAGGATCCCAGTACAAAGGCCAGGTATCTGATCAAACTCCTTTGCTGGAGGGCAGCATTTAAACCCTGTTATGGGAACGAGATTGGTGGTGGTGTCAACAACCGGAAATCCCTGTCTATAGTATACTTAAAGGAATCTATACAAGAGGGTAGATTTCCCAAAGGTCCTAAGAAGGGGCCGGAAGTTGGCTGGGATTACGGCACAAAAGTGTTCAATTTTAGTGCAATTAATAAGGGTCTGGTTGAGTCTTCTGCCAGAAAATAAAAATCTGGTGTTAAATGGATCTACTATTCTTGCACTTATGTGGAAGTGCCTAACGTAAGATCTCCAGCAAAGATATAGATTGGGTGGACTTTATTGATCCTTCCAGGACAGATCTGGCTGTTATGGACATTGGCTCTAAAATTGTTTTTGAAACTATCCTAAAGGAATCCAGCCTCTCAGGCAAATTGGTTATCATATATTGCCCTATGTTCCCACTGTTAGTGCATGGGGAACTTATGGGGAAAGGGTGAAAGGTCCAAAAGTGCTAAAAGACATAATTATATCTGTGGAGGCTGTGCTCCATACCTCTGGGGGTGTTCAGATGGTACAAAGTAGAAGAGTCCAAGCAGGAGCCTCTTTGGGCTGATCATGGTTGGCGGGAGCACTAGCTATAACAGGAGTAGGGAGTACAGAACCACCCTCATATCCTCTTTAGTACAGGGGAATTGTTATCGCTGATATCTTGGAATTTGTATTTGTTTTAAACTCGCACCTTCAGGCCCGGAGGCATCAGGGCGCAACTTTGGACATGCTTACATAAACGTACATAAGTTCAACTTTAAACAGTGCAAAGTATTCAAGGTATACATATTTACAGCGTAAAGAGTGGGGGCGTTTTCCTAGGGGAGGCTCCCCGAAACATAGGAGGTCCAGAATCAAGGCTGGTTGAAGATCCAGGATTTAGTTTTGTATTTGAAGGCACTAAAACATTCTTCAGATCTGATGGTGAGGGGGAGGTTATTCCATAGCTTGGAGGCTAGGACGGGGAAGCTAGATCCACCCGCTTTTTGTAGTTTGAACCTAGGGATGGTTAGACAGTGGGTCTGGGCGTGGTTCTTTGCGGGCAGGTAGACGCATGGCGGGAAAGCCGGCTGCAGAGATACCGTGGGGCTTGGTTGGCTAGGCATTAGGACTTTCAGTGAAATTCTCTGTTTGACCGGTAGCTAGTGTAGATTAGATCTAGATTCCGAGATGTGGTGGTTTCGCGGGATGTTTAAGGCCGCTTTAATGGTGTTATTCTGGGTGATTTGCAGTTTGTTCAAATTTTCTTGGCTGGTTCCAAGGTATAGGGCGCTCCCATAGTCAATTCTGGCCATGATGAGAGTTCTGGCCAGTGTGACCGTGTTAGAAGTGGTCAGAAATGGCCTGCAAGCTGCAATAAGTTTGCAGGTGTATGCTGATGACAATCTGACTGTATTCGTTTGACGGGATAGTGATAAGGTGGCGTTGAGGTAAACGCCTAGAGTTTTGGTGTCTTTTGAAACTTGGATAGTGTTACCATCGATGATAAATGATTGGTAGGACGGCTCAAGTTTACTAAGACGTTGCGTAGTGCCCAAGATGAGGAGCTCATTCTTGTCATCGTTGATGCATAACTGGTGTTGTGCCATCCAGGCTTGAATGACCAGGTAGACATCGTTCAGGGCCTTGGTGTCAGCCAAGTAGTCTCCAGTGATGGGAATGAGTATCTGAGTGTCGTTGGCGTAGTTCGTATAGGAGACACCCAGATAGTTCAGTACATCAAAGAGCGGTTTTATAAAAACATTGTATAGCGTTGGCGACACACAAGAGCCCTGGGGGACGCCGCAGTAGATAGAGGAAGGGTCTGCAGCTGCAGATTGAGAAAAGACACGCATAGATCTATTACTCAAAAATGATTTGATCCATGCAGTGGCTGATGGTGAGAAGTGGGCGGCCGAATGAAGATGCTTGCATAAGATTTGGTGGTTGACCAGATCGAAAGCCGCAGAGAGGTCAAGTAGAAGTAACAAGGCAAGTTTGCCATTGTCCTTCAGGACTTCAATTTCGGTTTTTAAGTCCAGTAGCGCTGTCTCTGTTCCGTGCCTAGGGCGGAAACCAGATTGTCTGAGGCCTAGAAGATTATTGGCTTCCAAGTGCTCTTGAATTTGCAGTTATGCTGCACGGTCTAAAATTTTTAACAGGAACGGGACAGTAGTGATGGGTCGGTAATTGGTAGATATGTTAGGGTCGAGGGACGGTTTTTTGAGCAAGGGGATCACCCATGCATCCTTAAGGTTGTCAGGGACAACTCCTGTTTTAAAGGAGGCGTTAATAAAGGATGTGATAAATGGGGCCAAATCGTGGGCAGATTCCTTAATGATTGGAGCAGGGCAAGGATCAACCTGGTAGTTGGACGGTTTGATCCCCAGGATAATGTTTTCTACTTCCGCCGTGGTGATCGGTGAGAAGGCAAATCGTTTGCAATTTGGTAGGTCAGGGGGAAGGGCATCTGCTGGGGTAGAGGGGCGATTGTCCAGTTTCAAACTGTTTTGTTTGGCTGTGATTTTAGATTGAAGCATGGAAATCTTGTTCAGTAATGCTGCCTGAATATTGGTACACCATTTGCTGTCTTTAATGCAGGTGTCGGGAGGGGTGACGGGGGTTTCAAGCTCTTTTAGGATCTTAAATAGTTCCTTAGAGTTGGAGTCAGCATGCAAGATGCGATTATTAAGGGATTCTTTTTTAGCCTCTATAATAGCTGCTTTGTAGGTGAGCGATGCCAGGAAGAAGCCGTCTTTGTGCGTGTCAGAAGGGTGGCTTTTCCACCGGTTTTCAGCACAGCGTTTGGTTTTGCGGAGTACTCTTAGCTGTAGGGTGAACCAGGAGTTCAGGTGTGCCCGTGGTTTGGCCTTCCTCAATTTGATAGGGGCCATAGTCTATAGCTGTCAGCATGCTGCAGTTATAGATGTCAGCTAGGGTAGTGGGGTCATTACAGGAGTCGGTGGCTGCTTTGAGTGTAGGGAGTTGCAGAGGGAGAAGTTTCTCCTTAGTTATGTCCTTTTTGTTTCTGGTCCAGAGAGCAGGTGCTATCACGGTCGGGGGACGGCTTCAATGTTAAAGGAGATAATGTGGTGGTCTGACCAAAGGCAAGGGGTAATGGCCAAGACATTGATGTTACAGTTGGAGCTGGCAAGCCAATCGAGGGTCCTGCCTTTAGAGTGCGTGGGCTCTTGAATGTGCAAAGTGAAGCTAGAGTTGGAGAGGGCGTTTTCCAGATCAAGTGCAATGGGATCGTTGGGATCGCCAAGTCCCAAGTTGAGGTCTCCAAGGATGATAATTTGTGAGTTGGTTTTAACATTGTCGAGGAGGAGGGTGGATATTTCGCCTACAAAGGAGGGTGCAGGGCCTGGGGGCCCATAGATTAGGTGAAGGGTGGCTGTTTGGTTAGGTGTTAGTGCGAGTTTGACTGATAGTAATTCAGCGGACTCAAGTTTGGTGTTGATCATAACTCTTAAATCCAGTGTGGTTTTGTGGATGATGGCTAGGCCACCACCTCTAGAATGGGAGGGAGAGGTGCGGTCACATCTCATTATGCTGAAGCCGGGTGGTAGGCAAGGGACAAGGATGGGCCGGATGCGGCATGTAACCAAGTTTCAGTTATGGCAATGAAGTCAAGATCTGATGATATAATAAGGTCTGCTATGTCTAGAGCGTGCGCTGGGAGGGATCTGGCGTTGATAAGGGCATGTGGGAATTACAATTTATTTACTAACTGGGTTGATTTTGAAATCCTTTAACTTAATCTTGTTGCAAGAAACCTGGCTGGTTGACTGTCCCTTTTTAGATGGTTACGCCGCTGCCTTTCTGCCTGCTACAAACGGTTTGTGTGCCCAGCTGTTTGGGGGTTTAATGACACTTGTCAAATCTTTCAGGGGGCTTGAGTTAATGAACGTTACTAATGTACTCAATGGAGCATTTGCAATCCAAGTTAGTGTCTACTGTATGTGGTTTCATGAATTTGTTGATTCACAATCTGCACTGGCACTTATGAGTTTGCAATCTGGAACATGATCTGGATGTCCTTAACACCTTCGTCAGTGACTGGTTTGCTAAGGAGAATGGGGGAGGCTTCTGATTGTTGCTGGATTTAAATTCTACATGTGTTGACGAGAGGACCGATGTTGACTTGTTCCCAGCCTTTAATAGTATAAGCAACAAATACCGACATGAGTTGGGTCAGGTCAATTTTCTCTCTGGTCAGGGTCTCCAGATGCTCAATGGAGCAGTCATTGGGGATATCCCGAGTAAAAGTACTTGGCACAAAGGAGGGGGGGGTCCACGTCTGTTATAGATTATACATTTGTGGATGATCTGTTATTTAGTAGATGCAAGTTCCTGAGGATCATGGTCCCAGTGATTTATATATTAATCCTGGGGAACATAGGATCTCATGGCACACTAGATCTGTCGAACTATTTAGTGCACAGACCATCTTTTGCATGATTTGCTGCAAAATAATGTGAAAATGTAGATTGGGGGGGTTAGTTTAGGGTAGTCTTTAAGTGGGAGAGCTCTGGCGGGTCACCCCCACATCTATTTTCACATTTTGTTTTAAAAAAAATTCCATATTTTTATACTCGCCCTGATGGATGCAGTATTTTCACATAGATCCTTAATAATCTCGCTGTTTAAAAGGAACTCCCTTGGATTGCCAATACCAAACATCTGGTGTAGATAATTATGAATCCTTTGTGGGAAATAGCTTGAATGGCATAGTGTGTACAGCAAGGGGGCTCAAACGACTAAATGCAGTATCTGGAAAAAGCCTGGGCAATTTGAAGTTACGTGTTCTGCTGCAGATGCTCTTGGTTCAATTCAATGGTGTCTATGTTGGGTGATGATTGGAAACTTGCTTTCGACCAAAAATACATTTGATATTATTTACAAAATATGCAATTTTTGGGCACCTGGCCAAAAAAACTGTCTAACCTTCTATTTAAGGGGGATCCAGCAGCATAGTCCACCATTCTGACAATCTTGTTGAAGCAGGTTGCTGTCTAAGAAACATTTCCACTCTCTTGGGGGACTGTGTACATTGTGCCAATTGTGAGTAATTGGGCAGCAGGGGTACGGCATGGGGAGGGTTGCAGCCAGAGTCGCAACACACAGGCTAGTAAGCCCTGGAGGTGTGGTGTGTTGGGACCCCAGACCACTTTAAACTACAACTCCCAAGAAGACTTGTGGAGGGAGCCTGAGCGTCATGCATGCAAGTTTGTGGGGGCATTAAAAAGCTCCTCCCCAGCCCGTGCTGCTTGCCAGTGATTTTTAGTGGACATGGGCCGGAGGAGGCAGCAGCAACGTTGTGCAGAGGCAGATCTCAGAGCGGGGGCACAGCGGCAACAGAGACTTGGACCATGGGCTCCCTCATTTGCATCTCGCGCTCACCTTACCAGCATTCAGGAGCAGGGAGCGAGATGCTGCTGCAGTGATACATCGCCTGCTATACTTTACCTGTGGTGGTTTCCGGAAGGACCCCTCCCCCCCCCCCTGGCATCCACTAAGAGAAAAATGTATTGTTGGGGCATTGTATGAACTCTTTGTGGAAGTAACCTCTGCAAATTGGGAGTGTAAGGGGCACACTGTCATTGGAGGAGAAGGTGAAGAATTAACAATTTGTGCTTATATTGTGGTAAGGCAGGGTATTATATAAGAAATTGTCCCAATATGCCAGCACAAAACCATGACAAGAGAAAACCTGAGACAGGAACAGGTGCAGCTCGATGGGTGAGGGAACGACGACACTGAGCCCGATTGCACTAGAATTCCCAAGTTCAGTGGCTAATACCATTCATATTAAGAGCCCCCCCATTTATATCTACTGGTCACCTTGCTATTTGTTAATTCTAAGGAAACTGTTTCAGCTATGGTAGATTCTCAGGCCATGGGTAATTTTCTTGATATCACACTAGCAACTACGTTGGGAGTACCCACCATTCCAAAAAAGGTTACTGAACCAGTGCAGGCAGTGGAAGGGTTGTGTTTAACGTCTGGCCCCATCACTACACAGACCAAGCCCATTAAAATGTGTTGCGCCTCCGGACATGAGAAACCTGTAACATTAATTTTAATTGCAGCCCCTCAGTTTGGTTTAATTGCGGCAGTGCCCTTGTTGGTGACACAATGGAGGGAACGTACCTTTACTTTTAACAGTCAGGAGTGTGGATCTCATTTGACCAATTCAGCAGGGCCTACGACCTTTCTGGTTGAAGGGGCACTCGCCCAGAGTAACATAGGGGCGGTGGTGACTGCCTTGTCTGAGGTATATAGAGAGTTTGCAGGACTGTTTGACAAAATTGGGGCCTCAACATTGCCTCCTCATAGAACTTACTGTGTGATTGATTTAGAGCCCAATGCCAGATTTTCATTGTCGGATTCATGCTCTCTCAGAGATGGAAACGCAACATTTGCAATAGTAGATTGACGAAAATGCCAGCATATGGGTTTATTCGTCATACAAAATCACATATTTCATTGCCATTATTTTTTGTTCCGAAGAAAGAGGGTACTTTTAAGAACCTCAATTTACTATCGGGCGTTAAATAAGGTTACCATCAAATATAGATTTCCCCTGCCACTGATTTTTGTGCTGCTGGACCAAGGTAAGACAGCCACAGTAGATCTGAGAGCAGTTTATCATTTTATTAGGGTGAAGGAAGGTGATGAGTGGAAGACTGCTTTCCGTACCAAGTTTGGCTTTTTTGAATACTTAGTCATGCCGTTTGACCTGTGCAATACCCCTGCCACTTTTCAGCATTTCATGCAGGGGGTGTTGCGGGATTACTTAGACCTTTTTGCAATCGTATACATTTCATGACTTCCTAATCTACTGAGTCTGTGGAACAATATATGCATCAAGCTAAAGCGGTGCTAAGGCAAATGCAGGAATGCCATCTGTTTGCAAAACTGGAGAAGTGTGAATTCGATACGACTCAAGTGGAATGTTTGGGGTTCATGCTGACTTCTTCTGGTGTAATCATGTAGGATAGGATGGTACAAGCCGTAACCAGGTGGCCATCCCCTCAGTGTGTGAAGGATATACAGTAATTCTCAAGGTTTGCTAACTTTTACTGAAGGCTTATCAGCAATTTCTCACACACCATTACACCAATAACATGACTTTTGAGGAAGGCCAGCAAATTCTGTTGGGATGAGAAGGCTATGGGAGCCTTCAATAAGTTGAAGGTGACCTTTACTGTGGTGCCTATCCTGCGGCATACCGATCCAGTAAGGTTGTTTCAAGTAGAGGGATGCATCCCAGGCCCAACCGTGCGGGGGGAGGTGTGTCCCTTATCTTCCCTGAGTGGATTCCTGCCACTGTTACTCCCATGCAGACCTACTCCTCTTTTGAATGTCTTGTCTGCCGACTCTCTCTCTCTCTCCTAGCCATTCCCTTACCGTGGCTACTATCTATCGGCCACCTGGTCAAATTTCCTCCTTCCTCTCCGAGTGGGCGGACCTCTCCTCCTCACTCCTGTCCTCAACCACTCAACTCCTCTTTCTTGGAGACTTCAACATCCACCTGGATGCCTCCTGTCCCCCCTCTGGACTCTTTTGCAACCTATGCGACTCTCTCTCACTCTCTATTCTCCCGTCTGGGCCGACTCATTCTGCAGGGCACACTCTTGATGCCCTGATCTCCTCTGACCTTCCCCTCTCTGTCCCTCTCTCCACTCTTCTCTCCTGGAGTGATCACTTTCTCCTCTCCTCCCACCTCACCCTCCATACCCCACAGGCAAAGCCACCCCCATCACTGCCACCTTCCTTCTCGGTCATCCGACCCATGAAGCGCGTGTCAGTTGAGGCTTTCGCTGCCACCTTCTTGCCCCCTGCTCCCCCTTCGGCTGACTCCCACCCTGACACAGCCCTCTCCACTCTCCACTCTGCTATATCTGATACTCTTGATATCCTTGCCCCTGTCATGAGAATCCGCCTGAAGCCCAAAGCCAAATGTAACTCCTGGTATGACTCGGATCTCGTCACCCTTAAACGCAAGTGCAGGGTGGCAGAGAGGAAATGGCGTGCTTCATGTTCATCCTCTGACAAACTGGCCTGTCGCCTGCTCCAAAGGCAATACCGGCTCTCCGTTCTCACCAAGAAGGGAGCCCTTATCCAAGCCAGCATCTCTGCGGCATCTAACAATTCGGCCGAACTCTTTAAAATCTGCAAGGAGCTGGCCAACCCTGCTGCAGTCTCTACCTCTCCTGTCCCCTCCCAGGCCCTCTGCACGGCACTGGCCTCTCACTTCATTTCAAAAACTCAGGACATCCTGTCCTCACTCTCCTCCTATAACCTCCCCCCTCTATTCCCTGCCCTTCCTCTCGCTCTTCTGCAGCCACCCCTCCTCTCTCCTTCTCTTCCTTTCCCCTTTTTTCTGCTGACGAGGTTTCAAGACCAGTCCGATCTATGAAAGTCTCGTCAAAACAGGTCCACCCCTGTTCTAACAAAACTAACAAGGACCACATTGACTCCTTGGCTCCTGCCCTTGCTGACTTCTGCAATCACTCCTTCGCCTCTGGAGTCTTCCCATCCCCTCTCAAGCACTCCCCTGTGCACCCCCTTCTTAAGAAACCCTCTTCCGACCCTTCCTGCCCAGCTAACTATCGCCCAATCTCTATCACTCCCTTCCTGGGCAAGCTCCTGGAGAAACTGGCCATCTCCCAGCTTAATCTCCATGCTGAATGTGTTGGTAGTCTTCATGACCATCAGTCTGGCTTCAGAGCTGCCAGAAGCACGGAAACTGCTCTCCTGAACATCCGTGAGGACCTGCTCTCGAACCTTGACTCTAACATTACATGTGTTCTCATTTTGCTTGATCTCTCTTCTGCCTTTGATACTGTCAACCATACCATCCTGCTCAACCGTCTCTGTGATAACCTCGGTATCACTGGTCAGGCTCTGACGTGGCTGACCTCTTTCCTCTCAAATCGACCCTCCCAGGTCCAACTGGGGTCTTTCCTCTCTGACATCTTCTTCTCTACCTGTGGTGTCCCCCAGGGATCTAACCTCTCTCCCTGGCTGTTCAACCAGTATCTGGCACTTCTCGCCCACCACATCGCCGCTCTCTGCCCCTACTTTCAGTGCTATGCGGATGATACCCAACTCATTTTCAGGCTACCCTCGGCCTCCTCTTCTCCTTCCCTCATCTCTGACTGTATTTCTGCTATCCAGGAATGGTGTGCCGCTAATGACCTCTGCCTTAATGCCAGTAAGACTGAGATTCTACTCATCGGCACTCCCACTCCCTCCTTCCCTGCTGCTCTCTGGCCGGCCTCTCTGGGCCCTCTTCCTGCTCCTACCTGCAAGGCAAAAAACCTTGGGGTCATCTTCGACTCCACACTCTCCTTCTCTCCTCACATATCCGACGTATCTAAGAAGTCACACTACCAGCTACACCTCCTCAGAGGTATCCCTCCTTTCCTCTCCTTCCCCCAGAAGCTCACTGTCTCTAGAGCCCTGGTTCTCTCTGAGCTGGACTACTGTAACAGCCTCTATCTTAATCTGCCCGCCTCTACTCTCCGCCCTTTGCAACTCATCCAGAACAGGACTGCAAGACTTGTCCTTGGCCTCAAGCCCAGGGACCGTATCTCTCCAGGACTGAAATCACTACACTGGCTTCCAGTGACTGCGAGGATCAAGTTCAAAACCCTCTGCATTGTCCACAAGGCCGTCTGGGGCCTTGGGCCAAAATACCTTCAACTCTCTCTTCCTAAATATCTTCCTTCTCGAGCTCTTCGCTCATCCGCCTCCAACTCCCTCAGGGTCAGCCGCTTCTCCAAACAACGAGTTGGGGGCAGATCTCTTTCCACTGCAGGGGCCTCCCTCTGGAACAGCCTTCCTACCTCCCTGAAACTTGAGGAGAACCACCTCCGGTTCCGGAAGCACCTCAAAACCTTCCTCTTTGCCTCCGCTTTCTCTCCCCCTCTCCCCTGCTAATACTACTGAAACTGCACTGAATCTGCAACTGGGCCATTCACCGTTCTCGGCCCAGCCACTCTCCCCTGCACTGCCTCCACGGCAACCCCTGCACTACGGGACTGTGTCTGTATCCATACAGCCCCCCTTCCCAGCACTTGTCTGCACTTACCTCGCACTTGCCACCAGCTGGCCCTTGTTATTTATCCTGTATGCTAATAACCCTGTACTGCACTTTCCCCTCTCCCTTTCCCCCATGCACTTTTCCCTTCCCCTCTACCCTTGCACTTGCGCGATCTGAATGACACCTGGCCTAGTAAGATCGTTGTCTGTCTCCCCTTGTTCCCCCCCCTGCCTCGTCGCGCCTTGAAACACTTGTGTATAGGCGCGTTACAAATGCCTTATCATATATCATATCATATATCAATATGGCAATTGGGACAGTGTTGTTGCAACAGGATGATGAAGGAATAATGCACCCAGGAGCCTTTTTCTCATGCATATTAAACAGTTGCGAACACAACTATGCCATTGCAGACAAGGAACTCCTTCCAGGAGTGGCAACACTACTTGATGGGAGCAAGACATATTGTGATGGTCCTCACAGATCACAAGAATTTACAATATTTAAAGACTGCGAAGACCCTTAGTCCATGACCATTACAGTGATCTAGATCCTTTGAGAAATGTGATTTTGTAGTCACATATCGCCCAGGGAAGTGCAATGGAAAGGCTGTGGCCTTAGGTAGGCAGGAGAATACTGAAATGCTGGTACAAGAGGACCTGAGTATTCTACCTGTGGAAAAAATAGTGGGGGTGGTGACTAAAGGCATAGGTACAGAAGAGTTTTCCCAAGAGAGTGGTAGGAGGGAAAGATACAAGATGATTTGCTATATAAGAGGGTACATTATTTCTCCCCACTGATTCTTTGAGAAGGAAAACAATGTTTTGGTGCCACAAGTCCCCGTTGGCAGGCCATGCAGACATGTTGAAGACTCGAGACATGTTACATTACTTCTGGTAGCCCAGGTTAACGGCTGATTTGAAAAACTACGTGTCACAGTGTGAAACTTGAAACTTGTGTAAGATCCAAGTCGTATCATTCTAGGAAGGCAGGGTATTTTCCTTGGACATGCATCTCCATGGATTCTGGTACAGAACTCCCCAGAGATGTGAAGTTGGATACCATCATGGTGGTGGATTACTTCTCAAAAGAAGCACATTCTATTCCTTGGGTGGGAATTCTTAATGCTGGGCATTTGGTTGGTGCTGTTCTTACAACTTGTGGTGAGATTGCATCGTCTACCAAGTTCAATAGTATTCGACCAGGGTTCTCAGTTCACCTCCAGGTTTTGGTGTGCCTTCTGTAAAATGCTGGGAATCTCTTTTGCATCATCCACAGGTTACCATCCGCAAACTGACGGAAAGACAGAAGGAGTTGATCAAACTATGGAACAGTATCTACAATGCTTTATTGTTGATGAAATACAATTGTGGGTTCAGGCCTTGTGATTGGAAGAATTCTGCTATAATAATGCTAAACATGACTGGCTGGGACTCTTGCCTAATTATTGTTTATATGGCCAGAAGTGCAAAATGTTGCCTGAGGAACTCTCAACTGGCGATAACGTTCCTGCAGTAAGGCAGCAGAAACGGGAGCTTCTCGAGATAGGGAGGCAGGCAGGGCGAAAGAGTATTATAAGAGACATGCTGACAAATCGAGAAGAGAGGGACTGAAGTACATTGTAGAGGTTTGGATATGGTTGTCTATGAAACATATCAAGCTGAGTGTGTCACGTAAATTCCTACCACGATTCATTGGTCCTTATGCCATTGTAAAATGTATTTCACAAATTGCAGTTCGTTTGCGTTTTCCCTCCAACTGCAAGATACATCCTGTTTGTCATATTTCTTTGTCTGAAGTTCGCTGTGCTCAAAAACTGAGTTTACTGGGTTGATACCGGATGTACAAGAAGAATTTGAAGTGCAGAGAATCTTGGACTCCAGGCTGTGCAGCAGAATATTGTGGTATTTTATCTCATGGGTGGGGTTTGTGCCTGAGGACAACTCTTGGGTGCTGGCACTTGTGGTTCATGCCCGCGATTGGTGAAGGCATTTCATCCTGCTTACCCGGACAAGCCAGGTCCTGGAAGAGTGCCTGGAGAAGGGGGTAATGTGAGGAATTTGTCAGTTGGGTTTCGGCATGGGGAGGGTTGAGGCCGGTGCCACAATTTACAGGGTAATAAGCCCTTGAGGTGCGGTGTGTTGGGACCCTGGACCACATTAAACTACAACTCCCACTCCCATGAAGACTTGTAGAGGGAGCGTGTGCATCATGCTTGCAAGGTCGTGGGGCATTTAAAAGCTCCTTCCCGGCCAGCGCTGTTTGCTGGTGATTTTGAGCGGATGCAGGCACGGGCCGCAAGAGGCAGGAGCAACGTTGTGCAGAGGCAGGCCTGGGAGTGTGGTCGGAACTTGGAGCATCAGCTCCCTCTTTTGCTTCTTGCGCTCCACTTACCGGCGTTCAGGAGTGGGGCATGAGAAGTGGCCGCAGTGATACATCGCCTGCTATACTTCACCTACAGTGGTTCTGGAAGGACCCCTGAGGCATCAGCTAAGTGAACATTTATTGTTGGGGCATTGTATGAGCTGTTGTGGGAGTAATGCTCACTTGAGGAATGCATTAATCTGGAATGCTTGCACAAGTCGCGCACATGGAATTGAAAGCGCATTAGGGAAAGAACGCTGAATGTTTGATTATGCACGTGTTTTCAGTGTCCATGCTTATGGTTTTTTCTGAACTAAGAAGGGGCACACTCGGGTAGAGGTTCAGTATGTCGAACACTTCCTCCAGAATAAGGAAGTAATGGTGCAGGGGACCTGAGCAGGATTTGGTCCAGCAAGGTGTATGTTTGTACGTTTCTTTCCTCAACTCCCCACTACCTATCCAAAAGTAACTTCCCTAATCCTCTATCCGGGCTTTCCTAAACTCCCCTTCCCTTTCCACAACTTCTCCCTAACCCTCTTCCCCTCCCCCCCAACCCCTCATTGGCTGCCTCAAGGTTACCGGTTATCTAATAAACAGGAACTTGTGCCAACCAAGGTGGGAAGGTCGACTTCCATTCAGCTTCCGTAGTCGAGGAAGGAGTTGTCAGATACTCCAAGGGCATGACACAATTTATAAGAAGGGATTGAGGGCGGACCCAAAAAATGATAAGCCCGTCTCGGTCCTCTTCGCAGATAGTAAGGTCTTTGCACCCCTTTTGTTGATACGCTAATAGGAGTGGGTGAAGGAATCACAAAGACTCAAGAAATGGCAGCCTGAATTTACAAAATTATATGGTACTATCCTCAACAATTCCATCGTTAAGTGTATCCAAGATATGACGTGGACAAAAAAATACGATTCTGTATTTGTGGCAACAATAGATTGCAGGGCAGCATTTCACACTGTCAATAGAGGGCATTTATGGGCGAAATTAGATTGTTTGGGCATACCTTCTGGTTTAATTGTGGGTATCAATGAACATTCAATGCCCAAGTGAGGCTATTCGCTATTGCGTAACATTTCCTCCCATACTGGAGTTGGGCAGGGAAGCATTTTGGGGTATGGCATCCTTTCACCAACACCCGTTTTTATGATGGGTGTATTGCTGCAGGAGTTTTTACAAAAAAGTCCATCGAAATATTTTGTGGGGGTGCGAAAGGGCATATAAATGGTTGGGGGAATGGAAATAAAGAAATAGTCAAATGAAGTGTGGGATTGGGCCGGGAACCCCCCCAAAAATAATTAAAAACCAATTCTGATTTAGTTTTTCGTAAAAACTCCCTCAGCAAAACACCCGTCGTAAAAACGGGTGCCTGTGAAATTACATGAAACCCATTTTGGCTCCTTGCCTTTTTAACTTCTACGTTTCGGATTTTCTTGCTCCAGCAGCTTTTGCCTTTACGAAACTAGACTTCCTGAAGATAGTCTGGTTGGTTTATGCCAATTAATTTCTGTCATTTGATTGTACTCGGAAGGGATTAAAGCATTTGATTAGTGCGTTTGCTGATTTTGTAAGAATCAATTCCCTGAATATTAACTCTGGGAAAACCAAAATTATGCAATGCACTACCAAGAAGAACATGACTAATTATCAATGGTGGATTCCCCAAGATAAATTGGAAAGGGTTGCCAATTTTGTTTACTTGGGGTTTCCGATAACATGCAAGCCCCATACATCTCAATAAAGGAGTGGATGAGGTCCAAGGTTGTTGCCCTCATTAAACAAATGTACAAAGTTGAGGCAAAATATGGGATGTTTTTGGTGATGGGTGTATTAAAGGAGTTATAGTGGTGTGTATTGTGAGATTTTAGCGGAGTATAGTTTTTAATTGTTGTATCACTCTACATGGAATATGTAAAGACTGGAGGGGGTATCTGTACTTCTGCCCTCTATATGCTAAGGTAAAGGCACGGAACACCGCAGTCAATGCTTTCAAATTAGTTCAATGGATGAGCCACCAGGCTTAATCTTTCAGGAGGTGATGCAGGCTCGCTCTTAAGTACAGTGGGCCTCTTTGAGTTTGGCAGTATTACTCTGCCGTGGAGGAATTAGCATTACTGCTGAATTACAAACTGGCAGGCCCGTGCACGCACCACTGCTGGTAACGGTAAATCTGCCCAGCGGAGTGACCGCTGAACGATCTGTGGTACGAAGTAATTCTGCTAAAAATGTGCAGAATTACTGTTACCTTCATGGCGGTCAGTGGCATTTCATGCAGCGGAAATATCGCCGGTGACGATTCCACCAGCGGAAATTCGGTATTGCTAAAGAAGGAAGCACCACAGCGCCCATTTTGAAAATCCGAATCTATCGAATATCTCGAGATAGGAGTGCCCAGCTAAGGCCAAACATGTCCTCGGGGAAAGGGCAAAGGCAGGGTGCTTGATAGAGCGGGAGCCCAAATCCATGGAGCAGGAGCTCGGTGTTGTCGCACAAAATGGTTGCCCACTGTGAGGAGCTGTATGGAGCATCGTACAGGAAGACCAGCCAACCGTGCACAAACAATATATGGGCGGAAATCGGGTACAAGGTGGTGGTCATAGGGCACGCCTCAAGGCTAGCGTCGGGAGCCTCCTCTCCATCCACTGCTGGGAGACAGCTGCCACTGGAGGTGGCTCAGTGGAACCCTTGCAACTGACCCCGTGGGATGAGATGGTCAGTGGGATACTGCACATGGTCGAGATTGAGGGCGTGGGCACTGCAGAGCTAGGAGCCAGCAACCAAGCTGAATCTGGTGAGTACCACAGTGACACATACACCTATAAATGGACAACCCTGTAGGCATCCACAAACGCATGCAAGCAAGCAACGTGAACCCCTGCAAGCAATCCCCATCCATGTGAGGCACCAGTGGCCACAGGACACCCCTGACATGACACCCTTGCACAGTCAACATAGCCCCCATGCAACTTGTTCCTGCCTATGGATGCACAGTTGTGATAGTTGCGGAGCAGCCACTAGCCCCGCGACTACTATGGCCCATGTACACACACATTGAGGAGTACACATCTGACAACACGGCCACTTGACCAACACACAACCAAATGCACTGCACCCACCTGACTGCACCACCTGCCACCAACAGACCTGATGCAACACTGGACAGGGCAGCCTGTAGCCAAACGCAGCCCAGGGATGCACCACCAAATCAAGCCGGCCAACCCACACCTGGCCATACAGATGCAATGTATGCCATGTAAACAGCAGCAGATGCATGATGCCAGCCCCCCAGGAGGCCTAATACACACAGTGATGACAAAGTACAAGTGACTGTTGATTTACCAAGCACCTCATCACCAATGTGTTAAAGCACATCTCAATTGTGAGTCTAGAAATTACCCTTCCATAGCATAGGCGATATATTTTGTTGGCCGGAAACCAACCACATCATATATTCAGCACTCGTCAGAACAGACTCATAACCATGACCAGATGGCGTTCATTTTGTAGGAATAGAATTCGCCATTTTGATTTAATCTTCGCTTTTTGCTTTCTGTTTAAACTGCTTTGCTGTAAGTGAATTCTATTCCGTTATTGCTCATGCATAGAGCAAGGCCACAAGGTACATGTTGAAACACATCCCAGGCAAGCCAGACAGCGATGTCCGATCTCCTCCCTCACAAGTCCTTGGAAGTGAGCAACAAGGCATCTTAATCACTTCGCAGGTGCCAGCTAGTCTTGCTGGTGCGGTAGGAACGGTAGAAACGAACAATTAATGGCTTGAATTATGCTCTCCTTTACGGCCCCCCTTCCCCAAGCCCTGTGGATCGAGTTGACCTCTAGTACGCGAATACAAACTAGAAAATAGTGAGGCCTGGAATGTGTCTCTCCCCTGCACGCAGCTTGTTCAGAAGAACAAGAGCATTATGTTCCCAAAAACAAACAATCGTGTCTGCCATGTCGCATTGCAAACTGTTGCTGAATAAATGTCCAAGGGTGTCATATTTGTCATAATTGTCAATCATCGAAACCATTTTCAAAGGAACTGCATTATGGCTGGTATCGAATATGTCACTACTGATAGTATGATGATTGCTTCTGTATATATGTAACTGTTGTAACTGTTGTAAGATGCTCGCTCTCTTGGGTCTGGAGACACAGGTTGCGGGACGTGAGACCCAGTTGACCGACTGAGACTATTTGCTTTGCATTGCAATAAACCTTAGATATTGGGAATTGAACCTCGTGTCTGGCATATCAGTTTGTGTGTGGTGATTGCGCCTTGTTTCCATACGCGAGGGTCCCCTATGGGCCCCATCACAATTTTTACCAACAGGAACGCACGACACCCAGGACCGAGGAGGCTGGCCCCTCCATGACATTAGCACCAACCACTGCCCGCAAGCAGCCAAGGCAAAGCAGTTCGGGAAGTTGGAATGTGCCTCCAAAGAAAAGGCACTAGGCCATCAGGTGAGGTCGGCATTGCAGGTCATCTGCACATTCATGAGTGATATTGTTTCCGGTTGTGGTATGCCTGTTCTGTTGCCGGGGATGTTACCAATGCCAGATGGGTGGAATCCAATACGGCAATGGTGTTGGGGGGGGTGGGGGGGGTGGAATGGGCAATGCTGTAAACCTTGCCTTGGCTCCATGCACCTGTGCCTGGGTGATGGGCATGGAGATGTGCAGATGTGCGTGCGTCATTGGGGCTTCCAGGTCTTGGTCCAGCACATTGGAGAATGTGAACTGGGACATGCCATGCAGTGTCCCTACTGTGTGTTGGAAGGCACCTGCGCCACAGAAATGTAGGACTGCCACAGCTTCAGCAGGGTGTGGGGCGGGGGTGGCTGATGGAATTGCACTCTGCCGTTGTGCCTGTGTCAGGGTGAGCAGGTTGGCGATGGTTGTGTGCTCTAGCACCTTGGAAGCGTCTTGTACTAGATGGAATGACAATTATCTGAGACCAACAAATAATCGAACAGACTCGAGGAATATGGCAAAGTACTACTTTATTCTCATTTAATAAAGCTGGGAGAACTGATAGGCATCGGACTAATGCATGCACACTCGCAACAACCCTTGATTATGCAAAGGTCTTGTACCCCAAAGTACATCATCTATGATGTCATTCTACGTGGCAAAATACAAAACCTATCGAGGGAAGGGATTGGTTACGGGAACAGGTCTACATATAGAACATATAAGAATTAGTGCATCATTGGCTTCACCTGATCCATAGGGTATACTCAAACTACCTCTATGTAAGTATAATACTGATGATAATGGACAAAATGGCAGTGGATTTGTCTATGCAACATTGTATGTTAGGTTGTCCCTCAAACCCACTGATTAATTGGCATGCTATCCCAACCTTGGACTTTCGGCTCTCTAGCAGCACGTACGTGAAATGAAATGTGGGTGTTTAAATCCCGTCAGACTACTCTCCGTTTTCCCAATTAGCTCACTCTGCTGGAACATTCATGGGAGTGTGAGCACACCACTATCTTCATCTGAGGCTCTAATGAATAGCCCTTGTCTTGAACATCTGAGTCCCATGTAAAGAGACATGAATTTGTCAATTCCAGCCTCTTATTTACCGTTATTTGATTCAATTATACCGGGTGCTGTTGCTCCTCTCTGCCTCTAGAGACTTGCTCACTCTACCTTGCATGAACTTTATACACTTTTAATTGTACAATACTTTGGCTCTTAAGATGTTTTCTTAGTCTTCAATCTATGAGGAATGTCCTACATTCCGAGCTTATCCATGTAACTCCCTTTGTGCTCTGTGCTTGTTCTTTAAAATGTTATCATTGATCCTAGGCCAGAGTCACCTTCTTGTTCTGCACACAGGGCTTTCCAGCCTCTCCTGATTCTGCAGCTTTGGTCTGTTTCTGAGGTAGCTTGGTTGAGTTCGACGTGAGCCAGCGTCCATTTTCCTATCATGGCTGTCCTTGCCACATTATATAAGCCTCCGTTTCCTTTCTACATTGTGTTACTGTATTGGCCAGTAAGTTACTTCATCTTCTTTGTTTGCATGATTACTTTAGCTTTAGATGCATGTTTCTCTTGGTGCCTCAGTTACATCATCACTTCATATCGTTTCAGCATAGGTTCATATATCCTAATTATGACCTTGTTCTGCCCTGGTCAAGTTTTCACTTAATGTTCCATGATGTCCATAGGTTTGTGCTGGCATCCTACTACACTTTCAGTGCAAGGGTACATTCTGTATGGCTGTCTAAGTGCATAACGTTTCTCATACACTAAATGCGGTATAGGAGCAACACCTCGCGTCCCATAGATAGCCCTTCTCTTGCTGTTCCAGTATGACGGCGGGGAAAGGGCAGGAGCTAGGGCAAATACACCCACCTGCTCCTCTTCATTCCCCCCTCTGGTCAAATTTTGAACCATATAATCTTCTTCCATTGCCTTAATTTCCTCTACATTATTCATATTCTTTTCATCCTGCTTTTTTTTCCGAATCCAAATCTTTGTCACCTCTCTCAGGTAGCCTGCCTTCGTTATATGTTCATCCACACTCCAGGTCATGTGGCAACAATCTCCTGATGGAGGAAAACATATCCAACGTCCTATATATATTTTATTATGATCCTTGACATAGTAGAACAATGTTCCTGGAGTTGCAAGTTGTGGGGTACATTTAGCAGTCCCAACTGAAATTCCCTTCATCAAAAAACCACATTTCAACAGTCACACAAAAAATGGCTGTGTTCTTTTCTCCTTGGAACATGTGTGGGTGGCTTGGAACACTGCCACCCCAGAGAATGGCTCCATTTGTTTTGCTTCAAATCAAGCACAAGAAAATGATTTGCATCCAAGACCGCATTGCACTTGGTCCTCTTATCATTTTCAACACCACAATGTTTTTCTCCATTAAACACAGCCCTGCATGTGTATTTCATCTGATTGCAATAATATAAGGCAATACCTGTAACGCTCACCTGGTTCCCACGGAGGCGCGGCGTCGAAGGCGCAGAACTCTGAAGATGGACAGGAAGGGCCCCTCTATTCTGGCTTCCCTGGCTCGTTGGATACCCTCCTTAGGGTTTGGAAGGATGAGCTCTCCATCCTGCTTCTGATGCAGGGGCGCGTTGAAACCCAGTTACTTCACTGGATTGAGGATTGATGGGAGTTCAGGTAAGCTTGACTGTTCAGGTAAGGCGCTGTAAAAGTTCTGTTCAAAAGTTCAAGCTTAATAATAATGTTCGTTGTCTAATTGCAGCAAGCGCTAATGCTTATGTCTTTTTCCCCTTAGGGGCCGGGGTTCGGAGTGCCGGAGATGTGGCGCCGACCCGAAGTGAAACAGTTCTGGATGAGCGCTCAGGTAATGTCTTTGCATTCGCTCATTCAATGTCTTTGTCTTTTTTCCCCATAGGGGCCGGGGTCCGGAGATGCCAGGAAGCGGCAGGACCCGAAATGCAGTGGGAATAATCCAACAGGTAAGACTTAAAAGGAAACTGAGCTTTCCTTATTCCTTTTCTCCCTCTCACCTTTGTTCTTGTCTTTTTTCCTCTAGGCGCCGGGGCGTAGCTGAATCCGGAAGATCGCTGCTGAAGATGGACGCGCCTTGCAAAGGTGAGTAAAATGCAGCGCTGCAGCGATCGAAACGAAATGCCTTTAAAATTATGTCTTCCTTTTCAGGGCCGTTGGAGAAATGACTCTGGGATGCAGATTTAGCAGGTAAGGGCTTTTCTTCTCCTATTCTCTTCCTTTCTCCCCTTGCAGGTGTTCCAGGGTGCTGGCAGGCGTGGCTGAAGTCAGGATGCTGGAGCTGACACGGTGAGCGTCCAGCTGCTAGGTGCAGAACAACGCGAAGCATGTGTGGCTGTTCGGGTGGGGTTTAAATAGCCTTGGAAGAAGTTCCTGGTATGTATCCTTCCACCAATCAGGTATGTATCCTTCCCCGACCACACCCGGGTGGTGAAGTAGTCCTACAGGTTAAGTAGTCCCATTCAGGCCTCAAGAGGGCCTGGATGAAGCAGCAAGGTCTGCATCAGGTAAGTGTGCACCCAAGAACTTAAACACATATCCTCTTCTATGAGCCTGGCGCCAGGACTGGGGTCCGCTATGAGCCTGGCGCCTAAGGCGCCAGGACTGAGTCCAAAGGGCCCCGACTTGGGCCCGCTGAGACTTCCCTGGGGAAAATGATGTCTGCCTCTGGGGTTGCTGGGCCCGGCCTGGCTCCTTAGAGGTAGGCATCATGACAGTACCTCCCAGAAAGCCATTGTTTTCACTGAGAAAGCACATTCAGAGTAAGAATTCTGTGTTCAGTCCACACGGCTATGATTTCCTTTTGAAATTAACCAGCGCACGTAAATTACTGCAAAGGAAAGCAATAGCATGGCCCTCTCTCTTGCCTCGTGTCAATTACAAATAAACTCTTTGCAGCATCTCTGTGTTCAGAAACTGACCGTATCTTTAAAAGCCTTCCAGAAAGTTAATTCAAAAGGAACCGAGTGCGTCAGAAACCGCATTCGTGAAATTAACATGAAAGAAAATGAACATACCTGTAAATCTGCTTTTACAAAGCAGGAAAATGCCATTTTAAAACAAAAATGTTAAATGACACCATGTGCTTGCACAGAAACATGATTGTATATACGGGTGGAGGGGCTGCAAAAGCCATGTACATTATGTCCCCCTCCCCCCAAAGACCTTAATCAGCATGGTTGAGGCCCAGGAATTCCAGTCAAACCAGTTTGGCAGGAAGGCTTGCCTCCCACTTTTGTACCTACAAGTGAACTGATGCTGCAGGGACATGTGCTTGTCTTGCTCGTCAAGAGTGCATGGACAGTTATTTCTCACCAGTACATTGCATAGCAGAGCAAATACTTTGAACGCAGGTAGGCAGAAGCAATGCTTCACACCCACATGCACAGTTAGAAGATAAGTAGCACTTATACAGCTATTTATTCATAGTTAAGCATACATAAAGCAATAAATTGTAACAGAGAATAAATCACAGAAAAGATAATAAGCTAACAAGAAGACATCACCATGGGCGTAACTGAATTCCTCATCTCACCAGAAGTGGCTGGAAGACCCCGGTAACAGCCAGGCCGAGAACAGAACAGCCCACAGGTATGTCGGAACAAGGCGTCCCCCCTCCGACTGAGGTCTGACCTTTCCAGAGCTCCGCCTGTATGCCCTCCTCAAAAGGGGTGGCAATTTCTCTAACCTTCTGGCATTAGCAATTGCGCATTGATGAGTGACCGTTGGTTGCCGGCCGGGTCGACCGACGGTAACCCCAAGGAGCAAAGCGTTTCCCTCTCCTAAAGCACTACGGAAAACACTTCCTTAACTCCTCTTCAAACTTGGCACGGGGCATAACAAACCTTCTTATCTGGTACCAGCCGGCACCTGCGGATGCTAGCCTCTCCAAGCTCTGTGTCCTTGGATGAGCCAGGCAAACCAACACAAGTAACGAATAACATTGAAACATGTTTTAAAGTGCAGCTTCCACTGAGGCATGGAATAAATATCCGTTATGGCTCTGAGTGCCCCCAGAATGCACTGCGCACCAGCGCCATATTTTAGCTCAAGTATCACAGTGCTGGGGCTGAGGGTGTTTTAATTACAAGTCCTACCAGGCTGGCCAGCAGGACTGCCAGCAAATACAAAGGAGGTGACTGGGCCCTGTGTTTTGAGCCAGGGGTGGAATTTCCTTCTACACCCATTCCCAGCACCCGCTGGATGGCTTCAAAGGGCGTCATGGAAACCCTTTGTTCAAGCTGACCCAGGGGAAGACAATTTGGTTGTGGGGGTGGCAGCACCACCCACATCTATGGCAAATCTATCCCATTGACAATAAAGGACATTTATACTTTAAGACCTTAAGCAGCAATGTGATATGTGATTTTTAAATGAGCAAAATGATACCCAGTGCATGTTAGCAACTGGAGAACCAGAATGGCAGGAAAGATGCCTTTCTCGTTGAAGTATAAATGATACAAACATAAAACTTGATGAAATTATGTGAAATAGTAGTGGGTATATGTGTAGCCACATATTGAATTTTAAATGTTATGTTTCTTCTAAAAATGGCAACATTGTGCCAAAAGGCGATGTCACCTCACACTGAGCTGGTGATTGAACTGTCAGATTCCCTGTGAAATATGGAATCTGCAGATCTGTTTCTTATGATGGTGAATAGTATAGATTTGAAGTTTTGCTCCACAGCTAATTTTTGTAAAAAATAGGCTTTGTCAGACAAAGGAAGTCATACATGCACAGACATTATGTTATTTCCCCTGAACCAATCAGCCCTGGGAGGAGGGAACGCCAGTAGCCTGGCCTATCCCAGTAGAGGGGTAAGTCCGGAGTACTCCCCCAGATTGTAAAATTCTATATCACTCTGGCTATGTAAGTGGGAGAGAGGGAGACGCATGGGATATTCAAGTTTCAAATACTAAAAAACCATATCCAGAGGCAGCTGATTCCAGGCAGGACCATCCAGATCCAGGCAGAACCACCCATCCAGATCCAGGTATACCCAATAATCCAGGGAGAAAGGAGGAGAGGCAGCTGATTCCCATTTAGGAGAGCCTAGTGACCAGACCCTTTGCCCAGCTAACCCATACAGCAGTCAGTGACCATGATGTGCCCAACTGATCCCATTCCGGAGAGCCCAGCTGTCCCAGTGACCAGATCTCTTGTCCCCGCTGCCCCAGTGACCAGATCCTTTGCCCCGCTGTTCAGAGACCTTGCTGGCTGTCCTAATTACCAAACTCAAGCTTGCCTTGTAAGTATCACCTCACCCAGTACCAAAAAAAACTGCATATCCCACTCTTTTACCCTTGCATCCTATTCAAATCCCACAAAAACCCTAGTCAATTCCCAAATTGCTAGTATCATCTGTTCACCTTTCCTTAGAAGAATCTGTAAATCCACATCTGTTAGCGTATTCCTTTTATAAATATTTCAGTTATCTGTGTAACCGATTTCTGATTTTGCCAGCCAAGCCCCTTTTTCTTAGCTGTTTGTCACTTTAAAGCCTGTGTAAAATAAGTAATTGCAATTCTGCCTTGTGTGTTTTCTTGGGCATGGTTTTCCTCCCAAAATCACGTTGCTTTGGTGTCCTGCTAAGTAGCCTGTAAACCCCCTTGTCTCAAGTGCAGCCACACACATTTCTGTCCTAGCTATCCTACCGAAAGTGTAAACTGAGATACAAGTAACAAGTAAAATCGGAGTATGTCATTTTGCTCCTTTCAAAGGTTTTCATTTTCGTTCTGGCCTCCCATTCTGGGGGTGGTGGGCTGAATCTTAAATCTGATTTTTCTTTCTACTTTCTGACTCCTTGCCACTGCTTTCCATCCACAAAGAATTTAGTCAGCAGGTGTTTGGGGGAAGTGTTGCAGGGGGGTGCATAACCCGTGTGCTATCTGTGATTATGAAGAAAAGTGATTTTGCTTCCATTTCTATTAAAGGTGTATGTATCTTATGTTAGGAGTGTGAAGTAACTGTATTGTGGGATTTTTGCATGTATACTGCCACACTGTGCTGGCTGCTACCCTAATTTGTATTTTTTGCTTGATTTTCATTGAATTCTAAAAATGAATAAATATTTCATTGTTACACACCGGCCTGGTTCTTAGTTCGTCGCAAAACAGGGTATTTGTCAAGGTGGGTGTGAGACGGGTTAGGGCCCTTCTCTAATAAGCACCCAGGGTTCAAATTAAAAAGTGTTTTTTATTGTGAGCCACCTTCAGTGGAAGAAGTCCATGGCTGGAGTGTGTTGTGTTATAAAACTGTGACAGTGTACTTTTCTTTATATTCTCATGGGTACTGGCTTGATTTTGCATCTGCTTGCCCGTTCCAGTGTCTGCAATCATTATCTTCATCCCAATGGCTTTTTTGGCTGTCTTCTGTCATTGTACCAAGATTACCCTTATGAGACAGAATCCTAGCGAAACCAACACTAATATTGCTCAAGTACTTTAAAAGCATTTGCCAGCCAGTTTGGAATCCACAACAATAAAAGATGAAAACCAATCCTCTCCTGCTGTCTAATCCGCTTCATCCTCCATTTTTGTGTACAGGGTAGGACGCATAGTTATTGCCTCTGTCAGAGTTCCATTTCCTCCATCATGAGATGGTATGATCGTACAGCAAAAATGCCCGATCTTGGCGCACACACCTCCTTCCGTTGCTGTAATTAGGTCTAAGGCATATCTGTTCTGGAGGGTCCTCAGCCTGATGGCTCTCAATTCTTCTCTAGTAGCATTATATCCTTTTATTGTTCATTGATCATTTGTAGTGGCTCCAATATTGTAATCTGCAGCCACTTGACATTTATTGCAGCTTGAAGTCCTGGCAAGAATATAGCTGTCCTTATCATTGCTGTCTTGCTGAACACTATGCTCATCTGGAATATTTTCATAGGCCTCCAGTGATTTTGAGAAATATTTCTCTCTTCTGCCAATGGAAGTTGGGTGACTTCATCCTCATGAGCTCATCCAATTTGGGAAATTCATCAATATGGAGGTTGCTTTGGGGGATCACTAATGCTGGAACAAGTATCATTACCATGGAACATATTCCTCCCCAATTCTTAGGCAACTGCATGTAGGCTCTGGATCCACAGGCCCAGTATCGGTCCATTAACCCTGCAGTTCGTTCATTCCTAGAATTTCAATTATCTGTCCACATCCTTTGTTTTCTCCAACCAGGATCAGGTCATCATTCTTGAAGCATGGTGTTGCATTCCTTAGTGGTATTATAGATACAGGTCCTTCTTCATTGTCGACCCAGTTAAGTAACTTCGAGTACTTGGCCCATGATCCTAGCCATTTGTCACTTACCATCTTCGCTCTGATTCTTCAACAAATGTGCAGACAAGCCAATAGTCCTTCTTCCCATCTGGTACTAATGAAAGGATGTTGGTATGTCAATAGCTGATCTCTCTCTCTCTCTCTCTCTCTCTCTCTCTCCCTTTCTCTCTCCATCATGGCTCTCCTGGTTTTTCAGTCATTTCTGAGCAATTGAGCTTCATCCGGGCAACCTTTTATTCGTTCTCCAATCTGGGATGGATAGATATGTTTCTTGCTTGTCCATCCTAGTCCATTTTCCATCCTTCTTGTTTTCTCATAGGCATCTTCATAGGGAATGCTAATTTTGATCGCCATCGTAACATAGCCCATTCTCCTTCAAATTGTCCGCTTCTTGTGCATGCTGCTAGATGACTGAGTCACTTTGCATCATGTGTAGATATTTCTCTTGCAATAAATGTTCTTGCCACGTTCATGGCATACGGAATTAGGTAACCAACATATCCGCTTTTGTTTGACGTTCTTTCGCCCTCCTCTTTCATGTGCTGGTAACATAGGTTATTTTTTATGTGATTCAAATTATCAAGATATGTATTATTTCTTCATTGTTCTCATCCACATCCCTTTTAAATTGAAATAGATCCTTATTTAAATTATTAAACAGGCTTTCTGTACATCCTCCATATCTATCACTGTATATAATATGAAATGTCATATTAATGAGAAAAACACAAATCATATCAACATCAATATTTCATGAACACCTATCAACTTTCTGCATGGTAGTGAATCTCTGAAATTTTGAAACCTCTCCATTCTGTGTTTACTTTAATATGCAAATTTGTTATCTCTTTTTGAGTCACTTTTATATCGGAAACTGTAATATAATTGCGATTATCACACTCCAGACAATACAATTATTCTTGGGATCTCCAAAAAACATAATGTTTGCTCCTCTTCGTATCAGGGCTGGTTAAGACTGTAATATGTAGGACAAAATAGCATACATAAATGTGTGTAGTGGCATTATAATAGGTAGCATGAACGATGAATGACACTTTTCTTTTTTTTAAACTTAAGATTTTCTTCACATTCTCTTTTATCCTATCTAAAAAAATAAAAAAGTTCCTGGATAGCTGCAAGTCTATTTTCTCCTCATCAAATTTGGACAATGTTAAACCCTGATCTAAAGAATTGATATACTTGGCATTCTCTTTATCCTTGCTTCTGGTCATTGAATGAGTCAGCATGCACGGAACTGCTTATCTTGCTTCACTGCGGGTAGCTGCAGGAGGGGTCAAGGTTTGATGTTGTGCAGATTGTAAAGAACTCATGGTGACAACAGTAAAGACAGACACAAGTGATCACACTTCAAGGGTATTTATTAAACTATATATGCAGGTTGGAAAAACACCTAATCTAAACCTAAATCTAAGATGGGAGCAAGCTACGACCATCAAATAATAATAAGGCAAGTCCTAGTGGCGTCTTGTCAAAGGAAAAGGGCCTAGACTAAGAATAACATATTGCCAGTTCTTACAACTAAATACAAAAGGGTGTGGGATAGGATTCACAGGAAAGAAAGAAGTGTTCAATAATGATAAGTCAGGATGCAGTAGCCAGGGGTCACTTTTGCCCCATGTTTTGAGCACGGGACAAGGCGGGACTCTGGAGCACAGCACACGCTCCAGCTTTGCCAGCACAAGAATACAGTTCTGCTCTCCAATATCAGGATAAGTGTCCTTTCTACAATAAGTCTCTTGCCTCTGAGGACCTGATGATGTGTTACAAAAATAATAAACAAAAGTTCCTTTCTGCTTGCACTTTGGGTGATACCTTTTCACCCCTGGTTCCCCCTCTTCTGGGCTCAGACCCTATGTTAGCCTCCCTCCATCGGATTTACTACGGCTTTCCAAATCAATTCCACTTATGGCATTCACAAATCTTAATGTTTTTTTAAACAATTCGCTGTGGACATCCCTCCATCGGTTTCACTCCTGCCAACTTTACATTTCCTTCTACTTTCTTATGATGCAGGATTCACTTCCCTTGGGTTTTCACTGGTTTGTCGGTCAAAGACTTTCAACCGTATATGGGATTTTGCTAGACCCCGGTATGACCACTTTGACCTTTTCCTTGCGGCTCTTCTGGGGCCTTCTGGTGTCCATAGTTAAAACAAATGCAGGGTCAACCAGAGTCTCTTGAATGAGCACCCTTATGGTGCCAGACCCCTCTGCAGCTGGTGTTCCCTTAATGTTAACAGTTCTTTGAACTTCCATTATTTTGCCATTTCCAACTTTCATTCATCACAGTTCGGTTTCTTATCGGTTCTCAACTTACTGGCTGTGATGAACCGCTTGACTTTTCTTGTCTCTGGAGTCAAACACAGTACCACAGTAGCAATCATCTCTCCCTGGCTTGGTTATCAGCGGAGGAGGGTTCTGTGTACCATTTGCGTCTGTTGCAACACACGGCGGCTATTGTTCGTGGTCTTACGATTCCTTCCTCAGAGGTTTCACGGGTCTGGGTCGGAAAGGGTAAGGTTGGTTCTCTCCTTGTCACCTGTTCGGTTGTTGCCGCTTTTCTCCTCCTTTTGAACTGCTGTGCTTGGATAGCTCTCATCGGGTGGTCTGCCTTGCTCATAGTGTGCTCTCCTGCTCCACCATTTATCCCTGTGGAGAAGGGAAAGGGCCATCGGGGGTGTGATTCTGGTCAATTGCCTGACCCTTGTATTGGGACATCTCAGGTAAACGGCTCTGTTTGTCCATCGTCTTTCGTGGTGTGAGTGTGTTCATGTCAGGAAAGGGGGGGGGGTAGAGTGTTTGAGTATCCTACGTGATAGGATGGAGAAAAGGTATAAAAATGGGGATACCGCATCACACCCGTCAGTGTCCCACTTCGACTCCCTGAGGACATCCCTTCCAGGTGATCCTCCCTCAGTGGTCCACCCCCAGGAACTAGATCCAATAGCGATGACGATCTCCTGGTCACCTGGATAACAGATCCCCGGGGATTAGTCACGGAGACACCTTCAGGTTTCTCACAAGATGCAGCCCCGCTCTTCATCCCTTCAGTTTCACAGCTGTGGGGCTAACTTCTTCCACTTCATGTGGCCCCTCAAAGCGGGGCATACTTCAGGTGCGTATGAATTTGCGCACCTGCACCTGATACAGACTTGGGGGTTTTAGCAATTCTTCTGTTTCAAGAGGTTGATTATCTTTATCACTTCTTTTTGACCCCTCCCTTCTTTTCTTGATCTATTGAGACATCAAAGAAATACTTGGAGTCATTGTTAAGTAATTGTGCATCTCTTCACCTAATGCATTCGCTAAACTGTGGGCATCGGCTCTTACCCTAGTTGGAGGACCAAGTGGGGTTCTCATACAGCAACCAGTTACCAACTCGTGAGGAGTTAGATGGTGATCTGAGCCAGGCTGATTTCCCAGGGCGTATAGGGCAAGAGGCAGGCAATGTAACCATCGCTTTTTTAACATTATTTTGAGCTTCACTATTCGTTCCTTTTAATAATCCGTTTAAGCTCTCACAGATGTAATTTTCCTGTGGGTGATAAGTGGAAGAAAACTTAGTGTGATACCTAATAGGAGCACTATCTTTTAAAAAAACGCGTTTACAAAATGCGGTCCATTGTCAGACCACAAAACCTTGCACAACCCCCCCACCCCCCGCCCTCCTCCCACATGGGGAACATCTCGCGTACAAGGAACTTGGCAGCACACGAGACATCAGGGTGTGTGCATGGACCCGCCTCAATCCATCTAGAAAAAGGACATCCTGTAAACAGCATATATCTATAACCGTTGCATATCTGCAGCATATCTACATAATCTATATGTAGTTGCAGAAATGGACCATTGGATTTTGAAATCGCGCCTCTTACATTTTGCAAAGTTTGCCCTGCAGTACATTACAGGCACACGATGCAATTTACAATGAACTGTGCCACATCTTCTAACAGATTGGGCGAGAACCATCCTTATGCAATTGTAGCAGCAAGACTCTCTGAATTGTGTGTGCTGGGTAGTGAAGCTGCCCCAGCGCTACGCTATGCAAGTGATTTAAATCTGGCACACACCCAAGTCTCACCCAGCATGTAGTGTGCAAATGAAACCCTCTATAAGTTCAATATTCTTAACGATATACCACTCCTATCACTCCCTTCTCCTGAGATCCCCCTGGTCACACTGAACCAGGAATCTGGCTAGTTTGCAAAGGTAAATATTTATTTATGTATTTAGAATTTAAATCACAATATATTTTAATAGGTAACAACAATCACCAATGGAGTGACAGAACACTGAATAATGTCGTTAATACACTAGGAATCAAATAAGGAGCACCAAAAACAATGCAGCAAAGAAAAGAATACTTTTGGACTGGTTTAGAACAGATATCACTTATAGCTAGGGGTTGCCCCTGCAACACCCCTCAGCCCACCAATAGGCAATTTAACTAGATGTGAGGAGAGAACAGGTACTCTGGAATAACACAGATCAAACAGAATAACACTCCCACCTTCCCCCTTTAGACACAAGAGAAAAAACGGAATTGACTTTTCACTGTCAGAATGGCTTTGCAATTGTCAGAATGGCTTTGCAATTGGCTGAGCAAAAACACCAAATGTGGTAAAAAATGCTTAAATTATTATAGATTTCTACGGGAGCCGCTTTGGACAGATGCAAGTAAACGCCAGCAATGATTTAATCAAAAGGAAACAGTTGGAATCTCAAAGTCAAAGCAGGAAATAATTTAAAGCTAATTCACACGTGTAAAACTTTTCAAAATGTCAATTCGCGGCAAACTTTTCCTTACGCGTTTTTTGTTATAATGGGTCAATCGCACTGTTTTGGGTTCTAGAGGTAGGTAAGGATGTTGGGTACAAGTGGGAGTTGATAATTCGTTTCTATCTTTAAAACTGAAGGAATTATAGAGGTTTTCGTGAGAGGCGTTTTTTTGCAAAATAGGCACGGAAATGGAAAACAGAAATTCAGGTTTAAAAATGACAGACAGGTTTTCTTATCCTATATTAAGGACTGCGAAAAAGAGAATGCCACGCAGGAATCAGTTATTCACGGCCAATCATAACTCTTCATGCGTGATACTCTATTTTCCGTTTGGTTTGGGAATTACTTTTCTTAATCAAATCAATAAGGAATAATTTATTTTTTATTTATTTTAATTTAATGTGATATAGTTTTATAAACAAAAACTTTACACATAATTCAACAAACATTACAAATAATCAAACAATTCCTTAATATCTAAATTCATCATCTTAAAACATAATCATCCAAATAAACTCATAAAAATAAATAGATCATACAAGAGTAAATAAAAAGAAAGGAAAACAGTATATATGTACATTCTACTAGAAATAGTCTTTTGCTGTTTTACCTATATAAATAAAAGGCAGAACTCTACCCCTCAAATGACATTTTGTTTAGAACATCCACTCACATACCTATAGACTTAACCGTTTACTGTTGCTCAAACATTTATGAACAATACACCATACTCTGTATAATGCTAAATGTAGGCTGGCATTTAAAGTATTCATGCACCCATGCAGAAACTCAACTTCCTTAATAAGGTTTAGGTCATGAACGTAATTGGCATAATGCTTAATATATATTAGACCCAATTTAGGACATAGCATCAGGACATGCCTGGCAGTTTCAGGTGATACATTGTTTTTGCAAATCCGGCAGAAGCGTTCGGCTTTAGGGACTTTTCGTTCCTGGCCGACCAGTGATAACACCGGTAGATGGTTAATACGTAATAGCAATAGGAAGCATCTTAGATTTTCTGATGGGCACAAGTTTAAGTATCTTTGAGGCTTTTTAAACGTGTACAGTATATGGGAGATGAAACCAAAGCTTCTCAGGCTCTCTAGATGCTCAAAGTTCGAT
This sequence comes from Ambystoma mexicanum, assembly GCF_040938575.1. NCBI lineage: Eukaryota > Metazoa > Chordata > Amphibia > Caudata > Ambystomatidae > Ambystoma > Ambystoma mexicanum. The sequence goes on from NC_090936.1 coordinate 933,478,103, forward strand.
TGCCAGTCCCATAATTTCCGATGCTCACCCATCTTGAACTTCAGATATTGGAAGTCTTTCCCCCACTCTGGAGTCCATCCTATTGTCCTAAACAATGTGGTCATTTCTATCAAGAACTTAGACTGTTTGTTCCCACTGATGTCTTCTTTCATGGTCGTCAATAACAAATTGGTGCAATCCATCTGCGTTTTAATGAAGAGTTCTGCTCTCCTTTTCAACACCATGGATTTCAGGGAGAACAAACCAAGCTCTAGTCTCAGATCTACCATAGGTATACCTTGCGGTAATCCCAGTAATTTCCGCCAAAACTTGCCTTGTATTGTCTGTAGCCAATCTAATTTAACATTAACTAGGGCCTTAAGTCCATATATCACCATGGGCACCAAACATTGCATATATAAATGACGAGCGGCCCAAATGGAGAATGCACTCTGATTTCGGGAGAATTGACAGATCATGGCAGTTAGCTGAGCTGCTTTTGTTTTGCGATTTTGAGGGCAGGTATCCATATTTCTTTTAGAGTCAAATTCCACTCCCAAATATCTGTATGACTGAGTATATTGTATTTCGTGGCCGCTCACGTACATGCGAAACGGCTGATTTTCCCATTGGAATAGAGAATTATTTCAGTTTTACTATGATTTATTACTAAATCATTTAATTCAGCATATTCCCCCAGCCGCTCAGCAGATCGTGAGAGACCACTAAACATGTGGTCAAATATGACAAGATCATCCGTGTATCCCATCATCAAGCAGTGTTTGGTGCCCAGTTTAGGGGGACAGTTATAGGCAGCTCGAATGAAGTCAGGGATGTCGGATACAAACAAGTTGTACAGTGTGGGCGCAGTGACACACCCCAGCTTCACCCCCTGCAGTTGTTTATAGGTCTGGTAACAGTTCCACTCCCATCTAATCTCAGCTGTACAGTGGTGTTTAAGTGAAGAAGTTGTAAGTAATAAAGCAACCCCTCAGGGCATGCCATTCCTTTCAACTTCTTCCACAATTTTTCACTATTAACCACATCAAAAGCCGCCTTAAAATCCACATATAAGGCATACAGTGAGGGGCTATTGGGTTGTAGGTCTTTATCTCTTAGATTATTCATAATTAACAAATTATGGGAAGTTGAGTATCCAGCTCTGAATCCGCTTTGAAAGCGGTCCAGGACCCCTATTCCTTCCGCCTAACTTTGTAATTTGTGCAGTATAAGAGAGGAGAACATTTTACCAGAGCAGTCCAACATTGACAGTAGTCTATAATTTCCCGGGTCATATCTGTTTCCTTTTTTAAATACTGGCACTAATATTGCCGTCTGCCATGTCTCAGGAATTCTCCCTTCCCTAAGGACCTTTTCAATTAAGATTTTTAATAGATTGGCCCAGAAAACAGGACTATTTTTCATGACAGTATTTGCAAGTCCATTGGGTCCCGGTGCACGGGAGGTCTTGAGCCTGGAAATTCTACTTAGTTCTGCCACACTCTCAGAGAAGGGAGGGGGAACCTGCTTGACCGATGGTAATGCTTCCATTATCTCTGCTGCAGTCCCATTATGCTTCTCGAGAAAGCCCACCCATTCCTCTGCACTTATGGGGTTAATCTGTGGAGTCACCCTGCTACCTCTCGCCTCTCCAAGCAGTGCCCAGATGTTACGGGTATTTCTCGAGCATATAACTCTGACCGTCTTTTGCCAGCAATTGAGTTTTTTGGTTCTTTTCCTTAATTTAGACCAAGACCTATATTGATTCTTCAATACTGTTATCTTAAAGGCCCGAATCCATCCTTCCATCTCCTCAGATGACATGGAGCGGAATATATTGTGGTGCCCTTTATCCCAGCCTTCACTGTCCTGACTTGCTCTTCTGATGTTCTTTTCACACCATATTAAATGCGTGGCTGCTTGGTTTATTAGAGTAGTGCCAGTGAATATAGCCTGGGATGTGCACAGAATATTTTCCAGAGTCATGCTAAGAGCTTCATGGTCGCTCCAATCGTTCTCCAGGACTTTCATATCTGCTACCAAAAATGCCACTTCAGCACTGGTACAGATATAATCAAGTGTTCAGCACGCACCTCTCCCTCCCCCTCCAACCCCCCTCTCCAGGTATATTTCCCCGGGCGGTCACTAAGAGTCTGTCCATTGATAATCTCAAGGTCCCAGCTTTTTAGGAAATAGCACCATCTTTCCCCCTCCTCATCACAGTTGTGTTGCAGGAGCGGGAGCGGGTGTAATCATTTATTATTAGTGGTTCCAATTCCCCCTTTGATTTGGCAATTAAAGTCACCTGCCAGTATAACAAAATTGCTTTCCGTTTCATTTCTCCATTCACTTAGTAGATCATGCAGAGAATCTTGTATTCGTTCTCTACCAGTCGCCCCATGAGGGTTATACAGATTGATCAATAGCAATTTCACACATTTATCATGTATAGGTATGACCACCTCCACAGCATTGATATTGTCTTCAGAATTTGTAGGTCTTGCTCTAGAAATTAGTGATTTTTCTACCCCAATCGTCAAACTTCCATATGGTCTTCCAAAGTGGCCCTTTTTTGCTAAAAAGTGATATATCATATATCCATCTATCACAATGGGAGTGAATAGCCACATTTCTTGCAACATAAAAAGGGCATGATCCATAATGAGTGATAGTGAGCCCTTATTTACAGTAAAATGTTTGAAACCCCTAATGTTCCAGGTCAGCAGTGAACAAGTTCAAGGCTTACTCATAACCTGAGGTAGAGCATCTGCTAACCATTTCAGGGTGTTCTGTATATCACTCATTTGTACAGTCCATGTTGTTAATGTGGGCTTACGGCTTTTATTGTTCTTGGGAAACTTAGGCTGCATGGAGATCAGTGGATCATCATCTTCCGGATTGATATCCACCCCCAGTCCCACCTGAGCTAGGCTGTTCTTATGTTTCCGTATGAGCTGCGCAGAAGCCAAGACTTTACAATGTAGTGCGGTCACATTTGGGTTAGTGGTATGGAGAGGTTCCACAAATGAGAAATCTTAAGAGAGAATCACTCTAAGTTGCATTATTAGATGTAATTTGGTGAGCATAGCCCCCCAGGTAACCGCTTGCATTTTGTTTTCTGATTAAGGTTTTTCACTATGCAGGCCTTATTCTCTGCTCTATATTCTTTTCTGGGTTCCACCATGTTTTCTATGTCAGAATTATCACTCTCTTGACTGGAGCTTGAGGCATTTCTTTGAGGCGTAGAAAATTGATTGTCTTTAATGGTAGAATTTCCAGTGGAGGCCGAGATTTGGCTATCGTTACTAACAATAGATATTTCATTAGATTATTCCTGCAATATCCAGATCGTTAGCATTCCTGGGCCCTTTTTTGCTGTTTCTTGGCCTTCTGAGCTCTTTTCCTGTCTTTTCTGGATTTCTGCTGTGGATTGGCAGTATTAGGTAAGGGGGAGGCCACCTCTACCGGTACATCTTTAATTGCCGCTCTCTTGGCCATCCTTCGTTGTTTCTTTGTAAGATATATTCTTTGCTCTCCATTCGGAATCACGGGTATCTCGATATTTTCTGGGGCCCTCAACAAACCCATGTTCCTTCTCTTTTAGATTCTCGGGTTCGCATATCAGACCTGTATCAGGTAGATTGAGCTGTAAAACAGTATTCACATGGATTCTCCCACATAGTTTGAGAAGGATTTTTAGAGCAAACTGCAGTGAAAACATAGATGACTGTAGGTCAGCAATTGCAGCTGCATTAGACTTGGATAAATCATTGGCAGAGTATTCTGTCTGGTTCACTGAGTTCTCAGTATCAATCCGTAGATTAGGGGACTCGGACAGGTGACCGGTATTTGAGGCAGTAGGGATGCTATTTAACGGCTGGAGGACCTGTGCCTCTACCGTGATGGCAACTGCTTTCTGAGGTAATCCCATTGCATGATTGTTGGGAGTTAAGTTATTTGACGCCATCGACCTCTGAATAGATAAACACAGATCTAACAAAGAGTTATTGTCAATGTCTTCAAAGTTTGTCAAATCTAGTGGTTGACTCCCGTTACGCAGCGAAGGAATTAACTCTTCAGTAGTCTTATTCTGATGTGCAGGAACCATTTTTTCGAATAAGGCAGGAATAGTGCCTCGTTCCCTCAAAGGTGATTTCATAATTTCCCCTTCTTTTATCTTGTTTAAGTTCATATTCGTTTTTTTTGTATGACCTTTTCTCAAATTATAGTTCGCTTTTGCGCAACGTGTTTTTGGGGGCATGGTCGCTGTGAGCAGCATATACAATACAAATAGAACAAGTTGCCACTTCTATGTCGAGCAGAAAGCGATGTATGCTGGTATTCGCAGTTGCGCTAGCCAAGAACAAACACAAGGGGGGAGGTTACTTCCGTAAGTCTCGGTGTGGGCGCTGCTCGCCAAAAAGAGTTGATCACACAAGGATATTATACAACGGCGGGCTTCCGTTGGCAGTGTTCGCTATATTGAGGGCAGGATCAAAGGGGATAATATCCCCTGCAGTCTCCCATAGAAACAATATGCATACAGATAATTGGTTAGCAGGTGGGCTTACCGTACCGTGAAACACGGCTCCTTGTTTCAATGTTCGCGTGCACCTCAGAGTTTGCAGTCACAGGGGGAGGCTCCTTCCCAATGTTTCCCACAAGTGACCACAAAGGACCACTTGTCCTCCCACTTCTCCGCACACCAAATGGGTAAATGTAGTCTCTGCTGGTGAGTCCGGCGTTTTGCTCCGCCTCAAATCAATGGTAACTGAAGAAATCTTGCACCACAACCACAAAGGACCACTTGTCCTCCCGCTTCTCCAATAAAGGAATTATGGTTTAGTAACATAGTGAGAGAAAAGTCAGCACAAGGATAGTTCTAACAATACTATGGTTCTGAATTAAAGATGGGATGGGTTTGAGATTGGGATCATACAATGCAGATCTAGTATGGGTTACTGTTCTTCCTATTAATACTTACAGAATAAGTTATTAAATTGGACCGTCAGCTCTGGTCAATGAATTAGGTCTGGTCTACTGGCACAGGGCACTTGGAGGGATTTGGATCAGCAGTGCGGTTCTGGTCAATTTTGGACTGCACCTCAGACTGGATTTGGAAGGGCCCCTTCTGGTTACTGGACACGGTAGACAGCCGGATGCAAGTTTTCAGCGGGCAAGCCTAATGGTAGCCAGCCAAGCTGAATTAAAATGAAGTCCCTTCAAGTTTGGGACTTTTGCAATGGGATCAGGCTAGCAATAATTTTGCAATGATAGAATCTGGATTCTGCCAAGAAATCTGGATCTTTAAAAGAATTCTGTAGTAGGATACAAAATGAAAAGTTCTGGAATAAGGTGCTGCGCGGACATCTGAATGGGTTCTGGAAACGGCGTGTTCTGGAAGCAGTGTGTGTCTGTGTAGTCAAACTCCTATATTTATCCATTACAAATTGTATGGCATGAGCAGAACTTCAAAACACACCCCCATGTCTGTGAGTGGCTACAGGCGTGTGCTTGGTTTTGGTTGGCAGCCTAAACAGAGCTGTCATTTTATGACGGGATTTAGGGACTCCCACCTGGATTTTTACCCAAAACATACTTTTGCACAAATGTACATTTCTACCATTATGTACCCGCATAAAATTAGACACATTTTTCACATTTCATTGTCTACATTTACATTCAATTTCCATCTTTGTGAGAACTGGATTGGTCATTCTATGGTTTTTATCAGTTTTACCCATAACACTTTGGATTAATCATATCTAATTTGACACATCTCAGGGCGCTGATCAGTGGATCGTGTACATACAATTTTAAGCTTGCAACATTAATAGTTTTGCCACAATCAGTGTTTTAGTGTATCTTTGGTCCCTTATGTAATAACTCCTACCACATCTTCAACTGTCTAGCATGAGTTCAGATTTATAAGTTTGTAGTTTTCACTTGTCTACTTATTTTGGCTGTCATATTAAATGTCATAAAGTTGTAAGACAAAACAAGTAATTTCCATTCAAAATCCAGTCCAAGTTTTTTTCTTGCTTCCAAAGTGAGCAAATGGCCAGTCCTTTGAAGTTCACTGAGAAACCTCCCCCACATCCTGCTCCTCCTTGCAGAGGCCAATTCTCAGCATGTCCTTTGTTCTTTGGTCAGCCCGCAGACGAATGTCTAATGCAGCCCCTTTGAGTGGCTTGCTGGGATTATGCGTGAACCATTGACGGCCATAAGCCTTCCTGTTCTCAAGGGAGTGTCAACGGAGATGTCAGTTTTCCCAGGCCAGGCATTGTCAGATAAGGGTTCACATGTGGATTGGCTTCAGACTGTATTCCTATACATTAAAAATCTTTTCAGTTCACCTATAAAATATAAGCACCGTGTATGAAGGATTTAAACCTCTTAAAAGAATTCGCCCTTCACCAACATGCTTGAAACAGTGGATTTTGCAATTTTTCAGGACAAAGAAAATACATTTATGCTAAATTTTACAGCCAATTTCTTTATGCAGCTCTCAGGCTGTGATGCCTGGATTCCTCTGACTGCCTGGAGGATTCATGATTCCAGCACACTTTCCTTTCAATAATTCACTGGGGAAAATAACTAAACTTGGCATCAAAACAGCACTTTGAAGATTGCCATTGATTAGGAAACTGTGTTTAATGGCATTTTCGGATTTTAGCCGTTCTGTGGGCTTGTTTCCAGTGACAGATGACAGGACAGGTGACAGCAGTGATGACAGATGATGACAGTGATTCCTGCTTTTAGACCACTTTGCCGGTGTATGTGGCAGGGAGTGCAGCTCTTTTGATGGGTTATGAACTCTGAGCAATTTTGCAGACTTAGGGCCTCATCACGAGTTGGGTGGTAACACCGGCGTTATTACCGCTGGCGCGATTAGCCCTACTGCCAAACCCCCCGCGCTATTAATGCCGGATCATGGGTTTGGCAGACGGTTAGTGCCCATTCCCCATTGGGCCCATTCGGGAATTCCTCATTCCCTATTGGGCCCAATGGAGAAAATTTGCGCTATTACCGCCGGCAGATTTCCCGCCGGCAGTAATGGCCCCCGAAAATCGCCAATTTTGCCCTGGATTTCCCATGCAGTTGCTTCTCCCATCAGCGAATAGATGCAACACGCTCTCCTTGCTGGGTCTGGTTGGGAGTATGGAGTGACACTCCGGGCTCTTGGTTCTTTTTCCGGTCACCGAGGAGTCCTCCTTGGTGATTACATGATCCTTAGTTCCAGTGCTAGAAAACAAAACATAGCATGGTTATGGAAATTTTACCACTAGTGTGTCCACACATCTTCAGGGGATTTCAGCAACGGGAAAGACACTTGCATTCCTTAACAATTGGCAATATTCCCCAGCTATTACCCAGTGATCCTTTACTCATTTTCTTAGGTGCAATCAATGGAGATTTGATCATTTTTCTTGGTGTCCGGAATTTCCCCCTCTGGGTTTCCGGTAAGCCCTTCAATCTACCACAAAGTATGCCTGGGGTGGGAACTCTTTAGCTGTTTATGTGGACCCACTTTTCTTCCCTTTCTGTCAAACTGCCCTTGGGGATGCGAATTCTGTAGGCGACTGGTGAGATTCTGTCCACAATTTCAAAAGGACCCTGCCAAGTTGAGAGGAATTTGCACTCTTTGGCTTGGTTACTTTGGAAATTGTACAAGTAGACCCAGTCTTCTGCTTGATATTCCTTTTTAGTTGTCTTAAGGTCATAGTGGGTCTTCATACTTTCTGCAGATCTTTTTAGATTCCGCTGAGCATAGGCAAAAGCATGTTGAAGGTGTTTTCTCAGATTCTCAACATACTCATGAGTTGAGGCTTTTATCAAGGTCTGCTTTTGGGTCCTGTAGAGCAGATGCTCGGGTAGCAACGACCTCCGTCCAGTCATCAACTCAAATTGCAACATTTTTGTTGCAGAAGAAGGGGTAGATCTGATGGCCATCAGGACAAGGGGTAATCGAATGTCCCAACTTGGCCCAGATTCTGACACAAACTTTTTTAATATGCTCACAATCGTTTTATTGTACCTCTCAAATCCACCACTAGAGAACTGCCGGTAGGCAATGTTTAGTTTCCTTTTTACCCCAAGTATCTCCCACATCTTTGTCATCGCTTAGCTAGTGAAGTGGCTACCTCTGTCTGATTCAATCCTTTGGGGTAGTCCAAAACGGGAGAAGATGTGATCATAAGGGCAGCTGCTGTTTCTGCCTTGCAATTTGGGGCCGGGAAACATACCACCCATTTAGTAAACAAGCATGTTACGGTCAACATGTACTTGTTCCCCCTAAAGGAGCGAATCACGGGCCTGATAAAATCGACTTGCAAATCTGACCAAGGCAGTGTCAACCCCCTCTTTTCGAGGGGAGCTCGGTGTGTGAGTGATGTTGGCTGACATTGTGTGCACACAAGACACCCCTTCAAATATTGGTCAAGGTCCTGCCCCATGTGTGGCCAGGATGCAACCTCTCGCAATATTTCTAATGTCGTATGAAACCCCCGATGACCGGCTGTGGCCGCATCATGGGCGTGACTTAGCATCAGGCTTCGGAATGAGGTAGGGACCACCCACTGGTCATGGCCAGATATGGATCACCTCACCAACAAACCGTCTTGGATTCAGAACATCTTTGGACATTTCATCAACACTCTAAGGTCCTCTTTCCCAATGTAATCTGTATCCGTCAGGGGAAAGTTCTCAGGGTCCTCAATGTGTTGATAAAACTTACCAATTATTGGATACCCTTTTTGAGCCGTAATCAAATCAGCAGCTGGGGTCTCCTTACTCCATTGGGCAGTTGAGTTCATTGTGAGCATTTGTCTGGGACCTACTGATAGCAGTGACCTGGATTTCCCCCAACAGGGACTCGATCTCCAGTAAATCCCCTTGGATGGCTCCGGTTTTGGCCAGCTGATCAGCTTGGTCATTTCCAGTTTTGTCTGGTCCCTCTACTTTAGAATGACTCTTAATCTTTTTCCAGTAGATGGTCATCCCATTCGAGGTGACCATATCATCAATATTCAGTATACATTTTACATGTTTCAGTGATTTATTGTTAGCACATAGCATCCCTCTGGTTTTCCAATTAACCAGGTGCTCCACGAACCCGTTCCGTACATAATCTGAATCGGTGATTATGACCAGTTCATGGAGTTGGTGTTGGACAGCAGTGAGGATGGCTTGATGAACAGCCATCAGCTCTGCCACTTGACTACTCCGGGGACAGATTTTGTACCCAGCGGAGGGTTGTGGAGCATAATTCACCCATGCATTCCCCACGCTGGCCACAAAGTCCCTTTCCCCATTGTTGCAAACATGGTAGGAGCACCCATCCACATAGACAGTGGGCATTGCCTCACACTTGTCTTCTTCATAGACTTTGTGTGGGGAAATAAGGTATGCCTCCATATTGTCAATGATTTTAAGACTTTTGTCCTCGAGACAGTTTTCTCTGGCACAATCGTGCAAGTCAGTCAGACCTTGCACGAGGGGACTCTTCTTGTTTTGCCAATATCTGACCTCCACATGAAAGCCTTGATTTGAAAGAATCCAGGAAGTAATTTGGGAATTACTCACATTTCCGGCCCGGATTCTGTCACTTGGGAGATATTGCAGAGGCTGGTGTGGAGTCTCCACTATGATGTGTTCCCCCTGGATAAACGGGCGGTAATTCTTCAATGCCCACACCGTCACCAGGAGTGCCTTCTCACAATCATTGAATATTTCCTCCACAGAGGATAAAGTCTTACTCGCATAGGAGATTACTTTATTGACCTTGTCATGCTTTTGGTATAATACCGCAGTCAAGCATGTATTTGAGAACCCTGTCTCCAAGAAGAACTCCTTGCTTTTGACAGGCTAATCTAGGCAAGGTGCTTGTGAGAGGTTTCTTTTGAGTTGTCTTACTGCCTTGGCTTGTTCTGGACCCCACTCCCATTTGACCCCCCCCCTTCAACAGATGGATCAGGGGTGTTGTGATCTCTGCGTAGTCCTCACTGAACTTTCTGCTATAATTAGTCAGTCCAAGGAGACTCCTTAGCTCCCGCAGAGTTGTGGGGTCTTTTAGTTTCTGGAGTGCTTCTACTTTCTTTTCCTGGGGACAGAGACCCTCAGGAGCTATCTCATGCCCCTAGAAATTGACACGGGTCCTACACCACTGTGCCTTTTGGAAAGAGAGTTTTGCTCCGGCAGCCCTGTGTCAGAACATAACGGATCTCCTCCGTGTTCCTCCACAGTTGAGCTTTTTGTTAAAACATCTACATAGGCCAGGTTACCCCTTTCGGCCAAGTTGGTCATGGCCTTATGCAGAAAGATATTAAATTAATTGCCGGAGTTGATGTATCTGAAGGGAGTCCGGGTCCAAGAGTACTGTTGCCCCCCGAAGGTAAAGGCCAGCTTGTATTGGTTCTCCCTACTAACGGGTACAGTCCAGTACCCATTGGTCAGGTCAATGGCAGTGAATACCTGTGACCCCTGGATCTGGGCCAGCCCTTGGTCAATGTAGGGAAGAGGCCATCGGGAAGTATGGACCCATTTGTTGAGCTCCCTTAGGTCAGCACAGAGTCTCCACTGGCCGTTTGGTTTCAAAATCCCCAGCACCGGATTATTGAAGGTGCTGTGGACTGGAAGAATTATCCCACAGGACTCGAGGTTTTTTAAAGAATTTTTTATTTCGAAAATAAACACAAACCAAACTTGCAGCAATAATTACAATAGACTTGCAAACATCAATTAACACTTGTTTCTGCACCCCAATCCCCCCCCCGCTCAAGAGCTTATCAACATTTCGGTTCTGTATCTACTGCGTGTGGCTGGGTATCGCTTCCTTCCGAAGCCGCAGGGTCCACTACTGTGCCAAACAGTCCTGTAATTAACATCCTCCAGGCCGTCGGGTTACCTACATCTTCCTCCCCGCAATTGCTACATGCCTCCTGCCATACCACCGTTTCAGCCTCCGCCCATTTTTGCAAGTCCCGCCACCATACCTCTATCCGTGGCTTGTGGCATTGCTTCCAGCTCATGGCTATCCTTCTTTTAGCAAGCACATATGCCAAGTCCCTCAGTTTCCCAAGGTGTTTAGTGTTCCGTGGTCTGGGGAACCCTCCCAGCAGGCAGGCCCAGGCCGTATCTATGTGTAGCGGGACCCCTTTGTCTGCTAGTTTCCTTGCCACTTCCGCCCAAAAAGCTTTGATCACTGGGCAAGACCAGAACATGTGTGTCATATCCGCATCTTCCTCATCGCATTTCGGACATGCCTGTCTTCCTGCGTTCGCAAACTTAGATATTCTTTTCGGGGTCATATAGGCTCTATGCGTTATATATAGCTGTATTTGCTGCAATCTAGCATTTCTGGACATTTTCTTATGGTATCCCATGGCCCGTTCCCACATCCCATCGGTCAACTGCGCCCCCACCTCCGCTTCCCAGTCCAGCCTCAATTCCATCAGGTCCTTCCCCACCCGGTTCATCACCACCTCGTATAACCTGGAGATCTCGTGCCCTCCCTCCGATATGTCGTATATCGTTCCAATTAGAGCGTCCGGGTCTTCCGCCAGCACAGTCTCCGGCCAGGTTGTACGGATGGTCTGCACTAGCCTAAGATACGTAACATATTGGCCTCCATGCAACCCTGTCTCTTCTCCCAGGTCTTTGAATTCTTTAATAGCCCCTTCTTGCCATATGTCTCCCAATGTGGCTAGCCCAACCGATTCCCAGTAGGTCCTGATTATCATCCTAAACTGGCTGTCTCCCTTAGTTAAGGCAACTAGCGGCACCTGTAGGGAACACGGGCACGGACTCGATCAATTGGCATGCTGTGCCACATTTTCCACCCAAGCAGCAATATACTCGGGCGTTCGTTCATTTCGAGTCTAGGAACCCAGATGATCTCTTTTAGGTAAAACGGGGCGCAGTCCTGCCCAAACAGCCTAGACTCAGGAGTTTCTTCATCAGAAAGCCATTTGGTTACATATTGCAATTGGCTGGATACACAATAGGCCTCAAAGTTCGGCAGCTTGATGCCCCCTCTATCATGGAAGTTCTGTAGCTTCCATAGCGCTACTCTATTGCGGGTGCCGTGCCACAGGAAGTCCCTACACATGCTGTTTTGTTTGGCAAAGAACTTCTTGGGTATCAGGTGTGGTATATTACCAAAGAAGTGCAGCAGCCTAGGCAGGACCACCATCTTGAGCATCGCCCCCCGCCCTATCATCGCCAGCGGCAGCTTCTCCCAAAACTTCATGTTCATGCGGATTTTCTTCACAGCCACCTCGGTATTGTGCAAGTGTTCCCCCTCCACAGTATGATATACATCTATTCCGAGGTAGCGGAAAGAATCAGCTGCCCAAGGCACGGACAACACTGGCAACCGTTCCAGAGGGACTCCTGTATAGCTCCCCAATGGAAACATGCTCGATTTTTGGGGGTTTACTGCTATGCCGGACAGTTCCGCATACTTTTCCATGACCTCTAAAGTATACTGAAGATTTTCCTCTGGATATTTCAAATACAGTAACAAATCGTCAGCATATAGGGATATTAGATGTTTCTCACCCCCCACTTCAATGCCAACCAAGTCATATTGTTGTCTGAGGTACACTGCTAAGGGCTCCAGGGCTAGAATGTATAACATCGGGGACCAGGGGCACCCTTGTCTAGTGCCCCTACTGAGTTGCCACCTCTTAGATATCACTGATCCCGTGCGTACTCTGGCCAATGGTTCGCTGTACAACAATTCCGCCCACCTAACGTAACCCGGCCCCATCCTGTATTCTTCCAGGGCCGCCAGCAACCATGGCCATCTCACCGAATCAAAAGCCTTGACTGCATCTAGGGACACCACCACCATTTCCTCATCGCTTCTGTTCCCCTCTTCAATCACCCGGTGGAGTCGGACTCGAGGTTCTTAATTATTTCTGTAAGGGACCCCATTGATGCGAGAGGCAAGCGATATTGCTTCACAAACACTGGAGTCATGCCAGGGTCTGTGGGAATTGTTGTTGCATGGATGTTGGTGTGACCACAGTCATAGGAGTCCACCGCAAAGAGATCTTGAAAATCTAAGAAAACTTGTTTCAATTTTTGCTTTTGCTCCAGAGTCTCACAGGCATCAGCTAGGTTGACTCTCTTCAACCATCTGCCTGAAGCCCGGAAGGACATCTGGTCAAAGTACTGACTTGGACTGATGGCTTCAGGTGGGGAAGGCAGTCCTGCTGGACTTGAAAGATCCTCATCCCTCCTGAAGTCACAGGTCACCTCTTCCTTACCATAAGGGCAGGAAGAGTACACCAGGAAATTCCTCCCATGTGAAGATCCTGTCTGGTGTTGTCATTGTCGCGATCACTGTCAAAACAGTCATTGGGGATTGGTCCTACCAGTTTGTTACCGAAATCTATGGAAAAATGTCGGTCATCAACCGCCATTCCACTAATGGTGCCTGCGCCCAGAGTGATACTCCTAAGGTCGCTGTTATCCACCTCTATTGGAATGGTGTTGTGTTCTGTATGGACTAGTGGTGTTGGGTTTAACCCCAACCCTTGCTGTTGGAAATGGGCGTTGAGGTGAACATATGCGTCAGGATTTTTCAGTTTGTCCTCTTTTAATTTTTACTTTAAGTGAGAATTGTCGGATCCGTTCTGGGATGGCAACTTCCTCTCCAATCTGAATTTCATCTGCATATGGCAGCAGTTGAGCTGACTGAAATGCTTTCTCTGGGTCATCAAAGTCCATGGGATTACCCGCTAATCGGGACCAGGCTTTGAAGTTTATTAGGTCCAAACTAATGGCAAAGCGATTGAGAATGTCACTGCCTAAATAAAATGCAGCAGGGACATCTCGCACAACCCAACAATTATGGCCTATGATTGTGTTGCCTATAGAAATTTTGAGCATACACCTGCTAGGCAGAAGATGTTTGGAATTGGGTGTTTCCAGGTCCATTTCCCATTTGTCTAACAATTTAAATGTGGGAATGGCTGGATCTTTTGGGAGTTTTCGGAACATGGCTTTGCTGATGAAGCTCTTACCGTTGTTCACACACACTCGGGCGAGAACAGAGTCATTCCCCTCATTTAACTGAATAGGGATGAACAACTGTTCTCCAATTTTCTGAATGTGAGCCAAGCTTTGAGCTGGTTTCTCATGATTTTGGACTATACGAATGGGATTTTCTGATTGTGAATTTGTATCGAATTTCAGAGTGTTCCCTTCCAGTGTGGAATGCCACTTGAGACTGGAAGGAAAGTTGATTTTCAGAAATAGAGAGGACTTCCCATCACCAGTTTGTTGTCCTACTGCAATTACTGCCACGTCAGGGATTTGGTCAGGTTTTTGTTCAACCATGTGGCATGTACCATTTAAACTAACATGGTTGACACAATGTTTTAATTTTATTGGTCGGTCAGTCTGTGTCCAGAGGACCTTGTTTACACAATCTATGAGGGGGGACAATCTACGCAGGATGTCATTCCCTAGTAAACATGGTGTGCCCTCTGGAGTCACAACTATGACTGGGTTCTTTACCTTGTGTCGCCCAATTTTTAAGGTCTAAATCCGCAGTCTCCTCGACAGGAATTTCCGTGCCATCGAAGTTCTGAAGTTGTCCAGGAAGAGGGGTCATAGGGATTTGGTGTTTCTCCCCCCTTCCCGAATTCAGCTGATCAAAGGCCCTTTTTGACAGGAGGGTGGCTTGGTATCCAGTGTGCACCAGTGCCAAAAATGTACATTGCCCCTGTATTCGGACCGGGGCATAAAATCTTCCCTCCTTTTCCTCAAGGGGGCAAAGATAATGCGCATTTTGGGCCAATTAGTGGGTTAATTTCTTTGCTCTGGATTCTGACAGATTTTGATTTGGGCAGGATTTTGTTTGGGATCTTGGGAACCTGTAGGAAAAAGGTGACAGTTGGATATGGGGGGAGTTTTGGGCTCCCCTGGTTCTGATGGTGCGCTGCCCCACCTCCACCTTTTTGGAGGCAGTCACCAGAATTGGTTTGGTGACAGTGATTTTCTTGCTGGTCATTCAGGGGTTCAATGACAGGCGGTTTTAACTCGGGGCCCCACATCTACCCAGCCTTGATCAGGACCTTTCAGGACCCATTTTTCTTTGGGAGGATTTCCCCAAACCCTGAAGGAGAAGATCCTTTTCCCAGAATCCTCTGAGGACCCCTCTCCTTCAAATTGGAGGATTCTAACCTCCTCCACAAAATGATTTTGGTTCTGGTTCCTTGGTTTCCAGGGGCTTCTCACAGGTGGGTAAGGAAGCTTCCTCTAAGGCTTTACATCCCCCTTCCCCATGTGTCTCCTCCCTGGGAACCAGTGGGTTGTCGGGGTTCTCTCCTCATCATTGCTCTGGAGTAGCAGACCTTCGATTTGAGGGGTTCTGGGCTGCCATGTTCATCTGAGGGTTCTGCTGCCGCTCCAGTTGGGACACCCGCTCTGGCTGGTAGGGGGGTCTCTGGTCCATCCTAGGTTGATCACGGGAAGGGTAACTATCCTTTCTGCCATAATACCCTTGGTTGGGATAGTTTTGGTACCCCTCCACCCTTGGCCTCCCCTGTCCTGGATTATGCTGTCTGGGCTCAGGCAAGTGGGGAAAGAAAGAAGGGTTGTTTTGGGGGTTGATGTTTGCCAGGTACCGGGGAAAGAAACTCAACCCGGCGTTTGGGGGATTACTGCCCTCCTGGGGAAAGTTAGAAGGGAAGTTTCCTGGGTTGGCAGCTGCCTGGTTGGACCCCCCTTTGGGCTGGGGGAGTCCACACATAGCCCAGGATGGGTCTGCTGCCCTTGTAACGGGGACTGATGTAGTCAGGGGAGTTAGGGATCCCATTTGTGGGGTTACCTCCCTGACTCCCAGTTTGGGATTGGCCCGAGGACCTTCTGGGTCTTTGGTTATAAGGATTTTGCGCAGGAATGTTTTTAGGCCCCCCATCTCCAGATCTAAAATGGGGGCAACCTTCACCTCCGCCACCTTAGCAGCAGCAGGGGTGTTGGTTGGTTTGGGGTTTTTATTGGTACTTTTATTTTCTACCGGTTTCTGTACTTCATAAATGCGAGTTGCCTGTTCAATGACCCAGTCTAGTGATCTCTTTTCATGAAAGTCCCTCACCAGCGGGGTCATAATGTATTTAGGGAGTGCATGAAAGAAGGTATTGATGAACTCCCTACTGTCTGTGCGCACCCTTCTGGTTGTCTAAGTAAAGGCACATTTCAGCTCTTGTACAAATTCTTGTGGGTCCTGCTCTTCCCCACATTGCAGATTGTAGGCCGCCTTGTGGGCCTCTTGAGGGTTTCTATGTATTGAGAAATGATTTAAGATGGCCGCCCTATAGGTTGCCCATCTTGAGTGGTTCTGATCCTCCAGCCCCACAAAGAAGCTGAAGTATTCAGGGGAAAATGTCCACTTGCTCCTAATGGCCTTAATTTGCTTCAGGAGATCTTTCAGTAGGGCCCTCATTTTGTTGGCCTTTCTAGTTTTGGTCACCCTTTGTCCACTCATCTTCTGACTCAGAGGCATTGTTACAGGAGGTGGCTATCTGATCCTCTAGGCTCTCCCTGATTCTGCGGGCTTGGGAATGGCTTGCAGAATTTGGGGGCCTAATCTCTTGAGAACTGTGGCGTTCAGAAGAGTCTTCTGACACTCCCTTGCTCCCAGGATTGGCTGAGTTACCCCTCCCCCCGCTGCCCTATCTGGGAAGAGGTTTTTAAGATGCTCTTTGTGGGTCTAGTTTCATGGAATTCCCCACCAAATTTGACTGACTGATCCCTTGGTAGGTGATATTTTTGAGGATCCAGTTCTTTGATTCTTCCCTCACTGGAGTCTTCCTGATCCCAGAGGCTGGCCCTAATATTTGGGAATCTGTACATAGATGCCCGCCCATCCATTTCTGGGAGGCGCTGATCTGTCAGTCCCATGTTTACCATTGTGCTGAAGTCTACCATCCCTGTGCCCCTTGGTTCATAGGAGCCAGTGGACATGAGGGTGGCAGAGTCCACGGGACTGAAAGGATTGAAGTCCCTGATGACAGGGGTCCTGAGGTTATGCTCGGGTTTCTCTTTCCCTTCTTACCTCACCTCTTTCAGCCCCTATTCCCTGATGACATGCCAAAATCTGACCCTTTTGCTCTTCTATTAAGGCCTTACTGGTCTCTATGATTTGTTCTTGCACAGCTATCTGTTTGTGGAGCCTGTCAGTCTTTTCACAGAGAACCTCATTGTCTCTCTCTGCTTCCTGCCTGGACTGGTAATACTGGGCCAATTTTTGCTGCAGGAGACTCCCCTCCTGAGTTTGGTCCTTATTGGTCTAAGTATCATTTTCCAAAGCTTCCTCCACCCGCCTGGTGTACTCTAGTAGCTTTTCATAATAAGTTTTGATTTCACCAAACTCCTGAAGGTCCAGCTTTCTTTCCTCCAACTTACTTTTTAAATGGCTGACTTCCTGGCCTAAGGCGTCCCTCTCCTGAGTTAGAGTGCCCCTCTGTGCAGCCAGGTCGTCCCTCTGTTTTTTAAATGCACTAGACTTCTGGCGGTTCTCATCAAATTCCTCTTGGGAGTGGATATCTTTAATAATTTTATTGTTTTCCTCTTTTAATTTGTCTATGCAGTCTTGTAAAACAACTAATTGTTCTGCACAGACTCTGTTAAAATTTAATTGCTGCTCCAGCTTTTGTTGACTCGGTTGTAGAGAGTCCAACCTTTCCTGACACTCTTTTTGCAGTGTCTGTACCTGGGTATCTTGCTCTGCATTCTTTTGCAGTAAGAGAGCCAGATCTTCTTGGAGTTTGGTGATGCACTGCCTAGCCTCTGTTTCAGATTCTTGGCTCTTCTGGAGCTTTTGCTCTGCAGAGTCCAGATTAGTCTGGATCTTCTGCAGTGCTTCCCCTTGCCTCTTTGTCAAATCTATATTGTCTGCATGCTTTTCCTGTATGACTCCTATGTGGAGGTACATGTAGGCCACTATTTTGGAAATTTTACACCGCTCCTCTTTTATTTTTGGGGCCATGTACAGCTCGCTAAGTGCTTGATGTAATGGACCCTTGTGCTGCCAGGTATCAAGGTCGATTTCATTGAGTTGTTGTTTTATTCCCTGCAGCCTTACATGTTCGTCCTGTTCTGGCCATTCACCCCTGACAAACAATTTGTGCAGGAGGTGTTCCCTAGCAATATTAATTTCCACTGGGGTCGCCACTCCGGAAATATTAATTTCCTTCTGACTTATCTCTGGGTTAATTTACTTTTGAAAACCGGCCCAATTCTTTTGAGAGGTGCTTGTACAGTGTAGCACAGTATGGCAACCCAACAAGGTGTATGTACCCCGCCGGCTAACACGCTGTGTTAGACTGTCATGAGTGGTATGTCAAATTCAGGATCCCAGACCCGAGCCCCCAAGCTGTAAGTGATTTCAATCTGGGACACACCCAAGTCTCGGCCAGCCTGTAGTGCGCAAATGAAACCCTTATTTATTTTTATCTATAAGTTCAATATTCTGAACGATATACCACTCATATCGCACCCTTCCCCTGAGACCCCCTGGTCACACTGAACCAGGAATCAGGCTAGTTTGCAAAGGTAAATATTTATTTATGTGTTTAGACTTTAAATCACAATATATTTTAATAGGTAACAACAATCACCAATGGGGTGACAAAACACTGAATAATATCTTTAATACACTAGGAATCAAATAATGAGCACCAAAAACAATGCAGCAAAGAAAAGAATACTTTTGGACTGGTTTAGAACAGATAGCACTTATGGCTAGGGGTTCCCCCTGCAACACTCCTCAGCCCACCAATAGGCAATTTAACTAGATGTGAGGAGAGAGCAGGTACTCTGGAATAACACAGATCAAACAGAATATCACTCCCACCTTCCCCCTTTAGACACAAGAGAAAAACGGAATTGACTTTTCACTGTCAGAATGGCTTTGCAATTGGCTGAGCAAAAATACCAAATGTGGTCAAACATGCTTAAATTGTTATAAATTTCTATGCGAGCCGCTTTGGACAGATGCAAGCAAACACCAGCAATGATTTAATAAAAAGGAAACAGTTGGAATCTCAAAGCGGGAAATAATTTAAAGCCAATTCAAACGTATAAAACCTTTCAAAATGTCAATTTGCAGAAAACTTTTCCTTATGCGATTTTTGATATAATGGGTCAATCGCACTGTTTTGGCTTCTAGAGATAGATAAGGACGTTGGGTACAAGTGGGAGTTGAAATTTCGTTTCTATCTTTAAAACTGAAGGAGTGTTAGAGGTTTCCGGGAGAGGCTTTTTTTTGCAAAATAGGCGCGGAAATGGAAAATAGAAATTCAGGTTTAAAAAGGACAGAGAGGTTTTCTTATACTATATGAAGGACTACGAAAAAGAGAATGCCACGCAGGAATCAGTTATTCATGGCCGATCATAACTTTTTATGCGTGATACTCTAGTTTACGTTTAGTTTGGGAATTACTTTTCTTAATCAAATCAATAAGGAATTATGGTTTAGTAACACAGACGAGAGAAAAGTCAGTGCAAGGATAGTTCTCACCATACTATGCTTCTGAATTAAAGATGGGATGGTTTTGAGATTGCGATCATGCAATGCAGATATATTATGGGTTACTGTTCTTCCTATTAATACTCACAGAATAAGTTATTAAATTGGACCTGTCAGGTCTGGTCAATGAATTAGGTCTGGTCTACCGGCACAGGGCACTTCTGGGGGGATTTGGATCAGCGGTGCAGTTCTGGTCAATTTTGGACTGCACCTCAGACTGCATTTGGAAGGGCCCCTTCTGTTTACTGGACACGGTAGATAGTCTGATGCAAGTTTTCAGCGGGAAAGCCAAATGGTAGCCAGCCAAGCTGAATTAAAATTAAGTCCCTTCAAGTTTGGGACTTTTGCAATGGGATCAGGCTACAATAATTTTGCAATGCTAGAATCTGGATTCTGCCAAGAAATCTGGATCTTTCAAAGAATTCTGGAGTCCGCTACAAAATGAAGAGTTCTGGAATAAGGTGCTGCGCGGACATCTGAATGGGTTCTGCAAGCAGGGTGTTCTGGAAGCAGTCACTCTGGAAGCAGTGTGTGTCTGTGTAGTCAAACTCCTGTATCCATTACAAATTTTATGGCATGGTCAGAACTTCAAAACACACCCCCATGTCGGTGAGTGGCTACAGGCGTGCGCTCTATTTTGGTTGGCAGCCTAAACGGAGCTGTCATCCTATGACAGGATTTAGGGACTGCCACCTGGATTTTTACCCAAATACTTTTGCACAAATGTACATTTCTACCATTATGCACCCTCATAAAATTAGACACACATTTTTCAAATTTTATTGTCTAAATTTAAATTCAATTTCCATCTTTGTGAGAGCTGTATTAGTCATTCTATGGATTTTTATCAGTTTTATCCTTAACACTTTGGATTAATCATATCTAATTTTACACGTCTCTGGGCGCTTATCAGTGGTTCGTTTACATACAATTTTAAGCTTGCAACATTAATAGTTTTGTCACTATCAGTGTTTTAGTGTATCTTTGGTCCCTTATGTAATAAGAACTCCTACCACACCTTCAAATGTCAGCATGAGTTCAGATTTATAAGTTTGTATTTTTCACTTGTCTACTTATTTTGGCTGTCATGTTAAATGTCATAAAGTTCTGAGGCAAAACAAATAATTTCCATTCAAAATCCAGTCCAGGTTTATTTTTTCTTGCTTCCAAAGTGAGCAAATGGCCAGTCACTGAGAAACCTCCCCCTACAACCTGCTCTTCCTTGCAGAGGCCAATTCTCAGCATGTCCTTTGTTCTTTGGTCAGCCCGCGGACGAATGTCTAATGCAGCCCCATTGAGTGGCTTTCTGGGATTATGCGTGAACCATTAACAGCCATTAGCCTTCCTATTCTCAATGGAGTGTCAACGGAGATGTCAGTTTTCCCAGGCCAGGCATTGTCAGATAAGAGTTCACATGTGGATTGGCTTCAGACTGGATTCCTATACATTAAAATCTTTTCAGTTCACATATGAAATATAAGCCCAGTGTATGAAGAATTTAAACCTTTTAAATGAATTAGCCCTTCACCAATGTAACGCTCACCTGATTCCCACAGAGGCGCTGACCCGTTCTGGACTGCTACCAATTCTTCTACAGTAAAGCGCAGGGCCCGGAAGATGGACTGGACTGGCCCTCCCCCGAATCTCGTCTGTCTGGCTCGTAGGATAATTTTTTCTGTAGGTGGGAAAGAGGGAGTTAATATCTGCTGGAAAGAGTGTCTGCTCCCCCCTATCTCCCCCTTCTAAATCCCCTTGTCGCTAGTTCGGTTTTTGTGGGCTCTCACCTTATTTTCTGTAAGGATGAGCCATCCATCCTGCTTCTGGTGCAGGGGCGCGTTGATTCCAGTTACTTCACTGGGGCATTTAGTGGGCGCGATTCCTCTGGCTGTTCGATCCCACTTCGGGATTGCCGTACGTATGTAGTCTTTAGATTATATTAAATGTCTTTTCCCCTTCGGGGCCGGGGTCTAGAAAAGGCAGAAAGGCCCTTCTGACCCGAATGGAGGATTGGGTTCAACCAAAATCTGGTAAGTCCTTAGGTGAGTATTCCCTCCTGTATCAAGTCTGATACTCACCTTCTCCCCTTTTGCAGGAGCCGATTAGCTGCCGGCGTCGAAACCGCTGTTGTTCGTGGTAAAGCCTCGTAAAGGTAAGTGGAATAGGTGTGGCACCGGGTGAAGCGGAGCGCTTCTAATCGTGTCTTTCCCCTTTTTGCAGGTGCCGAGGTGCTGCAAGCTTTGTAGCCGTTTCTGCACGTGGCGCGGCCACGATAAGGTAAGAGAAAGCGGCGCTGCGGCGAGCGTTGTGGTGCGCTGCTAACCTTGTGCTTTTCTTTTGCAGCATTGTCGGAAGAAGGTTTCCCGAGTGCAGGATTCCGGTGGGTAAAGCTTTGGATGCTTGTCTTTTCTCTCCTTTTGTCTTTCAGGTGTTCCAGGAGCTGCGGGCGTGTCAGGAGCCAGGATGCAGGAGCCGACTCGGTGAGCGTCCTGCTGCTGATGCAGAATAACGCGAAGCACGTGAATTCCTTCGGGCGTGGTTTAAATAGCAGAGGAGTGCTTCAGGTGAGTATCCTTCCTCCGGCCCCACCCAGGTAAGAAAAAGAGTTCCTGAAGAGGAAAAATAGTTCCTCCCAGCCTAAATAGCTGGAGACCTCAGCCAGACTGGATTGCTCTGGGCGAGTAAGCAGCATGGTCTGCCTCAGGTAAGTCCACCCAAGCATTATGACATGTTTTGACCAAATGAGCCTGGCGCCTATGGCGCCAGGACTGAAGCCTTTTATGAGCCTGGCGCCAAAGGCGCCAGGACGTGGTCCAAAGGGCCCCAGTAGCGGTCTGCTGGATCCGGTGATGTGGGTGATAGGTCTGCTTCCGGGGACGCTGGGCCTGGCCTGTCTCCCCGGGAACAGCCATCATGACAACCAACATGCTTGAAATAGTGGATTTTGCAATTTTTCAGGACAAAGAAAATACATTTAAGCGAAGTTTTACAGCCAATTTCTTTAGGCAGCTGTCAGGCTGTGATGCCTGGATTCCTCTGACTGCCTGGAGGATCCATGATTCCAGCACACTTTCCTTTCAATAATTCACTGGAGAAAATAACTGAACTTAGCGCCAAAACAACACTTTGAAGATTTCCATTGATTAGGAAACTGTGTTTAGGGGCATTTTCGGATTTTAGCCATTCTGTGGGCTCGTTTCCTGTGACAGATGACAGAACAGATGACAGCAGTGATGACAGATGACAGCAGTGATTCCTGCTTTTACACAACTTTGCCGGTGTATGTGGCAGGGCGTGCAGCTCTTTCGATGTGTTATGAACCCTGCACAATTTTGCAGACTTAGTGCGCACAGGGGTTATTGCCTCCATTCTTGCCAATTTTCTTTCCCCATTGGCAAAGGGGTGCAGTGTGGTGCAGTGGCGTAGATAAAAAATACTCCGCTTCTCAATAATGCTAGAGGCATGACTGGCTTTCCAGTGCTATCCTCTCTCCGAATTGCCTCAGTGGGGTATAAGGAACACCCCTACTTCCATAAATCTGTTGTTCTTGTCGGACTCAACCTTGTCTCGATTAACTGGACGATAGACAGCATGTCAAAGCCCTCCTTATCAACGTGCATCGTCCTGTCATTTGTTTAACATCTTCTACTTTGAAATTAGATATAGATTGATAATCTGCGGCTTTGTTTCCGCAGGATATTAAATCTCTTCTTTTGGAATGGGCTGCACATTTTATGACTTCTAGGGTCAATGTGAGACTTAATGCTTCTATAAGTCTATCCAATAGGGCTGCATGATGCCCTGGAGTTCCGTCTGTGCGGAGGACGCCCCTCCTTTTCCAGCATGACAAACTTACGTGTTCAGATGATGTCACATTGGCAGAGTCAGAGTACACTGTCACTTCCTGATCCTTAAATATCTGCAGTGCTTCAATGAGCGACACTAATGCTGCAGTCTGTGCTGAATAATTGGAAGACAGTCTCCTACTCGTCGCTACCTCAAATTCACCTTCTCGATCCAGCTGTATTACCGCTGATCCAGTATGCCTTTGCCCAGTTTTCAGGTCAATTATTGAAGAACCATTAATACAACAACTCCCCCACCCCTTCTGAGGGCCTTTTCTCTAGCCTTGCAAATATCATTATAAAATTCAGTATATGTTGTGCAGTCATGTACATAATCATCCTCTCCTATTAGTTGTGCTATAAACGTAGCTGGATTTACTTTCTTACATCTAACAATTTTAATTGCAGGGTTGGAAATAATCATCTCTTACCCTGAGGCTCTGTGTGGGTCAATATAGTTTTGGGTTTCTCCAAAATCACAAATAATGCTTGGTCTACAAATAATGTTTTTGAACACCCCATTGTTATGCTTGGAGCCTTTTCAATTGCAAATGCAGCATCTGTAAAGACTGCTCACAGGGATAGTGTCCCTTCATAACTGGATCTAAAATCACACTGTAGTAAGCCAATGGTTTGTGTCCATGTCCTAATGTCGTCTTCTGTGTGAGAACTGCGGTCATAACTTCTCAATTTGAATGGGAAAATAAATACAATTCTTCATTATAATCTGGGATCCCCAACATGGGCTATGCAGATTGCCTGTTTTAATTCTTCAAATCCTTAAGTCATCCCATCTGCACATGTTTTTGTGCCCTTGTCCACCTGTGTTTCTTTAAGTCCTTTTAGAAGTGGTCAAAATATTTGTACTGCAATAGTTACATAAGCCTAGAAACAGTTGCATTTCGCTCACTGTTTTAGGGGCTATGGTTTTCATGATTGCTTCCGCTCTCTCAGGTGTCACTTTTCTCCCTTTGTGAGAGATCAACTTTCATACGTACAAGACCTCTTCCTGACATTATTGTAACTTCTCCTTGTCTACCTTGTATCCTTTCTCTGAGCGTATAATAATGTCATCCATGTACTGGACTATTGCACTTTTGAGTTGGAGGGGACTCCCAGTACCCTTGCAGCAAACAAGTATTTTTCAGGCGGGTATTTCTGTAGGAAAAGGAAGTTAAATCTTGTAATTAAGTGAAGGGACATTGAAAAGAATGCATTTTTTAAATTTAGAACTGAAATATTTGATCGTAGATAGGATGTTAGACAGTATTATCGCAGTATTTTCAACTAAAGGAAACTCAGCTTCGACTATATTGTTAAGGTGGCAAAGGTCCTGTATAATTCTCCATGACTCCCCGTTGTGTTACATGATGAATTTGATTGCGCTAATATGCCTTGCTTCATTGAAGCGGAAATGGTCTAAAAAATGCCTTAATCCGCCTCTCTGGACATGAGATATTGCGTCACTCGTGGTAAAAGGACTCCTGGTTTTAGTTTAATTCTAACTACACCTATTCCTTTTAATAGACCCACATCATATGGGCCTGTGGTCCATAAAATCTTTGGCACTTTCTCTAAGTCTTCCTGAAAGAATGATGGTCTTCTTTTTACCACTGCCATTCTCTGCGTTACTTCTATATTCTTTACTTTGATCCAGTAAGTGAGACTTATAAAAAAACATTAGTTCATTGTCCGAGTAGTCATCTCTAAACAGTTTGTCAAATCTGTCAGCTTATATCCTTTACTGAGGGATATCACCGTCCTCCATCCTCTTCCTTCATTATCTGTCCCATCAAGCATCACCCTTTACTCTGACCACTGCTGCTTCTAACTCTAAGGGGATAATCTGCCCTTCCTTGTCGTCCATGGGAATCTCTGGTCTAAACAAAAATTCATCAGGTATTCTCTATATTTTACCTACAAATCTGGGTAACCATGATAATAAGGTTGTCATTCCATACCAAAATACCACTAAATCTAAAGGAACTTCTCATAATGCCTTCTGGCATGTAATGGCTAATATAAAGTCTCCCACGTTCATATAGTGTATCCCTGGAGTAGAACACACCATTCCTTAGTCAGTAAAAGATAGTCATGTTAAGCTTTGTCATCAAGTCCTAATATGTTAACTGGCGTCTGCCTAAAATATAATAATGGCATTGGCATGTCGTGTTCTCCTATAGAGATTGGCAATTCATCTGTGAAAGGAACTAAACTCATCGCCCCAGAGAATCCTAAGCATTCATGGCAGTACCTGACATTGGGTATTTTCCCTCACGGACACGAGCAAGTGGCTCCGGTGTCTACTAGAAATGAAAATGTAATGCCTTGTATCATTACCCTGACCCTTGGTTCCTCTTGGGGGTCGGGGATCACTGATAGTACTGAACGCATCAGGTCGCTCTGTAGGCTGTCCTATTGTGGATATAAATTCATTCCCGTACCTGTGTAAGGATTTACTCCTATCGCAGTCACACTCCCCAATTTGGGTGCAGGTGCTTGATGAACTCCTGGGGTCATGTTCATTGTGTGCGGTACCATAGCCTGCTGCGTCAGTACTTACTGAGTTTGTACCTGTTGTGCTTGCATTGGTACTCGCTGTGGTTGCCCTTGAGGTAACTGCATTTGCAGCAGCACTGGCTGCATTTGTTGGGGTTATGGCACGTATGTCTGAGCCTGCGTGTGATCTTGGCATACTCTTCCTGTGGTTCTGTATTATATTGTGGAGCATAACCCATCCCCCCCCTCTTGGAACTTGCCAATCGTGTTGCATGCCTCCTCTGCTTCTGCATGTCCTAGCTATATGCCCCATTCTTACTCAATTCCCACATTGTTGCGGCTGACTGCCATTAAATCCTCCTCTTTCCTGCCCGCCTTTCTCCTCTAGGCCCATTCCCTCTTCCCCGTGGCCAAATGTTGTACCCACTCTGTTCTGTGGGATACCCTGTTATTTTGCTGCCCTGACTGCATCTCCTGTGCTACCTCCTTCATTACTCATCGATACTGCTCCCTCTATGGCTATTTTCGGCAATTTCTTCTGAACTAACTTTGCTTCCTCCTGCTTTCTATTCTCAACTTTTGTTCTATTCTTCTTTCATCAATCGGCAGTGATGCACGATTGTCCATTGTATTGCTGGCCATGGCTTCGCTTCCATTCCCACCTGTTTTTTTTTATTGCTGTTGCACTGGCTCAGGCAGTCCTGACACAAAATGTGGTAAAATAATGCCACCGTTTTATCCCATGGTTCGCAAGCCTCCTGGCGCCATCTATCTTGAATATAAGCAACAGGATCTTCCTCCTCCATTTTCCTAGTCCTCATCACACCCATGTCTGATATATCGGGATATTGGACTTTGAGCGCCCGCCATACATCTGCTCTGCAATTATTAAATGGCGATCCATCATGTGTTGTGTTTTATGCAGTCACAACTGCATATCATGGTCGTTTTCCAAATGCTGTTGGCTCTCTGCTAGTAAGCCTTTTATGTCCCTTATAGCTAGCGTCATTCCTGATGTCATTCTCTCATACTCATGAATCCGTTTTCCTGCATCAGAAGTCACACATTAATTTACATCCTAAATTGTCTTTATACATCTCAGGCCACAGTATATATTGTGGTCGCCCTCCCCCTTCTCCAATAATGGGAATTGTGAAAATCCCGGTCCATAATCCTATTTGCCTACACTTCTTGTTTTTCCAGGCGGGGTTAACCTTGCCAGTTTGTCTTCTTCCTGGTAATAATCTTAATCAGCGTACATATAGCTGGGATATAGCCCCTGCATTGCACGATCGTGCTTGTGGTCTGAGTATATGGTGTTGGTTCTAGTGTTTTTTTCTTTAGGGTGCTCCAGATCTGACCATTTACCCCTTTTTCAACACTTGATTCTTTTGAAAACCCACATGCACCCTCTCTTTACGCCCTCTCGTTCTCCTACCTTTCTTTACCCCCCAGCTCGTATTGTTGTTGTACTTCTCCAAATCATTGAGATCTAATCTATTTAAAGACAGCGTTCCGTACTCGTCTGTTATGTCATCTAACCTACCTTCAGTTCCCCTTAACAAAAAGCACGTGGAGAAGGACTGTGTGTTTTGCTTTAACATGTCGGATCGGACGATGAGGGATCGCCGGACCCGTCTCGTCAACTGGCTGGAAGGCAAGAGCCCAGCAGATGAGAAGAAGTCGTCTGAGCGGTCTTCTAAATCCTGTGAGGGTGCCCCGGTGACGGGGGCCCAACAGAAGGCTAAGCACTGCGAGTCCGCGGGCACCGGGAGCGCCGAACGGTCGGGCTCCACGGTTGCCAGGCAGGGCGCACCTTCACCAACGCCATCATCCGTGAGCCAACGCTCTGGCTCGGGGAAGAGAAAGTCTGAGAACCCGGCTAAATTTCTGGAGAGGCCCCGGTCGATCTCGGAGGAACCGGCCGAGGGGGAGCGAGGCGGTGACCCTCCCCCTAAGGTGCAGGCCTCAAGCGTGCCCAAGGCGGCGAAGGCCTTGATCCACCCGGCTAAGGCCTCTATCGAGGGAGTCCCTGCGGCCCTGGCGAAGCCTGTGGAGGTGACCTCGGGGCCTAGAGTTTCCCTGCCTCCGCAGAGGGAATCCTCTTTTAAGCCCATTGAGAAGACTCCCATGAAGACCCCAGTGGGAAAAGAGGGGGGGGCGGTGACCGTTACGGACACAGACTCAACCTCCGAGGAGGAACTGGCTGAGAATTTGGAAGAGGCCCAGCCCCACGGGAGGAATCCTGAAGAGGGGGACGACGAGAGCGAGGACGACGACGACGAGGTTCCCGTGGAGGAACAACTGTCGCTCCCGGCACGCCCATCGCAACCCGAGCATCAGGACAACTCAGCGGCCATTTTGATGGCAATCCAGGCCTTATGCACGGAGATGAGGACGAGACTGCCCCTACCCCCGATGGACGACCCAGCTGTACCGGGTCCATCGGGAAGCCCTCCGAACAAGAGGAGGAGAATTCATCCAGTGCCCCTTAAGCCCACACAGCCTTCTCAGCCTTTGTTGCCTTCCCCAATCCCGAGGGACGACACAGGAACGGACACGGCCATGACGGGGACGGATGACGACGACGGCGGTGATGACGGGACTGGCCTCCCATCTCCGATTCCTCGGGCGTCCCCGCCCGACAAGATTGGCTCCTTCCACGCCATGATTGCCAGGGCATCCAAGCTTTTTCAACTCTGCCCTGAGGAGAAGGAAGGCTTTCTCTACCAACGGCGTGAGGCCAAAAGGAAGACGGTCCTCACAGTGCCGTTGCTGGATGACATCTGGGACGAGGGACTTGCCCTCCTCATAAACCCATCCACAACACCTGCCAAGGGACTGGTATGAGAAGTAGTACTGGGTCCCCGACGCTGCCCCGTTGTGCCTTAGGGCGCAGCCGACCCCGGATTCGGTTGTCTCAGCGGCAGCCAAGAAGAAAGCGGAGGGGGCATTGGCTTCATCCTCAACTTCCCCAATGGACGGCGAGGGAAAGAAGCTGGCCGACGAGTCATCTCGTCGTCGGCGGCGATGATGATTAAGGCGGCCAATGCCCTAGCGATTGTGGCCCGCTATGACAGGGAATTGTGGTACAACATCGCCCCCGGGCAACAAGAGGGTAGAGGCCCTGGCGATCCTACAGGAGGGTGAGGTGGCATCGGACCACACCATAACTGTGGCCACAGACATTGCCGACACCAGTTTCCACCAGTTGGGCAACGGCGTTTGCCTTAGATGGCGGGGGTGGCTCAAGGCGACGGATTTCTGCCAGGACGTGCAAGCCAAGGTTTTGGACATGCCCTTCGATGGGAAAAATCTGTTTGGAAAGACTGTGGATGAGTCGCTGCAGGCCATCAAGACTGAGACGGCTCTGACCTTGGGAGTTCTGCAGCAACGGCGGCCGACCTTTCGGAACTCCGGAGGCAAGCAAGGTGTCTCCAAAGGATTCGGCTGCGGCTCCTGGACCTACCATCAGGCGGCCTGCTCCTCTTCGCAAGAAGCCTACAGAGGATGAGGCAAGTCCGGTGGATCTCGCCGTCGTCGGGCGGCCTGCTCCTCTTCACAAGAAGCCTACAGGGGATGAGGCAAGTCCGGTGGATCTCGCCGTCGTCGCCAGGGAGGCCAGGGCAGCAAGGCTGCTTCCAAGCAAGACTGAACCGGCCGTCGCGTTGGGGCCCCCACCGAAGCACCCAGGTGGGAGGCCGGCTGACTAAGTTCGTCAGCGTGTGGAAGTCCATCTCCACCGACCGTTGGGTGCTGGATGTCCTGGCCCACGGGCACACTCTGGAATTTCTAAAGAAGTGCCCCCGAATTCCTCCCGTGGCCAGGAAGGAAAACCACGTCCCTCAACTACTGTTGGAGGTAAGGGCGATGCTCAAGAAAGGAGCCATCAAGCTCGTCCCAAAGAGGCTCCGGGGCTCCGGAGTATACTCAAGATACTTCCTCGTTGGGAAAGACAGGAGGTTGGCGTCCCATCCTGGACTTGTCGGCTAAACAAATACATCAAGGCACAGAAGTTCCGGATGGTCACCCTCCAGCACGTGCTGGTCCAGCTGGAGGAAGGCGACTTCCTATCGTCGTTGGATTTGGAGGATACGTACTTTCACATCCCCATCCTAAAAGGACACCGAAGGTTTCTCAGGTTCGTAGTCCAATGGCCGCATTACCAGTTCAAGGCCCTCCCATTCGGATTGAAGTCGGCGCCCAGGGTGTTCACCAAGTGCCTAGCACCAGTGGTGGTGTGGCTGCGCCTGCAGGGGATCCACGTCTACCCCTACCTGGACGACTGGCTCATCCGAGCAGGCAATCTATCAACAGGAATGCCACTAAGTACAGCTACCCGCCCATACACATGCTAGATGTGCTTGGTTGCGCTAAGTGTTAGCAGTCATATTGGTCATTGGATCCAAATAGAACAAGAGAGAGGGATAGAGATCAACATATTTTAATTAGTCTATAGAAGAGACTGACATGTTAAAACACAATAATGCATTTCATTTACACAAAACATAAAAACACTGTTTTTCCTAACCAAGAGAGCAGCAACTGTAATTGACATATTTGAACAGTTGAGTGAGGTTAGTATAAGTGTAATATTGACATTGCATATATCCACAATTGCTATTTTATTAGTCCTTGACTCTGTCGACACAGAGAAATGTGTTTCTGGGTATCAGCGGGTGTGATTTGAGAACAGACACTCTCTAGCTGGCTTAGTCTGTCATGAGACATGTGCTGAACCCGTCTTCAGGACGATGGATTTTAGGGACACAGCAACTAAATGATGCAGCTAAAGACCAAAAAACACGAAAAATGTGTTAGTGGCGCCTTTAAAAGCTAAATAGGGATCTCTATGGGTGTACACACGCAGCCATTCGCACTGACCTTTCAATTTCTTTGTAGCAGTGTAGGGCGTCGGAAATGGTGACCTTGGACCAAATTCGAAAAACTGTGCGAACTCACAGTTGAACAAAAGCTAAAAATAAAAATTTTAGTTTTTAGCTGTTGATGTTTTCAGGTACCATTTTTGTTTGTTACATTTTGGTACGCGGAAAAGCATATACGCTGGATCATTTAACACATTGAATTTTAGTGGAACTTAATGAATCAATATATTGACGTGCCAGAATTGGCAAGAGAGCAGGCAGTAGTTGTTACCTTAATTCCATAAGTTTGTGCATGGACAGTAGTTAGCCGTGTTGTTGTTATCCGAGCAGGGACAAGGGAACTCGCCATAGAACACACAGCAAAGACCGTCCCGCTGCTCACGGACCTGGGATTCTCCATCAACTTCCCCAAATCCCACCTGGTTCCGTCGCAGGTCGTGCTGTTTCTGGAAGCCAAGCTCGATACAGTAGCGCAGTTGGCCTCGCCGTCGGAGAAAAGATCATAGGCCACCCTGGGCAAGGTACAGCGTCTGCTGGCCACAGACACGGCCAGAGTGAGGTCCATCAAGCTTCGAGGACAAGATCTCGCTCAACGAAGCATTCCATCATGCAATTCGATGGTGGGGCACCCGCGTGCATCTTGCCGCGGGCACGGACTTTCAGACCCCAGCATATCAGGTGAAGGTGACAACGGATGCCTCCCTGGAGTGTTGGGGGAGTGCACACCGGAGATCTTTACACGAGAGGCCTGTGGCTCCCGGAGGAGAGGCCGCTCCACATCAACATACTGGAGCTCTGAGCAGTGTTCTGGGCCCTCAAGTCACTCCTCTCGTCCCTCAAGGGCAAGGTGGTGAGGATCTTCACCGACAACACCACCATGATGTTCTACATCCGGAAGCGGGGAGGAACCAGATCCCCAGCCCAGTCCAAGGAAGCCCAGGATCTGTGGCACTGGGCCGTTGCCCAGGGGATGTTTCTGGTGTCTTTGTCTAGCAGGGATAAGAAACACCATCGCCGACTCCCTCAGCAGGGAGCTGTGCTCATGCCACGAGTGGGAACTACGGCAGGATCAAGTGGATCATCTCTTCTGCCGATGGGGGCAAACCCCAAATCGACCTGTTCGCGACGAACTCCAAGTGCCAGAGGTTTGCCTGCAGGTTCCCCCAGCCGAGGAGCATGGGTGATGCTTTCTCGTTCCCCTGGGACGGCCTGTTCCTGTATGCATTCCCACCATTGCCGTTGCTGCTCAGGCTCATCAACCAACTCAGGAGGTCCCGGTGCAGGATGATCCTCGTCGCACCGAGGTGGCTGAGACAGATGTTGTTCCCGGACCTTCTGGACTTGTCGGCATCCCTGCCAGTCAAACTGTCGACGGACGCAGATCTTCTCTCCCGAGAAGGAGGCGCCATTCTTCATCACGACCCGGAATCGCTGAACTTGCAGGCCTGGCTCCTGCAGCACTAGAGTTTGGAGGGTAAGATATCCCGGATGACTGCAGAGAGGTTCTTGCAAAGGCCAGGGCGTCCTCAACTCTCAAGTGCTACGGACACAAGTGGAAGAGGTTCTCTGTCTGGTGCCGTGCACAGAAGATTAACCCTCTACGGATTACAGCCCCTCAAGTGCTACCGTACTTGCTGTCGCTGGCCAAAGCTGGACTTGCTCACGCTTCCATCAAGATACATCTGGCAGCGATTTCCCGATACACCAGAACTGCTGGACGGTCGTCCCTGTGGTCTAATCGCCTGGTGAAGGAGTTTATGAAAGGACTGTTCCGATCGTTCCCGCCGGTGAAGGCTCCAGCCCCTGCATGGGGAGCTCAACGTGGTGCTGACCAGGCTCATGGGCCCGCCATTCGAGCCTTTGCATTCGGCTCCGTTGAAGTTCCTGTCATGGAAGACCGCGTTCCTTGTGGCCATCACATCCACACGACGCCTGGGAGAGATTCAGGCCCTTTCCTGCAAGCCTCCATACTTGACTTTCCACGATACAAGGGTGGTGCTGAGGACACACCCCTCCTTCATGCCCAAGGTGCCGTCAGACTTCCATCTCAACAAGCCCTTGGTGTTGCCAGTTTTTTTTCCCCGTCGCCTTCGTCGCCGGCTGAGAGGACTTTGCACTCGCTGGATGTAGCTAGAGCCCTGAAGTTCTACATGGACCGAACTGAGTTTTCGGAAGACATCACAGCTGTTTGTGAACTATGGACCTGTGAACCAAGGGAAGGCTCTCTCGAAGGCTTCCATTTCCAGATGGCTCTCCGGCTGCATCATGCACTGTCATCGGTTGGCAAACCGACTGTTGCCCGACCGTCCGAGAGCCCATTCGACCAGAGCGATTGCTGCCACCACAGCGTTCTTGTCTGGTGTTTCCCTGCTGGACATCTGCAGCTGCTACGTGGAGGTCGACTCACACCTTCACGAGCTGCTACTGCGTCGACCGGGATTCCAGGGAGGAGTCCAGAGTCGGCCAGGCAGTGATGCACAACCTGTTTGCTTACGGTGAGCCAGGTGAGGAGGTAAGAGATGCTTAATATTGAGCCTTGCCACCTCCCTTGGTTGTGCATGTGTGTACTGCTATGTATTCTTATATTCATGAGCATGTGAAACCATGCCAGACCCCATGCTGGAGAAGGAACAAGTTACTTACCTGTAACTGTTATCCAGCATGGGTCTGGCATGGATTCACATGCGAACCCTCCCTCCTACCCCTCTGCGGCTCTTCACTTGGTCATACTGCCACTTTACGGGCTACCAAATCTGAGGATGGCTGCCAGGGGCGGGGCTTAGGGAGGGGGCAGTCATTGGCTGGGGGCAGTATGACCCAGAGACCAGTGATTGGTTACTACTAAGAAAGACAGATCAGAAACAAAACTGATAATGATTTTCTTTCTTTACCGAGGATTCCCAGCCTGACGACGGGGAATATTCATGAGCATGTGAATCCATGCCAGACCCATGCTGGAGAACAACAGTTAAAGGTAAGTAACTTGTTCCTTATTAATTTTTAACACAAAAGACATCAGTATTAGCAAGATATAGTATAGCACAATTCACTCTTTGCATAGTCTGGCTCTCGATTAATCGGGACCAAGGGGAGTGGGGTAGTCCCTCCTGGGAGTGGTGCAGTCTCGGCCTGGTGATTGTTCCTCAGCGGTTAGTCCAGCCAGCGGGTGATTGGGGGCCTTTGTGTGAGTGTGGGGAAGCGTTCTGCATAGCCCATCAATGGGGCCTATGTGTTAAGGAAGGGGTTTGGTTTGCCCATGCAGAGTGCTGTGATCTATTCTGCTGTGGCAATGTCCCAACACTTTGCACACCATAGAGGTACAGCAGGTCCTTCACGGTGCTTTCAGAGTCTGGCGAGGGCTATCTTAGCCGCTGTTAGCAGTTGGGTGCACAGCCGGGCTATGTTCCCCGATAAGGGCACGTCCCCGTCCCCTGTGTGTCCCCTAGTAGGATGATTCCGGGATCCCATGGGATGGAGAGACCCGTGATTGCTTGGATATGCTTCGGCACTCCTCTCCAGTAGTGCACCGCTTTCGGGCATTCCCAGAGTAGGTGGAATAGCGATCCCTCTTGGGGGGCATACTCTCCAGCAGTTCGGGGAGGTGATGGCGCCGGCTTTGTGCAGCTGGGCCGGCGTGATATAATACCTGTAGCACACTTTATACCCTCCTTCCCTGTTGGTGATGCACTGGGTGCTTTTGTGGAGCCTCAACCATATTCTGTTCCATGCCTCCGGGTCCAAAGGGCATCCCAGGTCTTTTTCCCAGTTGGTCATATATCTTTCCTTTCCTTTACTTCTGGGTTTGACTTTTCCAGGAGTTTGTAGAGGGCGGAGGTTTTCCCCCACGGAGGAGAAGTTGTTAGCGTGAGCTCTAGGGGTGTTAAGTTTCTAGGGCCTCACGCTTTGATGACTCGTTGAAAGATCCGATGGCGGATCTGTGAGTAGTGAAATCTTTCCTCCTCGGGGACTCCTAACTTCATCTTGCATTCCTTGAACGAGAAGGGCTGACCTCCCTCCAGGAAATCTGAGATCCTATGGAGGCCACCAGCCTTCCAGCTAGCAAAGCTACGATTGCAGAGGCCTGGAGAGAATCCTGGGTTATCCCAAACAGGTGTCAATGGGCCTAATGAGCCTGTGATTCCCCATTTCCTGGCGGCGGCTTTCCAGCTTTCCACCGTGTTACGGTTTGCTGGTAGTGTGTTTATGATGGGGGGGCTTTCCAGGATTGGATGTGTGGTAAGTCGTATAGGGGAGGGTTGCACCATGCTTCTTCTAGTTGCAGCCAGCATGGGCGGTCTTCGGTGCAGGCCCAACCAAAGGCATACGATAGTTGGGCTGCTCGCCTGTACCTGGATATGTCCGGGACTCTCAGTCCACCCAGGTGGCGGCTCCGGGTCATAATTTTCTTTGTGATGAGGGGTCTTTTCCCCCTCCATATGAACTTCATGACTTCCCGCTACAGTGAGTTGAGGTCCCCCTCTGGGACGTGTGTTGGGAGCGCTAGGCACTGAAAAAGTAGCCTGGGGAGCAAGTTCATTTTTACTGTCGCTACTCGGCCCAACCAGGAGATTTCCTGTTCATTCCAGCACTTTAGGTCTGACCGGAGATCTTTGAATAATTGTGGGGAATTGTTTGTAAATCAGGGCACTGGCTTTGGGGATATGGACCCCCAGGTATTCAATCGTGGACCCAGCACATGGAATGGGGAGTTCGGGGCTGAGTATGTTTCTCTGTTGCTTTGTTAGGTTGATCGGTAAGGCTGAGGACTTGTCGTAGTTCACCCTAAACCCAGAGACTGCTCCAAATGCTACAAGCTAGCATATGGTTAATAGGACATCGTCCGCATAGAGTGCAGCTTTGTATTCTGTCCAACCCACGGTAATCCCCTTGATGTTTGGGTTTTGTCGGATCCTCTCGCCGAATGGTTCCATAGACATGGCGAATACCAGAGGGGATAGTGGGCAGCCCTGGTGAGTGCCTCTAGATATAGGAATTGGCTCTGATCTTGTGCCGTTGATTCAAAGCTGTTTAGATGGTGTTGTGTAGTTCGCCATGGTCTGTTTTGTGAAGTTGTGGCCCAGTCCCATGCGTGTCAGTGTTTCAAATATAATCCCACTTTACCAAGTCAAACGCTTTGTGCGTGTCTAGAGAGATGATCAGTAGCTCTGCCCCATGTCTATTGGCAGGTTCCATAATGTTTAGTGTTCTTCTGATGTTATCGTGTGTCCCTCTACCCTGTATAAACCTTGGTTGATCTTTTGGATATTAGTTGAGGAGAACCCCTCCTAGTCTGCCTGCTAGAACCTTGGAATACATTTTCCCCTTTGTGTTCATAAGCGTTATTGGCCTGTATGAAGCTGCCTGTTTTGGGTCCTTCCCTGGTTTCTGGAGTAGGATAGTGATTGATTCGGCCAGGGATTTCGTTACTTTCTCGGTGACCAGGATAGAGTTAATAGCGTTATTTGGGGGGTTAGGATGCAAGCAAATGTTTTATAGAATTTGGCCGTCAGTCCATCCGGGCCTGGGGCAGTGTGTTTTCTTTTTTTATTATTTTTTTTAGGATTTCATGGCTTCTAGGATCTCCTCTGAGGAGATCGGGGCTTCCAGGGAGTCCAGAGGGGTAGTGATAGCTGGGGCGTGAAATGGTTGGAGGTAGTGGTGCTGCTGGGCTATCTCTTCCAGGGAGGAGGGCAGTTCTTACATAATAGATTTGTGGTGGCTCACTAAAATCTCTGTGATATCCGGGGTGGTGTATTTGGCTTTCCCATGCAGCCCTTTAAGGTAAACCATATTGTTTCTATTGTGTGTCTTCTATAGTTTATATGCTAGTATTCGGTTTGCCTTATTGCTTTTGTGATAGTAAAATTGTTTTGTGTATGCAAGAGCTTTGGCGGTGTGGTCGGCCCAGTGCATCTTCAGGGCTCTCCTGGCCTTTTTTAATTCGTAGTCCGCCCTCCTATTGTATTGGGCCTTTAGTTCTTTTTCTAGTGTGGAGACTTTGGATTCCAGGGCCTGTGTGTGGAGCATAGAAACTCTAAATTGCTCGGTGGCAGAGCTGATGAGCACTCCCTTTATTACTGGCTTCATAGCTTCCCATACTATTCCTACTGTGGTTTCGGGATTGGTGTTCTCTTTAAAATAGTTAACCAGGGCGTCTTCCACTTCACTTCTAATCACCTGCTCCAACAAGAGGGAGTCATTGAGCTTCCAGTACCTCAGGGATGGATTGGGGCCCCCTAGAATCGAGCGGTCGGCTGAGACAGGTGCATGGTCAGATAACATGCGTGTGTGTGAATTTCGATCTTGCTCAGACAGGGGAATAATGTACTTGTGGCTAGTATGAGGTCCATCTGGGAGTGTCCCCGTGTACATTTGAGTAGTAGGTGTAGTCCCGGCTCTCTGCATTAGCTACTCTCCAGGTGTCGACTGCCTGACTCTCAGCAGCCTGGCTAGGGCCAGTGCCCGAGTGAAGTCTGGGTTGGATGGGGGCAGCGATTTATCCCTCGCGGGGTCAGGAACTGTGTTAAAGTCCCCCCCGATGAGGAGGTATCCTACAATGAAGGTTAGTAACATCGGAAGTAGTTCCAGTAGGAACTTGTCTTGGTTTGTGTTGGGTGTGTAAATCCCTGCGATAGTAATTGGTTGATTGGCGATTCGTCCTCGTAATAGGAGATATCTGCCTGTTGGGTCCTTTTTAACTGAGGGATTACTCAGAGGGAACCTATCGCTTAGTAGGATCATCACCCCTCATTTTTTCTCACCTCCGGAGGCAAAGAAACCCCTTTTAAAGCATTTAAATTTGATACGATGCTCTTCGGCTAGCAGGAGGTGAGTTTCTCAGAGGATTACTATGTCTCCGCTTAGCGCCGCTAACCTATTCTCCACTGATTTGTGCTTCCTCTGGGAATTAAGACCTTGGACATTCCAGGTCGGGATGCGAACATCCCTAGCGTTGTCCTGGCTCATTGGTCATGGGAATCACTTGGTTCGGAGCTTCAGGACTGTGCAGTTGGGTGTTGACTTTTTAGAGGGGATCCCTTGTGTGCTTGTCGCTGTGTCGCATCTAATGATGTCTGTAAATAAAACTTAGTTATAAACTGGGAGGTTCGGGATTCTAAACTGTTCCCTTAACAATTCCCCCCCCCCCCCCCAAACAGTAGGGATGAGACCACAAAGCTCATCCGCAGGGTTGCTGGTCAACCCCGCGTCGACTAGTTGCAGTTTAAGAGTGATGAAGATTACATCTGGGACCCCTGTGGAGAAAGGGAGCAGAGGATTAAGTCCTGAACTTAGATATCTCTCGACTGGTGGGGCCTGGTTTTATGTTCCTATCTAATGTGTAGGTGCCCCCTCGAGGGTATGTGCTTGTCTCCCCACCCACCCCCCATCCCAGGATCTGACTCTGAACCCTATGGAGTAAGCATCCCTGTGTCCAGTGGGTGCGCAGAGAGGTATGGCACTAACCTTCCATAGCGACAAAGGGGAGGCCGTCAATTCCAGCGGAATTAGCTCGGGTCAGGGTGCTTCCGAGGGCCACAGCTTGCGGTGCCTGCCTGCACATGACCAAGGGCCAGTTGATGGTGATCTGTTTTGGGATTGAGGTTGCGTGTCTGGCTCGGAGTCCTCGTCAAGAGATCCTTTCCCAATTAAGCTGTCTGCCTCCTTCGGGTTGCGGATATGCCTGCGGGTCCCTTCCCATGTGAAGTTTAGGGCTGTGGGGAAGCTGCATCGATATTGCACTTTCCGTTCTTGTAGCCATTCTGGTAGACTTTGGAAGGCTCTGTGCTTCAGTACTATCAGTGATCCCCGACCCCCAAGAGGAACCAAGGGTCAGGGTAATGATATACTCGCTAGGTCCTGATATAGGGAGATGGTTGCTCCTCTGAAGATGATTTGCTTTGAGGATCTAGCTTCACTGATTTCCTTTTTGACTTTGAAGAAATGGATACGGGCAAGAAGTCCGGTGGAAAAGTTGTTGCTTGTCTTGGCGCGGTGCGGTGAACTCTGTCAATTTCTAAGGGAGCACTGTCCAGTAATGTAATTATAAACCTGAACAGGTCTTTAGTGAAGCCCTCGAGCTCAGGGTTGGTTATTGAGGTAGGGATCCCGCGGAGGCAGATGTTGTTTCGACATGACCGATTCTCTGCATCTTCCTGCTTGGTTTCGAGTGCTTCACATCTGGCTTCTAAAGCTGTTATCCTGTCCAGGCCGCGCTCCAGCTCGAATGTGTTTTCGCATAGGCTGTTTTCGACCTCTTCGGTGCGCTTTTCCACTTCCTCTACTCGATTGTAAGTGAGGAGGTTTTCCTGGTTACCTTGTCCGTGCCTTTTTGGATTTCTTTGGTGAGCGCTAGCAATAAGTCTTTTAGATCCGATTTAGTAGCAAATTGGCCGGCTTCTAACTCCTCCGTTGCGTGAGTACTCCCTGGTGCTGTTCCCGTTGTTTGCTCGGCCTTACCCTGAGTAGGATTGTTCATCTTTGTTGCAATGTCCGCATGCTTTGCTGTTTTGCCACTTTTTGCCATGGTGCTCTGTAAAGGAAGGTCAGTTGCGGGCGGAACAGGGCTTCCAAGTTGTGCTTTGGGTTTGCGGGCACCTGGTTGAGGTGTGCTCTTGGGTAGCTGGTTGCTCCCCGGGGCCCCTGGTCCACTGAGAGGTCTAGCAGCACTTCCAGGGGAGGGTGGGTCTGCTTCTGGCGCAGGCCGAAATTCAGGAGTCACATCAGTTAGCAACTCCTTGGACCCAGGGCTCGGCCCCGTAGAAGCCACTCACTTTGCGTGCTGCATCCAGGTGATGTGGGAGTTCTGCAGACGCCACCGAGGGTGGGACGGGGATGCCCCTTTTTATGCTTGTGGCAGCAATACGCCCCAGGTGGGAGTTAGTTCTTTGGATTATGCTGGGGGGGGGACTCCGTTTTGTATGATGTTCTGGTTTTCCGGTGGTTTGGATGGTAGAGAGTTTCTGCTCCGATCTGGACTCCCCCGAACCCCTCTAGGTTGATTATATCTGTTGCCATCTGTCTATCTTGTCTGTCCTTTCTCTCATCACACTGTTTACTTTGTGTGTTGTTTTATCTCTGAGTTTGCTCTCTTCAGCATTATCCTTGTTGCTATAAGCAGGGGGGGTGCACACGTTGGATTTACATACCCCGCTGCAGCTTTTAATTCCTTTAAAGGGTAAAATACCTTCTCTTCTGTATCTATGCTCTTCTCTTTAGGAGGGGAAGGGGAGCTGAAGGTGTTTTATTCTGCCCTTTATGCTGATTTACCTACAACTCACTTTCAGCTGGATCTTATTTCTCACTCTGATACATCTACAATAATTCTAAAATTGCCAGCCTTTTTCCTTTATATGGAGCATGTAGATATGTTGTCATATGCTGCAATATGGCTTTTGACAGCAACCCCTCCTGATCCCACGGCATTATTAGTCATGCCTCTGACCCATTCCAAATGATATTTCCTTATCTTTGCTGTGTATATCTACAATGTTCTACACAGAAGTAAAAGAGGAGTATCCCTCATGATGACAAATCTGTTTTGATCATCAGTACTTAACTGTTCTTCTATTCGATTCTTTATTTTATCAAATATACCACAACGATGAATTTGCGCAGGCACCATAAATCACTGTTTTTATAATCCCAAAAATAAATATTTTACCTGCTTACTTTTTTATTTAAAGATCTATGCAATGGTATTCTGCTTGCTCCTTCGTTTACACTTTCTATCAAGTTTCATTATCTTGTTCTTTTATTATTAGTGTTTTATGAATCTCTTCTTTAGTTATATTATTTCCATAAAACATTTTTCCTTCTTGATTGACATCAATCTCTTGATCCAAATGTTCACCAATCTCTACTATCGTTTTATATGCATTAGTCTAAACACAACAAAAGATTCATACTGGCATTTTTATAACCCTACATGTGCACTTTTTCAATTTTACTGCGTACGTCTTGCTTTACTATTTTAGTAAATGTATCCCTTCTACACTTTACTCCATTTTGGAGTTTCATACGCACTCTTCTGCTGCCTTTGCCTTAGGAATCCTTAAAGCCCCCATTTAGAGTCTTTACTTTAGTGCATACCCTTCTGTCCCCTTGGAACCAGGAATCGAGGTATCTACTTTGCCTCTTCATAATTGCCCCCCCTCAAATAAAATCCCATTACTTTTTATACATATTATTTACAACACAATCCCTCCCCCTATTTTTGCCACCTTCGTTGTTCTACTTGCATTCGTGACTCAGTTTGAGTCCCTCGGCATTGACTCTCCCTCAATGGACCAGTACGCCTTCCATCCACGGGGCACCTGCGAGACCGGACAGGAATTTCATCAAAGGGGGAACTGCCAGCCAAATCTTCTTGCATGTGACTCTGTGCACCTATCGCCACAGGCAGCTTTGCGGTCTTCTAGCTAATGGCGGGAGCAGCCAAGAATCTGGTGGTCTGGATCTGTCCTAGGTTGATTAGACCATAACATCCCCTGCTACCAAAATGTGCTGTAGCACCTTGAAACGCTTTTTGTGCTAGATGGAAACAAATTATGATCTCAGACCAAATAACCAGATGGGCTCAAAGAATATGGCAAAGTACTACTTTATTCTTATGTAATAAAGCACAGAGAACTAACTGGCATCGGACTGATGCATGCACACTCACAAGTAGCCTTAATTATGCAAAGGTCTTATACCACAATGTGCATCATCTATGGTGCCATTCTATGTGTCAAAATACAAAACCTATCAAGGGAAGTGATTGGTTAAGGGTAAATGTCTACATGTAGAACATATAGAACTTATAAGAATGAGTGCATCATTGGCTACCCCTTATCCGTAGGGCCCGCCTTAAACTACCTCTGCATACGGATAATACTGATTATAACGGACAAAACGGCAGTGGATTGGTCTACACCACATTGTATGTTATGTTGTCCCTCAAACCCACTGATTGGTTGGCATGCTATCCCAACCTATTTGGCTCTCTAGCGGCATGTACGTGAAACGAAACTTAGGTGTTTGAATCCTGTCTGACTACTCCCCATTTTCCCAATTAGTCCATCATCTCTCATTGGTCGGCCATAAGCCAAGGTCTACCGTTGTAGTTGACCTTGCAGCCTTCTCACTGTCCTGAAACATTCAGGGGAGTGTGAGCACACCACTATCTTCGTATGAGGCTCAAATGAATAGCCCTTGTCTTGAACCTCTGAGTCACATGTGAAGAGACCACGCATTTGTCCAAGTCAGCCTATTATTTGCTGTTTTTTGATTTAATTATACAGGATGCTGTTTCTCCTCTTGGCCTCTATAGACTTGCACACTCTACCTTGCATGAACTTTACACTATTAATTGTCCTATACTTTGGCTCTTACAGGTGTTTTCTTATTCTTCAATCTATGAGGAATGTCCCACATTCCGAGCGTAGCTCTATAATTACCTTTTGTGCTCTGAGCATATTGCTTAAAATAGTTATCCTTGAACCTAGACCAGCGTAGCTTTCTTGTTCTGCACACAAGGCTTTTCAGCCTCTGCTGATTCTGTAGCTTTCGTCTGTTTCTGAGGTAGCTTGGTTGAGTTCGACCTGAGCCAGCGTCCATTTTCCTATCATGGACGTCCTTGCCACATTATATATTTCTCTATAGCAAACCTCTATATGTCTCCTTTCTTCCCTGCGTTACTTCATATTTACAGTTATTGGCCAGTAAATTACTTCATCTTCTTTGTTTCCATGATTGCTTTAGCTTTAGATACATGTTTCTCTTGGTGCTTCAGTTACATCATCACTCTTAAGTTTTTTCATATCGTTTGAGCATAGGTTTATATATCCGCCTTTGACATCACTCTGCCCTTGTAAGATTTTATTTAACATTTCATGATGTCCATAGGTGCGTGATGACATCCTTCCATGTGGCATCCTTCCACACTTTTAGTGCGAGGGTACATTCTGTATGGCTGTCTGAATGCATAACGTCTCTCAATACACTTGATGCAGTATAGGAACAATGCATGGTGTCCTACATATAACCCTTCTCCTGCTGTTCCAGTATGACGTAGGTGGGAGCTAGGGCAAATGCATCCACCTGCTCCTCTACCGTTGGACGGTCCAGTCTGTATAAGGTGACTAATTGGCTGTCTGTGAGTGTCCATGTGGATGGTCGGACATGTGGTATGGTTGCCCTCTGCAGCATGCATCTCCCATGCCTTGATTGTGCCCGTCTCCTTCCCTGCTGTGGCGCAGCATGCTGCTGTAGCTCGATGTAGAGTAGTAGCTTGTGGCCCCCGTAATCTACGTTTGCTTGTGGCTGCATGTTGCTAGGATGTGTGTTGGGGTGGGTATGGGCCTTTTGTACTCCACCTGAGTGGATCGGATGCACCTGTACCTTGATTTGTGATACCTGTATGCATTTACCTCCACCTTTTTTGTGGAGGTAGTTATGCCATGTTTTTGGATGAATTGCTTCCAATTTTTGGAGCAAATTCTGCTGTTTTTGTACTTGTAACTTGCGATAATTCGTTTTTGTTATTTAGCTGTGATTCTGTCGGCGGAATTAGGCCTGACACTGTTTCTGCTGATTTTTGGTGGATTTACCACTGGAGGTAATTCCACCAGAGGTAATTCTGCCGGTGCAATTACTGCTGATTTTTAGGTCACTGGTAATTTGGCATAGTGGTAAAGTTGTCAATAACAGTGTTGCTGCCAATTTTACCACTTACCGCTGAACTTGTAATGAGGCCCTGTGTTTCGCCAAAGCCCTTGCAAAGAAATGTCCAGCTTCTTTATATAACATAAGATTCGGGAATATATATATATATATATATATATATATATATATATATATATATATATATATATATATATATATATATATATATATATATATATATATATATATAAAATCCCTTTGTACTTGGAAATACTTATTCAAAGAATGCCACATATATACACTCTGTGGTACCACACAATACTTCAATTCAGTAATTGATGCTCTAACTGCAGACTGTTTTAAATCAGCATGTGAATTCTTAAGTTTGGCGTGTCGGCATAGACTAGGGAAGAAAGGTGGGTTGTTTGTGAATTGTGGCACAATGCTCTCTTTAGACTAGATATACAGTTCTGTGTGAGGATTTCTCCCCGCCCACCCCCCACCCCCACCTGGGCAACCTATATTGGAAAAGTTAGGGAATAAATAACTTAACTTGTCTTTTACAGCCTAGTCCAATAATGTTCAATCATCTTCTGCTTTCTTTAGAAGGTTCTACCACCCTAAAGTACCGGAGAGGCCACCGGAGAACAGGATCCAAGATGAATCTGGGACCCTTGGATAACTCCTGAGGCTAGAAGATGCTCTTCCTCATCACAGTACCTTTGGTGCCTTGGCAAGCAAAGCAGAAGAGTTTCTCGGTTTCACTTGACGATTCCCTCTGAGGATGGACCCCCGCCTCCCCATTGGGAGAAGGAGCCACTGGCATGCTGAGTCCAAGAAGAAAAATTGAACCAAAGTCTTTCTGAATTGCAGCTGTTTTACTCTTTGTTGTGCTCTCCTTTGACGATTTCTCAGACTGTAGAGGTCCTGTGAAGATGAAACTTGCTGTGGGCTCCTTAAAGGCTTCGCAGATGAGAGTAAGACCCCTGGGACCTTTCAATGACTTCTGGCGGTGACGAGTGGCGTGGTCACTTTTGGTGTCGGCTTTCCGAATGTCATACTTTTCAGACTTTCAGTACTTCTGTGCTGTAGCCGCAGCACAGACATCTGGATGACCTCTGGTGACCTGGACTCGACCACTGGAGAGGACCACAAACCCTCACCAAGTCTGGTCCCTCGGGACGTCTTTATTATCTTCTGGTGGCTGGAAACCCACTGGCGCCCTTCTTCTGCACTCAATGGCGGGAAAAAGTGGCCTTTGATGATGGCAAGGATGTCCGATGAAATGTTTGTGGACAGTTTGGAACTTTTGCAGTTCTGGGTGTCCAGCCGCACTATGCCAGGATACGCCCTCTTCTGGGCGATAGACTGCAACAGCTTCCAGTGGTCACAAAACAAACCTGGGTGACACCAATGGACTTCTTCGACTCGAGATATCCGGCCACACCTCTTCAGGACTCACAAAGACCCCTTCTCCAGATGGCAGGCACACAGGACTGGCTTCCAGGGTACTTCTGATGAAGAGT
Source organism: Ambystoma mexicanum (assembly GCF_040938575.1). Classification (NCBI taxonomy): domain Eukaryota; kingdom Metazoa; phylum Chordata; class Amphibia; order Caudata; family Ambystomatidae; genus Ambystoma; species Ambystoma mexicanum. The sequence continues at coordinate 933,523,026 of NC_090936.1, forward strand.
AGCAGGTTGCACGATGGTACCTCGGGGAGAGGTCTCCTTTGCAGGTCCTCTGAATCAGTCCTTGGAAGAACACAGCAGCTGGGCTTCAAGGAACAGCTTCTTCTTGATTGAGCTTAGACTTCAGCTTCTGAACAAATTGGTGAGAGGTCCCTAGATATACACATCTGTTCCCCATTCACTCTGGCTGTGCCAGGCTCAGTCAGCCAATCACACAGAATGGCATTCATGCAGGCAGCCAGCCAATCGAGCTCACAGGCATTCAGGCCATTCACTCCACCCAGACACCCATAACAAAGTATGTAGATTTGGGTAAGTACTCAGCATTTTAGCATACTACACTTCATGTCAGTTTCAGTCACGGCTGTCTCATTTAATTTGCCACCCACACAGAAACCAGACACCCAAAACACAGAATGTGAGTTAACCTCAGACTCCATTCATACATGTCCCACCCCTAGGGTGTACCCACAACATACAGCCCCTGGGAAGGCTACAGTTAGTTTGACTGGAGGCGGCCCTGAGCCATATATTGTATTTCCACCCAACAGCGAGTCGGGAGGAAGGGACAGAGTCGGGGATTCCCAGGACTTTGGGAAGCAAGGTAAAAGGCAATAGAAACCAAGAGGCCACAGTGGCCATCTTGCCTTCTGTCAGGAATCCACTGATTGCTATGGCAGGACCTGGGTGTCCCAAAATAGAGCACACGCTGACCCACTGCCAAGTCGGCATGTAGCTGCCACCTGCCCATACCCTGTATTGTGTTCAACACAGAGGTGCCCCAAAACACACACAAGGGATACAAGGGTGTAACCGCACCCATGGGTGCCATAAGGGTATCCCATGGGGGTGTTCACCAAAAGGAAAACATGAAGAGCGGCACTTCCAGGGGTCCAGGCTGGACCTCTGTGGCAGAAAACATAACATAGAGAAAACACACACAGAAAAATGGCAGGATAAGGACTAGGATGCCCTGTCCCTCCATAAGGCACTTCTAGCATCACAGAATACTTTGTGGAATGGTTGGAAATCATGTATATAATTCAGTGTTTGTGAGGAAATTGTGATGAATTTCGTATTTTACCTTATTTGTTATTGATTCATTGTGATGTAGTTTGTTAAAGGTTATTTACCAACGATGATGATAAATTTGCAAACGGAGTCCATAGTTCAAAGAAGCACCAAATGTATTATTTTTCAAGTGCACTTTACAAGGAATGCTTTTAGTTTGCAAAGAAAATGTGCAAAAGATGCTGACCCGGTTGTTAAAGTATGAACAGTCAAAAGGGAGTTTTCAGTATAATAATATTAGATCTCTGAACTCAAAACAAAGCTCTAACTCGGTGTTTAAAGCCTAAAGTAGGGGAAAATGGGGAGGGAAGTCATTCAGTATGATGCTGGAGACTTGATCTGAAGTGTGCCAGTGCTTGAAGGGGCAATAAGTACAGAGAGTTAATAACATTTAAGAATGGAGCGACCATTTGGTGAATACAAGCCTACTAACTAACCAACCACAGTCGAAGGGCAATGGGTGAGCAGACGATTGTTATAAAAATGTGCACTATTTTGGGGCAGCAGAAGAGGATACGGATTGCTCCAGATTGGACCTTGTATGCATCTCAGTAGCTGGGCAGAGCCCGTTATTTGTTGTGGTTGGGACACAGCAGCCCTCCCACAGGTCCCAAAACCATGCAGTATTTGGAGCTCAGCAAAACAGCTCTTTTGCAGGATGTGGCTAATGCAAAAGGCAAACCAGGGCAGAATACTAAACTCCAGAGGACTTGTACCAAAACAGAAACCTGTTTTACCTAATTTGGGTTGCAATTAAGGTTCGTCCATTATTCCTCTTTCCAGTTATGTGCTCCCAAGGCCTACAACATCCCAACAAAATAATGATTAGGACACAGCCTCACTTTCTCCCAAAGGTGTTTTCCATGTGAAAATACCTCTTTCATACACTCCTCTTCTCAAGAATCTAATTCCTGACATGGTTGCTCAAGTTAACTAGTCCCTACAGACTTCAGGCTTCAAGAATAAGGCCCAGAGAAGACCACTCAAAAGCCTCATTCTCTCCTCCTGCTTTATAAACACGGGGCCAAAATCCCCATGCATAACATGTTGCTGTAATGCCCTCTTGAGAGCCAAACTGACCATTAAGCTTTGAATTCTCACCAGTGCATCACAATTGCTTTTCTTTATTCCCTGGCCTACAGCTTGTGAAAAAATACATAACCTTGATTCTCCATGTTTAACTTACATTTGTATAGCACCTCCTGACATACATGTTTTGGTGTTGAAGTGCTTGCCTATCCAAAAAGCAAAAGAATGGTTTGATGGAGCTTTTAACCCTGGCAGTAAGGAGCAGCGTCTGTATATAGTTGGGATTAGGGGGAGGATAGATGAGAGGTTCTTGAAGGCGTGGGGTGGCAAAAACTGATTAGCTGTGAGTACAGTTGGATTGAATTTAGAGTTGTTTGCCATGCCAGAGGGGGGTTTTACTGGAATGTGCACACTCCGTTAAGCATGTGGTATGTGGCGGCACCCAGGGGTGATAGCTGGGCTGAAGGCGTTAAGGGCCCCTTCAGAAGTCTGGATGCAGCACAGGGTGGGTGCTAGGAACAAATGAGAATCTCGGATCCTTGTCTATAGAGTAAGGCTTTGCACTGCTCCTCGTGCGGCGTGTTGGCACAGCGCCATTTATGCACAGACATTCCAAATGGAGGTGAAATCTACATTAGTCTTGTAAAGGTGTGGAAATGAGGAGACTGACACACAGGTGGCATGATTGTTGCTAAAGACCTTTATTTGTGAAAAATGATAGGAAACCCCTATCTGACTGTGATGCTGGAAATGCATTATAGGGATTTGCCATCCATGTCCTTGCCCTGTACTCCCTTATGTATGTTCTGTTATTTTCTGCACAGCAGTCCACGTGGTAAACTCCTGGCAGTGCAGCTCTTCCTCCTTTTGTGTTTGGTGAATATAGAACCTTGGGATCCCCTTTTGGCACCGCTGGGTGGGGGTACAACACTGAACCCCTAGTGTATGTTTTTGGGCACCTGTGTGTGGCCCACAGAGCAGAGTATGGGCTGGTGGCAGCTCCATGCTGAATTTGACAGGCGCTCTGAGTATCCACCATTTCGAGATACCCAGGCCCTGCCATAGGAATCGGTGGATTCCTGATAGAAGGCAAGAAGGCCCCTGTGGCCTCTTTGTTTCTTTTGCCTGTTCCCAAAATTATGGGAAGCCATGACTCTGTCCCTTCCTCTGACTGGCTCTTGGGTGGAAGAACCATATATGGTATTGTCGCAAGTCGAGGCCACACTGGCTGGAGCCTTCTCAGTGACTGTATTTTGTGGGTACACCCTTGGGGTGGGACCTAGGTGAATAGTGTGTGACCAATATGCATTCTATGTTATGGGTGTTTGGTTTCTGTGTGCGTGACAGAATGAATGAGACAGCCCTGCCTGAAAATGACATGAATGCATTGCATGGTGCTGAAAGGCTGGGTGCTTGCCCCAATCCACATTCTTTGTTATGGGTGTCTGGGTGGAAGTAAATGCTCTGAATGCATGTGAGCCTGATTGGCTGCCGGCCTCAATCCCCTTCTGTGTGATTGCCTGACTGAGCCTGGCTCGGGCAGAGTTTGAGGGACAGATGTGTATATCTGGGGTCCTCTGACTTCCCAATTTGTTCAGAAGCTGAAGTTGAAACTTGAAGCTGCTTATCCTTGAAACCAAGCTGCAAGAAGAATTGCTGCTGCTTTCCTTTGACGAAATCTAAAAGCTGTTGAGTCTGTCGAGGAGTGATCCAAGAGAGGACCTGGCTAGGAGACCTCTCCCCGAGCTGTGAGGGAACATCTTGCAAAAGCTGATCTTCATTGAGGCACACTGGAAGCCAGTCCCGAAAGGCTGTCGACCAGAAAAGGGGTCCACCAAGGATCTTGAAGTGAAGCACCAGGACATTGAGGCCATCGAAGTCCCTTGCAATCGACCGGGGTTCTGAGGATTTCTGTAACCACTGGAAGCCAGTCGAGTCTTGTTGCCCAGAAGCGGGGACAGCTTGTGTAACGCTCACCTGACTCCCACGGGGGCGCTGGCCTGGTTCGCGCTGCTGTGACCTCGTCTAAGGTGATGCGCAGGGTTCGGAAGACGGACTGGACCGGGCCCCAGACCTGGCTTGTCTGACTCGCAGAAGTATCCTTCTGTAGGTGAGAATAGGGGGTTAACTGTCTGCGGGGTAATGCAATCGGCCTCCCACTTACCCCTCTCACCCTCCTCAAAACCCTTCTGTGCTTCCCCGTAGCGTCTCACCTTAGGGTCTGGAAGGACGAGCTCTCCATCCTGCTTCTGATGCAGGGGCGCGTTGGTATCCAGTTACGTCACTGGATTTTTGGATGGGTGAGAACCAAACTTGCTTGGCTTCCAGGTAAGTTTTTCTATAAGTGGTTCCCCTTGTGTCCATGCATTAATGTTCTAATGCTAGTGTCTTTTTCCCCATAGGGGCCGGGGTACGGAATGCCGGGGAACAGGCACCGACCCGAGGTGAGCCGTGAAATCCTTGTGGAAATCAGGTAAGTCTTTAATGAGTGTTTTGGTAATGTCTTTTCATTCACTCATTAACGCTGATGTCTTTTTCCCCTTAGGAGCCGGGGTCCGAAAATGCCTGGATGCGGCGCGGACCCGAAATGAAAAGGGAATGACCCAACAGGTAAGTCTTGACATGGAGTTTTAGCTTCCCTTTTCCCTTCTTTCTCTCACCTTTGTTCTTGTCTTTTTCTCCCTAGGCGCGGGGGCGCGACTGCGAATCCGGATGGTCGCTGCTGAACATGGAGGCGCCCTGTAAAGGTGAGTAGAATGCGGCGCTGCAGCGATCGATGCGATGTGCTTTTAAAAATAAATGTCTTCCTTTTCAGGATTGTCGGCGAAATGTCTCTGGGATGCAGATTTAGCAAGTGAGGCCTTTTCCTTCTTCTGTTCTCTTGTTCCCTTCCTTTGCAGGTGGTTCAGGATGCTGGCAGGTGTGGCAGAAGTCAAGATGCAGGAGCAGACACGGTGAGCGTCCAGCTGCTAGATGCAGAACAACGCGAAGCATGTGTGGCTGATCGGGTGTGGTTTAAATAGCCTTGGAAGAAGTTCCTAGAATGTGTCCTTCCTCCAATCAGGTATGTATCCTTCCCTGACCACGCCCGGGTGGTAAATGAGTCCCACAGGTAAATTAGTTCCTTTCAGGCCTCAAGGAGGCCGGGGTTCTGCAGCATGGTCTGCATCAGGTAAGTGCACCCAAACACTTTCATAATGAGCCTGGCGCCTATGGCGCCAGGACTGACGTTTTCTATGAGCCTGGCGCCATAGGCGCCAGGACGCTGTCCAAAGGGCCCCTATAAGGGGTTGCTGGGACCTTCCCCGGGGACTTGATGTCCGCTTTCGGGGACGCAGGGCCTGAGCCGGCTCCCCGGGAGCGGGCATCGTGACAGCACAGCCCCCCACAAGGCCCCTCCCAAGGTTGTCCCCTCTGGGGTTTTTGGTTTGTTTGGGAAGAGTTGGTGGAATTTCCTGACTAACCGAGGTGCATGCACATGGTCACTGGGTTCCCACGACCTCTCCTGAGGTCCGTACCCATTCCAATCAATTAGGTAGAAAAGCTTTGACCTAAACATTTTTGAATCTAAAATGTTCTTCACTTCGAATTCGGGTTCCCCATCTATTTGAATAGGTTCTGGAGGTTTGAGTAGTCGGGTTCCGGGGACCACTGGTTTCAGAAGTGACACATGAAAAACAGGGTGAATTCGCATATTAGCTGGTAAATCAAGTTTAACCGCTACTGGGTTAATGATTGCCGTAATAGAATAAGGTCCCAGATATTTTGGGTTAAAAGTTCGAGGCCGTTTGAGCGGTAAATGTCTGGTAGCTAACCACACTTGATCCCCCAATCTGATACGGAGGTGCTTCACTCCGATGTAGGTCAGCATTCTCCTTGTATTTTCTCTTGGCTTGTTGTAAATGCGTGGTTGCCTCTTTGAAGGCTCGGGTAATGGTAGAATGCAGATGTTTTACTGCGGGCACTCCGAGGTTCTGAGGTGAGTTGAGGTTTGAGGTTCGAGGGTGATGTCCAAACAAGGTATAAAAAGGACTATGGCCAGTTCCACAGTGTACCGAATTATTATATGCATATTCGGCTACCCAAAGAATGTCTTTCCAGTTGCTTTCAGATTGCTGTAACATACACCGTAAGTACTGCTCAAGGGTCTGATTTGTCCTCTCGGTCTGACCATCGGTCTGAGGGTGGTGACTGGTCGATAATCTTACGTCGATGTGTGCCATTTGACAACATTTGCGCCAGAAGTGGGAAATGAATTGGCTTCCCCGGTCAGAGATTAATATAGATGGGAATGCATGTAGCCGAACAATATTTTCGAGGAATTCTTTGGCTAGGACAGAAGCTGAAGGTAAACCTTTCAAAGGAATGAAGTGGGCCATTTTGGAAAACAAATCCACAATTACCAGAAAGGTATTGTATCCCGAACAAGGAGGCAAGTCCGTAATAAAATCCATTGATAGGGTGTGCCAGGGTGCTGGCGGTATGTCTAGAGGTTGAAGGAGACCGGCTGGTCTTTTCTTTTGACCTTTATTTTGGGCGCAAACACCACAGGACATCACAAAAGATTTAACATCTTTTCGCCAAGAGGGCCACCAGAATTGTCGTTTCACCTTTTCCATTGTCTTGGCAATACCGGGGTGTCCCTCTATTAATGTATCATGATAACCTGAAATAACTAGTTTGTGTAAATCCTTGTGCGGCAGGAATAAGCGTCCTTGGTAATAAGGTAAACCATTATCTATGGTAAAGTCTGATCCCTTTTGTATCCAATCCTGTAGGACTGTAGGGTCCAGGAGTTGTTTCACTCTGACTTGAATGTCTTCAAGCGTCTGTAACGAAGTCATGCCTAGAATTCTCTGTTCGGGAATTATTGGTACTGGTTCTGAGTTTGTGTCAGATTCTCCCATTCCAATTCGGGATAAGGCGTCTGCTTTGCCGTTCTTGCAGCCAGGTCGATAGGTAATCACGAAATCAAATTCAGCGAAAAACAAAGCCCATCGGAGCTGCAGTGATGACTGAGCTTTAGCGGTTTTCAAATACTGTAAATTCCGGTGATCAGTGATCACCGTGATGGTATGTCGAGCGCCAAGCAGGTAATGCCGCCAGGCTTTAAAAGCAGACTTTATGGCTAACAGTTCTTTGTCAGTGATTGCGTAATTTATCTCTGGTGCCGAGAATTTTCTGGACCAAAATGCTACGGGATGCAGTTGGTTGGTTTCAGGATCTCTTTGAGACAGAACTGCTCCCATGGCTAGGCTGGATGGGCCAGTTTCGACGACATACGGGAGATCTGGATGTGGGTGTTTCAATATAGGTGCGGAGGTAAACTTAGCTTTTAAATCCTGGAAGGCCTGCTTGGCTTCTTCAGACCATTCAAAACGTTTATTTTTCCTCAAGAGTGCAGTAATGGGTTGTACTATGCGTGAAAATTCCGGGATAAACCTGCGATAGAAATTGGCAAAGCCGAGCATGCTTTGAACCCCTTTTACAGAGCTAGGTGATGGCGATTTGAGGATGGCATCCACTTTTCTTGAGTCCATTCAGACTCCTTTGGGTGTCAGGATGAAACCGAGAAACTCAACTTCTGTAGTATGGAAAACACATTTCTCCAGTTTAGCAAATAGTTTGTGTTGGCGCAGTTTTTCCAGAACTGCCCTAACGTGTTTTCTGTGATCAGATTCCGAAGAGGAGTACACAAGAATGTCATCGATATAGACGACAACACAAACATCGATGAGTTCCCGAAGGACATCATTCATGAAGAATTGGAAGGCAGCAGGCGCATTGCACAACCCGAAAGGCATTACCTGGTATTCGAATAATCCATATTTTGTACGGAAGGCTGTTTTCCATTCGTCGCCTTCTTTTACTCGCACCAGATGATATGCCCCCCGGAGATCTAACTTGGTGTATATGCAAGCGTCCTTCACCTGGTCAAGGAGTTCAGGAATCAGAGGCAGAGGATAACGGTTTTTAACCGTTATCTGGTTCAATGCGCGGTAATCGATACAAGTTCTAAGGTCGCCTTCTTTTTTAGGCACGAAGAACAAAGCCGAGGATGCCAGGGACTTTGCCGGGCGAATAAAACCATTGGCGAGGTATTGATCCAAATATTGTCTCAAATGCAGGTTCTCAGGTTCGGTAAGGGCATAAATCCTGCTACAAGGGGGTTGTGCACCGGGCACCAGATCGATTTGGCAATCGTACGATCGGTGAGGAGGTAACGTGTTGGCCTGTTCCTTTTGGAAGATGTCCTGAAAGTCCTGGTATTCCGGAGGTAATTGCATGGAGGCAGAGGTTACAGATGCTCGATTAATCTTCAGGTTTTCTGGGTAGCATGTTTGTGCACAATCCGGGAAGGTTATTCTCTTAGCTCGCCAATCAATTCGAGGATTATGTGTCTCTAACCAAGGAATTCCAAGAATAACCTGAAACTGTGGAGCCTTGATTACATCAAACACAACTGCCTCCCAATGGCCGTCAGGACCAATAAGAGTCACCCCAGTAGTGGAATGTGTTACCTGTCCAGAGGCAATTTCAGTTCCATCGACTGTGGTGATGACATCTTTGCTGGTTTTAGGACGGAGAGGGAGGTTAATCCTAGAGGCCAATTCACGATCCACATAGTTTCCAATAGCCCCACTATCGATGTATGCCTTTATTGCATGCAACCGCTTAGGCTTTTCTGGATCTACGAGAACCATTGGCACAATGAAATGCGAGGTCTGAGAGTTAGTTTTCAAGCTCGGCAAGCGGACCCCTACGCTTGTCGGGCTGAGTCGTTTCCCGAAACAGAGTCTTCATGGTTTTTATCAACGGCTCCTACCGCTTTTTGGGGCGGTTTTGCCGGGCAATCTCGTAGAAATTGTCCAGAGATCCCACAATAAAGAAATAATTTTAACTGCCGCCTCCTTTCACGTTCCTTTTGAGTTAAGGGTTCTTTAACCCCTCCAATTTGCATAGGCTCAGAGACATCAACTCCCTTGGGGTTAGCTTGGGTCTTCACCAACACCCGGGTCTCAAACCTGGACCGATCTGTTTTTCTGTTTTGAAGTCTGTGATCCAATTGGACCACTAAGTCTCTATATATTCTGTGCATTCTTGGGGCGGATTTACAACTTGGGCCAAGACATCTTTAAGTTCTCCGCGTAGACCTCGATAAAATAACGTGACTCTTTTATCCTCTGGCCATCCCGTTTCCACAATTAGTCTATTAAAGGTTGCAATATAGGATAGGAGGTCCTGATTGCCCTGTCGCAGGGATAGAAGTTTGTCATCCAGAGCCTGCCCCTGAGAGTGTCGAGCAAATAACCTTTCCATGCTTGCTTGAAATCCTTGAAAATCACGGAGAATCGGGTCATCTTGAGTAACCAGTGGAACTGACCAATCGGCAGCGCAGCCGCTGAGATATGACAATACAAAGGCTTCCTTGGTCTGATAATTAGGGAAGGCCCCAGGTCTGCATAGGAAGTGCAAACGACACTGATTCATGAATACGGCGAATCGTTTGGGGTCCCCAGCAAAGCGTTCAGGTGGGGCCAGCGGCATGTTTCCAGATAGATTAATCTGCACAGGGTTACTGGGAACCACAGGAGCGGGGTTCCCTCCGGAACAGGGTAGAGGAGTTTGTCCAGCTTGACCTTGCAAAAGCTGTCTGGCCAGGTCATCAGTTCTTTCCTTTGATATTATTAATTCCCTCTTGAGGCCATTAGTCTCTTGACGAGCGGCATGTACTTTGGCCCGTAATTCCCCCAGTAATTGGGCCAACTGATCAGTCTCAGAAGTTTCCATAGCGCCTGGGTGGGAATTTGTAGGAAGGCTTTGCGTTCTGTAACGCTCACCTGACTCCCACGGGGGCGCTGGCCTGGTTCGCGCTGCTGTGACCTCGTCTTAGGTGATGCGCAGGGTTCGGAAGACGGACTGGACCAGGCCCCAGATCTGGCTTGTCTGACTGGCAGAAGTATCCTTCTGTAGGTGAGAATAGGGGGTTAACTGTCTGCGGGGTAATGCAATCGGCCTCCCACTTACCCCTCTCACCCTCCTCAAAACCCTTCTGTGCTTCCCCGTAGCGTCTCACCTTAGGGTCTGGAAGGACGAGCTCTCCATCCTGCTTCTGATGCAGGGGCGCGTTGGTATCCAGTTACGTCACTGGATTTTTGGATGGGTGAGAACCAAACTTGCTTGGCTTCCAGGTAAGTTTTTCTATAAGTGGTTCCCCTTGTGTCCATGCATTAATGTTCTAATGCTAGTGTCTTTTTCCCCATAGGGGCCGGGGTACGGAATGCCGGGGAACAGGCACCGACCCAAGGTGAGCGGTGAAATCCTTGTGGAAATCAGGTAAGTATTTAATGAGTGTTTTGATAATGTCTTTTCATTCACTCATTAACGCTGAGGTCTTTTTCCCCTTAGGGGCCGGGGTCCGAAAATGCCTGGATGCTGCGCGGACCCGAAATGAAAAGGGAATGACCCAACAGGTAAGTCTTGACATGGAGTTTTAGCTTCCCTTTTCCCTTCTTTCTCTCACCTTTGTTCTTGTCTTTTTCTCCCTAGGCGCGGGGGCGCGACTGCGAATCCGGATGGTCGCTGCTGAACATGGAGGCGCCCTGTAAAGGTGAGTAGAATGCGGCGCTGCAGCGATCGATGTGCTTTTAAAAATAAATGTCTTCCTTTTCAGGATTGTCGGCGAAATGTCTCTGGGATGCAGATTTAGCAGGTGAGGCCTTTTCCTTCTTCTGTTCTCTTGTTCCCTTCCTTTGCAGGTGATTCAGGATGCTGGCAGGTGTGGCAGAAGTCAAGATGCAGGAGCAGACACGGTGAGCGTCCAGCTGCTAGATGCAGAACAACGCGAAGCACGTGTGGCTGATCGGGTGTGGTTTAAATAGCCTTGGAAGAAGTTCCTAGCATGTGTCCTTCTTACAATCAGGTATGTATCCTTCCCCGACCACGCCCGGGTGGTAAATGAGTCCCACAGGTAAAGGAGTTCCTTTCAGGCCTCAAGGAGGCCGGGGTTCTGCAGCATGGTCTGCATCAGGTAAGTGCACCCAAACACTTTCATAATGAACCTGGCGCCTATGGCGCAAGGATGCTGTCCAAAGGGCCCCTATAAGGGATTGCTGGGACCTTCCCCGGGGACTTGATGTCCGCTTTCGGGGACGCAGGGCCTGAGCCGGCTCCCAGGGAGCGGGCATCGTGACAGCTTGATGCCGTGCTGCTCGGCGGTTGGAGCCGCAACGCTCCACCTTGCCTAAAAACATTGAACGAAGGGCTGCCTTGCCATCACAATCGACCGCTTTGTCCTGCCGGAGAAAATAGATGCCGGCTACCGAGGAATGTCCGCCGGTGGGTTTCCCGCCACCAGAAGCTGACAAAGATATCCCGGCGACACTGACGAAGTGAAGATCCGAAGTCCAGCCCGTGGTCGAGTCCCAATTGCCGAAGCTATCCTATGGTTTGTGCTGCGGCTGCAGGACTGATGGGCCAGACAACCAGCCAAGCATCTCCCGACACCCGCGGCTGGGCCTACATCCATCACTGAGTCATCTTTGCGGCACCAAACTCTTTGCACCGAGTTGGACCGCACGCCTCATTTTCACAGGACTTTCATGAAGAGTTCTTCTTTCTTTGAGGAATCTCGACATTCTGTGGATCCTGCTTTAAAGGGAGTCCACCATGGAGCGATCTGTTGACGACCCATTGAAGAAACTCTTCTCCACTGGGGTGGTTGAACATTTTAACCAGGAAACCAGACTATTTAAACATAAATGGACTGGGCTTGTTAATACTCTTTATTACAGGTTGCCCAGGTGGGGCGGGGAGGGGGGATCCTCACTCCGAACTGCCTGTAGAGGAGAAGCATTCTGACATTGTTTATACTAACTTGCCTTCCTTCCTATGATCTATGTTACACTTTGCTGCATGATTTTTATGCCATTATAACTGTCAGCAGTTATGATATGAGAGGTTATTTATAACGCGCTTAATACCCAGAGGTTTCTAAGTGCGGACCCAGGGATCGAACCTGTGTTGCTTCGTGTCGTCTTGCTTCCAAGGCAAGCACGTTGCTGCTGAGCTATCCTCCCAGGCTAAAGTTGATGCATTTTAAAGGAATCAGTAGCTACGTGTGGTACCACATGGACATTATATATATTTGCCATATTAGAATTGCCGGAGTACAAAGTGTTATTAATTGAGGTATTTATCTTGAACCTTATTTTTATATAAAGAACTGTTTTAGCACATAACATAGTGTGTGGACATTCCTTTGTGGGGGCTTGGGGACTACACTGTACTTTAAGAACCAGCCTGCATCACCTCCTGAGAGCTTAAGCCTTGGTTGCTTGTCCAAGCTACAAAATAGAGAACCTTGACTAGGGTGCTCTGTGCTTCTACTCTGCCATGTAGAGTGCAGGAGTACAGATACCCCCCCCAGTCATTACGCAGAACCTATTACTAGAGGCGGTTCTTTGTCTCAACTCAATACTAAGGATGTGTCACAATGTCGGTAACCAAAAGTCCACCATCCTGCCTCAAAACCTATTTCCTTTCCTTAAACTTCTAAATAAAGTAAAAGGTTGATGAGTCTTAATGCAGAGGAATGACTACCTTCTTCTATATGGAGTGGACTACAGCTAGTAATGATACCCTTCCCCAGAATGTAGTTCATTTTAAAGGCGCCACACAAAGTTTCAGATTGAAAAGTCTTAGTTCACAAATGAAGCAAAGTTCCAACTCCAAATGCCTGTTGCCAAAAGAATGACTTCCTTCCCTTGGTCGGTCTTGGGCTTCTCATAATGTGAAGAGAATGAATCCCTTCCCTTGGCTTTTCTCGCAAAGTTCACAAATATCAGGGGGAATGGCTTGCCTTGTGGGGAGAATGTCTTCCTTCTTGGTTTTTTGTCTTACAGGCCACTTGGTTCACTACCTTGCCAGTTACTGTGACTACGAAGATGACTTGGGTTACACTTCATAAAAGTGTGTGGGTTCCAGACCCGTGAGATAATCTCCTCTTGATGCTGCAGGCCTGATTCACGATCCTGTCGGGTACTGTGCCGAAAAGATGAGTTTGGATGCAGTTTGTTATTAGATGTGGGGGCAGACCCGTTCTTTGTCTTTTCTGCCCTTCAGGGTTTCCACCAACCGCTCCAGCTACCTGGACCTCTTCAGGGTTCCTACCGGCAACCTCAGGTTGTCTGCGGGCTTCTCCTTCCCGCTCGGGCTTCTCACGGTCTCTCCAGGGGCTACAACGGCCTTGCAGCGTTCCTCTGCTCCTGGGCTGTGCGTTTCTGGCTTGCAATGGGCTCTAGCTCTCAGTCGGCTGGCAGTCCTGGTCTCTGCCCCCTTCCTTAGTCTAACCACAGCAGAGCTGTTGGGGATGCATCTGCGGGCGTACAAGTGTCTTGGTCTCTCCACTCCTGGCGTCCCTTTTCCTCCAACTTGTTTCGAGATTCACGGTTACTCCCGGAAGGGTCTGTCAACCCGTGAAGTCCTTCGTCGCTTTTTATCATCAGGTGGGACTTACTAGTTCCAAGTTGTTCAGGCCACTCACATTGGTTCTTGGGGGGGCACTCTGCATCGCTCTGCGCCTCTTCCTCATCTCAGTATTTATGTTCTCATCCTCAATTGGGTTACTTGTGCTCTTCTTAGTCCTAGTTTCCACATATGACTCACATGGGTAGTCCCTACTCTTCCTCATCCCAGTACCTTTTAAGTAGGCCAAATCATCTTCCCTACAGAAGCACATGGACGTGTGTGGGATTATGGGACCCTGTATAGGGTAGCAGGATAACTGAGGTGGGGATATGTTTTGGGCATGCAGTTTTCTTTCCAGAGTTGTCCCTAGTCCCATACTGAGGATCCCTCCACACAAGATCCACCTGCTGAGTACCACCCCCAGGGAGACTATCGGGTAGTGGCCTCACCTCCCTGACCTCATGGAAAGGGGCTCCCCCCTAGAGGAGAAGGGACGACATCCAATGATTCGTCAGTCTGCACTGTCCATATTGCAGTGGGCATGCGCAAATTTCAAGTGCTCACGCATGCAACTTACTGCAGGTTGATGTGAACCTGGTGAGTTGTTATCATGGTTTAATTATATCTGACAACCTATTTCCTCAAGCCGCAAGAGGAGTGACCCAGAAAGCATGATACTGCACTAGCAAATCGGCAATGGCAAAGCCTACAGTTTTGTCTTTTGTGAAAGCATGGGATAAGCATTTGTCAGGAACTCCCATAATGGTACTGCCTCGCGATCAGAGGAAGTACCTGGTCATACAATTGGATTTTCCTGCAAAGACCCATCTAAAGTTAATAAAAGATGAAACCCTTTCCTTGACCACACTTGCGTTTACATACATTCAATGCAAGACATACAAAAGGTCACAGCTTAAAAGCTAAGTGGCTCAAGGCACCCTTGCTTGACATTTTGTGTTACACTAGTGCTAGGCACTGCTTTACAGTTGCCATTAAGCCATTACCTTTAAGATGGCTGCGTAGGGAACCAGCCCTGCAAAAGCCCATAATTTGATCTTACTGCATCATAAGAGCTTGCTCAAAGAATAGGGTGGGTAGAGGCAGGTGGCAGTGGGAATGGCTCCAATGACCATGGGTGGTCAATGGCTGGCTAAAGACATATCGACTTCACGTCCCTCCTCACAATAGTTTTAACGGCCCTTAAATCTCCACCTAATATAGAAAACAAAAAATGCAGACAGTGAGTGCACTCTTCCCCCTTCTAGCTGTGCTTTTCTTTAATTAAAAGAAGCAATATTGTACTCTACAAATAAAGAAAGGCTACGTAGGTGTCTCTGAATTAGCCATCCCCTGCACTTTCATTGTATTAATCTAAAACATGCTATGAGGCCAATCTTTAGAGAAATGCTTATGTTGGCGGGCATGTCTTCCTCTTGCTTCAGCCATAGGGATGGTTTGTGCCAGTCCCACCATCCAGGTTGCATCCTCACAGCCACCCTTTCAGATACACCCAAGACCATGCAACTCCTTCCATGTGCAGTACAGGTCACTAGCCTAACACCACACAGAGGTAGGATTGGAGCTTCCTGTCTGCCGGGATGTTGGAGAATAGTTTTCTGGGGAGCTTGTTTGGCACTAGTAGGGTTTGACAGAGGAGTTTGGCCCTACGCCTGCTTGCCCACTTCTCCCTTGTAGGATATCTCTTGTGGCCTCACCCGTCTTCACTATTCCTATGTTCTTCTCCCTGCTGCCCAGTTACTATAGAGGTGAGCTCCCCCTCTCACCTTTTTAGATGTTCTGGCTCTCTTTACTTCTCTAATAATTCACATTCCTTACTCTCCATATGCATTTCTAATTATTCATGCATCACTGGCTCACTCAATTGTTTGGCCTTCACTTTCCCGCCTGCTGGTACCACATTTGCGCAGTGTAATTCCCCACTGATTGCCCCGGTGGCAGAAAGAAAAAATGTATGTTGTAAAATATGACACTGGAAAGTTATGTGCTGCAGCCTCAAGAACCAAACCAATATATTAATGCTGCAATATAGTTAAAGCCGGATTGGTTTGGTTCCATCTCACTCTTGCATACAAGAGATGTTTCCGCTTGGCACGCATAACGAGAATATATGTTCTGCATTACTCAGCTTCTTCTGCACCATGAGGGTGTTTCGTTAACCCGTCTACTTATTACACGGCTTGCAGCAAAACTAGGCAAAAGTAAATCCTCTATAACGAGCGTGCAGCTGCATAATGATGTGTGGGCTGCTCTGCGCATAGCCACGGAAATCGAGAGAGCTATGCCGTTTTGAAGTTCTTGTGATAAGCCATACATTGAGAATACTCCTTAGAAATGACTTCCTGAGTCTGCAAGTGCACGCCTCTCTTGTAGGCTTCAATGAGTTTTGTGTTTACATCAATCCCCCCCCACCCCCAAGCGCCCCTCTCTGCCGTGCTTTGATATCGGGGTTAACACCCCCGAACTCCCCTTCAACCTCTGCCCTGCCCCAACCCCGCCTCACATACAATTATTCGCACTCGGGGACACCTTTTCCCCAGCCCGTGCCTCACATACAAATGCACCCAACCACACACCTATACGCAGACACACATTTCCTCCACAGGCCCTTCCTCACTGCAAACACTGTCCCCTTTCATACACACAGGCACACAAACACCTGATACCAGTCTTCCCCTGCCCTAATTGGTTAGCCGTCAGCCCCTGTATGCACCTGTGTGTGGCAGGGGCGAAAAGACCTCTCTCTGCGGTAATTCTAAATCCGTCATTTTCGGGAAAATGAAATGACATTTTCATTAAACAGGCTATTCTTGTGACTTTGTGTGAGAGGTTAAGAGTGACGACTCTTTATTCTGCAATCTTTTTACTGGAAACCTTTTGGTCGACGCTATGGTCCTGGTCTCAATGGGTCTGGTGCTCTGTCAACTTTGTCCAACTTAGTATCTTTCTTTCCACGTTCTTCACTCCGGTTATCACAGGATCTGCCTTTCACCTCAAAGCTTTTCCTAGAACGGACTATTTCTGCCTGGACTGATTGAGGTTTATAGGGTCAACACTGCTACCTTTGGTTATGAATCTTTGGGATGTGGGTGGTGTTCCCTGATTGGGTCAGGTGAACTCTCAGAGAGTTTGCCTAAGGTAACGTTTGCCCCAGGCCCCAGGCCGCATGAAATGCAGGACGATGGAGGGTCTGGGAGTTTAGGCGCGGGGTGGGGGGGAAACGGCGCAAAAGCGTAGGGAGGGGTGTCCGAATGGCGCCACAAGAAACAAAAGCCCAGGAAAGGGCAGGAAGCAGCACCTGGGAAGGTGCGAAATATAACAGCAAAGGGCCAGGGGGGTAACCCGGCCGCCCCCAAGAAGGAACAAAAGGCTGGGGGTCTATAAGTAAGCCAGGAAAAGGAGAGACGGCACAAACCAGGTAAGAGCTCACCTCTCTTGGGTAGGCTCTTAGTGCCTGGATAAGGGAGAAGGAAAAACGTTTGCCACCCAACCCACCCTACAAGAATAACAGAAGAAGGGAGCAGGCAGGAGCCGGAACGCGAGTACTCTTTCGGTACACGGTCCAAAAAGGAGCAGGGAGAAGTGGGAAAGCTGAGCACTCTTTCGGTACACGGTCCAAAGCATGTCGTAGGTGGCATGTGCCCAGGAACGAGAGCCCAGGGATAACAAGGACTCGGGAGGAGCCTTTGGCAACTTCGGGACTGGAGTGTTAGGCAGAAACCTGTGCAGTTCCCTTAGGGACCACTGCGAAAAGTTTAAGACTGCAGGAGTTAGCAGTAAACCCAATTGGTAGCAGTCTGCACCACCCAGATTTACCTGGTAGCTGTGGCTGAGCAGTCAGACTTCTCTCAAGAAGAGTTAGGCACTATACAGAGCATACACAATAGGGCAGGTAAATGCAGTAGAACAAGCAAACACTGACCAGAGCTTTGGTGTAAAAGATATATAATTTATTTAAAAACACATCTATAAAAACACACTGGCACTAATATCAAGCAAGTTCAAAAACACAGTCACTCAAGTATATACACTCCTTTAAGAGAATATTAGACAAGTCTTAAGTAAAGCACCACTTATTTTCAGACAGCGGTGAGCGCTTAACGCAGATGGCACTCTAATAATTTGGTTAAAAGGGAGAGAAGGGCAGAGCATAAATGGAAACAGATCCCAACACTTTCAAAAGAACACAGTAAGAGAGGAAGGCAGAATAAAACCGTGAAGTTGGAGTTCCAGAAAGCCGGATCCACTTTAAGAGGATCAGAACGAAATGTGTCCAAGGTCACACGGTTGAAAAGTGCACAAGAGTCTCGCAAAGGTTCAGAAAGGAGTTGGACCAAAAGAAAGGGACCAGTTAGATGGTCAAGAGACCATCCCAGTCTAGAAGGTTAAGGATTTACTGTCACCTTGTAGCAATCTATAGAAAGGGAGGCCAGGCGGACACAATACCCTGAAATGGTGAGAACACTCCAGCGGGGGCAGTTGTTCCTGGCAGCGGTTGCGAGTTGATGCTTCGTCCGGCAGAAGAGAAGATCTCCTCGGGGAGGAAAGCAGGAGGTCGTTGTACTGCCAGGGAAGAAACCAGCCGCGGAGTTTCTCGATTCAAAGGAGCAGTGCTTTTATTCGCGGTTCAGTGGTAAGTGGCTATCCGGTTGCCGGTGTGCTTGGCACGGGCAATTCGACCACTAGACGTCCTGGTAGGCAAAAAGGAAAGCGAACTGGTTGTCCCCACCAGCTCAAGGGGAAGAGACTCTCCGGCAAGAAGATCTCCTCTGTCGTTGGGAAGTGGTGAGACGGTTCAGCAGGGCTCCACCGGTGGTGTCATCGTTGCAGGTCGGCTCAGCTTCTCCCTCTTTGGATTTTCGGGTCCTGTGGCGACTTCTGAAGTTCCAGTCCCAAAAGCCCTGCTTTTATGCAAGAAACCCCCATTCATTCAGCCTAGCTGTCAATCAAACATATTAAGTGGTGAGCCGGCCGGCTCACCACTTGGGCCAATCACACAAGAGTGCGACTTGAGTTGTCAAGGCAACTCAGTCCAAGGTGCCTAAACCCCCTCCAACACCCCCTGTGGTACCCAGACAGAGTGGCACCACTTTTGGAGGCTTCTGTGGAGAAGCTCGCCAAAAAGTGGAACAAAGGGTTCGACCTGGGTTGGAGTCACAGAAGAGAACACAAACACCATTTTAGAATAGAGTTCTGGCAAAAAATATGTTCGAGGCTATTAGAATTAAATAATTAAAGTTGGTAGCCTCGAACAATGGGAAAATCCCATAGAGAGATATTCACGGTCGAATATAAAAAGTAGTATCCACTGCCACCAGCCAAAACTCAACCAGGGGGGACGGAGACGTGCCCCCTCGAAATACAGATCCCGGGGCAATCGAATTGCCCCGACCAGTACGTCCACAATATGATGGTTTGTACTGGTTTCTGTTCATAATTTGGGACTAGTAAAGCCAATGGTGACTTTACATGCCCTGGGAGACAGTAGTCAGTCCCAGGGTATGGAGTCTATATGGTAGGGTGTCACTATGACACCCCTGTGTCACTACACTGAGGGTGCTGTGTAACACACATAGTAAAAACATATGAGACCCTATGGAGTAAACGACCCCATAGCCCATAAAACACATTAACAGTCAAAGGAACCCCTCAAATCATGTCCAAGAGTGTGAGGAAAAGTCTCACTCTTGGCAGGAGAAAAAAAACAAACTCCAAAAATCCAGCAAAGCTGCTGGGGGACTCACTAGGTTAGGAAATTCAGCCTAAACAGAGAATCCTACCTAACAACAAGGTGCCCAAAAGGATATGGCAGTGTATTGATTTTTGTTGTGTTGTATTTTCTGTAAGAAAATAAAATGCCTTCGGCCTACAACTTTTTCCATAAACACAATTGGTCTGTGATTTATTATTTAGGTAGGGATCTGGTAAGAGGAGCAAAGCGAGCCCACACTACTCGGCCTAAGGGCCAGCTGCTGTGTTGTATTCTAAACAGGGCTGGATGGTTTGCTCGTTCTCATTTCCTCCCCCGAAGTTGTTTGCTTTCCTTGGAGTCTTAATGTGCATTCAGCTCAGGTGTCCATACAGAATTCCTCCGGCAAGCCTGGGGAATGTGTGTTTACATTAGTCGGTTTTGCCGGGTGTTCAGGTTGCAGAAATTGCAACCTTGCATCTACCACGATGCTTACCGGAGTGGAGGTACAATGGTAGATGCATTTTAACTTTGTATGGAAGGTGTGTGTGTTTCCTATATTTCCACCCTCCTTAGAAATAGATACATTGTATTGGCAAGGATCGCACTATATTTTTTTTTGTGTTTTTGGCAGCATTGCCTGAGGACGCACAGTAACAAAACTATTGTTTGATATTTAGTTTCCTTTTTGTTCCCATGAAGCGAAAAGGTGAACTCTATACAACACCATACTTGCTATGGCTATAGGGAGCTTCGCACACTCCCGAGCCTAGAAGATTGCATATAAAGGGTATTTCTTTTATTATATATATTATACTTGTATAGCACAAACCTAGCTTGGAAACAGCAGTGCGTTGTACAGCAGGGTTAGGAATAAATGAACAAGCAAGAGAGTTGAGGGGCAGAATGCAATGCGGTACTCTTTGTGTACACAATGAGAAACTAGAAGGTGTCTCACCCACTAGTCCCCAGGGATCTGTCATCCAGGTGGGCAGGATCCGGCCATCGCTTTTGGATCCAGTTCCAGTGCGGCAGGATCACCTGGATGAGGGTTCCTCGGGGAACGGAAGTGGGACACCAGAGGGTGAGACACAGTATCCCCTTCCCAGAGACACATTTTCCCCATCTTACCGTGTAGGATACCTAGGAATTGAACCCCCAACCCCTTTTCCAACACAAACACTTTCTCACGGATAGTTCACCGTGAGCGACAATGGACTAAAACCAGAGTCGTATACTTCACGTGTCCCAACACCATGGAGAGGCAAGGTCCGGCAATTACAGTTTATTACATACGCCTGACTTCCATCATACTCCCTCCCCCCTCCCACCCCATACAGACAAAAAGCGGAGCATGAAAGCACACTCTCAGCAAGGCAATGCACACAAGGTAACAGCATTTGCAAGATGGCAGTTTAATACAAGAAGATGGTGACCAGAGAGAGTTGCAAGGAGGGAAGTACCCATGACCTCTAAAGACTGTTCTTTTCGTGAGCCTTGGGAAGTAAGAAACCGAAGACCAGGAACTAAGGCTGATCAAACCTGCAGTGTGTCGGAGGTACCTGGGGCTCCCCTGCATCGATAACCAAGGCGGGGAGGAGCGATTGCCGCTGTGGTACTATCATTGGCTCCTACAACAAAGTGGTGTCAGAAAAGACAACACAGCAGGTAAGTCGGAGAGACTGATACCTGACCAGCTTGTGCTTTGAACCAAGGTTACAAGCAGCAACATTGTACAAAGAGAACAGTGTGTGAGGCATTTGCAAAGAGCGACGAGAATATAATTGGAAACCAAAAGGATTATTTGAACTTTATAATTGAACTTTGGGAGGCAACCCAAGATACAATACGCAGAGTGGTCCAGCGCCACGTGGGAGCTCATTCGAGGGTCTCTGTTCAGTATCCAACTGATGCTGAGTGTGAGGAAAAGTAATACTGATATCGAAGTGGTCATGCCATGGGGCTTGCTAAATCATGTGCACATTCAAAAGTCTTTGCTAGTTTAAAGGACATAGCAATTAGTCTGAGCCCGGTTGAGGGAGATCTGGGGCTACAACCAAAAGATCAGGGGCTATATTCCCCTTAGCCCCAACCTAGCAATGCCTCTGCAAGCTGCGAAAGAACTCTCGGACATTGGTGTGAAAGGGATCGGAGCCCGGAAGAGGGGGATCCAATCTGAAACTTTTGAGTTAAAAAGGTTCTCAGCCCGGATGAAGGAGATACAGGGTGAACACTTCCCCTTCTTCTATCCCTCCCCCTTATCCTCATGACCATCCCTGCGAGCAACCTCTTTCCCTACTCAACCCTTCTACCTCCTCCCCCCACTCTTTGACCTAACCTCATTTACCCCCCTATCGTCAGCCCCTCCAGTTTCATAAATATTGCCCTATGCAATGCCAGATCCCTCTGCAATAAAACTACAACTGTTCTGGACATGTTCTTCCGACTTAACCTTCATTTTCTCTGTATCGCTGAAACCTGGATCCCCCCCCTCACAACTCTACTGTACCCGCTTCCCTCTTTACCTCCTCCTCCTTTTCTCGTGTCTCACATCCTTCTGGTCGTGGCGGTGGCATTGGTCTTCTCTGACCCTAAATGTCTCTTCTTACCCCATTGCACGCCTCTTCCTACCTTCCCTTCCTTCGAATATCTGTACAAATCCTTCACTTCTCCCCACACTATTTCCTTTCTAATCAATTACAGACACCCTGGCCCTTTCTCCTCATTCTACAATGACCTTGACACCACCTCTCTAATCAGCCCCTCCCCCCCTCACTGTACTCGACGACTTCAACCTGCCCACTTCCCATCAACCTTCCCCTCTTCTTTCTATGCTTGACTCCTACCTCCTCTCTCCCCTCCCTACTTCTCCTACCCACTCAACTGGCTCCACCCTTGACCTCATCTTTCTCTACCCACTCTCCCTCCCCAGTTTATACTCTTCCCAACTATCTCTCTGATCATGCTTTACTCTCCTTCTCCCTCACTCCCCCTCTCCCTCCATCCACTCCCTCATCTTCCCCCATTTCCTTCTCTCGACGGGATCTCCGTAACTTTAGCCCTTCTCTCTTTTTCAATTCCTGCTCTTCCTCCCTCCTTCCCTCTTCTCGACTTCTCTGCTCTCAGCTAATGAAGCTTTATCCTCTCTCTTTCTATATCTTCCAGCCTCGATCAACTTTACCCCCTCTCCTCTTTCCACCCTACCCGCAAACCTTCTCAACCCTGGCTATCCCCTCATCTCCTGTCAATGCGTCGTCTCTTCTGTTGCCTTGGGCGATGTTGGCTCAAACTCTGCTCTCTGGCTAACCAAACCTCCTACTTCTCATACAACTCTCTGACTCTTGCCTCAGCTCTGCTAAATGTTCCTACTTCTTACCTTCTCCAATCCCAAGCCTCTCACCCTCGTTGCATCTTTCAGACCCTTTCTCATCTTCTCTCCCCGTCCACTCCTGAACTCTCGGCTACTACTCCCCTCTCTCCTTCTGACTTTGCTGACTTTTTCACCTCCAAAATCCTCTCCCTACGCAAAAACATTCTCTGCTCCCCTTCCTATTCCCCTCCTCCTCCTCTCAACCCCCGCTTGCTTATCGGACTTCTCTCCTGTCACTCCTTCCGAGGTCTCCCACCCCCTTATTCTTAAGATCTACCCTCTGCTTATTCCCTACTTAACCTCCTTCTTCAATATCTGTCTCTCCTCTGCCACCTTCCCTTCAGCCTTCAAACACGCCACCATCATCCCCATCTTGAAGAAACCCCCTTCTTACAGCCAGGTTTCGTCCAATCTCGCTGCTTCCATTCCTCTAAGCTCCTTGAACGACTAGTCTATTCCCAACTCTCTGCTTTCCTATCCAATCCCTCTCTCCTTTCCCCTTCGCAATCTGGATTCCGCCCTAAACACTCCACTGAAACTGCTCTCACATATGTTCTCAACACCCTTCTCACAGCTCGCTACTCTAAGCAATCCTCTGTCCTCGTCCTCCTTGACCTCTCTGCGGCCATTGATACTGTTGATCAACCCTTGCTCCTCAGCACTCTTTCTTCCGTTGGTTTCAAAGGCTCTGTCCTCAATTGGCTCTCCTCATACCTCTCCAATCATTCTTTCGCTGTTTCCTGGGGTGATCACACCTTCCGTACTATCCCCTTAGACTACGGTGTTCCCAAAGGCTCTGTTCTTGGCCTTTTCCTTTTCACTTTACACCTACCTTCTTGCCACCATCATCTCTTCCTTCGGTATCTCTCACCATTTCTACGCTGACGACACCCAGCTTTTCCTCTCCTTCTCTTCCTTCACTCCTGACCCCCACCTTACCACCTTAATCTCTTCTTGTCTTACTGCTATCAAAAACTGGATGTCATCCCACTTTCTCTCCCCTAATACTGATAAGACTTAAGTCCTATTCTTTCCCTCCAATACGCTCCCCCCTATGCCTCACCCTCCTTTAATTCACTTTCACCCTTCTAATCTTCCCATTTCTGCCCACACTCCAATCTAGGTCTCCACTTTGACTCCTCCCTCTCCTTTACCCACCACATTCCTCTTACCTCTCGTGCATGTCGCTACCACCTCTTCAGCATTCTTAAAATCTGTTCCTCCCTTTCCAGGCTACTAAACTCTTAATCTCTTCCCTCACATTCTCTCGTCTTTTCTATTGCTCTTCTCTCCTCTTTGGTCTCCCTACCTCTCATCTTGCTCCCCTTAAATCCTCTTCCATTTTGCCATCCGCACCCTTTGTCTTCTTGTTTCTCATGACTCAATTTCCTCTTCGCTCTCTTACCTTGGCTGGCTTCCCTTTCGCTCCCAACTTAAATTTCACTTCCTCCGTCTTGTTTATAAATCTCTTCATGAACTCGCTCCCACCTATCTTTCCTCTCTCCTTTCCTTCTACACCCCCTCTCGCTTCCTACTTACTGTTCCTCCCTCCCCTTGTGCCTTGTCTTGTTTCCATTCCTTTCAACTCCTTGCCCCGTACACTGGAACTACCTACCGCTCTCTATCCGCTCCATTACCTCCAACTCCTCCTTCCGCGCTTCCTTGAAATGTTTTCTCCTTTCCCCATCCTGACTTTCCTCATCACTCCATTCCACTTCTCTATCACCTCCCTCTTACACTGCCTCTGCTCCCGTTAATACTCCATTTTATTCCCCGCCTGACTCCCCTCATCTCTCACCTCATTCCTCCTCCATCCTTCATTCGTATTTCACCTAGGTAAATTGCTCTACATACTGTTTTTTTAATGGCTTGTCTCATGTTTGAATTATGCTTCTAGTTTATCATATTCTATGTATTCGTGTTGTTACAATGTAAAGCGCTTTGGTGTAAAGCGCTATATAAACTTAATAAATAAGAATACAAACGCCCTACTTGACATAAAGATGGTGAGAAAGGAACGTTTCCTTATTATTATTTTTATTCCTGGTAAGTCTCTTGACTAAGAGGGCCTGGTGTACAGAGGCTTGGACACAGATGATACTGAACTGTGGAAATTGAACTGTATCCCTGTGCCGCAGTGCCAGAGTGTGTGCTTTGCCCGTATGACCCGCCTTGCCCCATGCTGAAAATGTGGGGAAGGGAGGCCAATGGACAGCAATATTTATTATTTGATGGTCGTAGCTTGCTCCCATCTTAGATTTAGGTTTAGAAAGACATTTATCTCACCCGTGTGAAAGTTCAATAAACATCCTGAACTGTGGTCACTTGTGTCTGTCTTACTGTTGATACCATGCCTTCTTTAGAGTGGTATCCCCTTCCCAGTAACACCTTTTAACCCATCATACCAGGTACGATATTTAGGAACTCAACCCCACCCCCCTTTTACAACACAAACACTTTTACACAGACAGCCCTCTGAGAGAAAACAGACTAACACCCGAACAGTATACCTGACGTGGCCCAATACAATGGTCAGGTGAGGTCAGGCAATTACTGCCCATCACACACACACCTGAAACCTATTAAGCTTCCCCACACAGATAAAAGGTGGAGCACGAGAGCACACTCTGAGCAAGGCAAAGCACACGAGGCAACAGCAGTTTCGAGCCAGCAGCTGAACCAGAGCACAAAGACAGCAAAACGGGAGGGAATCACAAGGAGGGAAATTCCCTTGACTTTTCCAACAAGGAACCGTTACACTTCTAATTTCAAGGTTTCTAGAAAAGTAAGACCCGGAAACCAGGCTGAAGAATCCTGCATTGTGTATCGGAGATACCCGGGGCACTCCAGCTTCAATAATCAAAGTGGGGAGAGGAACCAGCCACTGTGGTATTGTCCTTGGCTCCAAGAACAAAGTGGAGTCTGTGAAATCGACACAGCCGGTGAGTGGGGGAGACAGATGCGGGACTGGTCTGTGTTGAACCCCAGGTTGCAAGCAGCAACATTGTATGGCGAGCGCTGGAACAAACGTTGTTAAAGCATGTGTGGTAAGTGACACAAGTAAAGTTGAACATGAGTGATTGAACTCTGGAACCAAGATTCAATACCTTTGACAGTGTGTTCCGGCACTGCTTGTGTGCTCAAACGAACGTCTCTGCAAGGTATCCAGCTGGGAAGTGGCAAAAGTGAAAGTTAAAGTGCAAAAGAATTTTGATTTGAATTGGTCTGCGATGGGTCATGCAAGTAAAGAACGTTTGTTTAGATAAATTAGCCCAGCGGACGGCTAACCAGGGTGAACAGTGAACCACCAGAGAAATTGTATACATGAAAATCCTGAGGACATTGAGTTATAGTGGGTCTAAGCCCGGTGGAGGGGGCCCAGAGGTGAATAGTGAATCACCTGAGAAATTGTGTACATGTGAAATCATAAAAAGAAAGGCACTGTAATTTTTGTTTGTCGCATCAGGCCCTCTGAAATAAGAGACTTTGAATGGCAAAGAGACTTTGGCACAGAAGGCCCTGATGCTGAGGTTTTCAACTGCATCCTCGTGCTAAAGAAGCCAGAGTGTGCTAAGCTTGAGTGCCTTGTCCCGTGCTGAAAACGCGGGGAAGGGGATATCCTGACATATTATTTCTTGAACACATTTCTTTTGCATAACATGGTTTCCCACTCTTTGTATTTGGAGGTAAAGATTGACAATAGGTTAATTAGTATAGGCTCTTTTATTTTGACAAGACTCTACTAGGACTGCATTATTATTATTTGATGGTCGTAGCTTGCTCCCATAATTTAGATTTTAAATTAGATAGGCGTTTTTCAAACCCAATTGAAGTTCAATAAACACCATTGAACTGTGGTTACTTGTCTGTCTTACTGTTTGATACCATGCCTCCCTTACAACACCTACAGATGACACAGTAGCACTGTGTTTAGTTGCAGATAGTCAGTGTGTCTGGTGTGTAGTCTTGAATTCTGGGTAATATCCAGGTGTGACTCAAATAGCTTGGTTTTCATCTCTTCCTGCATTATGTGTTACCTTTTGTGCCATTGGGGTTTCTCAAGGGAAGCTTCTAATCATCCAAAGGGACAGACAACTGACCCTAGGAGGGCTGCCTCATCACATTGTTGCTTCACTCTCTGGGGAAGGTATTGCAACGCAGCACAAAGTCCCCTTCAACGCATAGATACTGTAAAACTATGCCAGTGGTATGGTGTGAACAGGTATCAAGGGGAGCAGCGACTTTGCAGAAGCTGGTGTTACCTCTCCAGTGTCATCTGTGGGGAATGGTGGGGCTCACTGCGGACAGTAGCCTCCCAGAGTTAAGGATTCAAATTCAGTTTCTTAGTAACCCTGGGAATATGTTCTATGGGAATATATGGAAATACTGAATATGATGATTTGTTTGACCAAAATAAACAAACTTCGATTGTGCAAGCTGATCTTATACTAGGATATATTAAAATGCCTTAATGTACAGGGATAAATAAAGCTGTGTGTTGGTGTGAGTAGTTTGTCCAACATCCATCGGATATTCTGTTGTTTCTACGTGGAGACTTCAATATACATTCTCGTCAGTCTATACACAGCTTCTCTCCCTTTTATTTTCTCCTGTTTCTTTTTATGTTAGACTACTCCGCCATCTGCTAGTTCTGGTTCATCGTTTGATCTTCTCTTTGATTCTTCATTTGAAATTTCAGCCCAGCCTCTATCTGCAGACAACTTTCTGCCAGCTTTTACTTTCTCTTTTCCATCTCCTAGTTCTCTTAGCCAGAATCCATCTTAAAAGTTGTTTACTCGACGTGACCTTCGAAACGTTGACTGCTTTAACTTTCTTTCTTCACTTTCTTTCTCTCTCCCGCCTCCTCATCCTGTTCAATACGTTGAATATTGATGATGCCACGTCCGCCTTGACTTTGGCTACTCAAATATCTCTGTATTCCCTGTATCGCTTACAAACATTTATTTTTTTCAATGAAAAAAAACCACAACCATGGATCACTCCGCTGTTCGTTCTTTGAGCGCACCTGGAAAGAAAATCACTTCTTCCTTTTGATCTTGACATTCTCTCTGCTCTACACAAATCGTACAATAATACACTTTTTCTTACTCAAAACACTATTATACTTCCCTGATGACTTATTTTTCTCTTCGTTCTCGTTCCCTTTTACATATTCTTAATCGGATGCTACCCCCTTTCCTCCATATTACTCTGTATTATCGCCATTGTTTGCATCCTATTTCACTTATGAAATTGACAACCTATGGACTGCACTACTTCCTTCTGCTCCTCGTTTTCCTTCACTTGGTTGTCTTTCTCTTAATACCGAAACTCTATTCCTTTTCTTCTATTTCAGATACAGATACTGCTTTTTTGGCTCGTGCACATCCTTCTGTGCCTCCAACTGATCCTCTCACATCCATCGTTATTCTGAAGGTCTATCCTCTCTTGATTCATTACATCACATCAACCTGCAACTTATATTTACCATCTGGGATATTCCCTTCAGAATTTAAACCTGCCACGATTATTCCTCTCTTGAAGAAACCTACTCTCGATCCTTCTACCCCTTAATACTTGCGCCCTGTTTCTCTGTTAATGTTTCCCTCTAAAGTACTGGAAAGCGTTGTTTAGTCTCAACTTTCTTCCTTTTATTAATTCACATTTTTACCTCTTCATCTGCTCAAACTTCCAGTGCTACGCAGACGACACTCAACTCATTTTCAGGCTGCCCTCAGCCACCTCCTCCACCTCCCTTATCACTGATTGCCTAACTGCCATCCAAAATTGGTGTGCCGCCAACAATCTTTTTATTAATGCCAGCAAGACAGAGATCCTCCTCATTGGCACACCATCACCTTCCTTTCCCCTCACTCTCTGGCCAGCCTCCCTAGCCACTCCTCCGAGACCGCACTTTTACACATCACAAACTCTCTTCTTATGGCCCATTTTACTGTAAACTATCCTCAGTGCTGGTACTATTAGACCCTTGGGCAGAGTTTGATAGTAGATACCGCTATCCTCCTTTATACTCTCTGCTTTTGGGATCTCAGGTTCTGTCCATCAGTGGTCTGTGTCTCATCTTTCTAACCGCCATATTGAGTTTACTGGACGGTCATTCATCTGCAGCTTTCCCTTTATTTTTTAGTCCCACACCCACCTCCCCATTGCTCGGCTTTAGGTCCACTTCTTTTTTTTCTCTTTACACTTTACCGTTATCTAAAATGATTTCTTCCTTCGTAATTTCGTGTCACTTTTATGCGGATGTCACACACATTTTATTCTCTCATCTTCATCAGACTCTTCACTCTACTCTCTTGGCCTGTCTGTCTTCTCTTTAAAACTGGATGCTGTCACATTCTGTACACCTTAATCCCTTAAAAACAGAGGTTGTATATTTACCTCCCTTTTCCCCCAATCCATCTTCGCCCCTCCTGCACCCATCTTTTTTATACACTTTCCACCACAAATGTAGAATGGGGGGTAGGTTTAGGTATTAAAGTGGGTGGGATGTAAGGAGATTACGGGGGCTAGGTGGTCTCCTCGCCTTTTTTGTGTGCAGTGAAATGTGTGCAAAAAAATAATATAAATATCATATTCTGGCAAATGGATCTCGAAAACATGTTCTCAAGGAAACATCATAGAACCGGAATCTCGGGGTTATTTTTGATACTAACCTCTCGTCCCCTTTCTTCCATACTGTATGAGCAGCCCCATACGGGACCAGAGCCTTTTCCCTTTCAAAAATCTGTTCTCCCCCCCCCCCCCTTAAATGTATTTAATTTATGCTCATGTCTGCAATATGCGTGACGGTGCACGCCAACCACGCCACAAGTCCCTTTTTTCCTTGCAACGGGAATGGATATCTTTACCACAGCAGCATATTTCTTTAGCTGCACACTTCCTCTTCAGCACAAGTCTTTCAAATGTTTTTCAACTTTCCCCGTCCTTCGGCACCCCTGGTTCCCTGGTGCATGTCGGGTATCCCTAGATTTAATGGGTGCGCATCATGTGGTGTGACTTCCCTGTGTCAGATGCCCACTCATTCTGTCTGGAGTGTTTGGCCCCCAACAATCAGTGGGATTCCTTGCATGGCGTAGGACACGTTGACACCACACTTGTTGAAGAATAGGTTAACAAGGTGGAGAGTGAGATTTTCCAGGTCTCACACCTGAAGAAATTCGTGCACTGCAAGTCTCGAGAGAAGTTTAAGTGAGATTCCTTTTTCTAATTCAAGAAAAAAAGTAATTCCTGGGAGTTCTAGGTCTGGGAGGGGTGGTAATGATCCTTCTACCAGTACTAGGCCTGAGGCCCATGTAGCTAACGGTGCTTGCACCAAGCGGGTCGAAGGATCCTGCCGGCCCTTGTACCGAGGGGCGTAAAAGCTCTTTGACCAGGGCAAAAGTCTGAGTGGCCCGCAGATTCTGATTTTATTTCTTGGAATGACAGTGCACCATTGTGCAGGACTAGCAGCTCTTCAGCTGAGGGCTAGGATCATATATCTTCTTTCGGACACTCTTTTTGATGTCATAAGACTTTGTTGAACGTAAAGCCATATTGCGTGTCATTTTGTTCATGACACGCGGCACAGATCATCCTTCTTGGTACGTTTCCTCCACTGTTTCAATGCGAGGGTATCTCCTGAATGGCTGCCTGAGTGCATATCCCTTTTCATACAGTCAACGTGGTATGGACATGTTGCATAAACTTGTGTATGGGTTCCCAATTGTAGCTCCTCGTCTGTTACTCCAATAAGGTGAGGGGGCGTTGACTAGGGAGAATGTGTGCAGTTGCTACTCTAAAACATTTTCTATGCTGGCTAAGGCTGATGGAGATGCTGACCAGTGTGCTAACCCAATAGGCTTTCAGGCTGAAGGGCTAGATATTGAACATTATTTTAAAACATTACATGTAGCTTCTTCTGGTGCTGTACCCAAACTTACTAGTTATGCCTGTTTTTAAATTTCCAATTTTTAAAAGCATATTCAAGGTATAATCAAATGCCAAAAGCATGAAAATCGGATTCGTGCTAGCTACTACAACGCGCCTGTATCAATTAGTTGCCTAATATAAAACACTGTTGTAAAGGTACTTGCCAATTAAGTGGCGGTCTATGTATTTGGGCCTTGTCCCTGTGACCGTATTGATGTCGGCTGACTTATGTGTTAATTGTAATATTAATGACAACGAGCAGCACGAATAAGGAAAATACGATGCGCCAAAATCTACAGCTACTGTGCGCAAGAATACAGAGCTGAAAACCTAGTTACATTATCTTCCCAGTATAGCAAACCAATACACTCCAACGTTTCACTGTTAACATTTTCACAAAATATTGAGCATGCAACATTAACAATCGTCAGTTTAAAGTAGTGTAAAATAAGATTAGAGAACTTGAGAATTGGCTCTGCTAAATGGCAGAGTAAAAAAAGTCACCCACTTGAGATTTTCATTTCTTCACACAAGGTGCTACTCGGTGTCAAGAGAGTAGGCTCTTTGCAGCTCCAGGCTACGCTCACCTATTGTGGGGTTCATCCCCTGTTCCAGGGGCTGGGACAGGGATAATGGCCCGGCAGCCCAACGGCTTAAGCGAAGCGGGGGATGAAGGCCATTAGCACCCCAGGTGACCAAAGTGGTAACCCAGGGTGCTAAAAAAGGAAAAATGGATTTCCTTCCTACACCGGGATCGCGTGGTGCTGCGTCCCGCTGTAGGAAGGAAAATACTTTTCCTAGATAGCCGCCGTGGAAAGGGAAGGTGGGGCTCTGTACGGAGCCCCCCCCTCCCTTTCCATGGCGGCCTGTGGGAGTCGAAGGAAAGTGGCAGATGCCGCGGCCGCAACCGCCACTGCCGAAATAAGGTAAGTAGAAGGGTGGGGGGGGGGGGGGGGGGGGGATGGCGGCGGGGGGAGCCAGCCGCCAGGCGGCTTGGAACACGGGCTTGTACCAGCGATGCAAGTCTGTGTTCCTAGCCATGTGGTTGGCTGGCTCCCCCTGCCTGGGTGCTAATGTGGTAAACTCCTAGGTTATAAGACCAACTGAAAAAACAGGGGCAGTTCTTTACACCAGAGCACCACTGGCACAGAGACTCAACAGTCTGACAGGCTGTATTTCTTTTTTTGTCCGTGGTGCCGTGCCTGGCCTGCAACAAAGGGGCACGGGCAGAAGCCCCACTCTAAAATGTATATACACGCATAGCTGCCTTTGGCGGTTCGCTTGCCATGTCCTGGCAGGCTGCCACCTAGAGTTGCTGGGGCGACGATTCATTAAGAAGGCACTGCAGAGTGGAGAGGGGCACACTCACTCTGAGCACGTGTCCCAAAGCCCTGGTGGAACTTCAAAGGCTAGCAGATCCTGTGCCCCTGTACTGCTTCCTCATTAAAACATTGAATGCCATCAAATGACTCGCTAATGGCAGGACAGCACGGCTGAACACTTACAGCTGAGACACAAGATGGGCAATGCAGTGGCCTTACTAAGATGAGCCTCAGGTAACATACTTTAAATGGCATGGGCAATGCAGTGGCCTTACTAAGATGAGCCTCAGGTAACATACTTTAAATGGCATGGGCAAATGCAGTGGCCTTACTAAGATGAGCCTCGGGTAACATACTTTAAATGGCATGGGCAATGCAGTGGCCTTACTAAGATGAGCCTCAGGTAACATACTTTAAATGGCATGGGCAAATGCAGTGGCCTTACTAAGATGAGCCTCAGGTAACATACTTTAAATGGCATGGGCAATGCAGTGGCCTTACTAAGATGAGCCTCAGGTAACATACTTTAAATGGCATGGGCAATGCAGTGGCCTTACTAAGATGAGCCTCAGGTAACATACTTTAAATGGCATGGGCAAATGCAAGTGTTGATGACCTCCGCCGACTCCATTCTACCTACCCCAATTCATATATATTATATATCTAATAAAAGTTTGGGTCGGTGATGTGTTTCAGTGGTTTTGTAACCTACCTAAAACCTGCATTGCATTCTTGGCTCTAGAAATGCAGCAACGCATTGTGTGATTCTGGGCAAACATTGTATCTATCTACCTTTGCTATACATAATGAAAATGACAACTAGATGCTGAGGCTTTGAGTACTGTCCAGCAACACTCCCACCCAACACTGTACCTCCTTCTCACCCCCAATCACATCCTGGTGTCTTTAATCAGGTATCAACTTGACCCCACATGACAGATTATGCTCAGCACCTCGTGTTCAAGATGCCCCCCCCCCAAAATACATGTTTTAGAGCACAATACAGTGCCTTGAAACCAGATCTGTCTGTATCAAATACCTGCAAATGCAAAAAAGTTGGTCCCTGAAAATTTGAGAAATGTTTTTTTAGTAAAATTCACATACAACTGTAAAATACTGATGTGCCCCTCATTACTGTCGGGTGAAATGAAACCGGTATACAGATATGTGCCCAGCAAAGTGGATTTACAAAACATATCTCTTACCCTTATTTAACAAAGCTTTTTAATGCACGCCTTTTTGTGTGTGTGCGTGTTTGTATTCCCTGTCAGCATGTTTTATTGGTTATCTCTTTAGAAAGAAAATCCTGCTGTCCCACAATGTTGTATCATAACACTTACACTTGTGCTGCAGGGTGCGGTACTGCTCTCGCTTGAAAGCCCCTCAGAGCAGAGTTCAGAGGACATGAGTAGCATAGCACTTCAAATGAAACTGTCTGTAAAAATGGAGACTCGGGTTTGCACCGTGACCTCCTTAGTATCAAGGTCTCTCAGCTTACCTGCCTGGTTTGTGCCTCCTTTCTCCAATGCACTGCGCTTGGCCGCAGGTTAACTTAAAGATGCGTGCTCCATGTGAAATGAGGTCTTGCAGGCAGTTGAGCCGAGTGAAAGTGAAGGCCTTTGCCCCCAACCCGCTTCAGATAACATGCACACATCTCCCCTAGCTCATACTGCGGTCCCTCGTTCGTTTTGCACACATTCTATGAGATTGGAGGCGAGCATTACGCTTCAACTTCAATTTATTACTCTCGGCAATTTCAACAAAACGCAAGAAAACTCTGAAAAGTGTCCATAACTAACTTTTCTTTCTGAAAATACAAATCTCAAAGTCTCTGTAGTCCAATCTAGCACAGCCCAGCTATGACACAAATCCTGTCCTTGGGCTCCTCCTCTTCTTTTACTACTCTTCAGCAGATAATTACTACTTTTATTACCACTCCAGCAAATGCAGCACCTCTCAATGGGTAAGCGCTCCATTTTTGGTGTGTTTTGTGCCTGATGAGGCGTGCTCAACATTTTGTGCTTTAAAGTGGAAAAATACCTTGCTGGCAAAGCACTAACTACCTGGAAAGCCCTCATGTGGCTCATTTCTTTGAAAAACCCTGGTTTTCACTCTATCTTTGCCCATTGGGGCCCATTTTTTCTTTCCTGCCTCCAAGATGGCTGCTCATTTTCCCTTTGCCTAAGCGCCACTGGTCCTCCACTGGTCCTGCACTGGTCTCCCCCTCCCATTGGTTGCATAGGTCGTCATAGACCAATAGCAGCAACCGGGAGGCGGGAGCCTGCCAGTACACCCAGGCCCACACAAAGGCTCCTGTCAGCTTCCCTATCTGCTTTACAGGCTGCAACATGATATTTCTGCCCCAGCCAAACCCTCCCTGAGGCTGCTACCCCTGGACTATTGGACTACCATGACTCTTAGAACATATTCTGCTGTGGTTAGTCCCTCCTTTCGGACTTCCTTTGTACTACCTACTCTGCTGGTACTCCTTCAGCTCTCCTTGTTATGTTCTCAAATTGTAGCCGTGTCTGTGCTCACCCTTACCATCTGACTCCCTCTTGTCTCCTTAACTACAGGACCTTCATCTATCCTTAAAGTCAAACTTGGGTGTATTTTGCATTTAACTGGAAAGTCAAACTTGGGTGTATTTTGCATTTGACTGGAAAGTCAAACTTGGGTGTATTTTGCATTTGACTGGAAAGTCAAACTTGGGTGTAATTCTGCATTTAACTTTGCCCATTGATTGTAATCCTGCTAGCCCAGTGACTGTTGCCATACCGCTGCACCTGCTTTCTCCTCCCCCTGCCTCCTCTCTTCATACTCATGGCGTTGTCTGTTTCTCCCATCTTTTCCAACTGCTTCTCTATCAACTATCCTTCCCTTCTCACTAAGTCTGGAAAGAAGTTGTTTAAAAAGGATATATTGGCCTCCAACCCTGGTCTCCCTATTGCTGATACCTATACCAGCGCCTCTTGCAGACAGACCCTCACCAACATCCTCTTTGTTGTTCCTTCGCCTGATCTATGGACCCCCCATATGATCTCTGTGCTCTGTCCTGTCTCCTCCTCTCCCATAAATGGTGGCACTTGCTGGGAAATCCTCATGGCTTCTTTTGACTCCTCCAGAGTCATCCTTAACGTCTACCTAAATGGCACTGTCATGGTCCAAGGTCCCCAGGCAAATCTCCTCTTCGATAGGCGTTTCCCTCGCCTCATCAACTTCCTTTCTTCTCCGGCTGTCCCCTCCTCTCATTCCTTGGCTACCTTGCCCACTCTTCCCTCCTCTGCCCATCTTCCTGCTACCTCCACAACTCTGCAAGGTGTACCTCTGATTTGTACCCCTCCCCGGAAGGTCTTTAAGGCCGGCAACCTTCTTCATCTTGCCACTCGCAACTCTCGCTCTGCTGTCAAACACTCCTCTGACATCTGCCGCCTCCTTGAAGAACTTGACCTTGAAGTTCTTGGTCTTACAGAGACATGGTTCACGGCCAGCTCTGTCACAAGATTTGACACTCTCCTCCCTGATGGCTACAAGATCCTCTCCGCACCCAGATCCACTCGCCCTGGAGGCGGTGTAGCCTTGATCTTTCCTGAGTGGATTCCTGCCACTATAATTCCCACTCAGATCTACTCTTCTTTCGAATGCCTCGTCTGCAGGCTCTCAATCTCTCCTAGCCACTCTTACTGTTGCCACTCTCTACCGGCCCCCTGGTCAAATCACCTCTTTCTCTGAGTGGGCAGACCTCGCCTCCTCTCTCCTGGCCTCAACCACTCAACTCCTACTCCTTGGTGACCTCAACATTCACCTTCATTCTCCCTGTCCCTCAACACTGCTCTTTCGCAACCTCTGCGATTCCCTCTCCCTCTCTATCCTCCCATCTGGCCCAACGCACTCTGCAGGGCACACACTTGATGTCTTGATTGTCTCTAGCCTCCCCCTATCTATCCCTCTCTCCAGTCCCCTCTCCTGGAGTGACCACTACCTCCTCTCCCCTCTCTCTCTCTCTCTCGCTCTTCCCCCCCCAAGCCAAGCCTACCCCAACACTGCCACCTACCTTCCTGGACATCCGGCCCATGAAGCGTGCGTCAGTCGAGGCTTTTGCTGCCACCTTCTCCCCACCCCCTCTTCCTCTGGCTGACTCTCACCCTGACACAGCCCTGTCTTCTCCCTATTGTTCTATTTCTGATACTCTTGATGTTCTTGCCCCTGTGCTGAGGATCTGCCTGAAGTCCAAAGCCAAGTGCAATTCCTGGTATGACTCCGACCTAGCTACACTTAAACGTAGGTGTAGGGCGGCTGAGAGAAAATGGAGAGATTCCTGCTCATCCTCTGACAAACTGGCCTGTCGCCTTCTCCGAAGGCAATACCGTTTCTCTGTCCGTACCAAGAAGAGAGTCAACATTCAAGCCCTTGTCTCTGCGGCATCTAACAGCTCGGCCGAATTTGTAAGGAGCTGGCCAACCCTGCTGCAGTCTCTACCCCTCCCCTTGCCTCTCAGGCTCTTTGCAATGCCCTGGCCTCACACTTTATCTCAAAAACCCAGGACATCCTGTCCACACTCTCCTCCACCCCCTCTCCTCTTCCCCTCTCCGTCGGTACTCACTGACCCTCCTCCAGCCACCCCCGACCCTCCTTCACTTCCTTTCCTCTCTTCTCCCCCCGATGAGGTCGCTAGACAAGTCCGTTCTATGAAAGCCTCGTCAAAACAGGTTCATCCCTGTTCCTCTAAAACTCTCAAGGACCACATTGATACCCTCGCTCCGGCCCTTGCCGACTTCTGCAACCACTCCTTTGCCTCAGGATCCTTCCCCTCCCCTCTTAAGCACTCCCTTGTGCATCCTCTCCTCAAGAAACCCACAGCGGATCCCTCTTGTCCGGCCAACTATCGCCCAATTTCCATTACCCCCTTCTTAGGCAAACTCCTTGAAAAGCTGGCCATCTCTCAGCTAAACCTTCATTCTGATTCTGTTGGCTGTCTCCATTACCATCAGTCTGGCTTCAGATCTGGCAGAAGCACGGAAACTGCTCTCCTGAACATCTGTGAAGATCTGCTTTCCAACCTTGACTCTAGCATTCCCTCTGTTCTCATCCTACTTGATCTCTCCTCTGCCTTCGACACGGTCAACCATACCATCCTGCTCAACCGTCTCCGAGATAACTTGGGCATCACCGATCAGGCTCTGGCCTGGCTGACCTCTTTCCTCTCTGATCGACCCTCCCAGGTCCAACTTGGGTCCTTCCTATCATCTGTCTTCCTCTCCACCTGTGGTGTTCCCCAGGGGTCTAACCTCTTGCCCTGGCTTTTCAACCAATACCTGGAAACTCTCGCCCTCTGTATTGCCATTTTCTGCTCAAACTTCCAGTGCTACGCAGACGACACTCAACTCATTTTCAGGCTGCCCTCAGCCACCTCCTCCACCTCTCTCATCACCGATTGCCTAACTGCCATCCAAAATTGGTGTGCCGCCAACGATCTTTTTATTAATGCCAGCAAGACAGAGATCCTCCTCATTGGCACACCATCACCTTCCTTTCCCCTCACTCTCTGGCCAGCCTCCCTTGGCCCTCCTCCTATCCCCACCTGCGAGGCCAAGAACCTTGGTGTCACCTTTGATTCCACACTCTCCTTCTCTGCCCACATCGCTGATGTATCAAAAAAGTCAAACCTCCTACTGCACCTCCTCAGAGGTATTCTTCCTTTCCTCTCATTCCCCCAGAAGCTCACTGTCTCCCAAGCTTTGGTTCTCTCTAAGCTGGACTATTGCAACAGCCTCTTTCTTAATATACCTGCCTCTACTCTCCGCCCTTTACAAGTTATCCAGAACAGGACTGCGAGACTTGTCCTTGGCCTGAAGCCCTGGGATCGTATCTCTCCAGCTCTGAAATCTCTCCATTGGCTCCCTGTGGATGCAAGAATTAAATTAAAAACCCTCTGCATTGTCCACAAGGCTTTCTGGGCCCTGGGTCCAACATACCTTCAGCTATCCCTCTGCAAATACCTCCCATCTCGAGCACTCCGCTCCTCTAACTCCCTCAGGGTCAGTCATTTCTCAAAGAAACGAGCTGTGGGTAGATCTGTCTTCGGCTGGGGCCTCCCTTTGGAACAGCCTCCCTGCCACTCTAAAACTTGAGGAGAACCATCTCCGGTTCTGGAAGCACCTCAAAACCTGCCTCTATGTTCCTGCCTTCTCCTCCCCTCTCCCCTGTTGATTCTGCTCTCCTCGGCACCATGCACCTAGCCACCCTCTGTCCTCTGGGCCCAGGTACCTGCTCATCTTGCCACCCTCACACACTGCCTCCGGGCCACCCCCTGCACTGGGGTCTGTATCTGTACCCATACAGCCCTCCCCTTTTCTTCCTGCACATTCAGACCTACACGGCCTGCTGCCATAAACCCAGCACTTGCAACTTGCTGGCTGCACTCCCATTGTTTGTTGCCTTTTTATTTATTATTTTTTTATTATTATTTTTGTTTTTTTCCTTCTCGCTCCGCACTCTCCTTTTGTTCCCCCTTCCATGCACTTCTCCCTCTACCCTGCACTTGCACGTTCTCAATGTCACTGGGCCTAGTAAGATCGTTGTTTTTGTTCTCCCCTGTTCCCTTTCCCTGCCTGGTCGCGCTCTGAAACACTTGTGTATGAGCGCGATAGAAATAAAATATAAATCAAACCACTCTGTGTAATACATTTGTTTAACTAAGTATGTATAGTTGGGAGGGGAGATACCAGTAGAAATCGTTATGTATAGCATAACTATATGAATGTGAGAGTATTCGCCGGATAATATTGGGAAGGAACGTTGTGCGCGTCTAGCTTATAGAATTATCTCAGGCTAAGCAGGCATCGCGCGGCCACGGCAGTTAGGGCAACCACGATGTCTAAAGGTAATAAGAACGGCAGCATAGCTGCAAGGCGAACGGCCTTGTGCCGCATTAACGGCATGACGGGGGTTTATCTCGGCTTCGTGGAGCCGCACAGACAGCCTTGCTCTTTCCCCCTACCTTTGTGAGGGCTGAGCAGAAGGCTTTCAGAGCGCTCCGGCACCCACACTTGGGAAGGCAGAGCCATAGCGTTGATCCGCCCGTCGCAGTAAAGAAGCGACAATGGTAGAGAAGGGTAGCCGGGTCGGCGGTGTATATAGCAGATCCTAAAGGGTCCGTAATTCAGAATTATACTGAAGATAAACGCTGCAACACCAGTGTTACAGATCAGCTGTGATCAAGCTGGAAAGCAGGGTGATATCCCACGAAGGGAAGAGAATTGCGTTCCTGCGGAAGCAGGCACATTTGACCTGTTTAAAGCCACATAGTTACCAGAGAGTGGCGGATTAAACACAAACGGCCTATTACAGGAGCAACCAGGATTTGAGACCGTCTGGTCCAAGTCACGTATTAAAAAAAAATAATATATATATATATATATATATATATTACACAGCCACTTCTGTGTAGTTATGATAAAGTTACTAATCCCATAGGAAGAGCACTTTTTGGGCAGCTTATAACTTCGCTCCTCATCAAACTTTGCAAAAAAAGTATATGGCCCACTCTAAATTTATTTGCAAATTTTGGTGAGGTTTGGTACAGAGGGGCCAAAGTTGTAGGGGGGTCCTAAAACTCTGGTTTTCACATAGATTTTCACATAGACATAATGGGGGAAAAAAACTTTGCTCATGCCTACAGCCCAAACCTCTGGATGGTTTTTCACCAAATTCGCGGCAGGAGCGGTGGCTTTGTCCCGAAAGCGTGCTTCTGTTAATTTTGGTGTAAATCTGTCCAATAGTTTTTTTTTTAAAATGGCCAAAACGTAAGGCAAAAGAATTTGTGTTATTTATGTCCGCTCCGCGGACACACTTCCCTGTTCACTCCGCGGACAGGACACGGATTGGCCAAGTGGCTCACGTCATGTCCGCGGATATGCGACATGCTCTTTGATTGGCTGGGGTGAAGCACGTCAGATTTTTGGAAACACCTACCATCTTGGATTCGTGTCTGGTGTCTCCGGACATTGCGGTGAAACGTATAAAAAAAAAAAACACAACATTGCACTTGTCAAACTTATCAAATAATCTTTGGGGAGTTAAGCGCTGATGAGAATGGGATGGAATATGGCTGCAAGAAGCAAAAAAAAGTGTTAACTAAAAAACATCTGAACACGAAGGAAGCGCGTAGCGGTGTAGACCACGCTCACGCATAGAGTTCACATGGTAAAGCGTACACCCGCAACTACTTCATCCGCGCCAGTCAAAACGCACAGACACTTTCTTTTTCAAACTCGTTCCTAGCAGATGAATCCGAGCTCACACGCGCCTCATCCGAACATAGGCATGCGTTGAAGAAAACACTCAAAAATGATGATCGCGCACAGGCATTAACGGAAAACACGTAGCAGTGAAGACCGCGCACATGTGCTATAGATAACATGTAGCTGCGAAGACCGCGCACATGTGCTGTAGATAACACGTAGCTGCTAAGACCGAATACACACGCGTTGAAGGAAGCAAATAGCTGTGTATCTTTTTCAAACTCGCACGCACGCCCTTAACAGATGAATCCAAGCTCACACGCGCCTCATCCGAACACGCACACGTGCTGTAGAAAACGCATAGCTGCGAAGACCGCACACATGCGCTGTCAATAACACATAGCTGCGAAGACTGTGCACACATTTTGTAGAAAACACATAGCTGCAAAGACTGCGCACATGTGTTGAAGGAAGCACGTAGCGTGTAGACCATGCTCACGTGTAGAAGAGTTCACGTAGCAAAGAGCACATGCATAGGAGATTTCACGCAGCAGAGAAGTCTGTGCACACGCGTTGGAGGAAACACGTATCAGTGAAGACCGCAGCAGAGGTAGTGACACAAGCAAATGAAAAACGCGATTGCCTGCAACTATTTCACCTGCTCTTGGCAAAATTTGGTGGGATTCTGTCAAGAGGGGGCAGAATTAGAGGGGGGGTCCCAAAATAATGTAAAGGCTTATAAATGAGGTGCCATTTGTCAAATCTACACTTTCTTTGGCAAACTGATAATAGATCTAGATATAAATGTTTTTGAGAAGTTTGGTGGGATTTTGTCAAGAGGGGGCAGAATTAGAGGGGGGGTCCCAAAATATTGTAAAAGCTTATAAATGTGGTGCTATTTGACAAATCTACACACAGGTTTGCAAAAAGATAATAGATCTAGATATAAATGTTTTCGTGAAGTCTGAATGGATTTTGTAAAGTGGGGGCTAGGTTATATGACGATTGTTTGTGCATATATTTGACACTTTTGGAAAAAAATAAAACATGGGTGGAT
Organism: Ambystoma mexicanum; assembly: GCF_040938575.1. Taxonomy (NCBI): domain Eukaryota; kingdom Metazoa; phylum Chordata; class Amphibia; order Caudata; family Ambystomatidae; genus Ambystoma; species Ambystoma mexicanum. The sequence goes on from NC_090936.1 coordinate 933,564,223, forward strand.
TTTCAGCAAACTTGTGTAAGGAGCATTGAGAAGGACCTGAAAGCATGGTTTTGCAAATGTGCTTGTGTTTTATTTTTTGACCAGTGTCATAATGTAGGTACAAAAAATAGTGATATACCTTTGGTGACTGAGGTGTAGCCTGTGGCCATGGGCAGTGGCCACATTGTCCGGGTCATGGAATAAGGTCATGATCTGGACAATTAGGCTACTGGCCATGACTATGAGGGACAAAACATGGGGTTAAAGTGGCCACGTCCCCCTGGGACTGGCTTTGTGGTAAAGTTATTCGAAATTGGTATAGATTTCAAAAGGAAGAAAAATGTGCTTGTGGTAATATGGTCATAGAGTTCTCTTTTTGCCTTCTGTAGGCTGCCATGGAAAAGTGAAGAGGGGCCGTGTATGGAACCCCACCTTCCCTTTCCATGGTGGCCATCTTGTTAAAATGTTAAAGGATATTCCTTCCTACACCGGGATGCAGCAGGCATTTTTTTTAGCACCCCGGTTTCCCGCTTTGGCAACCTAGTGTGCTAATGGCCTTTATCCCCTATTACAGGAGCTGAAATGGGGTGGCAATGGTCCAGAGACCTGGTTATCCACCCTCTCTTTGCTTGGGCTGGTAACTTGGGCTGCCAGGCTGGTATCCACCATTCCAGTCCCTGGAACAGAGGATGAACGCCACAATATTCCCGTTGGCATAACACAAAATCCAAATGGAAATGTTGGAAAATCTTATGGACTCTATGTACTTTACTGAGGAATATAAAGTCGATGGAGTTTATAAAGTGTTTCTTTTAATTCTATTTTTTTTTTAACTGTGAAAGGTGGTTCCTAAAGGAACATTACTTTTGTTGTTTTTGAATGTATTTTGTATTTTTGGCAGGAGAGCTCAGAACAAAAGGTGGGGAGGGAAGAGGCACCAAACACTAATATGGAGGGGTAAGTGGACAGTGGAAAATGTGGCACGTGTTATTTCTAAGGTAGGGGGCAGTGTTTCTCATGCTCCTTGATTACAGCAGTGGTGGTGGCTCTTGGGGAGGAGGGATGGCATTAGCTGATGTCATTTTAAGTTAATAGTAGTTTTGCTAAAAGTGTGTACTGTGTACTAGATTGTTAATGGATAATGAGTATAAATAGGTGTTGGAGCTGTGCTATGGAAATTATGAAGTTGAAAGTTCCTAGATCAGTAGAAAATGCAGTTCCGAATTGTCCGCGAAGCACAGATCTTATCGTGAAGTGCGGACAGGTTCTCGGACACGTCGTCATGCTGCGCACCAGCGTATGGTCATGTGGCACTGTCTGGAAGGTCTTCAAGAAGTCAGATGTTCGTAGAATGCAAAACTAGTTGAAATAGTTGCAACAAGTGTATAGAAGTGTTAAAAATGATTCTAAAAGGTGGGAAATGGCAGAGTTTTAAGGTGAACTTTGTAAATTAGACACAAATATTGCTATATTGGGTAAGTATGATATTAGTAAGTTGTAGGACAATAGCATGCACTGGTAAAACCCATGAAATTCACTGAAAAACTTTGTGAAAGGGACGTTCTGGTTAAGTTGCGCTAGTAAAAACCTATGAAATTTAGTAAAAAAACATTGTTACAGGGACGTTATGGTTTCAAGTAAAATTGAAAAACCCCTGAAATTCGCCAATTGTGGTAAGCTAAGCAACCATAACTCAAGCCACCACCGTGCACTGCTAAGTCTAACACCCAGGACATCAAAGATGACATCACAAATGTCATTGATGACATCACTGATCACATCACTGGTGACTCACCCTTTTTTCCTTTACTGATATATCTTGGCCAGTAATAGTTGGGAACAAAACATTCCAAAAGTACTATATTTGTAGACTTGTACTTTAAATATGTTCTTACAATAATTCACTTAGGGTCCACTCACAGCATATGAAACATATACATAGGGAAAATACACACTTGAAAGACAGCAATGCTTTCTGTGTATGAAGACGATCAGTACGGTTATCAACACTTTCTTATTGTTCTGCTGTTTTTTATTACTGTACTTTCTCTGGATATACTCATATTTGTATTCACATTACTTTCTTTAGGGTGCAGTCACATCATGTGATAGTTATACATAGGGAAGTAGTAGCTTTGAAGCAGAGCAATCATTTCTGTGCATGAAGATAATGTTAGGTTATGAGGATTGTCTGGTAATACTACTGTTTTTTTGGTTACTTCACTTTCCCTGTATATGCTCATACTTGTATGTGTTGTCTTTTTGTGTTTTTTTTGTTGCAATGATTTTGGGACCCCCCACCACAAGAGACACTTCTTTGGCGCACCGCATCCCTCCAGCTGCCTCGCAGGCCATATGCAACACAGTAGACTGTACCTTTCGAGGGTCACGGTATTGTGTATGTACCGCGACGCAGTACTCTGCAGGGGGGGAGACCCTACGAAGTGCTTTCAAGGCTACGGTCCGGGAGCATGAGAAGCACTGCTCACTACCTGATTAAGGCCCACCCTACAGCTTCCTCTCTCCACCTGCCCTTTGTTATCCCCGTAGTTGGTGTCCCTTCCTTACCCTCCCTTTCCTTCCTTTCCTTTTGTGTCTTGTAAAAAAAAAAACAAAGAGAAAACAAAACAAAAAAAGGCTCTTTTCAGAGCCGCCTTTCACAGTTTAAAAATAGAAGTGCCAATGAAATGCTGCAGGGCCCTGTGCATTTTTAGAAGTCCACGGACAAACCGCAGACATTTACATTTTTTGGGGTGCTGCGCTATCAAAACTATTGCACTATTCTCTGGGAGGAAGTGGCGGCACTGAAAAGATCCCTTTGGTGGTGTGTTTTGTGTGTTGAAAACTTCAAGTGGTCAACACCTACTGGAAAAAGGATTGCTATAATTACAAAAAGGGTCGCAATGCATTTTGTATATTTCGCAGAAAAATCGGATTCCCAGCATAAGTAAGATGCACTCCATCTCTGCGAAAAATGTGTAATACGAAACACAATATTTTCATTGTGAAAAGTGGACATACCAACATCTCTCAAAAAGGCACAAACAGCCTTTTTAGAAAAAGGAAAGAAGATTCAACCTAGGAATCCTCCCGTCCCCTGCACACTATAAATTGTTGCTATAAAGCCAATTCATATTTTAAACATACTTCATTGAACTCCTATAATTTGTATACGAGAGTAAATAGATCACACACAAGGTTTTTTTTGAAAAAAATATAATTGCTTGAAATGTTATATAAATGTTGCAAACAAGCAAAAGGTGCAATAGAAATTAATGTACAAAGAAGCAAAAAGAACAGGGTGTAGTCCGTTTTCTGAGGCGATGCATTTCGGGGACTTGATCCCCTTCTTCAATGGCCAGTACGGACTGTTCAGAAAGAAATATTCACAACATTACGCTCAAATTAATGCAAAGTGAGTATCAAAACACATAGATTAGCCAGAGACACTATCATATCTTTTAGAATAAATGATACACAAGAGTCTTAGATTGGATCACTAATGTACATAAATTAAATGTTCAGGGAAAGATATACACATATCAACCACCTCGATATGTGTAGATGGTCGCATGCTAATTGAGTGACCAATATCATTGACTTCTATGTACTATTAGGTGAAATAACCCCATACGAACACATTAGTCAATATAGCTTCAAATAGCTTAGTCAGCAATTGAATAATATATCTTAATCATCTCAACAGGATAACGCCAAATTATGAGAGCACAGAGCCCCAATGGGTTAATGAAGGGCATTCATAGGGGGAGATGAATGGCTAGAATAAAATAAATATTGCTAGAAAACAGTAGCAAGTATGGGTGTACACCTACATAATGGATGGAGGTGAATGCAAGATCACCAATCTAAGAGCCCATGGAGTGGGTATTGTGATTCTTCGGTACACCTATTTTAGTAAGCCAGTCGTGTGGCGACTTCTAGGGTGAACCAAGAGTAATACCAAATCTAAAGAAAAGAAAGGAGGTATTCATGAAACCAGCTATAAGCCCATATTTCAAAGTCACATTAGCACACGAGATGCTACAAAGTCAATGAATCCAAATGACATGAATCTAGTGGAGATGAGCCTAGGCATGCAAATATCTGTATACTATTGGAAAAAAAGTTGGTAAACCTTGAAAATACAAAGTAAAATCTAAGGTTCACCTGTCAAAACCAGGTGAGAGTATCAATTCAACCGGGAATTCAGCTGGAATGAATCTGGCTATTGGGAAAATCAAGGTACAAAGAAACCCTTTCATGTAGCAGTTTCTGGAACCAGGATGAATCTGGATATTAGGATGATCTGAGACCTACACTCTGTAGCAAAAACAAAGCCTTTGTAGCAAGATGGTACCAAATTCTCAATAAATGTTCACTTGATTTAATCCTCTTCACTATAGAGGAACTATCTAAATCACTCAACACCATTGACACTGACATTTCAACTGTGAAAGATCAACTTTCAAAATTTAAATCGGCAAAACATCTCTCGGAATTATTAGAAGACATGAATGCCAAACTATCCAACTACAAATCAGAAATCGAACAAAGGAAGTTGAGAAAATTTTAAAAGACACATTTGCCTACCTGAATGATATACTATATAATTGGCAAGAATATTACCATCAGATAAATCTTAACCATAACAGGCTGCAAAATATGGGTTCTTCCAATTCCGGTAATAGCAGTGACAGTAGCATTGGTGAACCAATACAGAAGTCTGCATCCCAGCAACCGGTTGGAAGAAATCCGTTTGAAGAAACCACTCCAGCCAGGGATCGCATACCTGCACCAGTAGGGAAACTGATGGTACTGTTTTTTTTTAGGCACAAGAGAAAGGCCAGGAGAGGGAAGAAAACAACCCACCAAAAAGAGGAACAAGTGAACAATAAGAACTTGGTAGTTAACATCTCGAGTAAGACCCTATCATCTCAACAACTTAACATACTCAATAGGTGCTTATCCTTTGTCCCGACATGTAACACTTCCCACTTTGAGAAAATTTGTCTTCAGACTTTTGAGAAAAGTTGGGCTCAAAATTTTCTTTGATTCACATACCCAAGTGGATTCCTAAACTATCACTGAAGATGTACTAGAAATGCGCCCTAAAAGCGTATTTGATCCACAGGTGCAGAATTCAGTTATTAATCTGTTTGAGAGGACTGTCCTAGCTGACCTGAATATAATTAACTACAAATAGAACACACCTATCAATATAAAGAAATGCCAATTGGAGTTAGTTGAAAACCTAGCTAAAGATGAAGTCCTAACTATCAAATCAGCTGCCAAGGGGGGAGCTATTGTAGTGATGGATACATCGTTCTACATAAGAACATGTTTAGAATTACTTGATGACACTAACGCATACATCACTCTTGACAGGGACCCTTTACCTGAAATCAGGAATCTCATCCACAAGGCACTTAAGTCTACATTGATAGGCTCATTCAACCACTTATTCAGGCTACTCTGACATATTTAAAAGACACTACTGACTTCTTTAACTCTTTGGAAGATTTTTCAGTATTGAGTTCAGACTGGATGTGTGTAGCCTTTACACTTCGATCCTTCATAATGAGGGAATTGATTCAATTGAATGGCTACTCTTGAACTCTCCAGGTTTCAAAGGCAACACCCAATTTGTACTGGAATTACTTAACCTAATTCTCTATAATAGCTATTTCCGATTTCAAGGGAAATACTATTTACAAATCTCGGGCACATCGATGGGCTCATCGATGGCTCCAGTTTACGCTAATATGTTCATGTTTCAATTTGAGAGTCAACATGTGTTAGAACATTCAGTTTGGTCATCATATATACGTACCTGGAAAAGATTAATCCATGACATTTTTGGCATTTAGTGTGGTACGAGGGATGACTTGATATAATTTTTTTAAATTCTTAACCTACTACACCCGAGAATCAAATTTACCATAGAGATTGGGGACCACTCATTACATTTTCTTGATGTGAATCTGATGATTGCTGAGAGTAATATCATTACTTCAGTATATCATAAACCGACAAGACGTTAACAACTTGCTTCATTACTCAAGTCTTCACCCTAGAGCTATGCTCCAAAGTCTGCCCTATAGTCAGATCCTACGGTTGAAGAGAATTACCTCTGATCCAGAAGTTCTTGACACAGAATGTTCCATGTTATGGATACATTTCAAGATCGAGGATATCCCTCTACCTTTCTTAATGAGGCTAAAGTTAGATCCCTGAATGTTACCAGGACAGACCTCTTAAAACCAAAATTCCACACTAAGGAAACACCACTTCTTTTCATATCAACATTTTCTAGACAGTTTTCAAATGTCTAAAAGTATTAGGAAACATTGGAACATTTTGCAGAACGACCCAGCTCTACTTAGACTATTCCCCACAGCTCCTATGATGTGTTTTTATTTTTTTTTTAAACGTGTTTATTCGTTTTCTCAGACAACCTTACAGTGGCAACATTAAAGAAGATGAAAAAGGAACATATGTAAAGAAGAAAAAACATCCGCCGCTTCCCCCCTGCCCCCCCGAGCGTGCATAGCTCAGCCCCTGTATATCTTCTCAGGGAAGTTCTTTTCTTCCTTCACGTAAATAAGTCCAAAAGTCTTATATTATGTGGGCACCATTGTTCTTTGTAGTCTTTCTGAAGAAATTCCAGTACCCCTCCCAGTCATTTCTGAATCTCCCATGAACCCCTTGAATGTTATAAGTTATTAGTTCCAGTGCCAGGTGAGACCATACCCTCCGGGTCCAGTCTACAGCCAGAGGTGGGGATTTGCGTTTCCAGTTGCTTGCGATTTCCAACCAAGCTCCTATCAGGAGGCCCATAAATTGTCTCTTCTGAGAGATGGTTAACGTTTTTTCTTTTGGGTCCCAAAAGCCCCCCAGCCATATTTCCTCTCCCAGGTGTTCTGAGCCCGGGAACATCCCGTGCATTTGGCTTTTGATCTCTACCCAGTATGGGCTTATCTTCGGGCAGTCCCACCAAATATGTCTCCAGTCACCTTTCCCACCACAATCACGCCAACAGGTGTTCGGGGAGTTTGCAAACATCGAGTGCAGTCTCTCTGGGGTATAGTGCCATTGGACCATTATCTTCACCCACATTTCCCTCGTTTGGACGGCTTGTGTTAATTTTGGCATTAGACCCCATGTGTATTCCCACCTCTCTTTAAAGAGACCGAGACCCAGGGTTTTCTCCCATTTCTTCATATATTGCCATACAGTAGGTTCTTTTAGTGCATTTATAAATTTATAAGTGATGGAGACAAACCCGCGGGAGCCAGTGTGCGTCAGTATATAATTCTCGAAGGGGGTCAATTCCCTGGTCAATGCTTCCTTTATGCATGGGGTACTCAGCCAGTGCTGTAGCTGTTTGTATTTATTTATATCTATCTTTTTTTGTTAGGTTCAGAAGTGCCTTGCAATTCTCGAAGGACCTGATCTGTTGGTCATGCTGCATATCTCCCACCATCCTGCACTCCCCCTTCTTCCCACTTGCGATAGGATCCCTTTTCCAAACCCGGGGGGAACTTGGGATTTCCAAACATTGGCATGAATGGGGCGGGATCCTTGGTCAGGGTTTCATTCTTCGTGGCGGCGTCCCATACCCCCATTAGCGTCTTCATTATCTCACTAATGTTAATGTTAGGGTGTCGGAATCTTTTATTGATCCAAAGCAGATGCCTGGTGGAGGTTGTTGCCACCGCCATATCCTGCGCCTCCCAGATTTTCTCCCCCTGTTCCGAAATCCAATCCCTTACTACCCAGAGTTGTGCCGCTTCGTAGTATTTCTTGAAGTGTGTCATTGAGCATCCCCCCTCCCTTCTATGTGCTGTCAATACCGCATTTGAAATTCTAGGGGTTTTGTTCTGCCAGACAAATTTAGATACCACCTTCCGGAGTGTTTTGAAAAAGGCCTGGGGGGGGGTTTATCGGGAGCGCCTGGAACAAATACATTAGCTTGGGGAGAATTGTCATTTTCAGTGCCGTGATTCTCCCCCACCAGGATATCGATAGCGGGTTCCATTTTAGCAGGTCATTTTTGACTTTTTCAAGGATCTGTGGGTAGTTTTGGGCGTATAGTTTGTCTGTGTTCTGTGAGAGTGATACCTAGGTATCTGATGCCCGTGTTGGCAATGTTCAGTTGGCAATCTGTGGCGGTTTTACCAATTATTTCTCTATTCCCGGCCAGAATCAATAACTCCGATTTCTGCCTATTTATTTTCAACCCAGATATCTATCTGAAGCTTTCTATGATTTCCATTAGGTGTGGAAGGGACGTCTCTGGGTCCCCTATGGCCACCAACATATCGTCAGCATAGGCTACCGCTTTATGAGCCTGCCCCGCCATATCGATACCTTTCTCCTCCTGAAAGTCCCGTATTCTCACCAAAAGTGGTTCCAAGTAAATGGCGTAGAGAAGGGGGGAAAGCGGGCACCCTTGCTTCGTCCCTCTTTCTAGTTTTACCCTATCCGAAATCCTACCATTCACCGCTATCCTTATGGACGGGGAGTTGTAGTTGACCCTGATCCTGTCTACAAAGCCTTTGCCCATTCCCATTTTATGGAGGACCCGAAAAAGGTAGGACCATTCCAACACTTTCTCGGCGTCTAGGGTTACCAATGCTGCTGGGGTTTGTTTAATGCCCATCTTCTCGATCAGGTGAAGGACCCTTCTAATATTATCGCGTGTCTGACGATTTGGTACAAATCCTGACTGGTCCTGGTGAATTAGCCTGGGGAGGATTGGTCCCAGCCTAGTCGCCAGAATCTTTGTGTACAATTTAGCATCCAGATTAATTATTGCTATTGGGCGATAAGCGGTGGGAAGTTGTTCCTCTTTCCCTTTTTTATGAAAGACCAGGACTTTTGCTTCGTTCATCGTTTGTGTCACGTACTATGATGTGTTTTCAGAGGGGCAAGAACATAAGAGACAAACTAGTCAAAGCTGAGAAAGTACCTAAAGACAAACAACAATTTCTAACTACCAAAAAAATTGGGTACATTCCCCTGTTTGGGATGTACATATTGTAATAATGTCATCAAGGGCAACACAGTAACTCATCCAAGAACGGGTAAAAAAATCAAGCTCAGATTATTCCACCTGTTTGTCATCTGGTGTAATCTATATGATCAAATGCCCATGCGGGAAAGTGTATGTGGGACAAACAAAGAGACCAGTCAAATTGAGATTGACTGAACACAAATTGAATATACGTTGCAACATCAACACTCACCTGTTGCTAGGCATTTTAATTTACATAAACATACAATTCAATTTCCAGATTTTAGAAGTGGTGAAACATCCCCCAAGAGGTGGGGACTACCAATCCCTCCTTCTACAAAGAGGATCCTACTGGATTGATATGTTGAACTGTGTCCATCCACGTGGAATCAATGAAGAGTTTTTATTGAACTGTTTTCTGTAATCGTTCTTACGTTTGCCATCTCTTTGTGTAACTCTCTATGTATAGCACAGATCTATTTTTGAATGCTGCTAATCTACTGTTGATTTGTGAGTGATGAGTAGCTCCTCTAGTCACATCGTATCATGCTATGTAGATTAGATCTTACATATGTACATTTCTAGTTCTATTATATGCACTGCATTGTCCTCATACATTTTCTGAATTCCACCGTATCTGTAAGAATATGTAACTTTGTTTTCAAATGTATTTACATACATACTGTATGCGTCATTCGATATGTGGGATCATTAATAATCTTTATTTAAATGCATTCTTTACTTGTTCTAAATATATTCTATTTTTCTCTCTCAAAGTATATATACAAATATATTCATTCTCTTGATCACCCCATGGGGGCCAAAATTGTGGACACTCCCTCTCAATTGTGACTTTACTCTCCCTTTCAGTTCTCTCCTCTCTCCGAACACTACACTTTTTTTTATTTTGTTTCAACAGATTTCGCTGTGGATACCTTTCATTTACGGTAACCCCGTCATCTGTTCGATATTTCCGTTGATCAAGTATGAGGGATATATCCCCAGGCCTTGGACGTGCACATTTTTCATTCGATCACTCATGCTTGTATGATTATTTCTTTTACATAACCCATTGGTCCCAGTACTTTTCATTTTATTCCACTCTCTAGGAGTTATCTATATAACACTTAGTAGTTACTAGACTCATCTCACTAGCTAGATTTTCTTTAAGATGGCCGATTCCATTGTCCTTCCAGGACCGGTCTTTTCTTTATGTCCGCTCTTTATTTTTTCTTATATTCTTGAACATGGCGCCGGCGGTCTACGTGCCAACGGACCCAGACGCCTTCCGGTTGGCTTTGGCATTTCTCTCAGCTTCTCGAGATGAGCAAGGTATGTGTCCAGGCTTCGGGCTCCTTGAACATCAGGGACCCTCAACAAATTACGAGCACTTTTTCATGTGTTTATTCTTTCCTTCAATTTATAGAATACTGCCGTTATGATCTGTGAACTGCACTGATTTAACTGGAACGGCGATATGTTTGTCGGATGGTTCTTAACTTATCACCAAGTGCTTAGTCAACTCATCTCTCCATCGGTATGCGTAGCATGCCCTTCTTTTTATCTTTCTACCACTATAGTTTCCTTTTTGGAGTAACTTTGAGGCTGTCCTTCTCTTAATAAACAACTTCATGTATTCTATTCCTTTTCTTTAACTTTCAGTATCTCCAGGTTCCAGGAACTGCCACATGAATGGGATTCTTTGTAACCTTGATCATCCTAATATTGAGATAAATCCAGGTCCCGGGAACTGCTACATGAAGGGTTTCTTTGTACCTTGATTATCCCAATATCCAGATTCATTCAAACTGAATTCCCGGTTGAATTGATACTACCACCTGTTTTTGACAGGTGATCCTTAGATTTTACCTTGTATTTTAAGGTTTACCAACTTCTTTCCAATGGTATACAGATATTTGCATGCCTAGACTCCTCTCCACTAGATTCATGTCATTTGGATTCATTGACCTTGTAGCATCTCATGTGCTAGTGTGACTTTCATATATAGGCTTATAGCTGGTTTCATGAATACCTCCTTTCTTTTCTTTAGATTTGGTATAACTCTTGGTTCACCCTAGAAGTTGCCACACGACTGGCTTGCTAAAATAGGTGTACCGAATAATCACGATACCCACTCCATGGGCTCTTAGTCTGGTGATCTTGCATTTAACCTTCATCCATTAGGTAGGTGTACACCTATACTTACTACTGTTTTATAGCCACATTTATCATATTCTAGCCATTCATCTCCCCTATGACTGCATTTCATTAACCCATTGGGGCTCTGTGTTCTCATAACTTGGCGCTATCCTGTTGAGGTGATTAAAATATTATTCAATTGCAGACTCATTAATGTGTTCATATGGGGTTATTTTACCTAATAGTGCATAGACGTCAATGATATTGGTCACTCAATTAGCATGTGACTATATCTACACATATCAAGGTTGATGATGTGTATATCTTTCCCTGAACGTGTAAACAATGTACATTAGTGATCCAATCTAAGACCCTTGTGTATCATTTATTCTAAAAGATATGATGGTATCTGTGGCTAAGCTATGTGTTTTGATATTCACTTTGTATTAATTTGAGTGTAATGTGAATATTTCTTTCTGAACTGTCCGTACTGGCCATTGAAGAAGGGGATTAAGTCCCCGAAACGTGTTGCCTCAGAAAGCGGACTACACCCTGTTCTTTTTGCTTTTGTACATTAATTTCTATTGTACCTTTTGATTGTTTATATAACATTTCAAGCAATTAAATATATAATTTTTTTCAAAAAAATCCTTTTGCGTGATCTATTTACTCTTGTCTACAAAGTATGAGTTCAATGAAGTATGTTTAAAATATGAATTGGCTTTATGCCAATAACTGATAGTGTGCAGGGGACGGGAGGACGCCTAGGTTGAATCTTCTTTCCTTTTTCTATTTCGTGTAGGGATTTTGTGCCAGGATCCCAGTCCCTCCCCCGCACCTTAAGCCTGCAAATTAAGTTGGTGAGATGTATTACCTTGTTGTTTAATTCTTTATCTAAAGGTGTGTACTACTGTTCAATTCCACAAACAGCCTTGTTGACATTGCGCATCGCTTGCTCCATTTGTGGACTAAATGTAGAAGAACGCAGTCACATTTGTCTCTGCGCAATACGAGAAAAAATTACTCTGGAGTTTGGAAACAAGTCCATCACTTTCCCCAAGTCCTTCTTTCAATGCAAATTGCAAGGAGATTCCAGAGACATTTCCTAAACTGTTCCCTCCACATTAAATAATAATGTCTGGATGACGCTGTGTCACCAAAGTAGCACAAAGAGAACCAAATCCAGCCACTTCATTCCGCGCACTCCATGCCAGTGCACATCCACATGAGGGAATCCAAGATGTGCAGCCTATCCACAGCGATCTGCATGCAACTCCAACCAATTTATCCACGAGCCACCCAAAATCTAGACAAGCTGCCTTCTAAAAAAGACAGCCATAACTATCTGCTCTCTTCTCAGAAACAGACTTTCTGCCAAAGTCTCTCCTTACACATCACACCCATTAAAACTTATTGACCAATCCCTTGCACTGCACAGTCTCATTTGCTTGCCTCGCAGCCTCAAAATCCCTGTCTGTAATTTGCGCTGTCTGCGGACAAATCTAATATCTGAGAGTGGGGAATGAAAATTTAAATGGTGTGCCCCACTTCCCATTTGAGGTTGGCTCTGAAAATGGCCTTTTTTTTTTTTTTTTTGGAAAGTGCTTATAAAAACAGCTTTCATTTTGTTATTTTATTTTCACTTATTTTCTTCCGGATGTCTTCACATTATCCTCTGAAAAGCACTCATTATATTTTGAAATAACATAGCATTTCCCAATATAGATAAAGAAATGCCATTTGCTTTAAAATGTTCACCATTAACAAACAATATTGTCATTGTTGCAAGACAACATTCCACTTCTCCACAAGAAAGCAGACATCCCTCTGTTCACTAAACACCTTGCACCATTTTGCTGGGGACAGAAAACATTAGAGTTGTCCCATAGGCCATATTTCAGAAAAAAAATCACCTTTCATTTGGAACAACCTCCATCAATGCCCGAACCAAGTTTTCAAGAGTACTCCACAAACCAGGAGCACTGATGTACCCCAAACAGACACCACTCCAATGCAGTACCACTACCTCTGGACTCCTGGACATGCAGAAAGTTTTCCAAGCTCCAATCACTGGCTGCATGTTGGAACCAGGCACAGTGGACAAGAAAACCTCCACTCCTTCAAAACCAAAACTGGCAGCCTTATGTTTAAACAAAGCATACATCTCCAAACCATCTACAACTAAATCTCCAACACCCTCACTTATTCACCTCTGCCATCTTCAACCACACACACACACCCTCTTTTCCTGCAAAGAACAACTTCAACATCTTATTGGCCAATTCCCCTAGTCTTATTTCCATGCCAGATAAACTGTGAAGCCCCGGATGTAGCACGCTTTGTCAGCAAACAGCTGTTGTGTCCGCGGACCCCGCAACACAGGGGCAGCCCTTCTACCATTTCCACTTCACTCTCTGCACCATTCCCTCATTGGCTACTGTTAAGCAGTCACACGACCATCCACCAATCACATCCAAGAACTCTACATCTAACTTCATCATTACAGTTCACCACTTTAGAAGTACGGTTGATCACTCTGAGTACAATTCTGCTGTGATTACAAAGCACCTACAGCAATAACTACTGTAAAACTCTCCAAGAATTCTGCCCGCAAATTCATGCATATCCACATTCATGAACACAAAATACAGGTATGAATATTTTGTTCACAGTATATGTACAACTCTTGTATAAATGCATATGAACAGGGTAACTGACACTTACCCTGTATAACCTGCCAAAAAGCTTGCGGTTATTTCTCCCATCTGCTATGATCAAGTGTCACTTGCAAAGCTGTTTGCTCTCCAAATTTTCATTTACCAATATTACTAATTGTAATGTGCAAACTGTTATTCTCTTCAGTCTCTCATTTTTGTAACCACTGCCACCTATTTATCAACATTCCAAGCATAATAATATTTGATGCATTAAAATGCATAGGATGTACATACAGTTTCCTTTATGTACATTCTGGCCATTTCTAATGGAATATATCAGTTGAACCTGCATTAGAAATGATTACAATAGTAATCAGACTCGGCACACACAGCTTTCTAACAAAGTATCATTTCATGTTGAAAGATGGGAGAAATAACAGTATGATTGTAAATGGCAAGAACCATATTCATACGCATTCAATGTTTTCCTGTTCTATGTTGTGATATGGGTGAATGAAAACTTGGAAAACACACACCGTTGAAAGTGACACTTGATCTTAGCAGATGGGTAAGTAGCAGATACCCTGCATTGTAAATACATACATTAAATGCTTTGACCAGATTTCCTGCTATTTACTCCTATATAACCAGCAAAAAAGCATACTGTTATTTCTCCCATCTCCTAACATGTAAAAAACACTCTTGTAGAAAGTTACATGTGCTCTGTGTGCTTACTATTGAAATCATTGCTATTAACACACATGTACTAACTTATTTTTTTCACAATTCCAGTAAAGACCACTCTCCTGAAAACCAGCAGCGTCTGAAGTACAAAAGAGAACTCTGAAGAAACCCATTCTTTGCATCCAAAACAGTAAGTGCAATACTGCCATAATATTCTAACCGTTACTCAAAAACTGTAGAATTCCAGTTTTGTTGGTCAAACAATTGTATTAACCCTGCAGAATTACATTTAGTATTACTGATTGCACCTTAGCAGGTGCACACTTTGTATTGTCATCTTAACAGCAGTATAGTAACACACAAATACGAGAATAGCCTTCCCAACTTGAAGTAACATCCCATTCCACAATCACACACCTCTACATACATGACTACCATCATACTCATGCACACATACATTGCAAAACTTCCCAACACACACTTTCTTTTTTTTCTCCAACAGACCCCAAAGAATGCCTACCAAAAATCAACTACGTAGAAAGCAACACAGAAGTAGAGCAAATCAAAATAAGTGTACAAAATAAGCATCCACCTCTAGCAGAATGTATACATAAAGTTCAAACAAAACAGCTAATAATCACTAATCGAAACAAAAATAGCTTCCAGTATAGAAACTTTGCCTCCTCATTCAAAATGTAAAAGCAAACCATGTAATTAAAAAGACTGCAGCTACCACTAGTGCTAACACTGCACCTATAAATCTCCATGTAGCCACAAGTAAGAATACCAAAAGAATTATTTTACAAAAAATGTTCTGCCACAGAGTCCTTTAGAACCTTAAACCGGAGATAAATTGAGCACAACCCTTAAAACCTACAGTAGAAAATGAATCCTGGAAGCTCTCATAGACAGTGCAATCCTTCTCAAAAGGAAATTATTTGTTTTAGTTTTAAACAGAATGAAACCACTAACAAAACTGACTACTAAACTACAAAAAAGACTTCTCAATAAACAGAATATCAACAAAGATAGCTTTGCAAACATCTGTGGAGGTGAGTGGAGTCACACGACCAGCACAGAACCATATTTCAATGAAGAAGCATACAAACAAAAGCAAAGAAACCAAATTGCCATACATGGCAGTGGACGAGGGTATGAAAAACTTAATACCATTATGGAACAAGAAACGCTGCTTACAAAAATATCCCCAGAAAACTTGGTGTCAACTCTCCATTCCACTGAACCGATGTGTCCAGTCTACAAATGGCAATGCACATCAATGTGTAAGATCGGCAAAAAATCGTTCACATCTTTACGCCTGTTCCTCAATCAATATGTGGAAGGCAAAGACAAATCAAAAATAAAACTATTACAAACTATGGACTCCTGTCCTGTTAGCAAATACACAGGACTACAAGGACATTCATTAGCCTGCATTTCTGGGCCTATTTGCAAAAGCACCTGCCACCAAATCAAAATGATAGCAACAAACCATTCAACTGTAAGAAATCTGGTTCATAAACTGCACTGTGCCAAAAGTCCTGCTTTAGCACTGGCCAATTTAAATAACAATCTTCTACATGGTACAGCCAAAGAACTACTTGAAGAAATAGAGCATATCCAGAGAAAATATTTTGGAAGTCAAAGCCACTTACAAAATCCAATAGCTTTAGAACAGACTAGCAACAACTTTACAGTTGTCAACCTTATACTACACACATACAAAAAAAGAAATACTAACGTTTAAAAACACATCTGCTGAAGTACCAAACCGTGTGTGTGTGTGTGTGTGTGTGTGTGTGTGTGTATTGCCGCAGGACTTTCAATAAGAATAACACAAACTGTAGACATAATGTACAAAATAGAAGACAATGAAGATTCCAAGTGGTTCCAATTAGCTCTCTATTTTATAGTAGAAAACAAATACGAAATGACTAATCCCTTAATACTTTGCAGTTACTGCACTGCAAAACTTGACAACAACCAAATACCTTCACGTGCGATTACTAATAATATGGAATTATTCCCACTAGCAAAACCACTGCAACAACTTAACCTGTATGAGTGCATCATAATTCAAACAGTGCACTCATTTCAAGCAATAATAGGCCTCAACCAAAAACAGCAAAACTACCTCCCTCTCTATTACCGACAGGCATTCGTGGTAAAGTAGTTTTTTTTCCATTAGATCTCAAAGAAAATGTACAGACCCTTGGAGTGCAATGTCCAATAGATCAATCTTTGACTAGCCTAGTAAATGGCGTACCTACAAAAGAAGACAAAAAAATTTGGCAGCAACTAGTGCACTTAAATAAAGTTAGAGAATCCCTGCAATATCTAAATGCCAACAATGAATACTACAAAGAAATAAACATTGAAGAAAACAGGAGGGAAACCGCTGAAATAATTAAAAACTCGTCAGAAACTCGCCAATTTCAACTTCTAGATCCTACTACAGAATCAAATATTTTAGACCATTATACAATTCACCAATTGCACTCTAAAGATACCATAGATGATGCACTGGAAACTTACCAAATGCAACAAGCCAAAGGATCAGCATATGGGATAAAAGTGTAGAAGCATGAGCCTTTCCTCTACTCTTTCGTACTGGAAAAGGAGGGAAGGTACGTTGAAAGACCCACACAAATAACTGCATCAGAATACCGCTCTTTACGAATGTATTCTGAAGACCCCAGATTCAAACAAAACATGAAATACATATTCCACCTTCACTTCGAAAGTGAACTAAACTCTATGCTACGGAGTGGCACACACATTGAAATCTGGTACCAATTTTCAAAATAGATCAGCTACGCAATTACTACAAAAAGTGCAAGAAAAAGATGAAGTTTTACAGTCAAGCATTACAAATCGTTTACAAAGTGGTACAAAAGAATAATGGTTCCAACGTCATGCATATGTATGCTGTATGATAAGAAACCTTGGCCCACCCACTTGGTTTGTAACATTAAGTTGTGCAGAATATGCATGGGAAGATTTACACAATTTCCTATGCACAGCAAACAAAAACTAAACAAATATAGATATAAAAACACCAGGAGAACTCTGCTCTCTAGATCCTGTAAATGTATCAAGATATTTTCATTCACGCTTCATTGCTATGCTACATTTAATTTGTAATAAAACAGAGCCTCCCCTCGGAGAAGTTCAACACTTCTTTTGGAGAAAAGAATAGCAAGCCAGAGGAGCACCACACATCCACATGCTTTTGTGGATTAAAGATGCTTCTAAATTTGGTCCGGACAATGATGCCACTGTTTTAAGTTCATTCAAAAATGTCACTTGTGAAATCCCTTCAGAAACTACACAAAGTGACTTTCATGCACAAATTTTACAATTTCAAAGACATAAATGTGCAAAGTATTGTCGTTGCAAATATAAAAACTAAGGGAAATACTACACCAAGTGCTGCTTTGGTTTCCCTAGACCAGTTTCAACAACAGGTCAAGTGAATAAAATCATGTCTTCAGTTTGACATAGTGTCAAAGGTAAATTACCTAAGAACACATATTGCATAAAAAGAACAGAAGGATCAAAATACATCAATGATTACAATTGTTGCCCTCCAATGTAATGCAAATATGGATGTGCAATATATTGCAGACAATTCCACTGCAGTTGCACAATTTGTCACAGCCTACTTAACCAAAGCAGAAAATACAGAGCTCAAAGACCTCTCGGATGACATATCATCTGACAAAACACCATTACAGAAATTGTACAGCTTAGGCATAAAAATGCTCCCCCCTAGAGAATGTGGATGCTATGAAGCAGCAGACTGTTTAACCGGTACTGCCTTGTATGGAAAATCTGAAAACATATTATGGCTAAGCCTTGGTCCTTCCAAATCTAGAAAGAGTTCTAAAATCATAGGAAGACATAGAAACTATAGCCAAAAATGATCCCAGCAGCCAAGACATTTTGAAAAACAACTTACTAGACACATACTACCCAAACGGGAGTACCACTTTGGAAACCGTGTCTATACCACATACCCCAAAACTTCACATACAAAAATAATATTGAACTAGATGAGAAGAAAGGTAGATGCAAAGTGGAAAATTGTGAAGGCAGCCAAGTGAAACTTAGCAAATGAAGATTCATTAATTATATGAAATTGTCATTAAAAACTCCTTAACATAAAGAACTGTATTACATGTCCCCACTACAACTTTTTAAACCATGGAGAAAAGATGTACTAGATACCCATGACTCCTATGAAGAGGCTTTCAAAGCAAATGAAAGCACTAGAACAGACAAACTTTACGCAGTACAAAACAATGGTATAAAATGAACGGCAACAAGAACTCAAAGCACCACTAAATGTGCTCACTCCCGACAGCAGTCAACCTTCTGTAACAGGAAGTCAAGAACCACTGGGACAGCCACTAACAGCAAATGAGGCAGAAGTAGCCATGACTGAAGTAGAAAACACCATGTGTGAGTATGAGCAATCTGCAGAAGACTTTGCTCTACTGAAATGTCAACTAAACAATGAGCAGCGTAGCATTTTCCTAGAAATAACAAAACAAATTGAACATGGTATGCAGCATGAAACTAATAATTGTACCTGTTAAGACTACAGACCTATACTGCTATACATGAGTGGTGAAGCTGGTTCAGGCAAAACATTCCTAATCAAAATCAGCAAGTTCCTCCAACAATTGATGAACAACAAACTGTCAGCTGTTGTAACTACCCCCACAGGTTTAGCTGCCTACAACATAGGCGGTGTCACTTTACACTGATTACTACTCCTTCCAGTAGAACACCAAAACAAATTAGACTACTATAAACTTTCTACAGAAGCTGCAATGGAACTATGCAGAGTTTTGAAACAAATGAAAATGCTGCTATGAGGTGAGCATGGTTTCCAACCTAATGTTAGCTTTGATTCACCTCAGATTACAAGAGGTCCTGAAAAAAGACAAAACTCTTTGGAGGAAAACCCATTATTTTTTCTGGAGATCTTCTTCAATTAACACCAGTTAAAGGTGAACCTATTTTTAAAACCTTAGGGCACAAACTATGCAGTAAAACTCTTGGCAGCATAGGAAATGTCAACATTTCCAATACAAAGCATCAACTGAAACATGTGTCAGTCTGCAGACCTCGCGTACACCAACATTTTAAAAAGTATTAGACGTTGTGTACTTTCTCAAGAAGCACAATCTATATTAAATACCAGACACATCCATGTACTCTATGGCCATGACTCATGTGCTACTGATGTCATGGACCAATTAGCACACAAAAATGTAAACTGTATGTCGTTGATGCCAACTCTTGCAAGCTGTGCTCAATTCAAAGAAACAACATTGAAAAAAAAGAAATGCAACCAATAGTTGAAATTTGCTTCACACTGGACCTACACGGTATGACACTACCCATGTGTGAACAAGCCACAGCATGACTAAATACCTTTAGAAAACTCTATCTCTAACACAGCTGGTTTGGAGAAAATATTAAAATTATCTTTAAACTGTAGAGTAATACTTAAACGTAACCTTGACGTGGAGCAAGGACTAGTTAATGAAGCACTTGGTATAGTTGTTGGCTTTCAAACATACCAACGTGGCAACAACATTCAGTTTTTCAATATTCACTTTGACAAAATATCAGAAGTTAAAAGGATAGGACGCTCCACAGCTTGATTCCTTGTTTTCAAAGATCTGTATGTACGCAGAGAACAATTTTCTCTATCATTAGCATACGCTGTCACCATTCATAAATCGCAAGGTCTTACCCTAGATAAAGCATTGATATATATTGGTAGCACAGTGTTTAAAGAAGGCATGAGCTATGTAGCACTAGCACACTTGTGTATACTTGATGGACTATTTCCAGTCGACTTTGAAGCTGTCATGACTCTTAGCTGTCTACCTAATACCAGCCTCAATTCCACAGCATCCACTCACACACATAAGTTGGGGTCTGTCCGAGGTACACATACTCTCTAAAAAGGCCACTGGGTCAGAAGACAGATAAAGGTGGGTTGAGGCCCAGTCTTGGCGCATCTGGCGTCATGTACATCATCCTTTGGATGAATAGATTCCAAGCCTATCAAAAAACTGGAGAATCAAGCCGTGTTTAGCTTTCAGCCATCTCAGAGCTAGACCTGTCTAAGGTAATCAGCAATTTAAAATGTACGAGTTGTAAAGGAGATCCCTGCTCCTCTATTATCATCAAAGAGTGCTCTCCTGTTCTCATCCCAGCCTTAACCAAGTTCGTTAATGCCTCTCTTTTGGCGAATGAAGTTCCTGACAACATTAAAAAAGCATGGATCACTCCATTGTTAAAAAAACCTAATCTCTGCCCCCTTACTGCTTCCAACTATAGGCCCATTACCAACACTCCTTTCCTATTGAAGATCCTGGATAGAGTGGCCTATAATCAGATTGCCAGTTTTCTGGAACAAAACCAGATTTATCATAAATATCAATCAGGGTTTCGTCTGAATCACGGCACTGAGACAGCCCTGTTGGCACTTAAATCCCATCTCCTACTGAGGATCGATGGCGGTTATATTTCACTCATGATTTTAGATTTGTCGGCTGCCTTCGACCTGGTGGACCAAACCATACTGTCCACCAGGCTAGAGAAGTATGCCAATTTCTCGGATGAAGCAACAAATTGGGTCATCTCCTTTTTGAAGAATAGACAAAACAGTGGCCAGCGACATTGCCGAAGCAGAACCGACCGTTCTTACGCATGGGGTCCCTCAAGGAGCCTGCGTGTCGCTGTGTTTTTATAATATTTTCATGATTCCCTTTTTCCAGATGCTTGAGGAAGAGGGGATCACATTTGCAAATTATGCGGATGACACTCAATGTGTCATCCCCATTTCTGGATCCCATGCGGAAGACAAATTAAGAATTAATGAAATATACAAAAGAATTCAGGATTGGATGGTAGTGAATGGACTAGCCATCAATAGTTCCAAAACTGAGCTCTTACTCACCGGTTCAGAGGCCAAATTAGATAAGCTAGGACCTAGCTATAAATCATTTCTCATAGATAGCTGCCATATTGAGGTCATGGGTAAGGTGAAAACACTCAGCATTTTCCTCGATAAAAATCTGAATATGAATGCACAAGTAAATAATCTGGTCTCATCGGCTTCATATTTTCTCAAATTGTTTCGCTGCCTTAGACCTTTTATATCGGAATCCAATGCCGAAACCCTGGCAAGAGCCATAATTGGCTCCAAGATTGACTATTGTTGTAGTCTATTGGTAGGGTTGCCACTATCGGATGTTCATCGGCTTCAGGTCATTCAGAATGGTGCAGTCAGGGTTGTGACGTCTATCTAGAAGAGACCATGTGTCGGAAGATCGGCACAGCCTACACTGGCTTCCGGTGCAGACTAGGATTGTGTTCAGGCTTCTCCTTATTACGCACAAATGCATACATGGAGTCATGCCACTTTACTTGAAAGAACTAGTCTCAGTAAAAAATAACATCCGATCCCTTCGATCGGATGAAACAAGTACTTTGGCTATGCCACGCTTGAAAACTAAAAAATCCAGAGACTCAGCTTTCAGCTTGGCAGCTCCCCCCTAAATGGAACGCGTTTGCCGCCACATCGAGGACCACTTTGTCTGTGGACATTTTTTAAAAGGGACTGAAAACCGCACCTTTTACATAAATTCTCTCTCCTGTAGGCCTGACCTGATCCGTGCATGATTATTGAATATGAGCCTGTCTTGGATTTGGTCCCATCTTTTCTGTTTTCTGTATTGTTTGTGTGTTGTCGTTTTTAAGCTCCCTTAAGCCTTAGGGTACATGGTGCGCTATATAAATGCTAAACATAAGCACTTCCCCTTTTCCTCCAACATGGAGGAGGAATAGCCAAAGACAGAACACAAGACTGCAGTCCTGCCTTTTGGGTGTGGCTGGCTATATAATCCACAGCCAGGCATGCAGACCCTGCTTCGCGTTACTCTGCAGCGTGATGCTCACCGGCATAGCTCCTGAAAATACTTACCCGAGGACTCCGTGCAACTCTCATCTGTTCCGCTCCAGCCTGGAATGAACCGCAGTTGCAGGGATACTCGCCTGGCTTCATCCAGACGACTGGCATCCAGCTCTTGTTATCACAGCTTCATCGGCTGCGGCATGGCTTCAGGATTCGCTCCGCTTCAGCAACGCGACTTCTGGCAGACACCTGCAAAGAAAAGAAAACCGTCAGCATTGCGCATATTTAAAAGCATTAAAAGCTTTGCGCATATTTAAAAGCAGCATTGCGCATATTTAAAAGCAGCATTGCGCATATACAAGAACATTGCCTGGCTTTCGATCACAGTTGTGGATCCACTCGGCACCATCATCACGAGTCGGCTGACACCTGTAAGGCAAAGAACGGGCCATAACAAACACCGCAGGCAGATAGAAAGCAAAGCGCTTTGCAGAAGCATTACCAGACTTGTTTCACTGCTGCACACATTAGTTTACTCCATCATCCCGACACCGGAAGACCTGTAATCGAAAGAACAGAGTGTATTAAAGGGACAATAAGCGCATACAAATAAATAGCACAGAAAAGAAGGTGTAAAACAGCGCATTGAAGCAAGAAGGACATAAAAGACAGAAGGTGTGAACACTTACTGAGAAGTATCCTCAGTGACATATAAGGACTAACCTGAAAGAACATTCATCCACGCCGCAACAGGACTGGGCTTGGGAGATACGAACCAGTGATGTAACTGGTTCCATCTCTAAACAGACTCGCGCCCCTGTCTGAGTTGAGAGCAGGACGGAGAGCCATCCTTTCACATATATCTGGAGCAGCTCCAGGGAACCCAGGCTCCAGAGGGTCCAGATTTATGACGCCGCAGAGAAAGAGGCTCCGGGTGCTCCTGCAGAGCTAAGGTGAGCGTAACAAGTAAAGTAAACGCTGATATTCCTTGTATTCTAGAATACAATAGACTGAGTGCACTCTACGCCCCATCTCAAAACCTATCCTGTTTCTCAAAAAGCTGATGTTTGTAAAAGAAAACTACTTCAAACTCAAATTATACAGGATCTCACAGCAACATCTCCAAAGAAATTAAAAGAAGCTAATACTTCATCAATGACCACAACCAAAGAAGGATCTAGTGCACAAACAAAACCAACTACCTCTTCAAAGAAACAGCGCACACTGCAAACAAATAACTTGGACACAGAACTGTCTTGTCCATTCAAGTTTTCAAATACAACTGGTGTAAATTGCTATGCAAATGTAGCAATCAATATTCTATTCCAATTGCCACAAATTGTTGAAAACATTTACTTAAATGGGACAGACCAATTATGTTTGCAAATGTTAGTCCTTCACAGAAATGCAACCAACAATCCTGACCACACTTACAGCGTTTCTGGAATAAGGCAGGAATTGGACTTGTGTGCTGGAATGGCCAGATTCACTATAAACACACAAGAAGATCCACAAGAATTTCCAATGTACATACTAGAAGTACTAGAAAACAAAAACATACCCATAAATTAAATCTTCCAGATTTCATACATGCAGATCTGTGTGAAATGACCAAACTAAAAAGTCAGCAGCCCAAAAGTCCGATATATATATATATATATGGAGGTTGTGGGGGTCTCCCTACATATTAGGGAGACCCCCACAACCCCCATACATTTTTATTAGATTTACCCCCAACATATATATATATATATACTGAAGAAATAGGGGTCAGACTTTTGGGCTTCAGACTGTTTGCCCTCAGTCGTATTCCGAAACATACATGCACTCTCTGCAGCCATGTGGCACAGGAACAAGTCCGTAATAAACGCTTTGTGTATGTATCCATACCTAACTGTGCATCTATTCAATTTCAGCAACTTCTACAAAATGCAAACCATGGCAGATTATGTACCATCAGCAATTCCGAAAATCGTTCCACCTTACAAATAAAGTCACATAGTGAATACATAATAGTAACGGTTTTGCGTTACAATGCAGATGGTACCAAAAACAAATGCAAGCTGACTGGGTTCACACATGGACAAGTATCACTTGGTAAAAAAAAAAAACCTTCACAACAGTAGGTATAATCTACCACGCAGGAGCCACAAGCAATGCAGGTCACTACACAGCATACATAAAAAAGAATTGTGGATGGTTTGAATGTACTGATACTACCATTACTCTAAAACAGATAACCAACAAACCTTGTAAATGCTTACTTAATATTTTTAAAACCAAAATTTAATCACTAATCTGAGTATGAACATCAAGAAAATCTCCTCAATACGCCAACTAGGATCTAACTACAACCAGAATACTCTCAACAACTTCAAAAATATCAACAGTTAGAATATGCCAAAAGGTATCGAACTGCCCCAAAATTCTGCAACAAGCAAACCAATAAATGAATAATACGAAAATGCAACAAGAAATAAATAATTAGAATACACCAACTGGTATCTAATTGCAACAAAACTACCACCACTTCCAAACCAAAAACCATACACCTATTCAATTCCTCCTGTTGAAATAAACCACAGAAAGATATTGTACCATAACGTAGAAAGATTTAGTTTAAAACGGCATGGATTTTTTTTGCCACAGACCCAATGACTTAATGAACAAACACAGGAACTGAGCAAATTGCACAGTACACTGGTTTGAACCATAGTACTTGTAACATACTAACTATGAGGGT
Organism: Ambystoma mexicanum; assembly: GCF_040938575.1. Lineage (NCBI taxonomy): Eukaryota > Metazoa > Chordata > Amphibia > Caudata > Ambystomatidae > Ambystoma > Ambystoma mexicanum. The sequence continues at coordinate 933,589,383 of NC_090936.1, forward strand.
TGACACAGTACAGAAAGGTCTACTATGCAATGCAGTAACTCATTACAAACTACCTACCCTAACATGTGATCTTTTCATTTATCATAGAGATTAAAAAAACAATGCCTGCTCCAATTACCCGTGGCATGAAAAAACTGCACACAACCACAAAAAATCAAACAGTAAGTATATAATGATTGGACTCACAAACACAGCAGCATAACACACCCATTCAACCAAACACCTGACCATAGACCACAATCCAAAATGTTTCCTTGCATGGGTATCTTATGCTGCCGTGGTTGTGGCCAAACCCTACAGTCTTGATTGCATGGCCTGGCCAAAACTCTACATACAGCCTCAACAAAGCAAACAGTAAGTATATAATGACTGGACTCACAAACACTGCAACATAGCACACCCATGCAAACAAACACCTCATCAATAAATGCAACCCAAAATGCCTAGAGTCTTGAGTACCAACATTCTGAGCACAATCCAGCAAACCAACTACCACACATCATGTCACTATCCTATAAACACTATTACAATACTGCCAATCAGTACACAAACCTTTCAAAACATATCTCCTAAGCAGCCCACATACCATAGTCAAAATGTTTGCTTGTATGGGTGTGTTCTGCTGCAGCGGTTGTGGCCAGGGCCTAGAGTCTTGAGTGCATGGCCGAAACTATCTTCGGCCATGCACCCAAGACTCTAGGCCCTGGCCACAACTGCTGCAGCAGAACACCCCCATGCAAGCAAACACCTGCCAAATGACGACAACCTTAAAACGTAACACAACCACCTCAAAACCTATCCACTTCAATTACCATTCTGAAACAATAATTACAACCAATGCACAAACTCTTCAATACATGCCCTCTTCACCCAATGCTCTACTAAGCACCCAAAACTAACATCAGATTATAGTGAAATACCCAAGAGTTCGCCCAGTGCTTGGTATGTCTGCGGACAACCGCGGTGACTGCGGATACTGCAAACACATCACGGCCTTCTCCCACCTAAGCAAATACTGCATTTGACCCATCTCTCATTCCCCACCCTCTCCAGCCACTCCTACACACCAGCACACCCCCCAAAATTCGATTTAGATTTATGCTCTGTTCCATGCTGCTCTGTATGCGGATCCAACATGGCGGACGCATCGAGGGAATGACGCACCTCACGCTCACCAATCAGCGAACACGTCTAATGTCCGCGGACACGACGAAAGCCGATTAGCCAATTGGTGTCTTGTCCGCGGGAAGTGTGTCCGCAGAGCGGACATAGCTATCACTATTTTCTTTTTTGGACCTACTTTATGGTTGTTTTAAAAAAACTACTGGACGGTTTTCCACCAAATGTACAAAAACATGCTTTTGGGACCAAGCTGCCACTCCTGCCACAAATTTGGTGAAAATTCATCCAGCGGTTTGGGCTGTAGGCGTGAGCAAAGTTTTCTTCTCCTCCATTCAGTCTATGGGAAAAAAATAAATGTTGGGACCCCTCCTATAACTTGCCCCCCCCTTGACCAAACCTCACCAAACTTTGCAAAAGAATTAAGAGTGGGCCATATACTTTATTTGCAATGTTTGGTGAGGATTCGTCCAAGGGGAGCGAAGTTATAAGCCGCCCAAAAAGTGCTCCTTCTATGGGATTAGCAACTTAACCATAACTACATGACCATGTAATATATATATTATACAATTACAGAGCCATCAAATCAATCGACGTGGGCGTGGAAAGACACCTGTTGCAGGTACCAGGCACCCAGACACTTAAAGATGTCAGAATTTGAGTGGAACAGCCTCTGGACCTCGCTGCCAGCTTCAAGGAAGTGCTGGTAAGCTCGCTGGTCGATGGAGTGGCACAGGGGGGTGAGACCCCTGTAGGAGAGGCTGGAGACCCTAAAAACAATGCTCAATCAGCCCCGAGAGAACACCATGGAGACTGAAAGCATGCCCACAGGACCCTTGAAGACTGGGTCACAGGGAGTATCCAGACCCGAAAGAAGTAGTACGGGGTGAAAAAGAAGACCCCTGAGGCAGGCGATGCATTCGGTAAGCTTAAAGAAGCTTTCTTGCAACGTCGGGCAGTGCCAAGCCTCACAACCCCCGCTCCTGGGGAAGATGATACAGGAGAAGATGACTTGGGCACGGAAGAGGAGCCGATAGGAGACTTGTCCTCTCAAGAAGGAGAGGAAGAAGTAGAGGAGGAATGGGAGAAACACAGCAGAGGGAAGAGAACCTCCAAAGAGAAATATCTAGAGGAGAAGCAGGAGGACACAGTGGACATGTTTGACCCAGACAGTATCCGGAACCCGAGGTCCTCAGATTGGCAGCCCTCCCCCAGAGTCGCTCAATATATGACAATAAGATTACGGCAGGCTCTTGACAAAGAGGTGAGGCAACGCCTGCGCGCAGAATGCCCACGCCCAGAACTTCCAGTAAAGGTGGCAGAGACCCCTGAGCTAGATCCTAACATGTTGACCTTTGTGTCTAAGACGAGTAAAGATCTGCGTAAAGGAATTGTAGTTGGTGGAGAAGCTGTCAAGAGAAGATGCTAGATTAAGCAGGACCTCTCGCGGAAATAATGGACCTGGCGGAAAGAGTGAAGGATACAGGGGAAGAAGTAGACTCGGACGTACTTGCGAGGTGGGCTCAAAGATTGGTCTGCCTTCTAGGCAACATAAACTGTGCCATCTCTACAGAGAGAAGAGGCCTACTGCTCAAAATAGATCCGAAGCTGAGCGACCTTGCATCTTATGAGGCCGGAGAAGTGGCGCTGAGACTCCTCTTCGGAGAGACCTTTGGAAAGGAGATGGGCCGGTCCATCAGCACCTACACTTTGCTGGAAAAAGCGCAAGCCTCCATTTGAAAGTTGTTTCCAAATAGAGTTTTTCCCGGGACCGGCCGCTTCAGGGGTCCTGCGGCCGGTCGCTTTCAAGGAGGAAGAAGGCCCCCTAATTCCAGATCCCAATACTGGGAAAATAAACAGCAAGACAACTTCTTCCTGGCTTGGGGACGTTTCTCTAGAGAGCACAGAGGAAGAGGAACTGGTTGTGGACAAGGCTTTACACCAGGTGAGGGAAACGGAGTATCTTCCGGTAGGGGGGAGAACGGGAATGTTCTGGGGAAATTGGCACACTCTTTCCAGCAATGCTTGGATCTTGCAAACCGCCAGAGGTCTGCATTCGGAGTTTATCCAACCACCTGTACAGCGAGGCAGGCCGCTCCGGCAGCATCTAGCACTAGAGGAGCAACAAGGCTTAGATTGCAAACTAAACCAATTGGTGCAGAAAGGCGCCAAAGAGAAGTGCACAGCACCCCCAGGTTTGTGAGCAATATGTTTCTAGTTCACAGGAAGGAGAAAGTTCAGCCTGTTTTAAATTTAAAAGAACAAAACAGCTGGATCATATATCACCATTTCAAGATGGAGGGTATCCATCATCTCAGAGATCCCCTAGCGAAGGAGACTGGCTGACGAGGCTAGACCTGAAAGACACCTACCTAACTGTACCAGTGTAAGAGGATTACAGGATGTTCCTAGCATTTCACTTGAACAAACAGCTCTGGCTTCGGGCTTGTCAGCTCCCTGGGCTTTAACCAAGCTGATGAAGCCAGTAGCAGCAGCGATTCGAGAGGAGGGTATCGGGATTATATATCTAGATGACCTGTTACTCCTAGCGGAGGCCCGGGATGCACTAATTTACCAGACAGCATGGGTGCAGGAACTACTAGTATCACTGGGATTTCTGGTGAATGTGGAGAAGTCAGACACCACGCCAGCACAGGGACTAGATTTCCTGGGATTTGTCCTAGACACCAGGAAAGCAATGCTAGAGGTACCTGCCCGGAAGATAAGAGATATCAAAAGGGAGAGCAGAGCCTGCTTGAGCAAGCGGCTGATTTCTCAGAGTTCTAGCGAGGATAGTGGGGCTATTAGCAGCCCCTCTATTCAGTCCATATTCCCAGGCCCTTCACATTATCGAGCACTACAAAGGATAAAGTTAAAGCACTTGCAGAAAGGCTCAAAGTATCATCAGGTAGTGCCTTTAGATCAGGAGTACATCACGGAACTAGAATGGTGGTTGAAGAATATGGAAGCCTGGAATGGGTGTGCCATCTTTGGAGACCGACCAGATCTAGTAAGAGTCGGACGCCAGCCGAGTAGGATGGGGAGCAAGATGCGGAAACCTAGAGAGAGGAGGAAAACGGAGCAAAGAGGAGCTTCGCCTGCACATAAGTACATGAATTTCCTGGAACTGCTAGCAGGATCGTTTTCTATCGAGGCATTCACAAGAGGAAAAGGGAGTTTGTGCATTCTGCTGAAAATTGACAATATCTAAGCAGTCCGTTACATAAATCACCTAGGAGGAACGAAGTCCAAGTTGCTGGCAGAGCTAGCGAAAGATTTTTGGCACTTCTGCCTCCAGTCGGCCAACTGGAACTCACGATACTTGACTGACTCCAGTGAGTGGAGACTGGATCAAACAGTATTTCAGACCCTGAATGGGAGGTGGGGTCAGGTACACATAGACCTCTTTGCATCCAGGCTCAATGCCCAGACCGACAGCTACTTCAGCTGGAGGTTAGATCCGGAATCACAAGGCACAGATGCTTTTCCACAGAAATGGACAGGAGATCTGCACTAAGCATTTTCCCCCCTTAGTGATGCTGAGCAGAGTTCTAGCGAAGTGTCGGAGGGAGAGAGTGTAGTTAATTTTAGTAGTACCACTGTGCAAATCTCGTGTGTGGTTCCTGACGCTAATGGAGCTAGCAGCAGATGTTCCATTGTTTTTTCTGGAAGGAGACGGACTGCTCATGGACCGAGTTGGGTTGCGTCATCCTCTGAGAGTGAGTGAATGGGACTCACACTCATTGCATGCAGAATATCAGGAAATCCTGTGCGCTGCCAGGCATTTCGAAGCAGGCTGCAGAGCCTATTGCAGAGTCCTGAGCTCCATCCACTAGGAGGAGCTACGACGTGACTTGGGCCAAATGGACGCACTGGTGTAAAGGGAGAAATCTTCATCCCATTTCAGCACCTGTAGTGGCGATTCTGAATTTCTTAGCATAGTTGTTGCAGGATGGGAGAGCGTTTCGTACCATAGGCGTATACAGATCAGCGATTTCTGCTTGGCACCTACCAATTGAAGGAGTCCCAGCGGGGGAGAATCCAGTGGTAGTGAGGCTTATCAGAGGGGCTAGGTATAAAGTGCCACCAGAGCGGAGTATAATACAGTATGGGATGTGACAGTAGTTCTGCGCTTATTTGAGAATTGGCCAACGGGTAGGTATCTGTCACTGAAACGTTTTTTCGGGCCAGCTAGCGATGTTATGATGTCTAATATCATACAAGCGTGTGGCGGATGTAAATGCGCTTGAGATTAATAGATAATTTGGTCCGGAAGGAGTGACGTTCTCCATAGTCACATTTAAAAGACAAATATAAAAGTGTATGAACCACGAAAGAAAGCAGAGATGGGGAAATTGAAAGTGGACACAAGAACAAAGTGGTGAAGAAACAAAATTGCCATAAAGGGAAATATACGAAACAATGCAGTGTTGCAAGGCCAAAGACTAGCAAAGGAGTTGTGACACATTGTGGCAAAGCCAAGAGGCTTACCAGGAAAACCTAGCGTACCTGGTTGCATGACCTGTAGGGGTGGACCGTATGGTCCGACAACAGCACCTAGACCAGGGAGCCCCCACTGTGAGAAGTCAAGGAGGTTGCTCAAGCAAACCAAGGGAAAGCAACTGATGAACTGGTAAGAAAACCAAATCAGTATAAAGTTGATCTGGAACTGAACTTGAACTCTGACAGATTAAGTACAAAGCACCTGCTTGAACTAGGGGAAGGGCACTCCAAGGTGTCGTGAAACTGTCTTGAACTTGGCAAAGGGAACTCCGAGGTTTATAAACTATAGCCTCCATATCCACCTCAATTGTGAACGGAATCAGAAAATGATCTGACCATTCCAGCTCCTATGCCGGGTACACAGTCACCAGCCTGAGAGATGAAAAGATCAGGTCCACAGTATTCCCCTTTTGATGGTTTTGGCCAGCAACAAGTTCCGAAAATGCAGAGAAAAAATTGACAGTGGCAGGATAGTCATATTTATTCATCCTTACATTGAAATGTACTCACTATCCCCAACCCCGAATAATTAAGTTGGAGCTGAGTTGTGAGCTCAAGAAAGGTGTCACAGAAGGTAGCCTTGTGGAGAGGATGCCTATACACAATCAAGACGTAGACAGAAACGAAGGCCTTAACTGAGAGACGCACCAGCAGTGCTTCCTTTTTGAATTCATGCTCTAATGGTATTACACCAGCAGACAGTTGATTTGTGAACCGGAGCAGCACTGCCCCCGGGTTGCACGGAAGCCTGGTCCCTATGAATAATGTTCTAGCTAGCTAAAAGAGCTTGGGCTACCATAGGGCTAGAATGATCAGCTAGCTAGGTCTCCGTAATACAGGCCACATCAGGAGAGTGGTCAGAGAGGAGATCATGGCAGTTAAGTGAGTGTGTCACTAAGGACCTAGCATTAAACAAAAGACGGAACAAATTGCCTAAAATAGCATCGCTTCTGGCACCAATGGGCATAGGGAGAAAGCCTGCAGGCCAGATATATGCCCAGGGGACAACTTGAGCAACGGTACACGTGGGAGGATTACAGAAGCAGCAATTTCACAGATTTTGACCTGAAAGTGGCCACAGCCCATCCGCAGCATGAACAAGCACAAGCTGTCTGCCTTCCCAACACACAAATACAGGTCAGGAGAGTCAGGTGACGCACTACGTGGAGACCCAGAGAACAGATGCTGATCTCCGTCGGTGCAGAAGAAAGATTGACGTGGCTGTGAGTGTGGCAATCAACATATGTTATAACGAGGAGCTTTGGGGAAGGGAGTACATTCAATATAACAGCAGCAATTTTAAATTTAACAATTAGAGGGCTGCGAGGCCCAGAAACTGCTGACTGTACCAAGTGGGCCATTGGGTTTGCTTTCTTGGGAAGGGTCTTCCCTCCCCAGCCCTCCACAGAATGTATGATGTGTTCCAGTGTCCTGTTACATTGGTGGCGGGATCTCCCCTCTTGGTGCGTGTTTAGGATGAGCTCACCAAAGTAAATCTGGGCGGTGATGCAGGTGTGCATCTGCTGGATGGTAGTCCCACTCCTTGGAAGCCTCCAGACTGAGCCCCATGCTGGCCAGGTGGATGCGCTTAAAGCAGTACTCTTGGCTGGCAATGGATGGCTGCTCTGAGGCAGCCGGGACCCTTCGCCTGGGACCCTTCGCCAGCAGCGGGTCCCGGATGGCAGATTGGGAGAGAGCTCTGCCCCCAGGCCTCCCACCTTGTCCTTCAGTTAGTGAGCAATAAAGGGGGCCCTGTCACCAGGCGGCGTAAAGCGGTCTCTCCATCCCCAGTGTGTCGGTGCAGGTGGCAGAGGTTCCTCCGCACTTGCATTGAACAGAACTCGCATGAGCCAGCAATGGTGGCCACTACTCTGGCAACCCCCAGCTGCGGGTCTGTGCACTTGGTGAGAGCTTCTAGGGATCAAGGAGTGTTGTTGTGAGGCGTCATTAGCAGACACAGGGCCAGAGTTAGAAATGGGCAAACCCAAAATCCATTTCTTGGCTGTTAATGTCGAGATAACCGGAACTGAATTCATTACCAACGTTTATAGAAAGCCTACAGAAACAAACAATACATTGCATTTTAGAAGCTTTCATCCATCACATTTGAAGGACACCATACCTTACAGTCAGCTATTGTGACTGAAGAGAATTACATCTGATGTAACACATTTGCAAAATGAATATGAAGATATGAAAAAAAGATTTGCATCAAGAGGCTTCCCAGAAGAAATTATTGACAAAGCTATCGGATGGACGGAATCCTTGACAAGAGACAGCCTCTTGGAAGAGAAACCTAGGAAAGAGAATACAAGACTAATCCACACCCTGAAACTCTCAAGCCAGAGTTTCTAAATTAAAAGGATCATAAACAAGAATTGGGACCTTATCAAGTCAGATCCTAACCTACATAGACTATTTCCAGAATCTCCAATGTTAGCGTACAAGAGGGGCAGGAACTTCAAAGACAACCTGATCAGAGCAGAAAAACAAAAAACTAACTCGGGGCATCCTGAAAAAACAGAAACGGGGCACCCATGCATGCCTCAATTGTCAACACTGTGCGAACCTCATCAAAGGAGATTACATCAAGCATCGGAAAAACAGTAAAAAAATACCATTAAGGGATTGTTCAACATGTGAAAGTAAAAACATGGTATATGCGCTTCGATGCCGATGTGGCAAATACTATGTTGGGAAGATCACTAGTAGAGCTAAAGAACGGTGGATGGAACAAAAATCCAATACAAGGACATGTAACACCAAATCAGTAGTGTTCAGACACTTTAAAGAAAATGGACATAACATATCGCAGCTGCGGTGGGTTTGTATTGGAAATGATCCACCCCCTACCAAGAGGAGGAGACCTAGCAAAAAGATTATCACAGAGGGAACTGTGCTGGATCCATAGATTGGATGCAATGACACCCCACGGCCTGAATGAGGAATTCTATCTAGGCCCATTTCTCTAAATTGCTCCACAGACGCACGATAAATTGACCGTACAGTACATTAGGATGTTAAATAATGGAATGGTAACCCATTACTTTTATTTTTTTAAAATCATTTTGAAATGGTGTAGCTTAACCCTAATCTTAATGTCCAAACCCCTTTAAAAAAAATATTCTTTTTAGAACTACATACACATTGAGGAGTTTTATGAAAAATAATGTTGAATGATAACTCTATTAGATGACAAAAGAATGTGAACTTGTCTAAAGGAAACAGATAACATCCTGACTAACATGAAAAGTATGATGATTAAGTGTAGGAGTATCTTGGTTTTTTCCAAACTACTGCGATCTAGATTTTCACTAGAATAGGTCTTGGAAGCCTGCTTTAAAAATTAATGGGATTGTACAAATGTGAGCAACAGACCATATACTAGTCATAACACAGGCATATACTAGTCATAACACAGGCATATGAACTCCAATCATAACAAAATACGTTCTCTAGACATGTCTTTAGAGCCCTACTTAACAACGCAATGATTATTTATCTATGGTATATATTACCGATTTAGATATAAAGGAATTCTCTGATTGACAGAATCAGTTTTCCTAAAGTAAACCTAGAAAGACTCTACCATCATGATGTCATGCACGTTGCAAACGTGACGACGTCACTAGAAATAACGCCAGTTTTTGAGGCCACATTACATCTTTATAGGCATGGGGCAATATTTGCAATATATTTTCTCATCGCTTCTTAGAACGTCATATTGTGAGGTCATGCACGTTTCCACGTGATGACATTAGAATCGCGGCAGCTTTTACGGCCATCTGAATTTGCCATATTATATCTTTACAAATATGGGGCAACAATCTCTATATATCTTCCTAGAGTGACATGACTTGCCTCTGGCATATATCTCGGTTTTAGAAAAAATATGTTTTAATTCTAAGTAAATACAGGAAGATTTATTTACAATCGTGACATCATGCATGTTTTTACGTGATGACGTCACTAGAAATTGCCGCGATTTAAGCAGCCATCTTACTCTGCCACATCACATCTGGTTTTGTTGGCAGTCGTCCCGCGCACAGCTGAACTAAAAGTAAGTATACTTAGCAATCTAACCTCAGACTTTAGGCTTTTGCAGGCTTCTTTTTTTAATGTTTCATCACTACAATAATTTTCCATCATTTAGACTTCAGAAATTGGTCTAAAAAGAACAATTATATGTATTCTTTCACAGATCTCTGTGTATAGTCATCGGACTACTTAATCTTACTAAAGAATCTGGTAACAGAGCCATGATCCTACCGCTTACCAGAAGATATCTACATCCATAGTAGGACAACTATTTTTGTAATACTCTTGAAGAACGTAGACATTACTTGTATAGTAAAAGAATGCCCTAACTTACAATCCTATAGATATACCAACATGGAACAGCCCTAAGAACAGACTCTGGTATGATTGGTACCTTCTTTTTTTTAAAAATTATTTTGTTTTTTTTAAACCTCTTTTTATTAGTACGTCAACCATAAATTAGACAGTAGAACAATACAGAAATGAACAATCAAATAAACAATTCAAAATTAATTAACTGAATTGCATATCAATATTCAAACATCCCATTCAAGTACCCCTCCGACATACTTAGATTTTGTTTTTAATTAATGTCGACAATAAAAGAGCAAAATACAATAATTAAAAAACATCCAATATAAGAGACACACACAAACACCAGACCAAACCCCCCAAAGATGATCGGTAACTTCTAACCTTAAGAAGAGCCATAATATTTTGAGTGAGATAGCTTCTTAGCCCACATGGGTAAGATTTATAAACATGTTTCTTATTCCTTATGCTTAGTGCACACGTTCTTATCAAAGGACCTTACACTTACCTTGTCTATTATTGCCGGGTAGGAATCTTCAACCTATTTAGTTTAAGAAAGGAACATTGGATACACACTAGAACTGACCTAGACATACCGAATTACTGCAAAAAGGCAAAACTATCATCTATCAAGAACAACTGGTTTACTAGATAAAATAGGAGTTAAAGGTTAGTGATTGATGTATCTATGTATTGCTCTCCCGAAAAGTGCATGAAACAACCATAAATCACCAATGCAATTATAGAGCAAATACTTTGAACCATAAACAGACACAATAACTCAGCCACGCACTCTTAGAAGATAAATTGGCTCTTTACGGCTATTTATTCAAAGCTTAAAAGTAAATAGAAATAACTCACAAAAATAATATAGACATAGATCACAGAAGAAGTAGAGAAGTCAAAAGGAAATGCATCACAGTGAGCGTAACAGGATTCCTCATCTCGTCCAGAAGCGGCTGGAAGACCCTGGGAACAGCCAGGCCGAGAACACCACAGCTCACAGGAAGGCTGGACGTAAGCGTCCTTATTCTCCGGCTGAAGTCTCACCTGACCACCTCCGGGTTTCCGCATATGTACACACTCCACAAAGGGGAGTTAATTCTCGAACATTCTGGAAATTGCACTTGTGCAGTTGAGGAACAGCCGTCTGTTGCCAGCTGGGTCAATCGAGAGCTTCCCCCCAAGAAGCGCAGTGCCTCCCTTCTCTAAAAACACGCTCCACGGAGAACAGTAGCAAGCCATAACAACGTTAGCTTTCCCAGCAGAAATGGCCTTGACCGCATACCAGGTTTGGAAAGCATGTTTGTCTCAGCACTGTGAATCTAACACTCAGCAAAATGTGTGCAGCGTTTCACTGCGGTATGAAGTAAATATCCAACATGGCTCCGAGCACTCCCAGAATGCATTGCGCACCCGCGCCATTTTGGATCAAGCATAACAATCTGATACAATAATCAACATTGTTTAGAATATCTATACACAGACATAAAGGGTTAATAAGACAAAAAAGGTGTTAAAGTCAATATGGTGAATATGCAAACATGTAAAATGTATACTTTTTTGTTTTTTTTAAAAATTAGATTCACATCTGGGATTAGATTGTGTAAATGATGATTATTGTACAGACCACAAGGTCCAAGATAGGGGTCTTTTGAAACTATAATTTGATACTATAATTTGAAACAAAAATCTTCTAATAACTTTTTGCAAAAGAATTGTAACATGCAGAATATAGAAATCTGAAGCTATAATGAATTATTGTAATGATATTTATATACAATTATAATTGAAATTTATGTTTGACTTTCTCTATAGATTAATTCTGAAAAGATAATTCGCCCCTGAAGAAGAGAACTATCTCGAAACACGTTGGGGCATAATACTTAAATTGTATGATATTGCAAACTAACGGTGAAGTGTACAAATTAAGAAATTGGGTATGATTTTTGAAAAACAATACTGTGTAAATTAGAAATATTTTACATGAAAAATGTGAGATTGTTTGGCTTGTATACTCAGCCATTGAAAGTGTGCAGGGGACGCGAGTTCCCTAATTGGGAACTACTTTTTGTTCTTGTTCAGGTTACAACCCATATGCCAGTGTTGATTTTCTTCTCCTCTGCACCTAAAAATTGCATACATGTTTTTTTAAAAAAAACTAGGAGTGCAGAGTGATTCATTCTTCTCATTACTCGGACAACCCCAGCTGCGGGTCTGTGCACTTGGTGAGAGATTCTAGGGATCAAGGTGTGTTGTTGTGAGGCTTCATTAGAAGACAGAGGGCCAGTACAGAAGCTCCCCCTCCTCAGTCCCAGCCGGTTAGAGGGGCCGATTGCAGGACAGAGGAGACTGCCACAGCAGGGAAGGTAGCAGAGGCGAGCTGTGAGAGGGAGCGGGCTCGGGGCGCTTTCCCCATCCATGCCGCTAACTCGAAGGCAATCATTATAAAGTTGGCAGCGACACCCGAAGGGTCCTCAAGCTTTTCGGGCCAAGCACAGCTCAGAAGGGAGGCAGTGCCAAGGGCTCAGTGTGATGAAACTGAGGGCGTCCTCACTTCTTTTCCTCCTGGACCTTCCTCTAGGGTGGCCAGACAAAGGCCATCTCTTTGGGATCCTGACCCTGTGGGTGGATATGCGAATGAGGATCACCTGGGTGGCGGGAACTTGGGGAGTGGGGAGACATGGTATCCTCTTTCCCTTTTCACAAAAAGATCCCTCTATCCCTCAAGCCTTTGTAGGCTACTGTCGGCCCTTTCCCTTTTCTCCCCTCCAAAATGTTCCCCAGGAACATAATTTCAACACTGGGGTAAGGAAGGGGCCAACTAAGAGGACACACCCACATTTGGGTGAGATAAGCATATATCAGCCTTATATAGTTCATTCAGACACGTATCGGTCCAGTACCAATACGAGGAGGCAACAACAGTTATGCACACTTACTTTAATTCAGACAGGCCCAAACACCACTCTGAGACGAAGAAGAGAGCTATGGAGGATTTCGGATAGATCAACCAGGCGTGTTACCATAGTCGGACAATTGGACTGAATGACCCACACCTGCGGTCATTTAACAATCCTGATGGGTATATAAATGCTGGCTGCGCGAGACGGAGTAGAGCCAAGGCAGGAGCACGAGCTGGAGCTGAAGGCACGGATTCAGGGAGCCGTGCCGAGCAGGCATGAGGGACGCTGAGGCCAAGGCTGGCCGCAAGAGGGTCTGGCAGTCCTGCTGCCCTCCCGGTCGTGCGTGCACAGCAGAAGGTGTGAGGCGCTGAAGCACTACAACCATCGCTAGTCACCAGGAGAGTGAGCAGTGCTCTCTGTGGTCTCCGCGGGGGAAGAGCAGAGCTGTCTGGAAGCCAGAAAGCAGAGCGGGGAGTGGAACAAAGCCAAAGGGAGCTGCCCTATACAACCAGTGAGTGGAAACAAGGAACCACTCATACCGGGGCACTCCGCGAACGAGAAACTAGGGCTTTTGAATATCGAATGAACAAAGTTGTCGGAAGCACTTTTGAATGCCGGAACAAGGGCTTTTGAGTATTGAACGAACTGAGCGTTGATAGAAGTACTTTTTATAGGCTGAAACAAGTACTTGTGAATATCGAAGAATTTAACACATGGTAAACCCTTTTGAATGCCGCACAAAGCAAAAGCAAGTTATGAGCACTTGTGAACAGAGTGAAAACAAGGTGGTGCATGTAGCAGATACCACTGAATGCATTATTGGAAATACAAGTATTGGCAAATCCAAGAGAATACCAAGAAGGGTATGTGAGGAGAAACGAAGTATGATCCAAAAAGAGAGTTCAAGGAACTGCAGGTTAAGTAGGAAACCTGGATTGGCAAGAGCCAAAGAGTACAGAAAGTGTGACCAAGTTCATGGTGGCCAACTGTGCCACGGTGAAGTGTTAAAAAGGGTGTGACACTGATGAAAGAGACATGCTTCACGGTCAAAGGAAAGCAGTGGACAATTGTTGATGACAAGGTGACAAGCAGGGGTATTGGTTGGTTGTTTGCCCTGTAATGTGTGGTCTGACAACTGCGCCTAAACAGAGTGGCCCCTATATGGCAAAAGCCAATGAAAGTATACAGAAAGAAGCTTGTGTTTTGTAACAGCCTCTTATGTGATTTTGAAGCCAAGAAACAGTAAAACGTATTGATAAAGAGCTAGGTGGTGTCCCCAGGAATTGTGTTTTGAAAAGCTAGAAGATTTGAACTCTTGGGGAAGGGAACCCTGATACCTATTAATTTTGATACTGACATTCCTACCCATTGTATGCAGTTAATTGTGAGGGCAAGTATAGTTTTTGGACGCAGACTGTTGATTTGGACTGCCTGACGCAGACTGACAGACTATCCTTAGATTTCTTTAGGTAGGGAAATCCCACCTTCGTATAGGGCAAGTTAATCCTGAAGTTAATAAAGTTTTTGAGATCAAATTTTTTAATCTGTTTTCTGTGTCTATTTCATGATGCCTTAACATCTGTTAGATATGTCCTGTCGGCATTGCACCCGCGGGCTGAAAATCTGGCACCAGGCTCCGTGGGGGTACCAGAACTTCCGCTACATCTGCGTCTGACAAAGGCTATTTTAATGCATGTTTCTCCCTGTTTCCACAGGAGGCACTCGGGTGGCCATGCTACTACACTGCGCACCAGACCATGCCTCTGCAAGTTCTATAAACTGAGTAGCATTAAGTTGAGTAATTGTAATACCACTTTTTCTTTTTATAACAGCTTTACACAATGTTTTAACACTTTGGTTACATGGTTTATATAAAAACACATTTTATTGAGGACCATCTGAGGATTTGTTACTTCTGCTTCAAGTTCTATAGGACTATATGCTCTTGGATTAATCATATAACAGATAGTACAGCAATGTTCTTCCACTTTGGGAATCCTAAACTATTCTGGTAATTGTTGCATATATTCATACTAGTTGTTACCCAAAGGTATTATAACGTGTGTATGCTAGAGTGGTTTTAAATGTTTACATCTTTTTGCACTAGGTCCAGTCATGCAGGAAAACACCTATTTTGCTTCTTCTGCAGAGGATATCAAGATCTGGGACTATTCTACTTTGACTGTGGTGAACCAGTTCAATCCACATACTTCGTTTAGTGGGATTTCCTCTCTTTGTTGGAGCCCGACTAGTATCCTTTTTGTGGGACAATTTTACATTTCAGCTTCCTGAACTATCCGTTAACAAAATTATTGTTGGCTTGTATACAGATTGTAATTACAAGTTTGTAAAATTGTGTTAGTTTCTTTGATCAAGTACGAAGAATTATTGGCTTTATTTGCATCAAATTGTGTAAGTCATTGTAGTCAAGGAAAATGTTTCATTGCAAAATATAGCTTTGACCACTTTCATACATTGGGGGGGGGGGGCTTGGAAGGGGGCCTTACCACTGCTAGCAATTTTATATAGGACAGCTAAAAGTTGCCTGTTTAACTTTAGATCATGTCTTATTAATTTCTTTGAGCACTATCATACATGCCCCCCCAACCACCACTAGCACTTTTATATAGCACAGTTGAGAATTGCCTGTTTTTATATTGAGATATTTCAATTGGTAATTACTGTGCCACCATCAACCAAATTCTATAAAGTGCTAAGGGCTTGTTTTTAAGGTGTGAATTCAGACAACGCAACCAGAACTCCTCTTCCATAATGGCGCCAACATTATGCACATACAGGCCCAATGATGTTACATAAATCAAACCCAACTCGTAGCACTCTGTTAATTGATGTTCAGCCCTCTCAAGATGCGAACGCCTACAGATTCTACAAGTTCTTTCAGATTCAAGGATCTTGAGCCTTGTGCCAAAAATGTCTAATACAAGCAATTGGTTCATACGTGAGAGCATTATAAACCTCACATTCTTGGACAGGCATCTAATTGCACAGTTCTGAGGTTTCTTAAAAGTGTAATTCATATATGCTACAAATCCATAGGTCTTTAAGGAACGTAGATGTTCAAAATCGTTGCACCAAGCCCATGCCTCTGTTTTTCGAGTGATCAAATATTTGATGATATAATAGGTTCCAGTCCAGTTAAGTTTCCACTCAATGTTTCCAGAATTATTAATGATTTGCTGCATATATAATGAACAGTTTTTATTTCCAATTTCCTTACCAACAGAATGGAGAAAGGAATCAGAAGATGGTCATAGCTTTCGCATAGAATAGTGCTAGTTTTAACACCACTATAGAACACCTAGATAACAGTCCCAATTCCAGCCTTATTATTTCAATGGGGACATATTGCGGCAGACCCACAATCCTTCTCCAGTAGGTTCTACAATTCCACTTTAGCACTAGGGACTGGATTTGCTTGAAAATGATAAAGGAGTTTGGTTAAGTCATTTGTTTTAAAGGGCATGGATCCTACCAAATCAAGGTACCTCTATCTTTGCCCACATATCCTGGTCTCTATTCATTTCTTTTGAAGAGGGGAGCAATATTAGCCTTGTAGAGAAGGCTGACAGAACTTGAATGGTTCATCTCTAAATATTTAAAAGTGTGTTTCTCAAGGGTAATTTGTAGCCAGTGTTTTATTATCTGTGAGCTCAGATATGTTATGCCCCGTGGACCTGGCAAAATGAATGGCAAATCTAGAAACGACCTTGAATTGCCCCAAGTTGAAATTTTGTGGGAAAAAGCCCCCAACGTCTAGGCCACTGATATTCCCAGTATTTCACACCCACTGGCCAAGCAGCTCCATAACTAGTTTCAACAGCAGGGGTGAAAGAGGGCAGCCTTGCGTGGTACCACTGAGCGAAATGGAATGTGTGGCATCCCCATTAAATTTAATGCCCTTTTTGGGAGATGGGAAAATCAGCCCTGGTCCATCTCAGTAATATTGGGCCAAATACACATTCCATTAGCACTAGGCGGTAGTACATTAGATCAAAAGCCTTATGTGCATCTAAGGCCAACTGTTCTAACAGAATAGTTTCCTTCTCTATTTCAATTCTGTGTAATGCTCTGTTGGTATTATGATGGTGCCCCCTATTCGGTATGTAGCCATTTTGCACTGGATGTGTCTGGCCCAGAGGTACTCTGGCCAAAGTTTAACTAATAATTTGGGTTAAAGATTGGCATAAAAAATTTGTTTTGTGATTTTATAGCACACAAACCTAGCTTTACAGCGAAATAATGTTGTAAAAGAGTTCAAGGAAAAGGAGGGTCGTTTACAAGGGATCCAGAGTGGTGAAAGAATCTCCCTGAATAGCAGAGTTTTCAGTTCTTTGCTGGACTGCATGAGCCTTGCAGCAGTTGCGATTGCCATGGGATTGTGTTCTAGTATCCTGGAGCATAGCAGGAGAAGGACTGTTTCATGGTCTTTGCCCTGCAGACTAGTTTAGTTTCAAGTCTAGAAATGTACTGGCTCCTAGAGAATTGTGAACCTCCTGAGGTGCTAAGTTTGTCTGCAGTGTTGTTTCCTAGACCTTATGTTGTCACTTAGCAATATTAACTGCCTTGATGTTTCCTATGTCTTAGATCTGCTGCTTTTTATTGTTTTATTTTTTATTGTTGCTTTAATCCTTTATATACTGTATTAATTGCTGTTGTTGGCTGTTTGAATGAGCTGACCCAGTTTGATAAGATTTTCTTCTGCAGCTTGTTACCCGATTCATATTAAGTTTCTGCCCTCCTCCCGCACTACATTTCCCATCTTTTGCTTTTGGTGCATGCTCCATGCCTGCAAGGTTTATAGGAACCGCATCCGTGTGAATCGATGACTGGAAGCCTGTCCGGTCTGTTGGGGGTTGGAGGGGGATCAGCGGGGAACTGTTGGTTTTATTTTTAGTTTGTTCCACTTTGACTCTGACCTCAACAAATCTATCTGCAGGTACCGCCATTTTTCTTTTGTGTATTTCTTATATCTGCTTAGTATTTGTCTCTATTGCCACATGCCTAACATTTACAAGTTTACACTGCGTCTGAATTAAAATTGCTGCAGCAATATTCATATCCATATTTCAATGAACTTTTGATGAAATCCTATTGCACTTTGTTGATGATCCTACTAACCCTCCATTAATTCTGCCCCCTTCAATTCTCTTGCTATTAAAAGTTCGAGCTCCTCCAATTATCACCCATGATGAATTATCTCCTGGAGCTCACCTTAATTGTTTTTTTAATCAAAGCTCATTCAGCGGTCGGCCCATGATTCAACCATATCTGATTTTATTTTTAACTCAAATTATGCCATACTTTTCTTGACAGAAACTTGGTTTACAGACTCTACTGGTCCTGGCAAACTGGCAGCCCCTCTCCCCCTTCGCCCCCACCAGGTTATTCTAATTTATCTCCATGCATAGAACTACCAAAATAGGTGGAGGTTGGCCATTATCTTTAATAATTCCCTTAAGTTATGACAATCCATCTTATCCCCCCTCCCTTCATGTGTACTCTTACAATGCAAATTAAATGATTCCCCAGTGGAGACAATGACTATTGTATTACTTTATCATCTTCCCAATGTCACTAAGTCTTACCTTGTGAAACAATTTAGTGACATTTCACTTTCTGTAGCCTCCTCCTGCAATAAATGTTTGATTTATAGCCGATTTTAATATCTGGGTGGATAACAAGCCATCAATGTGTTGACCCTCACTTATTACCTCTACTTTTCCTTCCTAAATACAGGTCCAACTCGTATTAAAGGCCACCAGCTTGATTGGATTCTGACAAAAAAACTCTTTAGTCAACATTTGTGTTGTCGCAGAATTATAAACGTTTCCCTACCTATCTTAGATTCACTTTGTTTACCCTACTGCTCTACCACCACCACCAAGAAACGGCACTGGCCTTCCCTTACAAAGCCTGAGAACGTTTTACCTGTGTTATCCCTTGATTATGCCTCACCTCCACCAGATCAGGACCGGTTTTGTCCATTTGAATTTATTTTTGATACTACTTTATATGAGACAGTAGACACCTTATCCGCTTTGAGGACTCTCAAGAGTAACACTAAGAGTAATTTAGACAACCCTGGTATACCCCAGATCTACATACATTTTCAATCTCTTGTAAGGAAACTGTCCTAATTGGAAAAATAAATGCACCTGTAATCACTTTAACTGCCACTAGAAGGGAATATATACGACTATTGCCAAGAAAACTTTATTTTCTACTCCAATTAGTCAGGCTGTTATTTCTCAAAGCCATTTTTAGAATCCTGTGGTCACTAAGATGTAAGCTTAAACGTCCACAACAATTTGTGCTCACTGGTTGCAAGCCGTTTTACACTCTATTGACTCCAAAGTTCACCAGATCTGCCAGCAAACTGGCACCTCCTACAGTCCTACTTTAGCTCCTCAGAGCCTTGTTCTAATGATGTCTTCTCCTGAGTTGAATTTTCCTCCAGTCTCCTCCGATTTCCATTCGCTCAATTGTCTCATCTGGGTCCCACTAATTCTCCAGGAAATCCCAGCCCAGTGTCTATGATCCTTGACTATCTTGAGATCATTCTTCAATTTTTAGTGAATGTTATCAACACCTCCTTAGAATCTGGTTACATTCCTTTAGCTTCGAAACATTCTTGGATCACCCCTCTTCTCAAGAAGTCAACTTTGGACCCAGATCTACTTGTTAACTACTGCCCCATTGCTAATTGCCCTCTCCATATGCAGATTTTGGAGAAGGTGGGGTTCTCTCAACTTCAAGACTTCATCAAACTTAATAACTGGGCTGTTAATCTGTCTGGTTCCTGACCCTTGCACAGTACCAAAACTTCTCTTTCCCAATATTAGGGAGTTCCTCCTTTGGAACTTGGACAGACATGAAACTTACAAGCTAATCCTGTTAGATTTATTATCGGCTTTCAACACTCCTGACCACAATGTTCTCCTTCAGCGACTCTGTGGCCAGGGTGTCTGAATCTGATCTCTGTTGGTTTGCCTTTTTTATAACTGGCTGTCTGTATTGTCTTACCTCAGAAGATGTTGCCACAGTTTTTGTGGACAAACAAGTTGGTGTTCTACAGGGTACAGCTGTTTCTCCCTTGTTTTTTAATATTTATGGTAAACCACTTCACAACCTTGCTGATCTGGATGTGTGATTTCATTGTTATGCTGGTGATGCCCAGCTTTTGTGCAGTAGCCCCTTGAAGCATCTTCTTTGTGCTAGATGGGATTACCAATAATTATCACAGACCAAATAATCCAACAGACCAAATGCAGATGCTAAAATACTGCTTTAATCTCAATGAAAGAAAGCAGGGAGAAATACAGCTATCAAATAGATGCTAGATATATTCACACCCAAGTTTGCTTGCACAGAGATTATATACTTTTACATATGTCATTTATGATGTCAACCTACGTGGCATTTATCACCGGGAGGGTTTGGATTATGGGAACATGTATACTTATATTATGTAAGTGTTAATATCTCATTGGCTGCCCCTTGTCTGTAGGACACACCCTGAGCTACTTCTATGTACCTGACATACTGATTGTAGCAGCTAATATGGAAGCAGGCTAATAACTGCAACATTGTATATGAAAGTGCGTGGCAGGCCTTTTGATTGGTTGGCACACCTATCTTGGACTTTCGACCCATCTTAGCAGCACGTGGACAGAAAGAAACCCAAGTGTTGAAGCTGTGTCAACTTGTTCTCTGTTTTTTCAATTAGTCCATCATATGTCATTGACCTGATCCTTAGCCAAGGTCTATCATGTGTAGTTGACCTCGTAGTCTGCTCACTATTCTAGGACAAACAAGGGAGTGTGATCACACCATTATCTTAGCTTGAAGCTCTAGTGAATAGCCTTTGTTTTGAGCTTTTCATCACGTTGGGAGACCATGATGATTGTCCATGTCAGCCTCTCAATTACTGCTATTTGAATTTATTGAACAGGGTGCCATTACCCCCTCGGGCCTTTAGAGACTTGCTCACTCCATCTTACACAGACTTTTTCCTTTCGTGGTTGTCCAATACTTGACATCAGCAAATGTCCTTGCTCTCATAATATTAGCAGAAATATGTCTTGCGCACATGGTCTGTTCATTCGACTCCCCTTGTGCCTTGAACCCATCTCTCAAAATAGTTTCCTTGACTTCAGGCCAATGTACTCCTTTATTCTGCACATGAAAACAGCTTCTTCATTAATTCTTCAATTTGCAATACTAGGTTCGCATTTTGAGGTAGCTGGGTTGATTCTTTAACACTGGCCACTATCCATTTTCTACCAATGGCCGCTTAAACGTTATATATACCTCTTTTTAGCAAGATTCTATATGCTTTATCCACCTTGTGTTAGAGTATTTACAGTTCTTTGTCAATAAGGTACTTCATCGTCCTACTCTCACTATAACATAATCTTTTGGTACATGTTTCTCTTAATGCTTCTTTTAGAACTTGTTAGAACTTGTATTTTTCGACAATATCTACCAGGCTCCGTTTCAGCACATGCTACTTTCTGTTCATCGGCGCTCTTTTGCTTTCAGGTTTGGGTGCTTTACAAATAATCATTACCATAACCTAACCGTGTAGGTGGGCATCCAGTAGGTGGTTGTAGGTAACAGGCAATGTTTAAAAGGAAGCACAAAAGTGATGGGTGGAAGGTTTGGAATTAATCTGAACCACTGGCATTGCTCTGGGCAACCTTCCACACCGCCGTTTTTTAGCCCGTCTGCGCCATTGCAAAAGGGGTCCAGCCATATGCAAATCAGTCAGGTACTGCCAACAATGGTAGCAGCCCAGCCCGAACTGCTAGGCCAGGTCCCCTCTGCACGGAAACAAAAGCAACCCCAGACATGTTTCGGCCTTGTTGGGCCTCCTCGGTGAGGTGCAGCTTGGTTCCCTATGGGGCAGCGAACAAGGGACCCACGTCTGGGCATACCCTCTCTCACATAGTGAGACAAACAGTAAGCACAAAAGTGATGGGTGGAAGGTTTGGAATTAATCTGAACCACTGGTATTGCTCTGGGCAACCTTCCACGCCACTATTTTTTAGCCTGTCTGCGCCATTGCAAAAGGGGTCCAGCCATATGCAAATCAGTCAGGTACTGCCACCAATGATGGCAGCCCAGCCCGAACTGCTAGGCCAGGTACCCTCTGCACGGAAACACAAGCAACCCCAGACATGTTTCGGCCTTGGTTCAACCAGACCGAAACACGTGTCTGGGGTTGCTGTTGGTACTCTTGTTCAGAGGAGAATTGCCTAGCATTTTGGTGCTGGACTGCCCCAGGGCAGGACAAAGACTGATATGTTTGGGATATTTCTCCTCTGTGAAAGATAGTGAGCTAAAGACTCTGGGTAAGGCTCTTGTTACCAGGACTCGTGTCTGGCAGAGAGTCTCCCAGGACCCCCCCTTGTTATCTGAATTTTTAAAAGGAACCTGGCAGAGATGGGGAGCTAGTGAATATCATGCCGGAGACTGGTGATGTGCTTGAATTATTTTGGAACAAGAGAAAAGATTGGCTATGGGGTGATGGACTGCTTTGAGGGGAGCCTGGTGTTGAGGGTTTCACTTCCCCTCTGATCCCCCAATACCCATGATTGTGTTTTCACGAGAGCCTGTTGCACAGTCTGGAAATAATGAGGTGAGTGTTATGGTTTTGTTTTAGGGAGTAGTGGGGAGGTCAAAATGCCCTGATTGATGGAGATATTAACAATAGGAAGGAGTGCGATGAGCGCATTTTTTTTTGTTTTTTTTTATTGTTGGAGGTAGGCTGTGATTGTTATATGTGGTTGGATTTAGTGATGCAAGTGTGCCAGTGAGCTCCTCGGTGGGAGGGAGGGAGAAAGTCAGTCCAAGGTAGGGAGGCCCGGTTTGGGATAGATGACAGTGCAGATGTTTTGGTGGCATTGATGTGACGCGAATTGTTACTTTTGCTAACAAAGAAATAAGGAAGATTGCTCCTGCTAGTAGCGCAGGGAGTCTTGATTCTATTAAAGACGCGAAGGCAAGCATCATGCTTCAACTTCTTTAATCTACTCCTCAGCAGTTTCAACACTTCAAACAGAAAAAACAAACAGCCTTCCATTTTCTCCTTTTTTCTTTCCTTTTGAAAAATACATTTCCCTTTCTTCTAGTCCATTTTTGTAGTCCATGTAATTTCCTATCTGTAGCCTCTTGACTACATACTGTCTCTAGCTCCTCCTCTTCTTCTTCGGACACTAAACTGCAACTACTTAACTGCCCAAAAATACGGCATACTCCAACCAACACAGTCCCGGTCACATTCCACCAGGACGAACCACGGTCCCTTCCACACATCAGATTCACAGCCATGCCAGAAACCTCCTTCATCAGCCTGGCCACTGAACTGGTCTTCTGGTTGTGTCCTGCAGTCCAGAAAAACACTATCAGGGAGGGAGAATGCACTGCACTATATTGCCCTATTTGAAAATTCAGATTAATTCAACGCCAATATACAGTGCATGCGCCGGGTGGGAAAGTAATGCCTGCGTCTGTAATGCCTTAATAGAATCAAGACAAAGTGTTTTGAGAAGTGTTCTGCTGTGCCTGCCTGTTCATTTCTGCTTTGACTTCAAGAAGCTGTTGCTTGCGCCTTTAAGCCTTTAAGAGGCTGGACCATAAAAGCCACTTCCCTAGCAAAAAAAGAAGTGTTCTGCCGTGTTCGGCAGTGGAAGCAGGTGGACAAGCTTTCTACTAGTCTCCTTAATCATCACGTTGCTAAGTTTCTTCTAACTTCTTGCAAGGTGAGCCAAAACATTAACGTACATATGTGCACATAATAGTAGAGCTTTCACAGATTTAATCTCAAAATACAAGTTTGTAGTAATCCTATTCTACGTCGTTGAGCACTCCTCGGAATTGACTGTTGGCCATATTACGCCCCCAAATTCATCGTGCGTGACGTAAGGAAACATTTCCTCTTTTTTTTGTTTTTTTGTTGAGACTCCTCTACAGTAACACTTATTTTCACTCGCACAATTGTTGTAAGCGTTACAAGCTTGCTGATTCCACAACTCCGTCTGAGGTTACTATTGGCTGATGGCCTTTGAGCTTTGCCACTTGTGACTCTGCAAAATACGTTTTTTTTCGCTTTCAGAAGCCTAACGCAATAACTGTTGCTTGAAATATCTGTCACATTCACTGCGCTAAGGGTGACCGTGGGTTTAACAGCCTTTGAGCCCTTACATGTGTGACACAAGAAACACATCCTATCTTCTGAAACTGATTATAAGAACTGTTGAATGGAATAATCACTTCAATTGCTGCAGATTCCTCGATCGCGCTTTGGGTGACTGCAGGCTGACCTTTGAGCCCCTGCGCGCACGTTTGAAAGAAAACGACTTTGACAATGTGATACTCATTGTAACAACCGATTTAAATCATCTACCAGAATCATCGCTGCTCTCTTTAAAATCTTGCACAGGCATAACCCCTGCAGCCGTCCATTTGCCTTTACTGCCAATTATTCTTTGCGCATGCACCCCAATGCGTTACTCCTTATCCCCACAAATTGGCATGACACAGAATTTAAAATGGCAAACTTGGCCGCAGTTTTATTTCCATGACAACATTATTATTTGTACACATTTGTGAACTTCATTCTGTACGTGTGGCGCTTGCTTGCCGGATTTCCTTTGCTTCCCCCTATACTTGGTATAGTATGCCCCCAACTCCCCCACCCATTGTACCTGTTCCTATCCTGCCCGTGCAGGTGTCCTTGGGTGGGAAGAGCGCCGTTTGTTTTGGGGGAAGCTGAGCCTTATTTGTCCCTACCAGACGCCCCCACCGTTTAGGCCCCCAAGAGGCGCTGGTCCGGAAGAGCGAAGACCCATTCCGTTTCCTTCTGGCTCGTCCGGAGTCTCATTTGTGCTTGGCTGCCCAAAGACCGCCACGCCACTGAGTGGGTTCTCGCCCACTGTGACTCCCCTCCTTCCTGTCTCCTTCTCACAATTCCAGTAATTTGGTAGAAATGTCCCAGAAAAAGAGCTCCGTTCCCTTCGTGGACACGTATACTCCGTCCGTTAGGAAGTACTCGGGTGTTTTCCCATCAATCAAGCCATGCCTGATCTGATGGAAACCCCTGCAGAATTTTGCAACGGCCCCGTTCAGCTTCCTCCTTGACTTCTCAACTGCTGCATGGCTCTCTTCCCCCCCTCCATTGCGCCCGGGGAATACCTTCCGACCATCCAATTTCAGTTTCGCCCAACTGTGCTGCGATTTCCTGCAATGAGCTCGTAATGTCCCTCAGCCGGACACCCCTCCTCAGGCTGGTCAGGTCGATCACTCCCAAGTGTATTACCAACACCTCGGGTTTCTGCCTCTTACTCAGCAATTTCCCTCGTTGCCCCTCTAGCTGAGCCCACTTCATCCCTGGCACCCCGTGCCACTCACTCTTGAACTCGCCGGCCGTCAGCGCCTCCTGCTGCTGAGTCCAGCTCGCCTTAGGCTTTTAGATGAATGAGTGCCCCACTACCTACACGGTACGTTTCCTCCTTCCTTGTGCTGCTGTGAAATGATAAAAGGAGGGAACGGCATGGTTAACTGATATTTTTGCGAGCCTGATATATTGTTTGTAACATCCTGAAGACCATCTCCCCAATTTCTTGATGTCTTCCGGCCATGCCTGCTCGGGGACACTTCTGCCCCTACCACCTTTCCATCTTGCTCCACCTTAACCAGGTTGGGCCTGCTCCGGGACACTCCTGCCCCTGCCACCCGCCACCTTTCTATCTCGCTCCGCCTTACCAGGGCGGGCCTGCTCTGGGACACTTCTGCCCCTGCCACCTTTCTCCGCCTTAGCCAGGGCTGGCCTGCTCTGGGACACTTCCCTGCCCCTGCCACCTTTCCGTCCTGCTCTGCCCTAACCAGGGTGGGCCTGCTCCGGGACACTCCTGCCCCTGCCACCTTTCCAACTTGCTCCTCATACTGCACCCGCAATAGGCTCCTCACCACTTTTATTCAGCACAAGCTCCCAACCAATTTAACCTTGCTCTGCCTGCCCTTGCAGGAATTACCCTGTTGGGAGAGCGCGCCATTCCTGGCGGGTGAGGTTGAGCTGAATTCCTTTTGCTTGATTTTCCAAAACTACATTGCCCCTTCTCACACTCTTATCCCTTCCTTTCCTTTAAAGGAAGGCTCTACCTTTCCATCTTCCTTATCGTGTTGGCCCAATTCCCCTGACCCCTACTCCTTAACGGGTTGCTTGAGCTTTGTTCTTGATATAGTCAACCGATACTTTAAAATGGGAGGTTCCCCATTCCATTGTCATGTCCGGCCCATTTCCCCGTTCTTAATCATCTGCGGATGGGACCTTTCCCTTCCTTCAGCCGGCCAAAGCTCTCCCGCCATAGACCCAGCAGCCTGCCTCCCCGCAGCTGATACTAGGCTGGTGGGGTGCTGCTCCCGACCCCCACCATCT
Organism: Ambystoma mexicanum; assembly: GCF_040938575.1. Classification (NCBI taxonomy): domain Eukaryota; kingdom Metazoa; phylum Chordata; class Amphibia; order Caudata; family Ambystomatidae; genus Ambystoma; species Ambystoma mexicanum. The sequence continues at coordinate 933,615,720 of NC_090936.1, forward strand.
GACTTGTCCTCTCCAACAGGGTAATGTCCTTTGTGATCCCCCCCGTGCCATTCCAGTGGCCATGCTTTGCCATACCACCGGTCCCTCAGGATTGCGCCAAAACCCAGGGACACAGAGGAATAGGTAAAAAGTTCATGCCACTGCCTGCTCGCCCAGTCCTCCCTCCAGATTGCCACCCCATTGGACTCCGTCAAGAAGGTGTCCCACCTCCTGAGATCCTCCTTCACCTCCGTTCCCAACTGGACGTGCTGAGAGGGGTGTTGCAACCCTACTGATTTCAGCTCCACACTTCTGGCAATGCCCTGCCCAATGGACGCCCTGTACCACACCTCTCGAATGTTTGCGCTGCACGAGAAAATGACCCCAATAAAAACCACATGCCATCCTGTAGCCCACTTACTCTGAATGCGCATTCACTCGCATTCCTATAAGAATCCAATCACTAACCCAGCCAACGAAATTATGGATTCTTGCGCTCTACCACTGAGCTCCAACCCCTGGTCAATGGCCTGCCGGCATTCTCTGTTGGGAACCTCTGCCGAAACCTAGGCATACGAGTAGAGCCACTGCTTGTCGGTCCTTGGGTGCCATCTGAGACCCTTCTCTATAGTGCGCAGCAGTGTTTGGTCTGTAAGCCAACCTTTTACCTTTGGAAGAAATTCGTAGCAATGCTTCCCTCTATGCGTTCTGGAACAAAAAACCCCATGTGAACGAACGGAAAATGTGTACAGCCGTAATTCCTTCAATTTCCAAGACGATTTCACAGAGAGCACCTCAATCAATGCATGGCAGATACCTGAAAGCCGACCTATGTAGGAATGTCCTTAATAAATGACTCAACTGCATTCCAGTTTAACCCCTGCGCCACGTCGGCCAACCACGGGCCCCCTTCCCTATGCGTGGATCAAGAGAACTTGCCCCTCTGGCTGAAACTAGCAAGGGGGGAGAAGGGCCATCCCTTAACCAACCCTGAATCCAAGGGTGCTGCTGAACCCAAACACCCATCGTTGCTCTGCGCCGCCCTGCTTCCAAAACTTGCACGCTTCCCATGCTCTCAATTCCCTGAATACCCCTTCGGTGACCGTAAGATCCCCTCTTTCCCTGTGGACTAATTTGGTTGCTGGCTTGAGCGCTCATAAATCAGCATGTTGGGGTTGGCCGCCCTTTTAAGCGCGCCAATTTAACATTGACCGCCACAATCCCTGAGTTCTCCGCTACACATGCGGCCCTATACTGCAGTGGGATAGCGGACCTGCCCCAGTCAAGCACAATTCACCCCCAATATACATGCGCCATACTGCTCATGGTGCCATTTTTAACCCCTCCTCGAGGTGCACCCCTATGCAATGGCACAGTAATGCCATAGTGTTTCCGGCGCCCTTCAGCAATACCCCACATACCATAACAGAGACATGCCATGAAGCTCATTGCGCCAACTCCATTACCAACCTCGTGGTGTTCCCCCATATAACGGAAAGAGTCCTGCAAATGTGCTTAGTGTCATTTTGAAATCATTTCCACGTGGCACCCGTAATTGCTTCTTGTCGCATCCCAGTTACCTCATGCGTCCTGCCCTACCCCTGATGGCACACTCTCCCATTGGTCTTATGGCAACTTGCAGCCCAAACCGTTGTGCCCCTTAGGTCTTACCATTAGCCCAAACATGGAGGCACCCTCCTTTCCAATATAAGGTATTTTCCTTCCCAGCATGTGTGTGCATCACTTCCAACTTACACCCTGCTGTACCACCCATTCGCATCGCGGCGAACCGTTCCAGCCCAATACAAGAACATACTGTAACACGGCGGCATTCTCCTGCCACTACCCATGCAGTGCTGGCCAAAAACTCCTTATAATGATACTGTTGTGATATTTATATAGCGCCTTAATCCAAAGCGCTTTACCAAGCATAAATTTACATATCCCCTCCACGTCGTTGCCCATAAGGCCCCCCCAAACCGTGCTGGGTGGGCTAACAAAACCACCAGAGCGACCGCTCCTCCCCTAAACTCACTTTACTCCTAAAAGGGGGCCCTTTCCTTACTTCTAACCGTGACCCCCATGCCGCACTCGCATTGTCACCGTGGACAACATAGCTGACTTGTTGGACGACGCCCGCCTCCTTCCTCTCCTTACTAACTCATGTCTTAACCTACCAAAACATAGCGCCGAAATTTGGTTTACCAGAACCAGCGGCCCCATTCCCTACATACTAACTGCTCTGCCCATTTAAAATATACCTTTTTTAGTCGGCCCATTTAAAATATACCTTTTTTAGTCGGCCCATTTAAAATATACATTTTTAGTCGGCTCGTTTCAACCCTGAAGCAACCCTGACACCCTGATCACGGGATTAGAACTCAAGCCTCCTGAAGGGCAAATACAAGTACTTATCACTTGCGCCACCCCTCTCCTGCAGCTGACCCGCAAAAATGCCATACTCTAATAATCTCTCTTGGCCCCAACTTTAGCTGTGTTAAGACTAGCCCAATTCGCGGTGTGACAGCCCTGGGGTGTAAACTATGCACCTGGCAAGACAGGCAAGAAATCTGAACCCGCCATTACAAGCTTGGTTCCCAGACAACAATGTGCAGCGATGCGAACTGGGGGCTTTAAAACCAAACGCTTGCCATAACTTCCATAACGTTAGCCTTCCATACACCACACCACCCAATAATCCTAATTTAGCATTTATATAACGCCACGCTCTACTCAATGTGCTATCGGACCGGCATTCCATACATTAACTGCACTCGATAAACCAACAGCTGGGTACCTCACATTTCTTCACAGGCCCTTGCCAGCGATAACAAAAGCAAATGCTGAACCTGTTGGCAGTTAACACATTTTGATTAATTGACTTTCGCCCCTCGCTTTCACATCCCTGAGGGGTGTCTCGAACTCATGACCCTATTGCTGGTCAACACATGCTCTACCCCATGAGCTAATTACGGTGGTGTCTGCCCGCCTCAGCCTCGAGCTTCATATTGCACGCCTTGCGGCCACCGGGGTCCCGCACCATTCTTGCAACCGCCCCCGCAACCTAACTGCCTCTCGCTACCAGTAGGGGTGATAACTGGGGGGGGGCACCGCATTCGGTGGATGCCTCTGATATTTGAAAACAAAGCAGCCCCCTGCTCGATAATGCCAAGGCCGTTTGCACATGACACGAGCAACAGCAACCACCTGGGGCTTGCTTCTAGCCTTCCGCCAGCACATGCGGCAATATTAAAGCCGATTCAAACGGCTGCCAACCCACGACGACCCAGCGTCCCCACCTAAATACGGGCTCCCACGGCAGTGTACTCACCCATGCTTTCCCAAGCACCTCCCCACAATGACCCACACTCCACTCTCTTTACGAGAGCACTGCATCCTCAGGGCCTCGCCTTGGCAGGAACACTTCCATCGCTCAAACGTGTTCCTTTGCATCTCTTCCACAGGAACCTGGTCAGCAACCCCGGAACCTCTTCCTTCACGCAACCGAGCACGAACCGAAACGAAATCTTCTTCCTGGAAACGAAATTCCTTCCACTTGCGAGGCGGCGACCAGGTCCCAGTGCAGGAGCGAGATGCCTGGCACCCCGGTCCCGCCTGCTTATATCCTGGTGGCCCTGCCCCTTTTCCTTTGTTCAGCCCTTCGCAGGCTTTTGGGCCATTAGGCCTTTTGCGCCGTTCCGCCCCTCGCCTTTTGACCCCAAGGGGAGGGTCCCAGGTCCTGGCGGCATGACCCCGCAGGGGTTACCCTGCTGCCTCCTCCATCTTGGGCTGATTTTTCCGTCGTCCGCTCCAGATTGTATACAAATAGTTCTTGAGACTTGTACTTCCTGAGTAAATGCTCACTCCTCATTTCTTTTTCAATAATCACGTGTGACTGTTGGCATTATCGCCTTTGAGCCTGTGAACCCAGCATTAAAATTTGAGTTTCCAACTTCACCAAGTTTTATTTGACACAGGAGCACCAGTGACTTCCTTGAATACAGTTCCCCAAGCCACACAACATATTGAGCTAGAGGATCTTACCCGCATGAACAGTGACAAATACTTCCTATTTGTCAGACTCAAAAAATGTATAATCTACGCAGCGCAAGCCTCAAGGATGATTTAAAAGCTCCGTAGTTGGATCATTATTCATCCATAATATCGAGCAATAACATCACTCCGCTGATTGATACTGGCTTCTCAAATCCTGAACATAACTTTGCCTCTAATATTCACTCATCTGTGTGCACTGCCTTGTATTACACTTCCAATTAAGGACCAACCATGTATATCAACCACACCTTTTCAACTGGTAAAAAGTACACTAATTTCCAATCTTGAATACACTGTGTCCACATGTACCATGAAATGTCACATAGACGTTCTTGTACAAAAGCCCAGAATTAGATCTCAGAGCTTAAACGCCATTGAAAACTTTGGATGGGCTCCCAGTCCGATACACCAATCCACAGTCCAATAAGGAAACAAACAAACTGCAATCAAGTTCTGTTCTGTCAAACAATTGCCAGAATAATTCAATTCGAACACTCAACCTAATGGAAGATTATCTCTCTTAGATGAACCAACAAAGCTGAAAACTCCTGTGATTAAAGTTTTGAAATTGGTGCCTATTTTCTGCAAGACGATACAAAATATATTGTTAGATGCCATCCCGAAACTAACTACAGAGGAAATGTCTTCCTTCCCATCTGAATTAACAGCTACACCAGATACATTTCCTGCAATCTTTCAGTCTCTAATCGACGCAGACTCTATCAATCCCACTTTTTCCAGTAAACATTTTGCAGTGCCAAAAGTGTGGCTTCAATTGATTAATCGAATCAAAGGACAACATGCATTGAATAGAAGTAACATTCTGCCATACACAAAAAGAATACCAGATCTTTATCTCTTCTAATCTGATGGAATAGACTGACTTTCATATTCTTATGACAAAACATATGTTGTCGAACTTATTCTGAAGGTGCCAAACATTACTTTCATGTACTACAGCCTTTACAAACCTCGGTGTGGCCATCTTTGCTCAAAAACCAAATTTACTGACTATTGACCAGCAAGGATCTACAGTGGACAATGTTTCCATCGCTAAAACAAGGACCTCTTCCAGTCAACAGTTATCAGAACTCACAGCTATTCGATCTCAAGGAATTAGTAAAGTCCATGCAGATAAGGACAACTCCATCTACTTTCCCTGCTGCCAGACATTATAACCCAAGTATTTCAGCGTTTAACTGCCTCTGATGAACATCTGTAGACTGATGCCATTCTCAACATAGTGAGCTGGAACTCTCGTGGTCTCCTATCATTTCAGCACAAGACAAACATTGACATTCTTTTAAAAAAACTTGACGTAATTCTGTTGCAAGAAACTTGGCTTACCTCTTCACTTTCTCTCAACGGTTTCTCCGCAGTTCATCAACGTGCAATTTGTCAGAGGAGAGGATGCCCTTCTGGCGACCTTTTAATAGCAATTTGCAACTCAATATTTTGTGATGTGCAATACATAAGTGATGATATACAGGGTATTCTGGGGTCTCGTTGTAGTCTTAAATGGGGCGATCTGCCAAGAGGGTTGTTGTTGATAAATGTCTATTGGAAACCAGCTGTCGGTGATCTCCCAATATTTCTTGAACAGTTATCTACCATTCTCACTGACTGCAATGTCAAACATCCAGACGACTTCATACTAATTGATGGAGACCTGAATGCCACTTGTACACCATACGCTATGCGCCTTTCCCAATCGGGGGATTAGGAACTCCAATGGTGAACTATAGGAACAGCTATTTCTGTTCTGGAACCTTACTATCCTGAATGATAATGTCAATTCCAACCATGCACCTGCAATAACTTGGACTAATGGTAAAAGTTAATTCACAATAGACTACATCACAGTATCATCAGACCTGTTTCATATATGTCAGAGATTTAAAGTTGTTCGCCTCACTCATAGTGATCACAACTCACTCCAGGTTTCGTTTTACATAGAAAAGTGTGAAACTGTGAACAAATACGCTCATGGGGTCCTGACTAACACACAATAAACTTGCATTTTGTGCTTCCAGAATAGAGGACATATACTAAACACAAAACTTCAACATTTAGTTACCCATGGGTCTGACCAACAGCTCGAAAGGCTCAGCTGCCTTGGCAGCTTTCATAGAATTTATATGGGAGTTAAATCCCTCTCAATCTAAAACAAAAAAAAATCCCAGAAAACCCCACTCAAATACTTTTGATGAAACAACTCATTTACACAAAAAGCATCTAAAAAAAAAAGCATCCATGTCCTAAAAGCCCTGCATCTTGAACCCTCCATTTTCATTGCTGAAAAGCACAAATTGCAAAATGCTCACAAACACTGGTCACAAGTACATAGACTATTGTGAAACATTAAAAATGGGCAAAACATGTTAGAAAAACTTCTTCCATCACAAACAAAAATCTTCTGGGCATTAATAAATAATCAACACTCTTCCCAAACTGTTTGCAAAACAAATATTTTGCCTCCACCATATGGGAAGCATACTTTAATGAACAACAGATAATCTATATGCCTTCTGATTCCTCAATAAAAAAAATAACACGAATGGATATTACATATAAAAGAAAGCGACATCGTAAATCTCATTTTGTCATCCTCAAAGTCCTGAGCAGCTGGACCAAACCGTCTATCCAATGGGATGTTTAGATCTGACCATTTCACTGGGGCCACAATGTTTACCATCCTCTTCAAAAAAATAATAGAAAAAAATGCCCATGTCTTGGAAAATAGCCATAATTATACCTATCCATAAAAGGCAATAAACTCGATCCAGTTAATTATCGACCTACCACCCTTATGGATTGTGACTCTAAGATCTTTACACACCTGGTTCTCCAGGATCTGGAGAAATGAACAGATAACCATCAGATCTTATTTGAACATCAAGTAGGTTTCCGCAAAGGACTCAACAATCTTGAATGGTGTAACTCTCAGTACCCAGCAAGCTCAAAGTAAGAAAAGGTACTTCCCCTCCCACGTATATAGCCTTAATTGATCTTTCTAAGGCTTTTGACTTGGTCAATCGAACAAAATTGCAGAAATAATTGCATTCTTGGAATGTTCCACCGGGCCTGTTGCAAACTTCTGTGCAGGTCAGACTGTACTTACTGGGCGATCATTCTTCCACCATACCTGTGAACACTGGTTTTAAACAAGGGTGCATATTAGCAGTGCTTTTATTTAGCTTATACCTCGCTGATCTTGCCCCGACCCTAATAAAACATAGTTTTACTCCACCTATAATTGGGAAATCTAAAATTCAGATGTTTGCATATGCTCATGATACAGCCCTCATTGCTAACATCCCAATAGGGCTAACCCATTTCATCACAGCTTTAGAAGCCTATGCCAAGATGAATGATTTGATAATAAACCCGACTAAATCCAACATCAATTATCTATGGATCTTCACTAAACAGGAAAATAAAATCTTTGTGGAAAGTCGACAAACTAGAAATTCAAATGGTCAACAAAGTGAAATACCTAGGTTTCACTCTGGGAGCAGCTACATCATTACATGCCCTACCATCAGAATTGGACTGTAAAACACATCAATATATGTGAATTGAAAGAATTGCTAAATTTGTATTGTCGTTTCTCACTGATGCCATTAATAAAACTATACAAGAGTAAAATTATTCCATCTCTCTTGTATGGAATGGAATGCACTCCTTGCACATGCAAAGTTAATTGGGACTGTTTAGAAGCTCGCTTGTGGAAGCAAACTCTAACTCTTCCCCAGTCGCTACTTGTTTGTTGTATAAGATAAGAACTTGGTCTACATTGTCTATATTCTCACTATTGTTGGAAAGTGTGATCAGTTTATAGATCAATTCTTGTTCCCTTGGACCGGTTGTTTTACTTAGACCATCGTGACCTTACTAACTGAGGTTCCAATTCCTTTCTATCTGCCCTTTGTGAAGAAGCAGAAACTGCACAATGTGATTGTACACAACAGACTCTGATAGAGAATCCCAATAAAGCTAAACTACTATTGATGAGACATGATTGGATTTAAACCAGATTATCTCTAACCAACCTAAAAAGTACCCAATCATTTTCCTTGTGTGAAAAGCCTTGTTCATATGTTCCCCCATGTATTAGGCGATTTCCGAATCCATCTTGGCGACAAGAGTTGTTACGCTTTCGTCTAAACTGAATAAAGACCAATGAGACGAACCGTATATGGAACAAACTAGACTCTTCTGCTGGAACCTGTAATCTATGTGGAGATGGCCTCATGCAAGATTTGAAACATTTATTAGTAGCCTGTCCCGCCACGTCAGCTTTGAGGCAAAAACACTTTGCAAACTTTGTCCACGACATCTCACATATTTCCACACAAGATTTCTGGCAAGGTTATCTGCTGGAAAAGAAAGTGCACTGTCAATTTCACTGTTAAAATGTCTAAAAGAGTTGAATTTCATTAAGATCAATTTATGACAAATGCCTTGAAATGTTGATGTTGTGTCCTGAGTCGGTCTTTCTAGAGTTGTGGTTGCTTTTTAAATTTGTTTTGATCAATGTTAGTTTTCATTTATTCTTAAATTCTTCGTTACATAATGAGAACTGTTTCTTATATTCTCTTTATCAATTCTCTCTGCTTAATTGTACATGATTTAGTTTTCTTGTAGAATTATTTTATTCTAAATTCTTTATATTTCACAAATAAGATGTAATGTGTAAGTCATTTCCTTTTATATGTGACTAAATGCACAGTAAAAAAAAAAGAATCCAGGCTCCCTGCGCTACTAGGAGGTGAAATCTTCATTCTATGTCAAGACATGAGGCAAGCATTATGCTTGTTCAAAGCTCTGTAGCAACGCTTCTACCAATGATGGAATTGGTTTGAAATAAAAAGACTTAAATACGCTGTCGCTCCACCAATCTGCTGCATGCAGAATATCTGCCTCTGGAAGCCATGACTCCCCTCACAGAATCCTGACCGAACTGATTGAAACTGATTCCTGGATGCCGCATAATATCTTGGTCCCAACTGTCTATGGTGTCCATCGCATCTGCCTTAAACGGTCAACTCTGCATGATAAGCAACTGCGAGGTCCCCTCCAGATGATGCTCTGCTGTCCTGGACTCATATTCTCTGATGCAGGATGGGACACACAACTTTGTGTGCCCTGGCATTTACGTGTATGAGATGGAGGTGTAATTTGTTTTAGTCCGTCTATCTACAGTGAATGTCACGCCTTCCGTACCATATACTTTCCTATCCACTTCTAGCGCTCTGACATCGGAGACTCTCCTACATATTAGACAAAGGATCATTGCTAACTTCCCTCACAGTTGAGCTATCGAGAGATACCTGTTGGCCGGTCAGTTGCTGATAAACTTCAGCACCACAGTCGCATCCAAAGCCGTGTGTACTTTGGTGCTGAGGGCGTGCAGACTTGTGATCCTTTCATGAGTCTCAATAATGCTGTGTGTTGTCCCACAGGCCAGCCATCCACTATTGTGTGTCCAGCTCATATTGCTGACCTGTAAGTGCCTACTGTCCTGAAGGCCTTGCCTTCACCCATCAGGGCGGCCAGAAAATTGAGGCCCGATACAAAAGAAGGCAGAAACTAGCGGAATAACTCTCCTTTCGCACCAGCTCTCCCACTTGTGCCACACCACGTCAGAGCTCCTTCGAGTGGATGGTGCCCAGGAGTCCAATATGAGTTGGGCAGCTGAACCTGAAATGTCTGGTACCGCCCATCCACCCTCGATGCCCTAGAGTCCACCAATGGCAGTGCCTCTCTCTCTCTCAGAGGATGACACTGCCCAGCTGGGCCCATGAGCAGCCACACGTCTGATGGGAGAATCTGCAGGAAATCCAAGGAATGTTCCATCAGAGCTGGAAACCAAACTTGCTATTTCTAAACGGATGCTACGATCACTATCACTGCCTTCTCTGCGCACTTTCACAAGAACTCTGCTCAACATCCCAAATGGAGGGAAGCATAATCCCTGCTCCAATCCTGCAGGAACGCGTCTGTCCCGTGCATGCTGGGATCCAACCTCCAGCTGAAGAACCTGGGCGTCTGAGCATTGAGCCACGACGAGAAAAGGTCTGTATGGATTGGTCCCCACAACCGGTCCTGCTTCTGGAAAATGCTTCCAGTCATTGGAGTTCATCAGGTAACTGGAGTTCCAGTCCGCTACCACATTGAGGGACGCCAGGAGATACTCGGTCGTTACCAAAATCCAGGCCTGCAAGTAGTAATGCCAAAAATCTTCCGCCAGCTCTGCAAGGAGTATGGACCTTATCCTGCCTAAATGATTTATGTATCTGACTGCTTATGTTGTTCATCCTCAAGAGGATGCAGCAGATCGCCCTGTCATTCGTAAAAGCCTTGATCGTGAAAGACCCAGATAACCGTTCTAGACAGTTTATATGTAGCTCTAATTCTCTGGGTGCCCATTTCCCTCCGCTCTCTAGAGCTCTGCATCGGGCTCAGCAGCCTGCTCTGCTGGCGTGTGATTCTATGACCAAGTCCGGACTGTCTCCGTAGATGGCCCGCCCGTTCCACACCTCCATGTTATGCAACCACCAAAGCAGTTCTGTGCATGAGTCTTGATCGAGAAGCACTAACTGATGATTTTTCAATCCCTGCTGAAGATGCTTGATCTTCAGCCTCTGCAGGGCTCTGTAATTCAGGGGCCCTGGAAATATTGCTTGAATGGAGGAAGCCAGCACGCCTACTATTCTTGCTAGGGAGCAGAGCAACAGGACCTCTTTGTCGAGGCATGCCTGGGACGCCTTCTTGATATCTCGAATCATCCTCGTTGAGAGCTCCGAAGCCGAGGGAGACTGTCCTCCTTGCATGGAACATGTCCGACTTCCCTCAGTTCACTAGAAATCATAGAGACGATGGGATATAGTAAGGCTTCTCTGTTGTCTGCCATCAGAAGGATGTCATCAAGATCAATTATACGAATGCCCTTCTCTCTGATGGCCTCCACCACTTGCCTCGTATGTTTGGTAAACGCCCAGGGAGCTCCGAATGGCAGTGTGTTGAATTTTCAGGTACAGGCCATCTGCTGCCACCACTGGGACAGTCAGATATGCATCTTTCAAGTCTATTCTGGCCAGCCAGTCATCATTCCTGAGAATGTCTTGAAGCTGGTCAATGCCCTCCATCTTGAAGTGCCTGTAAATCACCTAGCTGTTGGGTTCATTTAGGTTTACTGCTGGCCATACTTTATCTTTCCTGTGAACCAGGAACATATTGCTGACAAAGCAAGGCCCTGGGGCGTCGCAGCACTCTATTGCCTATTTGTCCATGAGCTGCACAAGCTCACTTTGGAGGAGAGATTCCTCAGCTTGTGGTCTGCCCATGGGGTACAGCCTTGACACCTGGACTGGGCCCTACACAAACTCCAGCCTGAACCCCTGAATAGTCTGCAAGACCATGCATCGCTGGACAGCAAGTGCCAGTATTGCCAAAATTGCAACGTCCTCCATCCTACAGGGAGGTATGCGCCATGTCTCTCACCTGAGACTGTTCCTTGAGCTCTGCAAGCTCCTCTTGTTCTCCGGCCTCTGGCGTTTCTCCCCCTGGAGTGGAAGAAAGGGTCCTGTTGCCTGGACTCCCAGTAGTGGTCCCTGCTACACTGAGGTCACTGAGGATGCAAAGTGACTGGCCGCTCAACCCTGATACCAGCCGGTCCCAGCAAAAACTCTGCTCAAGAAGATCTTCTTTATAGATGTTTGCGCTTTCTCAAGGGAGGTGTACGTGCCTACGAACCTCCCTATATCTTTGCAGAAGGCATCTCCAAACACAATTCCTTGCGCTGCCTCTCCTGCTTCATAGGTGGCGTTTGCTCAACTTCGGGTCAATCTTCAGCACGAGACAACTATGTCTTTCTGAAGAGATGGCGCAGTTAGCGTTCCCTAGGAGGCAGACTGCCTTCTGTGCCCATCTAGCCAAGGTCTCTACTTGCATCGCCTCTCTGGTGTCTCAAGACCTCTCTGCCAGGTCCATTATCTTTGCTAGTGGACCTGTGATGTCCAACAGCTTCGCTTGACTGCTCTGCTAGGACATGTCCATGCCCATTCTGAGATCTCTCGAGGTCTTGGTGAGAAATGTCATTCTTTGATCAAGTTTAGGTGTGTCTCCAACTTTACCAGCCAGATCTGGCCTCGGGCACTCCGCTCTCATGCGCTCCCTGTTATCTTTATCAAGGGCTTTACGGATCCTTCGAGCCATGTATTTTGCCACCCTCAGAGATGACTGCAAGTCCGAGGACCTGGGGTTCCGGATGTCATCTGGGTTGCACATGTCTAACAAGTCAGTCTCCAGTGGCTCTAGGTGCTTTCTTTCCTGTCTTCCTTGCCTCCATCAGGGGCTTACTTACTTTCATCATCTTGTGAGGATGCCGATACCTTGTGCGAGTCTTCGCCAGCTTCCTCATCTGTATCCCCCACATTGGCTTTCCCTGTGGAGGGGGTAAGGCGGTCTAGCACTGCTGCCCTTTACAGGAAGGATTCCTTGATCTTACCAACAGTGTCAATGACCTCTGGGGCCTTCTGTTCTACCCCATAACGTGGACCTGGGGGAGTAGAAGAGGATTTCCTCTTCTGGGTCGTGGAACTCCCCTGAAGGCTATCCTTTGTGCCGGTGGTCTTCGTGGACGCATTCTCGTTGTAACTCTGGGTGCTTGACTCCTTCTGCCCTAGGATAGAGTGGCCAGTCTTTCTTGAATAGGCCTCTCTCCTGCGACTGCTTCCACTGACAAATTCTCCAGCACCTGTTTAAAACTGAGCGCCAAATCACTCTGTTTGCTCCTCCTCATTCCACTCGTATTCTGACATGCTGGAGGTTGAGGCCAGTCATCTGGTGCTAGCCAGTGCCAGTGTCTGGACCAAGCAGGCGGCGCGACACATCTGCAGGGTTAATTCTGGTGGAGCCTGGCTTGCACCCTCAGCTGTCAGCTGCTAGTTTGCGCTAATAAATGTATCTGATACCTATATACTATGTTGTACAATTGTGCTTATGATCGCATGTGATGATATTTATTTTTTAAATGTATTCTTCTCAATCCCATGAGATTGTGTGGAGAGGCTCCCTCAAAACCTGCTTTGCCTGGTTAACAGTCCCCCTCTCTGAGGAACTGTCTTCCTGGTCTGCTGAAGTCTTGAGTTGCTGAGCGCTCCTGCGCTGTAATGTAAGCTCCGGAGCATGCTTGCTGTCTCCCCTTATCTACGCGTCGGAGCGGCTCCTTTTGGTCTGCCCACTCCAAAAACTTGTGGAAGCTGGTGCAGAGGAGCCTCCAGTTAGAGTTCAGCGTCGGAGCTCTTGCTCACTTCCAACGCTGCACCCCGACAAGTTGCTGTGGAAAGCTGCTTCACATGTGCGATGCGGCTACTCCTCCTCCCCAAGGGAGGGGGCCAGCTTCACTATGCTGCTGAACGGGTCCCCGGACGTGCCGCTAATAGAGCACGAGACACCTCGGTGCAACCTGACACTTTTGACTTTGAACCGCGTTAGAGTGGGCACCAATAAAGTGATAAGGGGCTCCCTCAGACAAGCCCAACAAAACCATATTATGGCTGCCTATTGTGCGCACGCGAGTAATACCGTAACCAGGTAAACGCATGCAATAACAGTAAATAACACACTATTTCATATATATAAAAACACTCTGCAGCAAGAAAATTCAAATGCAGTGATCTGCCTGAAGAGCAGCTAAGAAAGAGGAGGAGCTAGAGACAGGATGTAGTCAAGAGGCTACATACAGGAAGTTATATGTACTACAAAAATTGACTAAAAGAAAGGGAAATGTAGTTTTCAAAATAAAATAAAAAAGGAGAAAATGGTGTTAATGACTCCAATCAAGCAGTCCCACTAAGTCAGTGCCTTGTCTGGGATTGCTCAAGGGAAGCCCTTATTTATATATTTTTATGTCCAGTTCGTTTACTCTGGATGACAACCCTTCTATAACACCCCTCTCTTAGAATCCCCCTGACCCCACTGAGCCAAGAAGTAAGTTTGTTTTGCAAATTTAAAAGGTTTATTTGAGAATTAAACCATATATATATATATATATATATATATATATATATATCGCACTTTTATAATTAATAATTGATATCACTTGTGAATATGACAGTGATCAGCAGTAGGTAATCCTACAATAGCACAGTTCTGGTGACTTATGACTAGGAACAGGGGAATAAGGTATCAGAGAATGCTTTATGGTTTCAAGGAGATGCAAAGATGAATAAAAAGCAGTGCAGAAATAAACTTGATATGATTTCAGCAAAAGATAATGTGATCACTTTTTCTTTGACAATTCACTCCCCACCCACCCCCAATGCAAGGTAAGGAGATGGAAGTAACACACACAGTTTTCAGGAATACAATCACAGTACAATCCCAATTCAGTTCCCCCCTAGCAAGCTTAGATCAACAGGGATGATTTTAAACACAGGCAAGGTACTTTAAAGGTGGTATGCAAAGAAGTGAAAAATATGCTAAAATGATTTTTATTCCCTCTAGAGGTTCAGGGTGAGTGATGGCTACTTTAATTTAGTTCAGGATCACTTTAGCAATGCTCTATGAATGATTGTCAGGTTGCAAACGAATTTCAGCAAAGGAAAGCAAGGAGCTGCTATTTTGACACGTGAAGAAATTTTGCCAAATCGCAAATTTCATCAATTTTTCCGAGTGTGTCGAGCGCGATTACGGAAAAAGTATAATGAATAGAAAGTTCTGGGATCGTTGGAAAGCCCAGAATCTTAGCTTTAAGATGAAAGTTAAATTTCGTTCCTAGGACAAACGGTTCCGGAGATACGGACGATTTCGTGAAGGTAGATTCTCAAAAGAAAAGTCAAGCTCAGAATGACAGATGACAGTTTTCAGGTTTGAGATCACAGAAGGAACACAAGATTTCTAGGATGCAGTTCTCAATAGGTTAAAATAGTTTAAATTAGATTATTTTAAACTAAGAGATTGGGTTTTGCACAGTCCTGGTTGAGTACTCACACTATATGTTGGACAGAATGCGACTTCGTCACGGATCGGGTCAGGATTGGCTGCGGTTCTCTGGTACTGGTTCCGCGCACAGTGATCTGGGTCAGCTCTCAGCACTGCACAGCGATCTGGTCTGGTCTCTCCGGATAATTCTGCCTTCTGGGTCTCTGGTTCTGGTAAAAGTTCTTGGCAAAAGTTCAAACAGCTCGCCCGGCTGTTGAATAGTTTGCAAATGATTTGGAGGCCTGCTGAAAAAGGATTCAGCTTGTGGATTCAGGCCCCTCTGCTACAAATTCTGGAGTTAATTTCTGGTCTCTGGAGATTGATGGATTTGAAGTCTGGATCTCTGGATGTGAACTCTGAAGTCTGGATCTCTGGATGTGAAGTCTGAAGTCTGGATGTGAAGTTGTCTGTCAAAATGCTCTGTAGAAACTGAAAAAGAAAGTCCCTGTCTGGCTTCCAGTGGCTCTTTTTATGTGTTTTGAAAATGGGTGGGTCGGCTAATTCTGCATGCCAAACCCTCTCAAGATTTGATAGGCCAAAGGATTCTTTGGTCCCTGATTTGAGAAAGGATAGTTTGTCAGACTGATGTCAGCCATTTACGATCTATTGAAGAAACGCCCCTTTGCTTTTACCTTAGAAATCATTTTTCATAACTACACATTTCCCAGATACAGTTGTTTGACATTACATGTACACATTACAGATTACTGAGGTACATTCTGGCCCAACTCTGATCTTCCTGGGGGCTTGCATTCAAAAATGACAACTTATTTTCGTTTTTAGTTGATTTACCAATATCGGACGTTTACCAAAAATGGCACACATGTACACCGCCTTTCTACCCATATTCCATTAATTTACTAGGTCTCTAGCATAAACACAGTGTCTGTATTATTAATAATTAGCGGGGTTTTGGCTCAGAACATCAGAGCGACCAGCCTAGTTTTGAACTGGGAGAGAATGTGTCAATTTAAAGATCCCAAAGTTGTACATTTCTGTCATCTGCTTACAATTAGTTATCAGTGTTTTTATAAAACATATATTTGCCTTCAATTCACAAAAAGTGCCTGGGTCCGCCCCCAGAAACTTGGGAGTCAGGGATCACATGTCTCTTCTTCCACGCAGAGCTCTGTTTACAGTCCACGCCCAAATTAACATACCCCATTCAATTGCAAGA
Organism: Ambystoma mexicanum; assembly: GCF_040938575.1. Lineage (NCBI taxonomy): Eukaryota > Metazoa > Chordata > Amphibia > Caudata > Ambystomatidae > Ambystoma > Ambystoma mexicanum. The sequence continues at coordinate 933,631,921 of NC_090936.1, forward strand.
GTCGAATGTGTCGGCTGAGGTCAGCAGGCCAGGGGGCCACTCTGCATTTGGTTAGCATGTCCATGTGATCTCCTGGCTTCTTGTGTGCAGTTCTGAGGTGAGAAGGTTTCCCAGCCTCTTGCAATGTTAATTGAATCAGCCTGTCTTCAGGGAACAGCAGGTGTTTACATTTTTTTTAATTAACCAAAAAGGCTTTAAAGTTTCCAGCTATCTCAGGAGGCTGATTAGCGTCTGAAGTTTAGACCGCTAGCGCCGGCTTGTGGAAAATGCTGGTACTGCACCCATTTTTGGGATCTGTCTTGAATTAATGCATTTCAAAAAGGGGATTTTGCTTGATAATATATAATCCTTGCTTAACATGGCATTGGTGTTTTTCCTTTGGCACCACATTTCACTCATGATGCTTCTGACCCAGCACGCTCGCACTGGTGGGTGGCAAGTCAGGGGACCACTTTGCTGTGCGCAAAACTGCACGGTTCTCCAGGATTCTGGCGCAAATGTGGGCTTTTCCGCCCTCTTGGATTTCCTAAAACCACAGCACCAAGTGTTGCAGCATAATAACTTGAACGTGGGCCAAGACACCCAACAATGGAAAGTTGTTTGAAGTGTTGAAACTGCTGAAGAGTAGATTAAAGAAGTTGAAGCATAATGCTCGCATTGTGTTTCTCTAAGGATTCTGGACATGCAATAGGGGTTATGGGAGGGTAAGCCTCGGATCCAGAGCTCGCCGATTCCTTTTCAGGCTTTAATATCTGGGTGGTTTAGGGAGATTTTAATGGATTTGCCAAGAAGACCTTGAATTGATAACATTTTGCAAAACAGCCATCCTAACCCTAGAGCATGGTTCATCTGTAACTTTAACTACCTCTATCTCTTCCACATATATATCCTATTGCAAGGCTGAACATACCTCCCATGAGACATAAGGAAGATTGGCCGTGTGTCAATTAAATTGTGCTGCTGTCCCTCATCTAAACTATCAGAAATATACAGGTTAGAGAAATAAGGTATCTAGTGTTTCCATCAAAGGTTTCCAACAAAACCTTTTCCATCGAAACCTATCCATCCAAAATATGTGCATCGAATGCATATATGTAAAGGGTTAAATTTTAGTTGGGGTGGGTTTTTAAGGGTAAGCATTCGATGCTAATATTTTCGATGCAAAAACTTTCATTGAAAGGTTTTAGATGGAAAGGTCATAAACTGAGAAATAAGCATCTAAAACGTGTTTGTCTCCCGCTAGTAGGATGGCCAGTAATTTAACATCAAATGGCCATCCCTCTCGTACAAAGAGTTTAATAGCACCCATGGGTGTTAAAATGTGGTGGTTAAAGAATGCTGCTAGCATTTTCAACTCCTGCCCCTTACTCAGTGAGGACTTCTCAAAGTATGGCCTTGCTTGCGTCCTACAGTGTCCACCACTCACACCCAGCCAGCTTCCTCTGTATCAGTCTCCTGAAAATGTAATTTAATTGCGATGGCAATGTTCACCACCACTGGATTCCTTAATGAAGTCTCATTCAATTTCCATTGAGGTATTTTCTTGGAAATCTGTCCCTTCTAGATCCAATGTCATGAGCACTGGGGTGTGATAACTGTAACCTTTTTCTACAGCCACCAACAATGGGACCACATCGCTGTAAAGCTGGACGTTTTGGTGTCGGATATTTTGGCATGGTTCCTTTGGCACAGGTCCCATCTAGGCATGTCCTGTTTGCCATGATCAGCAGTATGCAGGGACCTATCTCTGTTGCTATATTATTGCAAACAGTCGCATCCCAGCGCTGGGGCTTATTCCCCCTGGGATGTTAATGTTTACTTAAATATTTTGCCATTGTAAGCACTTATCAATGCAGTGCTTTGGCTGACAGTATATCTAAGCCAAACACTACGCACTCCGTGCCTAGAGCTGTTGGTGCCATGTACAGAGCATGTAGTGTTTGGCTTAAATATACTGGCAGCCAAAGAAATGCATTGAATTGTGCTTAGGATGACAATATATTTAAGAAAACATTAACATCCCAGCGCGGATAAGCCCCTGCACTGGGATATTACAGTTTGCAATAATATAATGGCACAGATAAATCCATGCACCCTACTGGCTGCAGCCAACAAGGTGCACCTAAATAGGACCTGCGCCAAAGGAGCTGTGCCCAAAGGTGATGTACCGCACACATAGCAGCTCATTCCTGGAGTAAGCCTTGTATGGCCGGACCCAGTTACATACCCACTGTACCAAATATCCTAAAAAGAGATCAAGTGAAAACTTCAGTCATTCAAGCTTAACATTTGCCATAGAGGTACTGCCGACTTGGGCAACCAAGTTTACCTCCGCCATGGTAAGAATATTCAGTCCATAAAGAAACGCTATTGATTTTCCACAAATATTTCACTCAGGATCTATCTTCACGTCCTTTTCCCCTCCTTTGCTGTGGACTCTGCACGTTGCGTCACTCAGTATTGCATTCTACCTCTAGATTTCTGAGACCCAGTGGGCTTGATTTCTGGCTCATTCAGAGGATCACTCATGCCAGGCGGTGAATGAAACTCCTCAATGCCAAAGGCTTTGGCTGCTTCAACTGAAGAAACTGCTTTCGTCTGACCAACTAAACCATGCAGCATCTTATATGGAAAGTCCTGACAATCTAAGACCATCCTCTCTTTAAACCATGAAACTGCCTGCCCCAGATTTTTCCCCAGTTATTTCTCTTGTGAAGCATCTGCTCGACTTGTCTTGGTAAAAATGAAGGACTGTACCCCTTATCTAATTTCCTTCTTCCTTCGGACTTTGGAAAGAATACTTGCCTGGGTCTTAAAGACATGGATCCTAATGAGAACATCGATGAGCAGACCCTTATAATGTTGACGGGCTGGGGGGGACCCTTTCTTTTCTTTCAAAAATCAGTTCACAATCATCAAAGTTTAAACCCAAAAGGAGGCCCTGAACATAGCTCTCCAATTCCTCATTCTTAATTGCCAGTCTGAGCCGCACAAATATTTAAGCAAGATAGGTTTTCGAAATCCTCTTGCCTAGCCCATAGCCTCTGACGAGATTTCCTCTACTACTGCATATATAGCTGATGGCTCTGCTTGTGCAGTTTGAGGTCTTCACTTTTTTCTGTGGCAATATTTTTTAGTTCTCCTATGGATTTTATAACCATCTCTCGATTGCATTTATCTCTCTCGTTCATCTAGTCTAAAAGGAAGGGAAGTCTGCTTTTGTCACCAATTGTGGGCCTGCTACAGCTGTATAGGCTGTGAAGGTTCCAAATGCATTTGTGCAGTAATGTTTCTTTTTTGAGAGTTCCTGTCCTCGCAAGAAGTCTTTAATATTGTCTCTGTTAGGCTTTCGGATAGCAATAGGGCACTGTAATTGCCACATAGGAAGGGAGCCCACTCGAGCCTGGCAGAACCAAGTGACAAAACAGACATTTCATCCCCCTGACTAGTCCAGTTAGCAGCTGCCCTAGTACAGGAGACTGGCACCAGGATGCACCCTCCTTCCGATACCTGAATGAAGGCACCCTACACAATGCCCTAGGAATGTTGCAACAGTGCAAACTGTAAATGAGTAATCCAGGACCAGTTTTAGGGCATACAGCCCTGCAGATTTGCCATGTGTGCAGTAACTTAGGACTGCTTTCATCAGTCCTATATGAGGAAGGGAGGGGTTTTCAGCACCATGATCCCAATTCTGAAGAACACTGCAGTGCCACCCCTCTAGATTACCACAAGCATGTACTGCTGCAGCTCCGGGGTAGGGTGTGTGGCTGAGCAAAGCCACACATGATGCTCTAAGATTGTGGCTCAACAAAGTACTTTTAGTCTGCATTTTGACAGGGAAAGGGTTGTTTCAATACTTACAATCAATTAGGGAAGGGACTAGAAATGGGGATCGTCCTATAGAAAATGGTGTCGGGGAGACCATCACACAAAAACCTCTTAAGAAAATGATACAAATAATCTAGTCATAAAAGTTCGTAGCTCTCCAGGGGACACCCTAATCCGCAACATGATATTGAGTGCAGTAGCTAACAGAAAAGTTACCAAATTGTATTCTTAACAAGTCCTTAGCCTCCTGGCTACCCTGAGCTGTGACCCAAGTGTTCAAAGTCTTGGCCAATGAGAGTTCACAAAACCTAGTCTTGAATGTTTGTTAGGACTTTGTGCAAACGGCGAGGCCATATTGGAACGGAGATTGTCTGCTACTGGTGTCCGATTCTTGCCATGAATGGTTGCATATAGCTTTAAATGGCGATGAAGAGGGGTTGACAGTCTCCGGCAGCAGTCTCTCTACCTTGCCTATCGTGGGAGGACCCACTTAACTACAGCATACACCGCGGAGCGGTGAGCGGAGCTTGAGACGAGGTTGAGACGGTCTTCGGCAGTCCGCGGTAGCCCACGGCAGCACAGCCCTTCGAATGGAGACTTGCGAGCCTTGCGAAACTTTGCATGAAACTCTAATTAGTACTCCTTACCCGCTGGAACTTCAACCTGAGCATGCAGCAGAGCAGCGCTTATTAAAGAGTAACTTTAAGTCTACAGACCCAGTGACACTGAAACCCCCTGCAAAAAAAACGAAGGTACAACGAAATACTTCTTTGGCTTCCGTTCCGCCAGATAAAAATCCAGCAGTCCGATTCGACTTTGAAAACCCTTTTGACGGAAGCCAGCGTTCACCCTTTGTTTCATGCTCAACACCCATGGAGCCCTTACTTAATGCTGTTGAATTGAGTGAATCTAGTGAAATTATGAAAGAGACAAAAACAACAAACATAAGAAACACAAGAACTCAGCTCTCCCAGCACGACCTCAGGGAATTGACATTTTCCACCCCTGCGGTCCCACCAAGTTTCTCGTACGTTTCCCCGAACTGCATCCCACCCCCCAGAATTCCCTGTCTTACCTGCTCAGCAGACTACGAACACCGAAGAGACTCGGGAACTACGGGACTCACGGGGGACAACGCTGCAGTTCCCGAATCGCAGCAATCTCCCATCGCACTGGAATCTCCTCCCTCCTCTCCTTCCAACACCAGCGCCCAGCCTGCTCAGCGTTCCCGCCAGGCCCTCACGGTGGCGAGAGGTGTGGACGATTTGACTGTCGGAGGACGGTCAGCGTCCGCCCCTGTGCTTGCAGCCTGGGCTGAGCCGGAGGTCGTGGGAGACTATCCAGTCGCTGAAGAAAGTGAAAGCAAAAGTGAGGGGGAACAGGATCAAATCTTGCCGGCTCAGACTTCACCTCGCGACAGTGGCCATTATCTCCCGACCACGGCCCCGCGAGCAATGCCTGAAACCCAGCTTCCACCTGCAATTCAAACAACCCAAACAGCCGGCGTTGTGGTGCCCCCACAGGGGATCCCCTGTCAGCTAGTGAAACCATCAACATCTACAGTTCTAACTCTGGCCCAAATCCACGCAGCAATGGAGCAAACTGCTCCAGCAAACCCACCAAGGGAGCAAAGCGAGGGGGACCGTCTAATCTCCAAGACCCCCCCCCCCTCGTTAAAAATAAGCAAAGCCAGCACTATTAAAGCATCTCACGAAATCATTGAAGCACTGCCAGAGGTATTCGTCCCCGAATTCACTGACCCTCAAACCCTGGCGTCGAACAACAAACAAGATTCTCAATCTAAAAAAACACAAAACTAAAAAAGAAAATACAGGAAAAAGGATACAGGGAAGAAAATCCTCCCTCGCCCGCTGTTATCTTCGGCTCTTAAGGACTTCTTTAAAAAACAGTGCAAAAGAAAGTTAGATGAGGCAAACGAACTTTCGGATGCAGAAATTTTGGAGGCAATCCAAGACCTCCCACCAGCCACCAAAGCTCGAAAAACAACACCACAAGCAAAAAAACCAATAGACCCCTTGAGTACCGACAAAAGCGATTTAGACCAAAGCGATTTAGACCCAAGCAATGCGGAGAAAAGGGGAAGGAAACCAACAAAGGCAATAAATGGGATTACAGAAGCTAACCCAAAAGAAGTCATACCAAGCACCCCGGTCGCTATCTCACAGCCTACACCTCCACTTACTCTAGGCTTAAACAGCTTTGGAAAACCTGAAGCAGCAGACATTATCAAAACATCCTTGCCTCCCCAAGAGGAAGACCCAACTGGCACCTAGTTGCCATCAACCATAGAAAACATTCTCAAAGAAAAATCTTTTGATGGAATTACACTGTCGCCTCTCCCAGCCCCAAATCTCCAATCACTACTTGGGACTCAACCGAAGACCCAGCCTCCTCAAGTCCAGCAAATTTTGAAACCTAAAAATCTAGATCAACCTACTCATACAGAGGAAAGTATATGTCTACCACCACCAACATCGCCATCCACACCTCGAACACAATCTCCTCCAAGAAATAGGAGACTTAGCGAAATAGCTTCCACAAATCCAAAAGACTCACCATCTAAAAAAATCGACTTGGCCACCATCATGTCGGCTATAACAATAGCTCTAGCCCCATTTGGGAAGCTCTATGAAAGTATCAACGATTCGTTAAAAGACGGCATCACAGTTACAGCAATGATGCACACCAAACTGATATTCGTGGAAGGATTTATCACCGCTCTGGACCAAACCAACAAGAAGCATAGAGAAACCTGGGACCTGAAGCTGTCCGTTTTGGAGGAGAAACTTCGACTACTCCAATCCACAAGCCAGAAAAAAACCACTTCAGATGACAAAGAAACCCAGACCTCATGCCAACCACAAACCATTAAAACGCCTCCCCTTTTTGATACTCAAAAAAACTAAAATTCCCCACAACCAACGGCGACCACGAAACCGGCACTCAAAAGTGTAACTTCTACAATAGCAGCAGCTCCAATGGCTAAACAACCTTTATTGAAGCTATCCAGAAGCCCTCAACACGACTCAAGTGCAAGGGGCAAAGAACCGACACCAGATCCAGCAACGAGTTCAAATGGAAACCCTAAAACAACTAGGAGAGACCTCGCATGAACTGAACAAACCCGAAAACATTATCAACACTGCGACTCACCCTATCCTCTCACCAAGATCGGCTGACGAATTTTTCTGTCAATGTTCCTTGATCGATCTATCACAGCATGAGGACTCAGCAGAAATCTGCGAGTTCGAAACAGGAACTGAAGATGGCCTGGGAAACCAAATTCCAATCGAATCGCCATTAACAAAAAAAAACACTAGCAAATCTCCACTCTCTAACCCGGGCACAAGGTCATCTAAAACAAACCAGGCGAAAGACATGAGCATTGAACAATTATACCAAAAACTAAAATCTACCCAATCTTACTCCTCGACCAGACATTCGCCTATTAAAGACAAAGTCTTCAATCGAATACCGAAGCGGACCGTCTTCAAAACCTAAAAGCAAGTCTGAAGACTGTGCGCCTGTTTAAAATCGAACAAAAACCACTCGAAGATCATTGCATGATCCAGAATAGAAGAACAGTCCTCAAGATCCTCAAGCAGGTCAACCTACTTAACACCTTAATATCTGATGAGCTCACGCTCATAGAGCCCTACCACAGAAACAAGCAAGCAAAGGCATTCCTACACATCAAAAGCCTGGCGCTCCGGGAGATTCCCTAAGAAGTCTATGCAAAATTGGATCATGCGGGCTTCATCTTGACGGAGATCCACACTGCAAATACCAACAAGAGCCAAATGGAAAATTCCCAAAAAATCCCGGCTAAAAACTACAGATACAAATCTCAAACTGAGGACCTGTACAGATCGAAAAGATGGGTAAGAACACCGTCTCGTCGGGAAAAATTTGGCCGCAACAAATGCAGATATTCGGGGAAATATCCGAACAGATCGGACTACTCTAAAGATCAACACCACACCAATGAGAGAATTGAAGAAAAAAGTGACCCAAGAAAGTACAAAGAGTACCACAAAGAACGAAGACCTGCATCACCAGATCACCTTGTACGCTCAAAACAAATCTAGAGACCAGTCTACTCCCCATCCAGAAATCAAGTCAACAAAAGGCACATGGTCTTGGTTACGAGATGCCTTTACACCAGGCCTCAAAAGATAGCAGCAAACGAGGGGAGCCAATTCTCTACCGCGGCTGCCCCAAGTGAACTATGAAGCTCTTCAGAACTCTACCATATCCATAGCTTCATGGAATACCAGAGGCCACACGCACCTAACCAAAATGGGTAGCTACAACCTGGGGGTCCACGATATTCTTTGTCTTCAAGAAACTTGGTTACTGAACAAGCCCGCTTTAGACGGCTACACCATTGAGATCTTGCCTGCCCTAAAAGGTCCGTTTGGCAGACCATCCTCTGGCCTACTGACTGCTATCCGGATGGGATCGAACATAACTATCAACAAGACAATAGCAGCTACCTATGCATTTCTGGCAGTACTCATGACAACGAGCGATGAAAACTCTTCTGAAGTTTGGGCGATTATCAACGCCTACTGGAACCCCCAAAAAACTTCTTCCGATAAATTTTGTGACAAAGCAGCTAACATCTTCGATGAAATAATGATCAAACACGAAACCTCGAACATCCTTATCTGTGGAGACCTCAATGCTAATTGCTTGAACCTGTCAGAGTTAACACCGACGGCAGAAAGAGGAAAAATGTGGATCACGTTAATGAACTCTAAAAACCTTCGAAATGCTGCAAAATCTACTAATCAAACCACAATTCCCACATGGGAGCACGATCATTCTACAGCAAATCTCGACTATATCTTTGTTTCTGAAAAAATGTATTCGCTTATAGCTTCCTTCGAAGTAATCAGAACGGAAGCTAGCGATCATAATCTGCTAAACCTCACATGCAGTACCAGACGACGGGACCAGCAATTCTACAACGTTGCAATTGAGACCAACACGCAGCTCTATCGTCTACGCATGACCGAAAACGATATCAAAACTTTGTCAGATGAATACAAAATCTTAATCTCTGACATCAAAGCAGATAACGCAATCTTCAGGTCCAGCTACACACCGCTGCTTCGGACCTACAAAAAACCACAAGCAGGCTGGAAACCATAACTACATTTATAATCGGAGCCTAGTGATCAGGCGTCGTCCCTTAAGAAAATTAAAAAAAGAGGCTATGACTTCGAGCTCTCCTACGCTATGGGAATCCTATCTTTTCGAGCTGAGACTCTATAAACAGTGGATAAGAAACATCAAATCAGCCCTCTACCAAGCCGATGCCGAAAATATGATCAAGATCATAGCCAACAAAAAAACTCAAGTGTTTTGGAAATTAGTCAACACCAAACCCCATCCGAATTCTCAGATGATAAATGCGGTCTCCGAAGAGTGTTGGATTAACCATTTCTCAAAACTGTTTGACCATCTTCCCTCCCATCGAGAGGACACAATCTTCTACCAAATCTAACTGGGATGATCTCTCCAATATAGAAGATATAAGGTCTATCATTTCGAAATTGAAACTGTTATGCGCTCCTGGGCCCGACGGTCTAGCAAATACTGATTTAAAGCAACATCCGGAGGCTTGGTCAGCGGTTCTGAGCATGATATTCAAAGACTGCAAAGAACGAAAGACAATCCCTAGCTCATGGAACCAAGCAATCAACGTTCTAATTTTTAAAAAAGGCATCAGGGAAGACCCCTCCAATTACCGTCCTATAGCCTTATTGGATGTCATCGGCAAAGTCTTTGCTACTAGCCTTTTGACCCACTTCCAGAACTGGGCAAGAATTTCTCCGGCCAGGGACCCACTCCAAACGGGATTCCAGAAAAACGCCAGTACAGGTGCCAATATAATGATTCTAAACATCCTGAAAGAAAAAGGTTTTGCTAGGTGCCCCAAGAATCTTCCTCGCCTTCGTGGAATTATCCCAGGCCTTCCATAGAGTTGACAGATCGAAACTCTGGGCCAAACTGAAGAAGTGGAACTGCCCTAACCGGATCCTTCACCCGATTATCGCCTTACACACCGATACCAGCATTTCAGTCAGACTAAACCACCAAGGGATACTCTCCAAACTCATACCATCCAATCGTGGAGTCAAACAGGGATGCCCTCTTGCCCTTGCTCTCTTCATCTCCTTCCTTGGCGACTTCAAAGCCTCACAAGATCTGATTAGATTTCCGCCGAAAATTGGAAATACAACGGTTACCAAACTTCTATACGCAGATGATCTCATCATTCTGGATCATACTCAGGTGGGCCTTCAACGCCAATTGGTTTACCTGGCCCACTACACCAAGGAGAACAATCTGGAGATCAATAAATCTAAAACGAAAGTCCTGATTCTTCAGAAGCAGAGGCCAAAAAGAGTCCTTGAAGTGGTTCCTTGACCACTCTAAAATTGAAATTGTCTCCACATTCAAATTCCTTGGAGTCGACATTGACAGCATGAAAAGAGGTTTAAGTATTTAGGCAACCCTGTGGTCAAAGGCCAAAAACTAACGGCCCAACTATGAGCAGTCGACAGAAAATAGGCAAATAGTCTTCTACCGGCAATCCAATTCTATAAATCAAAAGTAATTCCAGCATTAACTTATGGCATGGATGCCAGCCCCGCAATTCCTTCGACCCTGTGGACCAAATTAGAAGGTTTTATCTGGAGAGCAATTTTAGGCCTACCGAAATCGACAGCTGTGGCACCTATAAAACGTGAACTTGGGCTGCTTTCCATGGAGGCAGTGGTCGCTCAGAGCACCATCCAACTCTACAGAAAAATCAGGAACCCAGAAAGCCTGGAATTATACAGGATGATTTCTGAGGAATTATCTAAAGAGAGCAACAAATTCCTCAACAACTGGGCTGATAAGCAAAAACGTATACTACAAGACATAGCTTGCTCAGAAGAAGAACTTATCCAGAACCCTCTGAGAATAAAAGAAAAAATGGAATGGCTCAATTGGATAAAAACAAATGACAATGCTGTGGCGAACAAACTGCTAGTCCACTTGCCAACAGTCTTCAATAAACTGAAACAACCGATGGAATACTGTCCTAAATACCCGAGAAAACTTCTTATGAGAACTCTGTTGAAAGCCCGTCTAAATCTTTTACCGACACAAGAAGTCTTAGCCATCCTCTCAGCAACTGAAGAAAGATCCTGTAGACTCTGCAGAGATGTTCAATCCATAGAATCTATCAAACATCTCCTGATGGTTTGTCCCGCAATAGACCAAGAAAGAAAGGCCTTCCTCGATCCTGTGTACGAATTGTCTTACGTCGTTGACGACAACATTTGGTAGAACTGCCTCATCATGGGAGCCCAAACAAGGTGGTTTATAGCAGCTACCAAACTGATAACCATCGCATTAGAGAAGACGTTGCAAATGATACAGAAGTAAACCTTCGGAAAAGCCTCTCTTCGCTTTTCTTCGCTTTCTTGGCCTTCTTTGAGAAATCACCAATTACGCAGAAATGTCCTTTGTGTAACTTCAAGAACTTCAAGAACTAAAAGCTTTTTTGTAAAAATCTATATTGATTATATAAAAAAAAAGAAGGAAGATATAATTTATGTGCAATTTTCCCTCCATTTATGGACCCCCAAACTTTTTGCTTATTGTTCGATTTGCTCATTTAATATATTTTTTACCCCAGCGTTCCACATCCTGGGACCTTTTTAAGCTTCCTTAGCATTCAATTTTTTTTATGTCCAAAATGGATTCAAATAACTTTCCTCACACAAATTGAATTGATTGACACAAGATGTAAAGTTAAACTCAACATGTAGACTTGTCATTTGGTTGATCTAACATGAAGTTATATATATTTGTTAATCTTCAGACCTGTTAAACTGCACCTGATGAAGGGAATTCTGAATCCTGAAACGCATTGTGCCTTTTACTCCTAAACATAAAGAAGAACTGGACAAATAATTTCTCTGTACATTCTATGATTTATCTCTATGTATTAACATTTATTTAATATTGCATTGGCTGTCATACAGCACATAGGTGTGCAGGGTACAGGAGTGCCCGATGCTCTTCGGACACCAGCTTGGTTCTCATTTGTTCAACTCCGTGTCAGGGTTGTGTTACCTCCCCTGCATCAAAAGTTGTCATTAATTGATTATACTTCCTCAAACAATTTTTAGAAAGGTGTGCTTCTGTACTGATTGCAATTCTTAAGATTGCATGGTTGCTCAGTCGACTACCCCATTTGGGCTGCAGTGCTATTATGGATATGTCAAAGGCTGACAGAAAATACTTTGCAAAATTGAAGCAAACTCTATTCTTAAAGTTTGGGACAACTCCTGCCCAATATTTGAGAAGATTTAGAGAATGCATAAAGAAAGAAGGTAATACTTGGGTTTCTTTTGTTGCTGATTCTTTTAAAAACGTGACTGGTTGGGTAGAAGGATACAAGGTCACCACTTTTGAGGGTATGATTTATTTGGTCATGCTTAAACAATTTTTTGCTTCTTGTTCCCCTGAGCATAAAAAGCACTTGGCTGACTCTAAGGAGATAGATCCAAGTTAGCCATTGCGGCAGATTTATGGTTGTCACACAGAGTGCCCCATAAGGACAAACCTGCTTCTGGTAAGCAGGAGGAGAGGAAAACGCACAAAGATAAGGAGGGTGGGGGGGATCTAAAAAAATCTTCCTCTCAGAAGAGCCACAAAAAAGTTTAAAAAGGCTAAGGTACCTGAGAGTCAGAGTAGTCAGAGTAACCCTCCCAAGCGTAGCTCAAGTTCCAGTAATCCTCCCTATATACACAGACGCAGTGGATCTTGTGGACCAAGTGACCATGTGAAGGGGGACCCCAAATGTAAGGTCAATACTTTGGGGGTCCACTCTGTGAGTCTGGCCTTCCCCTTCTATGAGGAGGAAGACATTTTCACAGGGGCATCCTTCTCCTCAGTTTCCTCCCCCCATGGGATAGAATCTGAGGTAGTCTTAGTTTCCCTTGCTTCCTGGGAGCCAAGAGTTTCAGAAGCGTATGCCAGGATACCTGACAACACCAAGCACTACTTTAAAGTCAGTGTGCTGATCAATGGAGTAGACACTACTGCCCTTGGGGATAGTGGAGCTAGCAAAACTGTGGTGGATGCCACCCTGGTCAACTAGGAGGAGCTTGCCAGAGCTCCCCTGATGCCCACCATGTTGGCTGATGGGCCCTTGTCTCAAGTTCCCAGTAATGCCTGCAAATCTAACTATTGATGGTACAAAAGTGAGGATTCCTGTGAGCTTACAGAGGCAAGTTCCTGGAAAGGTCCTACTGGGCAATGACCTCATAGACTTTGGTCTTGTGGGGGATACAGCAGAGAGACCCTGCATAAGGTCACACACAAGAGACGCCCTGGCCAAGTCCAAGGCTGAGCCAAGGGGAAACCCAAGGCTAAGGGAGTCAGAAAATCAAAAAGAGGGAAAGAGAATATTCACTCAAACTCATCTACCACTGAGGTGGAGGTAGTTGGCCAAGCACCTGAATCTAATGAGGAAGAGCTGCTGCCTGAAATACTCCACCCCCATGACCATGCTGAAATCCAATGTTAATTGGTTGAAGGTGGTCCTGACAAGGAAGAGTTTAGTAAGGGCCAACGTAAGTGCCCATCTTTGGAAGGCCTTCTCCCAGCTTGAGGGTGAACCTCTTGGGAAGCATAGGATTTATTGGGAAGGAGGGCTCCTGTACAGTGAGCCCACAATCTACTGAAGGAGGCCATAGGTGGTTGGTGGTCCCCCTTCAAGTAAGGCCCTTCTTCCTGCAGTGTGTGCATGAAGTTGGCCTTGCTGGTCACCTTGAAATCAAGAGAACCAAGCAAAGGTTATCCATGCACTTTTACTGGCACAAGATGGGGGTGCAAGTATAAAGCCATTGCAGGAGTTGTTCCACTTGCCAGATCTCTGGAAAAATGGTGCAACAATCCAGGCTCCATTGGTGCCACTCCCTGTTGTGGGAGTGCCATTTGAGAAGGTCCTCTGGCAATAGGTTTATCTTGGTGCTGGTCAATCATGCCACCAGATATCCTGAAGCCATCCCATTGAAGACAGTGACTGCCAAGTTGGTTACTAAAGCTTTGCTTGGCATATTTACCAGAGTTGGTTTCCCTAAATAAGTTGTCTGACATAGGTAGCAACTTTATGTCCAAGTATATGCAAGCTGTGTGGAAGAAGTGTGGGGTTTTCATCCGCTTATGAGAGGTTTTGTAGAACTCTTAAAAGCATGATTAGGCTCTGGAAGAACCCCAAAGGAAGAAATGGGATCTGCTTTTACCATGCTTACTCTTTGCGCTTACAGAGAGGTGCCTCAAGAGGGGGTTCTAAGGGGACCACTGGCCATAGTCAACGAAGGATGGGAGTTCCCCACTCCTCCTGTTACTACCAATGTAGTAGACTATGTGCTGGGGTTAAGGAAGCGGATGGTCCTCCTGATGGCACAGGCCAGTGACAAGTTGAAGGCTGGTCAGGCATTGGTCAAACATTGCTATGACCAGTAAGCTTAACTTGTACACGTTACTCCAGGTCAAGAAGTCCTGATCATAATCCCTATAAGGCCCCAATCCCTACAGGATAAATGTTCTGGCCTTTACATAGTTGTGGAGCAGCTGGGTGAGGTTAACTATTTGGTGGAACTTCGAATGCCAGGACAGGCCCCCAAAGTGTTTCACATAAATAGACTGAAGGCTTTGATCCCAAGGTTAGATATAGCTGTACTACTCCTGGCATCAGATATGGAAGAGAAGGAATCGTAATCATAATTTCTCCCTGACTTGTTCCAGAAAGGTCTTCAGGTGGCTCCATTGAGGGTGTCCATGTGGCCCCTCACCAGACTTCTGACCAACAAGGGGAAGTAGGGATTTTTCTGAGGCAGTTCTCCTCCTTGTTCTCACTGACTCCAGGTTTGAAACCTTATTGCTAACATGAGATTGACACTGGAGATAGTGTACCTACCAAAAGTAGGGGAACACAGAATGCCAGAGAAGGTGAGATTCTACATCAAGGCGTAGGTCAACAAGATGATGGATCTGGGAGTGATGGAGCCTTCCAGTAGTCCCTGGTCCAGTACAGCGGTCTTAGTGACACAAGCTGGTAACTCTGAATTTCGTTTCTGTGTGGATTACAGGGCTCTGAATGCTGTCACCAGGATAAATGCTCGCCCCCTACCTAGAACTGATGAGCTGGAGGATACCTTTGGTGTCACCAAGTACATCACACATTTGACCACTCTGCAGGCTATTGGCAAAAGGCATTAGTAGAGCATGCCAAGCAGAAGACTGCATTCTCAACTCCAGAAGGCCTTTACCAGTTCACGGTAATGCCCTTTGGGTTGAACAATGCACCTTCCACTTTTCAGAGGCTTGTGAACCATGTTTTAAATGGAATGGATGAATTCTCCTTTGCATATATGGATGATAAAGCAGGCTTCAGTGCCACCTTGGAGGAACATGTGGAGCACCTTAGAATTGTTTTAAAGGTTTGAAGGTGGGCACCTAAACACACTTCCTTACAATAGACCAAAAATAACCCACCCCGTCAGGGAATGAGACCAAGAGATAAGTTGCAAGGATAACAAACTTTATATAAAATAAAGTGTGCAAGCAAAGAACTCTGCTGCCTGAGAGCGCTCTGACAAACCATACACAGGCAGCACATTTTAAGGGATATTGTCATCCAAGAGGCCATACTATACAGTACAAAGTAACAGCATGGATTGGTGGGCCCATATGGCATAGCCTGCACTATCGAGGATGCCAGGCTGCAATTGACCGCCGTTTGCCAGTCGAACTTGTGGCACGTAGGTCAGCTAGGCTCATCTATGCGGTGATGGTCAGGTCAAAATGTAACGCACTCCTAACTGTCTAAGCTAAATGGGAACTGATAATATGAGAGTAATGGCAAACAAAATCCTTGCGTGAAGGGGTATTTAGAAAAGGTGCGCTAATATATTTGCATTCCGACCTCTACATTCAGAATGTTATTGGTACCGGGCTCCCGCTCCCAGGTGTCTCCCCCTAGCGGTTTGATATTCTATTTATGTTCCCTGTTGCCCCATGATACAGACAGACCTGTGTTGGGTATGGGATGAATACACTGCTGCAAGGGATTTAGTCTATTTATGGTGGGTGTTCTGGAATGGTCAATGCAAGGGGGGCAGATGGAAATCACCATGAAGGAGAGTGAGGGGTCGAGGACTAGTGGGCCGTGGCCTGGTGGGGTAGAAGGGTATGGGCTGGGCAGTTTAGTGGAGATGGATGGGCACTTGTGCTGGGGCCTGCTCTGGTCTCACGCCCGGCAGAGAGCACATTCTGAGACAGTGATACTAAACATTTGCAACAATAAATGGCTGGACTTCAGTGAGAACAGGCTCCCGAGGAGTTGGCTGGGGGAGGCGATTTCAGAGGCTCTCTGGGCGCGGTGCTCGGAAAGGGGGAGCTGAGTTCAGAGGGATGATTTCTGGGCCTAGTAAAACGATGGTGTCTGCTCTGGAACAAAATGGCGCCTGTTGTCAGGGCGGTGGGCTGCATTATGCGTGTAAATCTCTGTTCTATTAGTTCTATTATAAGACGACATGCCGTGGGGGTCTCTGCCCCCTTGGCCTACACGTAATCTATTTACCATAGGAATGGCAAGGGGGGTGGGACAGAACACCTCCTCCCCAATAGCCTCTTGATCATGAAGGCCAACAAGTGCTAGATTGGTCAAGGATCTGTGGTCTACCTTGGCCATGAAGTAGATGGAGGATTCAGCCTCTGCCCAGTAAAGTACAAGACTGGCCTACGCCCACTACTGAAACCCAAGTGAGCGTCGTCTTAGTTCTCACTGGGTACTATCAAAATGTTATGCCAGACTATGGAACCATAGCTGCCCTCTGGCTGCTCTCACTATTCCAAAGAAGCATAAGAAGGTCTCTTGGACTGAGGAGTGTGAGAAGGCCTTTTAGTGGCTTAAGACTCCCTGTGCCAGGCCCCTGTCCTCCGGGCCCCTGACTACAAATATGCTTTTATTGTGCAGACAGATGCCTCTGACACTGGGATAGGTGCTGTTCTATCGCAGATGGATGAGAAAGGCAAGGAACACCCGATTGGTTCAATTAGTCGCCAGCTTAAGGACAGAGAGCTCAGGTGGTCAACAGTAGAGAAAGAATGTTTCTCTGTCGTGTGGGCCCTAAGGAAGCTGAGGCCCTACCTTTATGGGACCCACTACACTGTGAAAACTGACCTTAAGCCCTTAAAGTGGCTGATGAACATGAAGGGAGAGAATCCAAAGTTGCTCACGTGGTCCATAAGCCTGCAAGGGTTTGACTTCACCATTGAGTACAGGCCCGGTGTCCAATTTAGCAATGCTGATGGGTTGTCCAGAATGTTTAACAGACATGAACATGAGGCCTATCCAGTGGTGTATTAGTTCCCCCTGTCCTTAGTCTGGGAGTGTTGGGAAAGATTTAATTTATGTGCAATTTCCCCCTTCATTTATGGACCCCCCAAACATTTTGCTTTTGTTTGGCTTTCCTATCCTGAGTTTTTCCAGTGGAGCCCAGCCTTCAGCTGAACTCCCCTGGGCTTTTGCTCACTTGTTATGTGGAAACTATCAGTACTGGGAAACAGTTTCACTTAGCCTTTGACTATGTTTCCATTTCTTGGTAACTTTTTAACAGTGCACAATGTCCCTTCCAGTACCATGAGTTGGGGTCCCTTTTTTGTTTTATGGCCCTAGACACCCTTGAAGGATTTTTTGGTGACTGTACGAGTGTGCCTGGGATGAACTGATGGCAGCAGTTTGTTTACTGAATCGTATCGCGTTTACTGCGTTTGCTTCAAGACTGTGACCAGGTACGAAAAGGGGCAAGCCACAAAGTCTTTTGTTCTGTCCCATGGCCATTTTGTCCTTTGCCTTGACCCAGGTCGAGTAACCCGGGTTTTCCTTATTTGGTTATGCAGCCTCCCGTGAACACCAATCTTTCGCAGGCTTCTGCCTGTCACGTGTGTGTGTGCGCCCAGGAAGCGGGTTGGAACTGCCTTGTCCCAATCCACACTACTGGTGCCAGGATGTCTAGAGTGCCTGAATGACTGAGACCACTGTTGCCTGTGATTGGCCCACGACTGGGATGCCTGCAAGAGAGCAGATCTTCCTAGATTTTGGCACGAAGCTAATCTTGGATAAGAGAGGTGACTCTGCATCCATTCCAGGTCGTTCACCTGAGTTCTCACTGAACTACAGAAAGAGCTAAGCCCCCTGCACAAAGAAACGGATTTGTGAAACCGCTGGAGATGCTTTGGAAGGTTTTGGCACCTTTTGCCCTCTGCTGTCCCTTCTTTCTCCTTCGATCAAGAAGGCCTGCTGTTAGGGAGAATTCTCAGAAATGTGCTTATTCCCTTCATCTTAGAGACTCCCAGCAGCCTTACTGGATTTTGAGGACTTGTTGCTTTCCCTGGAGAGAGTCTAAGCCTTTTTTCCCCCTCTCTCATGTATTTTGATGTGTTCTACTCTTGTGTTATTTGGTCATGGAGTTTTTGTTAACTCCATAGGCATCATGTTTTTATTGTTGTCACACAGCACCTTTAGTGCAGTGGCACAGGGGGGGTCATTTGGACTTCCCAAGGTTTAAATACCTTCTCTGGGATGAACTACTGTTCCCCAGAGAATGTAAAGGTAAATTGACTTTACTAGTCTTTTTAAATTCATAGACCCAGCACACACTATCTTCCTATAGAGTGCTGGGGGGTTTAACTAGTTTCCCCTATGTCTAAACACTCTTGTAGCTGTCAAAAGCAACCCTTTCCTATTGAAATGGCTGGTGGCAGTGGTTTATAACAAACTACCATGATTTTTCCCGACCGCGAACACGGGTAGCTAAAAATTGGGGCTGACCATGTATTTCAATATGGCGCCCAAGACCCTTCTGTAAAAACAGACTCTAGTCATCTTTATTTGCTGTTTCTTTGTGGTAAGGTCTTTCTGGTGTTTAACTCTGCGCACCAAACCAAGTTTGGTCCCTTTGTTCTTGAGCCTTTGGCGGGCTTCAGTCCTGAAGTCCGCCCATGACATCCGAGTGTCTGGGGTGGGCAGGAAGTGAGGGAGGTGCCCGAAACTCCCTGTGCTTGGTCTCCTAGGAGACCCAAATGCGCCCTGGCATAATTGGCTGGCTGACTGTCCGGCAAGGACAGCCACCCTGGTGGGTGAGTGACAGCTAGGCTGGAATGAATGGGAGAAAACTGTTTAAGACAGTCGACCACTGCAACAAAAGAACCGAAGACGAGCTGGAAGAGGACGGCTGCTGCAACCACCTGACCGTTGGTTTGCCCGGTGAAGCCCTGCTGCACCTCCAAATTGCCAGATCTCCATTCGACAGAGAAGCTCCTTCAAGGACGGTTTCTTACTTTGAGTTGGTGGGACCAATTGGCTAAGAAGACACCTGGATACCATTCTCAATGCTGATTAAAGTTTAGCCAGGGAGAGGGAAACAGTTTGTTGAAGCAACGGCTATTGAACCACAGTGACTCCATTTTGTTTGCCTCGACAACGATCCCACGCAGTGCAGGAGTCCCCCAAAGTCCTCCCTCTTGTCCCCACGACTGAGGCTCAGGAACAGCAAGATCTGCAGGAACTGCCAGGAACCAACGTCTTCAGCTACATCTTTTTTGGTTCACTTTAAGGTACTGTGCCATCCGGTTGAGAGATCCTAACTCTCGCGGTGAAAGTTTGTGAACGTTTCCCAACTTGCAGGCCTAATCAGCTTGTGACCCAGCATATTATTTGTTTTCATCTAAACTACTTATAAAAATCTTTATACAGACTTCTCCATCTGTACCAGAACTGTGCTGTCTTATCCAAGAACACTAGACTATTGACTTTGGCCTGGCCAATTGAATTGACCCTCCTGATACATTGAACCTTTGCATTATCTAAAATAAGTGTTTTCTAACCCATTGTACAAACTTCTGCCTTTTTATTCCTATTTAAAATAAGTGAAGTGCCATTTGGCTCCTTTTTCAGGGGAGCTTCAACTGTCCCTACAAGTAAGAGTTTTGTACTGTAGTGTATTGGTGTTTAATATTGAGTTGATTTCTACTAGTGAATGTTTTCTAAATGATTCTGTAAATAAATGTTTGGGGCCCTCATTACGACCCAGGCGTTGGACCATGTTGCTAATAGCACCATGGTCCATGCCGGTAACTTACCGACTCCGCCATGGCGGAATGGGGAATTACCGCCCCATTCCGAGGTTGGCGGGGTGCTAATTCCCCATGCCACCATGGCCCTTCCCCATTCCCTTTTTTGGCCCATAGGGCTCAATGGGAATGGGGAAGGCGCTAAGTACGGTGCCGCAAATTGCTAAAAGCAGGCGTTAAAGTGCCACCCGCAAAGGGACCTCGTAATCAGGCGTTAAGGGATTAACGGTGCCGCCACCATTTATGGCGCCGTTAACCCCTTAACGCCTGGGTTGTAATGAGGGCCTAAGTATTTTTTACCAAGAAACCTTGTGTGTAAGTGTCTACTTGAATCACTGTGATTGTGATACCTTCTCCTACTGCTCACATTCCCTCTTGAGATGAGCCTGGCTGCTCAGCTTGCTACCAAAAGTGTGTGGTACAGACTTATACCAAAGGTTGGTTTTTGCTTACACATGTAGTCCTAATTGTGTGTGGTGTTCCGAGAGGGTACTGCATGCAATTCTGCCTGCCAAGGTGCTTTGCCCTTTTGGAGTAGGGGGAACACTACTCTGTGCCCCTGCTTCCTTACCCACCAGACGTCCCCTTCGGAAGTGCTCCTGGGCCATCCAGTGAACTGTCCAGCTATACATTAGGTTATCCTGCAGAACTGCTGCCGCCTCGAGTGCAAACCTGAGACTTGGGACATCGGTTGCTTGTGATCCTGTGCATTCTCCCGCCATATTTCACAGGCGTAGCTCCTCTGGGTCCTGAATTAGGAGAGTGCCCACATCTGTGATTACTGTCTCACTACCTTTTGGATACGGTTGCTGTAGATCCCTTGCTGTTCTGCTCTCCTGTGCCCTGAAGCCTGCTGCACCAGGATTTTCTTCATACGTGTTAAGGAGAATTCTCCAGAATGGCTAATTTCCCTTACCTGCTGAGTCCCTCAGCAGCTTTGCTGGATTTCTAGGATTTATTTTTTTCACCTGGTAAGAGTGTGAGCCGCGAGGGCGCGCACCCAGCAAGTCCCAGAAGTCCCACTTTGCCGCGGGAGACTCGTCTGTTGTGCTCTCTTCAATTTGCATTTCTTCTGTTTCTCCCGGACTCCGACGCCCAGAAGGCTCTGCTCCTCATTTCAGAGGCGGGACCTACATAAGGGCTGCTGCACGCGCACCCAGCAAGTCCCAGAAGTCCCGCTTTGCCGCGGGAGACTCATCTGTTGTGCTCTCTTCAATTTGCATTTCTTCTGTTTCTCCCAGACTCCGACGCCCAGAAGGTGAACGCTGCTAATGGATTGTGTACTTAGGAGATACACTTATATAGTATCACTTCACTGATACTTTTTTCTGTTTTTATAGGCTCTGCTCCTCATTTCAGAGGCGGGACCTACATAAGGGCTGCTGCGCGCGCACCCAGCAAGTCCCAGAAGTCCTGCTTTGTCGCGGGTGGCGTTATTATCCCTTCTTTTACTTTTCTTTGTATTAATTTGCCACAATTACGTTTTTACTCTATCGTTTTGTGGGTGATTGAAAAAAAAAAGAAAAAAAAAAATATGAAGCGAGCCATTTCTACCTTAAAAACAGGGATGTCCCCTATTATAGCATCTCACTATTCCAATGGTGAAAAGTCACCTCGCCTGAGTTCTACACCTCGAGCAGGCAATTTAAATATAAAAGGGAAAACAAGAGCCGAAATTCTTCTCGGCATGGATATTCAACCCTTTTGTAGTAATCAAAGTGCGGCTTCATCCGTGGATACTGAAAATGAAAACATCAAACTAGCAGCATGCGGTCAAGAAGTCCAAAGTTCCTTTGTGCCACAAAAAGACTCACAAAATGGACTTTCCTCCAGGAATCTTTTGGTGAATGACAAAAAAGAAGACATGGTAAAATCCGGCCTTGTGACCTCAGAAATTGTTTCCTTTGCAAATGAAAATGTATCTTTGTCTGATAGTATTTTGCTAAAAAATATACTAACCGGAATTGCTGTTCCTTCTACTGTAATGCCAGATAAGCACGCTATTTCCATTAGAAATTCAAATTCAAAAAGTGCAATCTCCAGTGACATGCCGGTAATAGATCTTAATTTAAACGACACTTTCTCCACGCACACACTTTCTGACAATCTGTCTAATTCTCCCATTCTATTTACTAACATCAGTGCTGCGAATTCCGTAGCAAATTTGTCTTTCAGTGCCCCTACTAAAGTAAATTTTCATGGTAATCCTGACTTGGGCCCAACAGAAGCACACAGTGTTCAAGCTGGAATAGCCTTGACATCGATGAACACAGCGATTTTGGCTTTAGCCAAACTGTTTGAGGTCCTAGCCACAAAGGCTGATCTACACTCCAACCAACTGAATCAAGTTTTGGCAGACCATCTTACATTTGCCAACAAACTAGAAAGTTTGAGTTCACCTTATGGCCTTTCTAAAATCAGGAGGTCCATAGCTTCTCAGACCTCTCCTTTGTCGACCACTCCTTTAAAAGAATACCATACCATTCCGTGTTTTCCTAACCCCATTATAGATCTTATGAGTGTGGGACATAACTCTTCTCCAGTTTGGCAAATAAAATCAATGAAACCAATTTATCCCTTATTCGATGGCAAACTAAATTCATGTGACAACACTAAAGGGGTTTTTAAAAAGCCCCCGCTTGTCAAAAAATCCAAAAACATCAAATCTGTGACCAAGTGCGGTATGCAAACCAAGGTATTTGTTAAAAATCTATCTATACCTGCCGCTACTACGATTGCTGCAGCAAAATTAGTTGCAAAAAAATATGCTATGCAGTCTCTGAACCGGAAAGAGAGGGTTTTGTCAGTGCCAGTGGAGCATAGCCCGCTAAATGATTTAATAAGAGTGGCGACTGATATGTCCAAAAACACACTCTTGAATCAGACAACAAATGATTTGGCACATAAAGCAGATTTGTCTAAGGGCCTTGCAGATAATGATATACGACTAAAAAATCTAAGAAAAGCTATTGATGATTACATGACATCCAACTCCACTATCAAAAAGTTGATCTTTGCGCCGCCTCAGTCTCTGCCCTTAAAAGATTCTCCTGTTCCGCAGCATGTGCAAAAATTTCCACTTTTCGCAAATGCTGTTGCTCCTCAAACTACTGTACAGACTTGTCCAGTGCAACACTTGCAAAATGCGCCTCTAAAAGTTATCAATGCACCTCTATCTCGAAGCACTTCTCAAATGTCTGTACAGTCCATGGCTATTGGCACTGTGGCTGAAAATAATACTACCAAAGACATTGGGCCTCATTCCGAGTACGGCGCTAACCAATGGCGCTATTAACGCCTTGGTTGACGCCGTACCCGGACCGGCAGCGCCTTGGTGGTTGGCGGAATTACCGCCCCATTCCAAGGTTGGCGGGGCGGTAATTCCCCAATCCCCATTTACCCTTCCCCATTCCCATTCTTGCCCCATAGGGCATAATGGGAGTGGGGAAGGCGTCAATTACGCCACCGTAAATTACGGTGGCGTAATTAACATCAAGGTCCCTTAGCGCCATGGTATTTAACGCCTGCTAAAAGCAGGTGTTAAAAGCACCATGGCGCTAAGGGAACTCGGAGTATGGCGGTAAGGGATTACCGCCACCGCTCTCGTTAGCGGTGGCCGCTATCCCTTACCGCCATACTCGGAATGAGGCCCATAGAAAAATTGATTCACACGTCCTTGAACAAGTTTTTTGAAAATGCTGGCTTTGTGAAAACTTATTTTGCTAGTGTACCCTTGCACATGCCTAAAGCTGTGCCTCCGCCACAAAAATCTAAACCTGAGTGGCGGCCCAAAACGACCAGCGATTCATGCTCTAACGCTTACTTGTATGCCTGCTCCAGCCAAACAGTATAAGCTAAATCGTGCCTCCGTTCTCGCAATCTTTAGTGAAATTCCTGCATTAGATGACATCGGCTCGATAGACATCGAGCTCTGGAATTTATCAACAAGGGCAATTGCTCATCTGTAAATATCTGGATAAACTCGCAACTTGTGGCAAACTCTATCTGGGCCGTTAAACAACAACTCTCTAATCTGGGTTTTTTGCTTCACACTATGTCAGAGACATCGAACTCGTCTTCAATTCATCCTGAGGTTTCTCCTTGTATTCAATCATTAAACAAATCACAGGCTGTGACCCCACATACTTGTTTGTGTGACTCCAAGAGTAACCAATGCTAGCTTCACAATCTCACAGTTTGCTCTTTGGTCTTTGTTTGTTGGAATTCAAGAGGACATGCGCATCTGCTAAACTATAATAATGCTCAGCTTTTGGGTCGTGATGTCATCCTGTTGCAAGAAACTTGGTTTACCTCTGTACCATCTTGGAATAACTATGATGTGCTTTTGAATCCAGCTGAAAAGGGTGGCCGGGGGCGTCCCACTTCGAGACTGCTAACTGCGGTGAAGCAATCCTCTTTGCTAAAAATTGAAGCATGGTCCTATCCTAACGCTTTTTTACAAATGTCAAAAACCATGGGTAACAATTTCTCATGTGCTGTGATAAATGTTTATTGGAACCCCCTGGAAATTGATAATGGTTTTCTAAATTCTGTGACCAAGGCCCTAGATATAGTCGTGCTCGAGGGTGTCACTGATTTTATTTTATTGGCTGGTGATTTAAACTTGCATTATCTGAGTCCTCCATGTAATTCTGAAAAACTTTGCATACAAAAGTGGACGAGTTTGGTTCAATCTCGTGATCTATTTATGCTAAATGGAACTTTTCCGCATGATATGCCACCCAGAGCCACTTGGCACCGTGGTCGAAGTCAAGGTACTATTGATTTTATGTATGTAAATGCATGTTTCTTGAATAATATCACAGCATTTGAAATAACTGATACAGAAGCTAGCGATCATAATATTTTAAATATGATGTGCTCCTCAAAATCTGTTACATGAAATTTGGAATCTTCAATTATATTAGATCCCATTAAAGTTAATCCTGCGAGGAACAGATTGAAATGGTCGGAAAAATCATTCATAGCCTTTAGAGATCACTATCAAGCAAAATTGATTAAACGAAAAGGGAGCTCTTTTCTGGGTGATGTTGTTTACCATGACTTAATGCAAATGTTGCAACCAAACTCTTCTCTTCATAAACAGAAACAGACACCTTATCTTCATTTGCCTGACCAGGAAATTAGAGTAAAAAAAAGCCTCAATGCGAGCAGATAGGAGAGCTTCCCTTAAGTTACCATCAGACATGCGTGCTCTTGTTTTATCCCAAATCAGAACAAGTACAGGAATTGGATTAGGGGCATGAGGGCAAAACTATATCAATCCGATTTTTACTCTATGCTAAAGGTTTTAGCTGCAAAGAATTCAGCTCAATCTTGGTCTATTATTAACCAATCTACAGCGGGGCATCAGGTGGCTGTCCAAGCAAATGATGTGACGGTGTCTATGTGGATCCAGCACTTTTCAGCTCTATTTGACGAGCCTCCTCCTATTGGGGATTTAGTCAATTTAGTTGTCCTACTGCTGTTTCATTTGGTATTTGACAGAGATGACATACTGTATTTTATAAAACAGGCAAGCAATTCTAGAGCCCCTGGCCCTGATGGCTTGGCTAATATCCATCTCAAACAATTCCCGGACATTTGGGCAGATATTTTGTATCTCCTGTTTGAGTCTATCAATGCCTCACAGAGCATTCCAATATCATGGAAGCAGGCTATTGTTATCCCAATTTATAAGAAGGGGGATCGAGCCAATCCTGCCAGCTATCGGCCCATCTCTCTTCTTGATGTGCCAGCTAAAATGTATTCACGTTTAATTCTTAGAGAATTGAAAAATTGGTCGAAGAAATGTTCAAAAATGGATCCTTTACAATCGGGCTTTGTTTCCGGCCTTGGCACCTTACCTAACATGATCTCATTAAATATGCTCAAGTCCCAATATGCAGATTGAAATCAATCCTTATATTTTGCCTTCATTGATTTTCGTTCTGCTTTTGACTCTATTAATCGAAATTTGTTATTTCATAAATTACATTCACTTGGTTGTCCTTCTACTTTGTTATCCTTAATTATTCAACTACATTCCGAAACTACTATGCGAGTTAAAGCACCTTCAAAGGAAAGTCTATCAGCATCTTTCACTAAATTCTTGGGACTCAAACAGGGGTGCATTCTGGCTTCATTCTTATTTAATTTGTTTATTTCTGACATAGGCAACGTTTTTCAGCGCATCATATCAGATGCGCCTCAATTGGGCCATCAGCGTATACCATGGTTACTCTACGCTGATGATCTGGTTTTAATATCGCAAACGCCTAGGGGCCTCCAGAACATGTTAACTGCACTTGCAGAGTATGCTGCGAAAAATCATTTAATCATAAATTTGGAAAAATCACAAATAATGATATGTAGGCCAAAGGGGAAATTCATGGCTCAAAATGTTGCTTGGAATCTCCAATTGGAACCCTTGTGCATAGTTTCTGAATATAAATATTTAGGTCTGTTTATTCAGAATACTATTGGCGACCCCAAACATTTGACCATGTTGCAGTCGAAATTACTATCCTTGGTGTCACAAGCTAAGATACTGGTTTTCAGATATGGCAAATTCACCTTAAAGCACCTATTTGTTTTATGAACAAAAAGTGATTGCCAGCCTATTATATGGCATTGAATCAAAACTCTATTCAAACGATCAACCATGGGACAAGCTAGAAGCTGCTTTTTGGAAAAAGGTGCTACATTTATCAAATTGTGTGCCCATGCCCATTTTACGTTTTGAAATGGGTATAAATTCACTAGCTAGTAGAATAAAATGGAGAATGTGCGTTTTCTTTCGCAAATGTTTATTGGGTGTGACAAATAACAATATTTTGAGCACAGTTGCTCGTTATTTGATCTCTTCCGATTTAACTTTTCCGACGACATGGCGAACTTTTGTTCTTAAAATTCTTGTGGAAGCCAATATTTCTCTACAGTTCTTACTTGATAGCCCAATAAGTGCCAAAAAACGTTTTTATCAATGGGCCTGGATTCAAAATTTTGAACTCTGCACTAATTATAAAGACTTTGACATCCGAATCTTTGGTAATAAGAAATTGGGTCAAGTGGCGAATTACCTTTTAAAGTGCCCTTCAGCAAAAATTAGATAGCAATTTTTGCGTATAAGGCTAAACTTATGGCCTACGAGAGAGCAGTTAGTGAGGCGTCAAATTCTTTCCCCCAATTTAAACTATTGTCGATTTTGTGAGCTTCATTTTGTAAGAGAAACTTTGCAACACTTGGTAGTATCATGTCCTAAATTGAAGAACATCAGAAATAAATATTTTTCTAATTTGTTAAATTTTCATATGGAAAGGAACGAAATTGAGACGTGGAGCTTTTTATTAAACAGTCCCAGGTTTGCTGTCATAAAATCCCTGGTACAATTTTTGGAAAAAATCTTACCGACTGAAATAACTTAATTACCAAGTAGAACTGAGTCAGTAAAAATGATAAATGTGCAGTCAGTTCTAAAATGCTTTTTAGCTGTTTACATCTGTCTTGATCCCCTGGCTGAGTTCCTGCTTTTATCTATATTTTTTACCCTTTTTACTTATTCCATTTTATCTTCTTTTAACATTGCTCCTTTTCCTGTCTCCAAGTATCCTATGTGAAATGTAACCGATTGTGAAATGAAAGTGTAATTTAAATTGTTTTTCTTATTTGATGGTTATGTATATCTAATTTTGAAAAGTTGATTGAATTTAGCTGTACCAAAATAAAAAAAAAATAAGAGTGTGAGCCTTTTTTCTCACTTGCATGTGTTTTGCTGTGTGCCTTTAACATTTTTGTGTTCATAGACTGTGGAGCCTTAACTCCTCCATAGGCATCATCTTTTTACCGTGTGTTACACAGCACCTTCAGTGCAGTGACACATGGTTCTTTTTCAGACTTCCTACTTTAAACTCCATTTTCTGGGACTGACTGTCTCCCAGAACATGTAAAGTTGCCATTGACTTTATTAGTCTTTTTAAA
Source organism: Ambystoma mexicanum (assembly GCF_040938575.1). Taxonomy (NCBI): domain Eukaryota; kingdom Metazoa; phylum Chordata; class Amphibia; order Caudata; family Ambystomatidae; genus Ambystoma; species Ambystoma mexicanum. Next base: position 933,659,965 of record NC_090936.1, read on the forward strand.
TCCACAGACCCAGTACAAACTATATAGAGTTCTGGAAAGGGTTAATAGTTATCCATTTTTGTCTGTTTCTCATGGAACATTATTTCGTTCCCTTTTCATTAAGATTTGGCTGGTGGCAGTGGTATCTAACCTATTTTTCCTACCACAGTCTATTTAAATAGCCTTGGTACTGTTTAAGGCTATTCTAGTAGCCTGGAACTTAAACCCGCTGGACCATAATTACTTTTATTTGGTTCCGGCTGGGTTTATTCGCCATTTCTTTTTGTAAAAGTCTTTCTCGTGTTTTACTCTATGCGCCAAACCAGGTTTGGTTCCTTTGTTCGCCGGGCTTCTGCCGGGCTTCTGCACAGAAGCCCTCCTTAGGCGCCTGAATGTCTGAGGGGGACAGGATGTGAGGGCAGGGTTTGAGACTCCCTGCACAGGGTCTCCTTGGAGACCCAAGTCACACTCTGTGTGATTGGATGTGGTGACTGTCCCGTCGGGACAGCCACCCTGCTGTATGATGGACAGCCAGGCTGTGTGAATGGGGGAAAACTGCATAAAAAGCAGGTCTCTGGGACTGAGAAGACAAAGTCGCCACTAGATCGAGAGAACGGAAGAGCAGCTGACAGAAGAGGACCTCCACCATGACTGAACCTCCCGGGGAAGCCCTGTTGCGAGTCCGAATCTCCAAACTTCGACAGGGAAGATCTGCAAGGAATCTTCTCCCCTTGAGCTGGTGGGACCAACTAGTTCGCCAAACTGCAAGCCAGCTTCCCTCCTCTGGTCGAATTTGCTGTGCATAGCTACAGTGAACCAGATAGCCAAGAGGACCGGACCCTGCTTGGGCTTTAAGGAGCGCACCTTTTATTCGTTGCTTTGCTCTGCTGCTGGTTTCTTCCCTGGGCAGTGCAGGACCCTCCAGTCTTCCCACTTCATGTCAGTCCGACAGTCGCTTCAGGAACCGTGAGCCTGTAGTACCTGCCAAGAACGTCCGCCTCAGCGACAACCTTCTTTCCATTTAGGTACTGTTCAAATGCGGTTGTTCGTTCCGTCCGACCGTGGTAAAAGTGTTTGAAATCTTTTGCCAATCCGAGGGCTTGTCCTTCTCTATTCTTTAAAGTAACTTTTAGTCCGACCAACTTCGTTCTGAACTCTTTAACTGCAAATTACTCTGAACTGTGTGATCCTCTGCAAAGACTTTGGTCAATTGACTTTGGACCAGGCCTCTTGATTTGATTTCCTCACTGTAGTTACTTTTTCTAGATTGCCCTGCTTACTTGTTGATGCTGCGCAACCTTTGTCTAACTTTGTCTTTACCTTCCTTTTAAATTATTGGAGTGCCATTTTGCTCACACTTCATTTTGAGCTTAACTTGTGCAGAAACTATTGGGTGTGGTGTAGTGTATTAAGATTTTGATTTTTCAACTGCTTGATAATAGTGAAATGTTCTATAACTGATGTGTAAATAAATGTATATTCTTTCACTCAGAAACCTTGAGTCAGTGTTTGTTTGAACCATAGTAATTGCTGTCCTTTGTGTAACTATTGATACTGCTCACTTTACTCTTGATGAGTCTGGCTGCTCAGCCATCGCTATCACTTTACTGTGTAGTACAGGCTTGTACCAAAGGTGCATTTGTACTGTCACTTGTAGTCTTAATTGTGTGTGGTGTTCCCAAAGGGCACTGCATATGATTCTGCCTAACAATACCTCCTTAGGAAGCTGAGAAAAGGCAACTGTCCTGTCGCGGACGATCGTTCTCCCCTGCAGCCGCTGAGAACCGGAGCGCTGCAAAACTGCTGGACTCGAACCTACTAGCAGCCTTGACTAAACTGGCAAAATTTGGTCCAGACTGTGCCGAGGGTCAGTGAGTACTTGCATCACTTACCATTGGCCCTGTGGCACAACTGATTTTATGCACGAGTAGCCCTTAAAAGGTATTCGAACTTGGCTGGGTTAGCTTCTGCTCCCTAGCTATTCTCACCATTCGAAAACCACTTTGCCACCAAGGGCAGGGCCTACTCGAATAGTGGGAACCAATTCTTCACCGCCTCAAGCCCCTTCTTGACTTGCTGCAGCCCTCCCAAGAAGACACGATTTTGTTTCACCTGCGCGAGTGTGCGTTTTATGCACTACTGTACTGTTGAGGACAAAGCTCCACTCTTTTTAGCGCTGAACTGGACAGTTAAGAACGAACTCCGAAGAATTCCCTGATGCTATAACTGTGTTAAATCCACCCTCCCTTTACAGGTTGTGGCTAAATTTGACCACTATAGTGCAATAAGAAATGTAATGTGTGTGTGTATATATATATATATATATATATATATATATATATATATATATATGGATTTGTGTGAGAACTATTTTCCCATTGCTAAGTTACTTGCGTCTATTGGTCAGTCCGACAATAAATGTATAGATATTTTTCATATACACTTGTCTAAGAGTAACTTGTGGTTTGTTGCTGGGTGTGCACATTGTGGCCTTCCAATCACTCACCCCTCCTGAGACTTACTCTTGACGGCCTGCCAAGCTACCTAGAGTGGTCGGGCTTGTCCAAAGGTTCCCCTGTTTCACTAAACCGAAGGTGGCCTCCTAAACTTCTGCCCACCAGGTTTGAAATCCAGTTTAGAAATCCAGCTTAACAATGTCAATTCTAACCAACACAACAAAACAGAAAAAGTTCTTCTGTGACTGTTCTTATAGGAGTTACATTTTGGACTTTCCTTCAGTCGCTCTGCTTTCATCACTCTCTGAACCTCTACCGAGCTTTTAGCTTCACTGCGTCCTCTTCTCACACTTCTCCTACAATCCTTTCAAGGAAGTTGGTGTGGTGGTCACATTTTTACTGCAGGGGATTACCAAACTATTTTGGGACAGTTAGTAACAATTGCCTAATTTTGGGAGTCTGCAGAAAAATATGATAATTGTCTTCCATAACTTTTAATTCAGATGATTTTCTGGCAAGTGCAGCTGGCAGTGGTGATAAAATTGTAATTTCAGCCGGGAAGTCGATTTTCTTTCCACTTTTCGACCTTGCTGCAGGGGTAAGTAATTGCATTGTTTGTGTTTTTTGTACATTTTGTGTCCATCTTTTGACTAGGAACATTTGTATTAGAGGAATATATATGAATATATCAACACATTTTGCACCTGTCTCTAACCTTTGACCCTATCTGGCGATAGCATAGCACATTGTCACTTGTCATACTTCTGAGATATGGTTGATGGAAATATTACAGCACACTTATATAGTGGAGGAGGAAGGTTGGGAGGGAATCCTCCTCTAGCTCTGTTCATGGAATTTCCTGCAACTCCTTAATTGGAAATCAGTAGCAGGATCATGTCTGCTGGAGGGAGAAGTAACCCTTCACCCCTACTGTGCATCTCCCACCATGGACACATTACTAGTTTCCTCAGGAGTGGGGTCGAGTAGCTGTTTAATAATTTTTGTACATTACTCTGCTGCTTCTGCGTCCCAGTGTTCCTCAGATCCAATTGAGAATAGGATTACCATTCTCTTCCGGACAACCCCACCCAGTCCATTAGCAAAGCAACTATAATTGTCTCCTGCCATGTACTGCTTATGTCCTGCATATATATCACAAATGACATCATGTACAAAGATTCGTATGACAATCCACCATGACCTTCTAGTTGACAAACATATTCATTGCTCATGCGTACTGCATGCAAGTAATGCCTTGCAACCATGCATTAAGTTCAGTACAAATGCACAAAGGGCTTGGCCTGCAGTCCTTCCCTGTGTGTACTGTGTTCCTGAGCGCAGTATACATCAGATTAGTGGCCACAACGTTTGCACTCCAGGCATGTCCTACTGCAGTGGCCTATTGATGCTACCCATCCTCTCTGGATCCACTGGGTATGGGTTTGAGCAATGTCCTGTGCCTACAATCTGCTTTCAATACAAGCAGACTATGGGCTATGGCTATTCCATGTGGGTATTGCATTTGGATCTTCCACACTACTTGTCCATCTGTACCCAGAGGATGGACTGCCATACCCACAAGATATGGATCCCCTATTCAGGCTGTGCCTGGGGTTTAGCCTCTAGTCATGCCCAAGGCCAAGTATTAGTACATAAAATTCCATCTGTGCCTGGCATATTGCAATTCCCTTTCTTGTATTTTATCCCCTCAATGTTCAAATTACACACTGGGTATGGTGTATGACCTGTACATGTGGCCACTGCACAATACTCTGCCATATAATCTTGTTTATACTGCACCTTGTTTCACTGGTAAGCTGCAAGCCTGTAAACAAAGCTGGCACTGCTTGTAGCGGAGATGGCGGACCATTTACGACCCAGACGCCCACATAGCTTACAAACATGCAGTATTACACTAACATAAGATGATTGTTATGGAAAAATCCAATATCTGTGTTATCTGGATTACTGAGACGACGTGCTGTTCATGGAAGCTTTTCAAAGTTGCAAAAGAACTCTCATCTCTGCCTCAGATGATGAAAGACAACGCTCCAGATTCACATGCGCAGTGTGAAGCTATTGATGTCTTTTCTTTTCGGATAAGATTAGTCGTATCCGCAAGTCATCATTGACCAGAATCAGCCATCCTGTTTGACTGACCTGAAGACTAGTCCTCCTACTAAACCGGCCTATGGATGACGTTACTGTCTCCAGGGCTGTGAACCAAATCCTCATTTCCCCTAGACACAGTTCCTCTTCATGTTCTTAAGGCTCTTCCCCCAAAAGCCATCTGTGTTTACAGCAGCCCTTCAACACTTGTTCTTCTCAGGGGCTATTCCAACTTCCCGGAAACATGCGTTGGTTGCCCCTCTTTTAAAAAACGATCTTGTTCCACCTGTAGTGGATAATTATTCCAGCCTATATATTTGCTGCGTTTGGATGCCATCAATTGCTTGCATATGTACCAATCGGGTTTTAGGTTCCTGATGGTTACGGAGTCTCTCATGATCGCTCTTTTGAATGATGTAGCTCTGCTTAAGGACTGTGGAGTGGTCCGAGTGTTGATAGATTCTTCGCAATCTCTCTGCGGCCATTGATATAGTGCATTATGGCATTCCCCTGACCCAGTTGGAGCAGGCAGGCATTACAGGGGTACCTCTGGCCTGGTTTGCCTCATTTCTTGTGTAGTGGACTCATGCCTGTCTCTTTCTAGGATTGTCGCTCTTCTCCCTCCTTTCTTCTATGTGGAGTGCCGCAATGATCAGCTCTTTTTCCACTTTAAGTCTATATTTACACCCAATGGCAGATCTTATCTTGGAGTCTGGGGTTCACTTTTACACTTACGCTGATGACACTCAGCTGGAGCTTTGGTTGGATTCTGACACTAATGAGCCTCCCTCTGCTAATTGGTTGAAGCTCAATGGGGAAAAACCAAACTTCTTGTGTTTGGGCCCCAGTCTGCTACTAACACCTGGAGCTCCCAGTTTTGGCCAGACTCTTTTGGCCGATACCCTATCCCCAGCATGTCTGTGAAAGGTTTAGGGGTGAGGTTTCTTCCTTCCGGTTCTGCACTACTGGTTTTGGGTAACTCAAAGTATTTAAGGAGATTCTTCCTCCCGTTGATTGCCAGATTAAGGTAGTCACTTCAGAGATCATGGGATCTTTGGACTATTAGAACAAAGTATATGGTGGAAGGCACAACGGTGTCAAGATGTGTATATTAAGGTCCTTTCGCTCGAATATGGTTATTCAAATTCAGGTAGTACATACACAATTTCAGGTGCAGCAGGGAGATTCTCAAGGCCACTCGAGATCCCTAAAACATGAAACGCCAGACACACACCAGCTGCTGCCAGCTGATAGCCCTATGCTGCACTCCTGATGGGAAAACAAGTCCCCAAGGTTATTTTAAGTATCTTGTGAGCCCCATCCAACTCCAGCCAGGAGAAGTCTTAAATCACGAGAGACCCCACTATCAATTAAATTACAATCCAACAAGCCTTCACTGTGTTCATAAGCTATTCATATGATGAACGAGGTATATGAAGCATCTGTCTATCTGCTTGTCTACAGAGAAGCACCACAAAGCTGAGACAAAACAGTTTATAGACAGATAAAGTATTTTTATATGTAAGTTAGTCAATTTCACCAAAAAGCGCATTCAAATATTGCACCCACACTATTAACTCATAGCGTGGAAATCATTAGAAACTAAAATAGTTATACATTCACATAATCTCAAACAATGACAATATTCTGAGCTGAATCATAGTCCTCCAAAGGACCCAAATGTTCTCAGAATATTATTCGTGAAGTAGCACATTTAAACATGGAATTATGTGGCCAAGTACAACAAAGTAGCCACTCTAACTCAATTGTCCTTCTGGGCAGTACAATTATTTCTGCTCAGAATCTCCTAAACACAACCATGTGTACCAACGCGTTTCGGATTACGCAACCATCCTTCTTCAGGGCGGGATGTGTTAAAGTTTCAAAGTTGTTCATTAATTCCTACAAAAGGGAAGGATAACCTAATTAGACTTCTATGTCAAACGAGAGATTTCATAGGTAACTCTCAAGGAAAAAGTAAAACTAACCTCATTCCTGTGTATGTAGCAACAACCGGGATCAACCTGTATGGTAAAATGTGCAAGAGTGGATTGTAAAGATTTGTTCTCAAACATGATTCAGCTTTTTTGACTAGTACTGTTAGTTTAGTGTACTCACTCGGGAGGAAGACCAGTGCCTCTCCCCGGGTGAAAACAATGATGGGCTGGGCTTTCCAGTGAGCGGTGGCTGTGGGCAAGAAGAGATCAAATGAGTACTTTAATATGTGATCAAAAGTTTTGTGCTTATAACACTCTTAAGCTAGGTAAAAATGAAGTAATCACAAACTAACTTTCCAGAGGAAAGCTTGTTAAGATAACTCATTTCAAAAAAGTTCTCTGATATTTCATTGTACATCTGACCACCAAAATGTGCATACAATGTAGTGTAGCTCATGTCTGGTTTTACTCACTGCGATCCTCCCCAACTGTTCAACTGAGATACTGTCCATACCCCCAGAGGGATATGGCGCTCGTATGGGTTACCAATTAACAATAACTTAAAGACTCACACAGGCTCTCGTGTGCTCGTGTGCAAATGCAACACGCTCACTAGTTGGAAAATATAAATGTGCCTGAGCATGTTTAGAGTGCAAAAGCCCTCTCTAATGGTATGCTGCCATAGTGTATCGGGTGCCCGTCAACTTATGCACGGGACTGTTGCCGCTCTGGGTGTCTCATTAAGAACACTCACCATAAAAAAATACGAAACTCCTGGTTCAACCGCGCAGCTCGTTGCCAAGACGAACTGCTCGGGAGTATTCTGTTTATATGGTCGTCATGGAGGCGACGCGCATGCGCGTCTCGGCTCCAGACTTCCATCTTGGTGTGGGACCTGGTGACCGCAGTGCAAGACTCGCGGTACACTGTTCCCATACACTTTCGCTCACGGTACAGCTGGTACCTAAGAGAGTATCTGCTAGGTAAGTAACGGTGCCAGTATTTGAAAAAATATATAAATGTGGGCGAAATACACCCTGACCAATTCCATATTTATTATGTGGGGGAGGCAGAAGGGTCATAGGGGACGATAGTGAGTGTCAGAGGAGGGGGGAGAATGGGGGAGGGCGGGCATCTGGGCAAATACCCTATGGTGCCCCCACCTATCGCTGCTAATACAGCTGAGTTAGCAGTGGGTAAATTACTTCACGGCGGGAGAAGGGGCGAACAGCAGTAATATACTGCTCCAAGCCCCAAGCTCCCGCAAGATATTTAGGGTGACCCACGGGAGAACGTGGAGTGACCTGGAGATCCAGTCACTCCCAATACCACTAGGGACACTCATAAGTACAGTACGATGATAAAGACTCACAATAAGATACCTGACATAATAACATATCTAGGGAAAAAGAGAAGAAAAAAAACTCTCCATGCATATGCAATTTATCCTGCGGATTCAAGCCCGCTCACATTCTGATTTGACAGTCTGCTGACTCCCTGTTACCAGGCTCGACATCGAACTCCCGGTGCCTCTGCCGTTCACAATCTGGAAAGCCCCCCCAAATATCACCAATAAACAGTTTTTAAATGAATTTAAATACACCTCAACTCCTTATATCAATCCATAATCATGAATCATGTTTTAGATCTGGCCTCAAGAGTAGTGCCGAAAATGCATAAAGGCCCATCAGTTAGCAAACACATGTCTGTCAATTATTGTAAACAGTCTATACGCAACTTGACACAAATTACTAAAAGCACAACAGAAGACCTTAAAGAAAACACATGAGGTCAAATTCACTGTTCATTCCTCTTGGACTGAAACAGTCCAAAAGATCAATCCAAGCAATCTCCCTCTGGAGTAATCTCTTATGAACATCTCCCCCTCTTGGTCCCACCCTGACTTGTTCTAGGATCATACACTTAAGCTGGGCAATACTGTGTTTTGCTTCTAGGAAGTGCATTGATACTGGGGATCTAAGACTTTTTGTCCGAATGTTGGACTTATGCTCGGTCCAACGTAATTTCACTTTTCTCATAGTAATCCCAACATAATAAAAGCCACAAGGACATTTGAGGGCATAGACCACATTTGAAGAATCACAGGTACATGAATGTTTCAATGTAATAGGTTTCCCTGTGTATGGGTGTGAAATTATCTCTTTGGACTATTGTAATAAAGTCTATCTGGGGCAGCCGAAACAGGTACAGCAGCTGCAAGTATTACAAAATTCAGCAGCTAGGCTAGCCTTAAATGCTCCCACACTGACCCCGTCCCTGGGCCTGCTACGACAACGCCACTGGTTGCCGGTGACGGCCAGAGTGGAATTTAAGTATACAAAGGGAGAGCTGAATGTTAGGCAGAATCCTGTCCAGTTCCATAAGGGAGCTCTACAGAAGATTAAGACTACAGGTATATGCAGTAAATCCCCTTTGGTATCAGTCTGTACCACAAAGAGTTAGTTGGTAGCTGTGGCTAAGCAGTCAGACCTCTCTCAAGAGGGAGATGAGCAGTAGTCAGGGTTCACACAATAGGACTACATACTATGGAGCAAGGAAACAGTGACCAAAGCTTTGTATCAAATATAATATATATATATTTACTTTACACACTCTGATGTTCACACACAAATCACTTTTCTTAAAGTAAGTTAAAACAGTCTGGAAAAGTATACACAACTCCCTATTTAAATTGTAGACAAGTTTGAGCAAGAGTGAAAACTGAGCAAAACGGCACAGTGCAAACCAAGCAGAAATGGCACTCTAACAATTTCTCAAAAGGGAGGGAAAGGACAAGTTATTCAGGGTTAGGCTCTTTAACACACCAGCAACACTTCCCAAGTAAATTGTGAACCAGTTAGGCAAGGCAGTACTTTAGCAAATAAATACTGAGGTGAAAACCAAGCAGAATGGCACTTCACAAGTTTAAAAAGAGGGAAGGAAAAGGTGGTTATAAGAGTTGGGTACACCAACACATTTCTAGGTGAGAAGCAATCTAGAGAAGGCAGTTGCAACAGATTTAGCCATTGTCAATGGTACGAGGCAAAGTGCCCAGGTGCAAAATGTTCTAGTAGCTGCAGTCAAATCTTTAACGATTCGAAAAGGTGGTTGCAGAAGGTGAAAGACAATGTTAGATGATAGGGGCGGCCAACCCAGTAGGTAAGTAAAGAATTTAAAACACCTTTAGCGATACCCAACGAAACGGGAGGCCTGGCAGAACAATGTACCTTTAAAAGTGGAAGAGGCTCCTGCGGTGGGGGTTGTTCCTGGCAGTTCCTGCAGTTCGGGAGATCCAGCAGAGGAGGAAGGTTTGAGTTACTGTACTGCCCAGGGATGAAGACAGCCACGGTGCCGCCAAAACGAATAAAAGGTATGCTCCTTTAAATCGTGGTCCTGGTGGACGGGTGCCTGGCTATCTGGTCTCTGAGTGCAGGGCACTGGCGATTCGACCAAGGCAGGTCCTGGAAGGTGATTGGCGAACTGGTTGGCCCCACCAGCTCAAGGGAAGAAGACTCTTGCAGAGGAAGATCTTCTGAAGTCCTTGGAGAAAAGTGGTGAGGATCTGCAGCAGGGCTTCACCGGTGGGTCAGTCATTGCAGATGTCTTCAGCTTCTCTCCTCTTCGGTTTCTTAGTTCCAGTGGCGACGTCTTGTCCTCCAGTCCTCAGGACCATGCTTTCATGCAGCAAGACCCCCATTCATACAGCCTATCTGTCACTCACACAGTGGGGTGGCTCTCCTGGCGGGAGAACCCCCGAGCAACCCCGAGCCTATCGGGCAGAGTGCGACTTGGGTTGCGTAGGCAACCCGGTCAAGGGTGCCTATTCCCCCTCCCACAAATCCTGTCTACCCCCGACTCAGTGGCGCCGAGAGCAGGGCTTCTGTGCAGAAGCCCACCAAAAGGACGAACAAAGGATCCCTGACCTGGGTTAGGATTACAGAGAAAGACACGAGAAAGAAATATTATTAAAGTTCTGGCAATAAAAACCTACCGGAGTAAAGTTAATATTAAAATAAACCGGCGGTATGTTAGAGGCTGTCAGTAAAAGTGGTAGCCCCGAACAATGGGAAAATCCCATAGCAAAATATTTGTGGTAGAAAATGAACACCAGGGAAAAGCTATTAACCCTTCCCAGTACTTCCATATTAAGATGGGTTGTACTGGTTCTGTTCATAACTATTGACTAGTAAAGTCAATGGAACTGTACATGCCCTGGGAAACAGTAGTCGGTCCCAGGGTATGGAGTCTGTTTGGGGGTCACTACGACACCCCTGTGGTACATCACAGAGGGTGCTGTGTACCACACATGGTAAAAAGATGATTCCTATGAGGGTGAGAAAACCCCATAGACCATAAGCACACAAGATGGCCTAAAACACACACTAGCAATCTGTCCAAGAGTGGGGAAAAAAAGGGTCTCCCTCTTAGCAGGAGAAAAAAATAAACCCCTCAAATCCAGCAAAGCTGTTCGGGGACTCTATAGGTAAGGGAAATTATCCTTTGATGAGAATTCTCCCTAACACTGACCTGCCCACACCGGTTGTTTTACACACTACTAATTTCCGTGCGATTATTTTACTACAGGTGAGGCTCAGAAAGAGTTAGCCTCCAAAGGCAGTAAATGTAGAACCCAAACAATGCTCTGGATATATCAATAAGTCTATATCTCCGGCTGACCCATTTAAAGGTAACGGCACCAATCTGGAGCGGGCGAGCAATAACTCTGGTAGACTACTGTTATGACTTAGTAGCCATTTTAGTTAGAAAATGTTTTGACAAAGGAAACATTTTTTCAAAAGAAGTTGTAAACCAATTAAAATTTCAGGTGGTCACCAACAGATTAAATTGCAGATTTTTACCAACCAATGGTGTGCATACATACAAATTCATACATACATTAAATGAGAAAAACCAAGTGTCGCAAATAATTCCACGTACATAATGAAAAAAGAAAGAAATATTTGTGAACAGAATTCATTCCAAATATACATATCTAAATGTGCAAAATATACAGAATGACCACACACCTAGAACTACAACATTTGTTCTGTGAACCTGCTAAATGGGAAAGACTTATTCTGCCATGGTCATGTGTGGTATAAGAAGACAAGTGAATTGGCCACCCACAGGAGTCTATCCACTTGAGAGCTGGTTTATAAGACAAGTTCTTAGTCGTGTAGCCTGAAAACAAGCTATTTTTAGTGTTGAACCAATTCCAAAGAAGAAGAGAGAGTTTCCTGGTGGACTCAGGGGTCAGTTAATGAGTGCTGTGGGTGTGTAGAGACCAGTCCAGAGTGGAATGTAAAACGTTGTGAGTGACACATCGAGCTCTCCATGACACAGGTGCTACTTATTTGGAAAATAAGTTGGAACACTACCACCCAGCCTGGTGTCTCTGATCGTCTTTGCTGGTGCTTTTAAAAGTGCCTTGCTAGCAGCGTGTTCGACTGGGGGGCTGTTCCTTCTCGGTTCTGGCTCCCACTCTGTGGAATGGGCTGCCTATTTTCCTTAGGGAAATTACGGATTATCTGCCTCTCCGCAAGGCACGTAAAACCCCTCTGTTTTAACACAATTTTCTGCACAGTTGACTTTTCTCCCACCAGGAATGTCTGTTTCCTGCTCAGCGTCGAGACGCCTACGGGTCTAAGTCTTGGTACGATACAATACAATAATGCCAAAGATCTCCTCACTTAAAATAGTCAATTTATCCTCTGTGGTGTCATCTACAGTGTTGATTCTTTTTGTGATGCTATCGAGGATCGAATGTGACATCAGCAGTGCATGGCTGGGGTGTTTAGGTATTGATGTGTTTTTTTTCTTGTAGACCTAAAGTCCCTGCAACAGATTTATTTTTGAGATTTGTTATAATATATGTTGACCATATAACCTGGGTCAGCCCTGTGGCCTAGTGTCCCTCGCAGCGTTGCCCAGATGGAATGGTTGGTGGCAATTCTCCCTAGGCCTTTTTCCCATTATACAGGACTCTCAGACTTGGGTGTGTTTTCTCCGGTATCTAAAACTGCATTGTGAATGTATTTAAATTTATATTGTGAAAGTAGTGCCATTCTGTGGTCTTGCCTTCTCAGCAAAGGATTCATCTAGCAAACTTTCCTACCATTATCCGAGCTCCTGTCGTCTTGTCCTATTGTCTACTATTGTCTCATGTCTGTCTTGTCTGCTTCCGCCCCTCCCTCTGTCCTTCCCTAGTGTTCTCCCCGCCCCCCCCTTCTTCTTCTCTCTTCTCCCCCACCTACTCTATGGTGGTCTCTGTTTCTCCCATCTTTTCTAACGACTTCTCTATTGACTTTCCTGCTCGCCTCACTAAATCTGGTAGGAAGTTTAAAAAGGACATCCTGGTCTCCAACCCAGGCCTCCCTATCGCTGACACCTATACTAGCGCCTCCTCCAGGCCAAACCCACACCGACATCCTTTTTGTCGTTCCCTCCCCAAACCTATAGACTATTCATATGGTCTCTGTGCTTTCTCCTTTCTCTTCTTCTCCCATTAATGGTGGCACCCGGTGGGAGGCCCTCCTGGCCCCCTTCCACTGCTCTAAGGTCATCATTAATGGGTCCAAGGCCCTCCGGCCAACCTTCTTCTCTTTGATAGACGCTTCCCTCACCTCATCAATTTCCTTTTCTCTCCTGCTGTCCCCTCATGTCCCTCCCCACCCCCAATAGCTTCCTTGGCTACCTTGCCCTCTCCTCCTTCCTCTTCTGTTCCCCCCTCAGGCTTCTTTTACACCACCGCAGGGCGTACCTCTGATTTGTACCCCTTCCCAGAAGTCTTTCAAGAAAGGCAACCTTCTTCATATTGCCACTCTCAATTCTCGTTCTGCTGTTACAGTCCTCTGACATCTGCCGTCTCCTGGAAGAACTTGACCTTGATGTCTTTGGTCTCACCGACACATGGTTCATGGCGAGCTCTGTCACGAGCTTTGACACACTCCTCCCTGATGGCTACAAGATCCTCTCTGCGCCCAGTTCAACCGACCTGGAGGGGGTGTAGCCCTGATCTTCCCTGAGTGAATCCCTGCCTCTGTCATTCCTACGCAGGCCTACTCCTCTTTCGCATGCCTCATCTGCAGGCTCTCTCTCTCTCTCTCTCTCTCCCTCTCCTAGCCATTCCCTTACTGTGGCTAACATCTATCGGCCACCTGGTCAGATCTGCTCCTTCCTCCTCTTCCCTCCTGGTCTCGACCACTCAACTCCTCCTTCTTGGACACTTTAACATCCCCCTGGATGCTTACTGTCCTTCCTCTGGACTCTTTCGTGAGTTCTGCAACTCACTCTGAAGGGCACACTCTGGATGGTCTGATCTCTTCAGACGTTCCTTTTTCTATCCCTCACCATTCCTCTCTCCTGGAGTGACCACTTCCTCCTTTCCTCCCAGCTCACCCTCTCTACCACTCGGGCCAAGCCACCTCCAGCACTGCCATCCACCTTCTCCGTTATCCGACCCATGAAGCGTGTCAGTTGAGGCTTTCGCTGCCACTTTCTCACCCCCCCTACCCCTTTGGCTGACTCACACCCTGACACAGCCCTTCCCATGCCGCACTCTGCTATATCTGATACTCTGGATGTTCTTGCCCCTGTCATGAGGATCCGCTTGAAGCCCAAAGCCAAGTGCAACTCCTGGTACGACACAGACCTCGTCGCCCTCAAACACAAGTGCAGGGTGGCTGAGAGGAAATGGCATGCTTCTGGTACATCCTCTGACAAACTGGCCTGCCACCTGCTCCAAATGCAATACCGGCTCTCTGTCCACACCAAGAAGAGATCTCACATCCAAGCCTGTTTCTCTGCGGCATCTAACAACTCGGCTGAACTCTTTAAAATCTGCAAGGAACTGGCCAATCCTGCTGCAGTCTCTACCTCTCCTGTCCTCTCCCAGGCCCTCTGCAGGGCTCTGGCTTCTCATTTCATCTCTGAAACTCAGGACATCCTGTCCTCTTCCTCTCCCCCTCCTCCCTCTACTCCCTCTACTCCCTGCTCTTCCTCTGGTCCTTCAGCCACCTCTCCTCCCTCCTTCTCTGCCTTTCCCCTGTTCTCCCCAGACAAGTTTTCTAGTCGAGTCTGATCTATGAAAATCTCATCGAAACCGGTTCATCCCTGTTCCTCCAAAACCATCAAGGACCACATTGACACCCTGGCTCCTGCTCTGCCCAACTTCTGCAACCACTCCTTTGCCACTGGAATCTTCCCTTCCCCCTGAAACACTCCCTTTTGCACCCTCTTCTTAATAAACCCTCTGCTGACCTGCCCTGCCCTGCCAACTATCGCCCAATCTCCATCACTCCTTTCCTGGGCAAACTCCTGGAAAAGCTGGCCATCTCCCTGCTTAATCTTCACACTGAATCTGTTGGTTGTCTTCATGACCATTAGTTTGGCTTCAGAACTGCCAGAAGCACGGAAACTGCTCTCCTGAACATCCGTGAAGACCTGCTCTCCAACCTTGATTCCAACACCCCCTGTGTCCTCATCTTACTTGATCTCTCTTCTGCCTTTGACAAGGTCAACCATGCCATCCTGCTCAACCGTCTCCGTGATAACATGGGTATCACCGCTCATGCCCTTGCGTGGCTGACTTCTTTCTTGTCTGACCGACCCTCCCAGGTCCAACTTTGGTCCTTCCTCCCCTCTATCTCTACCTGTGGTGTTCCCCAGGGGTCTAACCTCTCTCTCTGGCTGTTCAACCAATACCTGGCACTTCTTGCCCACCGCATTGCCGCTCTCTGCCCCAACTTTCAGTGCTATGCGGACGACACTCAGCTCATTTTCAGGCTCCCTTCAGCCACCTCTTCTCCTTCTCTCATCTCTGACTTCCTGTCTGCTATTCAGGAGTGGTTTGCTGCCAATGATCTCTGCCTTAATGCCAGTAAGAGTAAGATTCTCTTCATCGGCACATCCGCTGCCTCCTTTCCTGTCACTCTCTGGCTGGCCTCTTGGGCATCTTCCTGCTCCCACCTGTGAAGCTGAAATCCTTGGGGTAATCTTCGACTCCACACTCTCCCCTTACATCTCAGACGTCTCTAAGAAGTAACACTTCCCGCTGCACCTCCTCAGAGGTATTCTTCCTTTCCTCTCCTTCCCCCAGAAGCTCATTGTCTCCAAAGCTCTGGTTCTTTCTAGGCTGGACTACTGCAACAGTCTTTCTAAATCTGCCTGCTTCTACTCTCTGCCCTTTGCAAGTCATCCGGAACAGGGCTGCGAGACTTGTCCTTGGCCTCAAGCTCAGGGATGGTATCTCTCCAGGACTGAAATCTCTGCACTGGCAGGATTAAGTTCAAAACCCTCTGGATTGTCCACAAGGCCTCCTGGGGCCTCAATACCTTCAACTTTCTATTCCTAAATATCTTCTTTCTCTGCTCTTCGCTCGTCCGCCTCCAACTCGCTCAGGGTCATTCGCTTATCCAAGCAACGAGTTGGCGGTAGATCTTTCTCTGGCTGGAACCTCCCTCTGTAACAGCCTCCCTGCCTCCCTGAAACTTGAAGAGAACCATCTCCGGTTCAAGAATCACCTCAAAACCTTCCTCTTTGCTTCTGCTTTCTCTCCTTCTCTCCCCTGCTGAACTCCTGGTTGAAACTGCACTGGTCAGCTGGCCACCCTCTGATCTTGGGCCCAGGTCCCCTCCCCACTGCCGCCCTGGCAACCCCCACACTTGGCGACTGTTTTCTGTATACTTACTGTCCCCTACCAGCACTTGACACCTGATGCCTGCACTTACCCTTGCACTTGCCACCCGCTGGCCGCACTTTTTACTTATTGCTTATTTATTCTATTTATTTTTTACTGTCGATCCCATGTACCTCACTGTCCCCACCCACTTCCCCCTGCACTTTTCCCCTTCCCCCTGCACTTTTCCCCTTCCCCCTGCACTTTTCCCCTTCCCCCTTGCCCTGCACTTGCGCAATCGAAATGTCACCTGGCCTAGTAAGATCGTTCTGTCCTCCCTCTGTCCCCCCTCGCCTCATCGCACCTCGAACCACTTGTGTAAAGGCATGTTATGAATGCGGTATCGTATCATATCATATATCATTCTCCCCCAGCATATATACCCTTTCCATGTCCTAGGGAAATATAACAAAAAAAGGTGTGATTTTCTTTTGAGGCGATTAGCTGGCACCTTTTATAGTCTGCCTAGATGCAAATTCAATACTAGGGCATTGGATCAAAACACAGGAGCATATCCATAGAGTTGTCATGCGTTCATTAGGCTACATAGAAAGATTGTAACTCCTCTTTGAAACCTGGTTATCCATCCTACACTTATTCATCGTAGAATAATTATGCTTCTGCGATTGCACAAGTTGTCGACTTTGGCAGTAGCTGGCTGATGGCATGGCACTGCCAACTCAAAGCGACTATGCCGATTATGTAAAAATAAAGATGTATTTGAAATCAATAGGCACATTATGACGCAGTGGCCTGCAATAGCCAATTTATATGAATTACATCTGATTTAGTTTTTTATTAGGCGTGACAGTATTAAAGAGGATTCGTTCTGGGTGCAGTGCTTAAAGTGTACGAATCTTTCATTGATGCTGGCTCTTTCGAGATTATGGTTTAGTATAAGTAAAATATGTTTAGTGAGGAAATGTAAGGACTGCCTGATGTACAGGGGATTATATTGTAGTTGGTAGGGCAGTGGTGCTAAGGCCGTTATGGCACAGTAAAAGGAATCGGGGATATTAATTTTTGGTGTATTTAATTGCTCTCTATGAATATTGGTCGGCTGCAGCAAAATACACACTGGTATCGGCTAGTTTAAATGATTGTGACCGTCTGATTTGTATGTTATTGAGTGAGTTAACAAAGGTAAGGTGTGTGATAAGTAAATGCTGTTAAATGTGATATATTTGCATTGTAATTTTGATAAAATTTTAATTGTATTCTTTTATGATGTGTTTATGTGATTAGTGTGAAAAGTTATTTATAACTGTAACACACTTTGAAATATACACCCTGGAATAGTATAATCCTTCCCTGCAAGCATTGTGCCTTGTGAATGGCATTATACCATGTCTTAGGCACATGCCACCCTACCTGCATTACCTGCAGGACGTGGTCTTTGGTTGTGTCCCCAAAACGGTGCCACTATCTGCAGTAGACTGTGTCCATCGGTTGAGTGTGCCCCTAAGCAGCACATACTCCTTATCATGCATCTATTAGCATAAAAACACTTCGCCCTCACCCAATTATTTCACCTACCGCATACTGCCTGCCTCTCTAAGAAACAGCTAGACAAATGTCCCTCTCTCCCACGTTCCATTTATAGGTTTCTAGCCCATGGTGTCCATTAAGGATCACTGATGAAATTCTTTATTTTCATTAAACATGCCCTCTTCATGACTCCGCCAAATGTCTTTTAGTGGAGGTAAATTGAGATAGTTTGTTGGTACAGGGGTGGGTCCTCTTATTAGCACAGTGACGAATCCTTGGGTGTCGTCCCTTCTCCCCTAGGGGAAGCCCCTTCCCATGAGGCCAGGGAGGTGAGGCTGCTACTCGATAGTCCCCCTGGGGGTGGTACTCAGCAAGAGGATGTCATGGGGAGGGATTCCCCCCCCCCACACCTGTGGGACTAGGGACGACTATCCAGGGAGAACGCTGTACACACCACCCCAAAACAACTCACCCCCATGCCTGGTCTTCCCATATATATACAGGTCAAGCAGAGAATATAGAAAGCACTGGGACGGAGAAGAACCTAGTCTACCCTAGGGAGATTACTAGGATACGTACTGGGATGAGGAGGAGGAGTGAAGCCATGAAAGTACTCCCTACAACTGGACTGAACATTCTAGTGATTCCCAAATGCTGATTAGTCTTTTTCTTTTCTATGTTTTGAGCTAGAGACCGGGACACTACATAAAGAAGATGAAAAGTTTGCCAGCCTTGCAGAAAGGTCTGCAAACGGTCCAACGTGGAAGGACCATACGGCAGAGAAAAGCCATGGATGCCCAGGCGAGCACCGCTGAGATACTGCATGGTTTACGGAAGATGCGCACACAGAAGGACTGCATAGGCCGCCGAGACACAGAGGCACATTGGAATACCCGACAGCCCCACGGAAGTCGAGAGCAGAGGTTGAGGAAGCCCATATCCAACAGGACCGAAGCAACAAACCCTGAAGGTACAGGGGCTAACTGGGAGATTGAAAGTGTACCAGGAGGATCTGGCACCTGCTGCAACTACCATACAGTGGTACAGGGAAAGACACTAGGGAAAGAACCAAGTCCACTAAACCCACACCAGAAAGACAAGAGAACAATGGTCTGGAACCCACACCCTTATAGGAAGAGCATTGCAATCACTCTTCCTCGTCGCAGTACATGGCGAGAAAGTAAATCGGATCTGCCAACACTGGTCTGGGACCTGCATCCAAGATGATAAGAAGCCTGAGAAAGGCCAGGGGAAGGGAGACATCCCCCCTTCAACTGGTGTGATCTGCAGTAAGAAGCCTGAGGAAGGTCAGGGTAAGGGAGTCCTTTCCCCTGACTCTGAGACTGGGAATACCCTATAGTAAAGCAATAACTGTGATCTAGGAGGAATTTTGTAATTTGCACCAGAACTTTAACCCCCGAGGTGTACTGACAACTTTTAACGTTGTTGACATCTCACCCTGGAACTTTGTTTTGATACCTTGGAAAGGGATCGAGACCTGAGTCATTCACTCCGGTAATGGCCCAGTCTACAGTTGGAGCTGGGGTCTGTTGTCCAGATAAGGGAGTCATTTGGGATCAAGAAGATCCATTCCCTCTTTATTTACAATTGTAAGGGACAGAAGCAGGGTTTTTAACACTGGACGGTGGACTTTTAGTTTACATGGGCATCCTGTTTGAATCCTTAGTACTTTTTTTTTAACCCTACTTAGTAGTTTTTCGCTTTTATTCATCCTATAATAACGGTTTATGCCAACAACTCTGCCCTTTGTGGGTCAGTCCCCTCCTTCTGCACGCTTACAGTACCTTAAGGTGGCATTGTTTTTCAAAGTCTCCAGAAACTTAGGCTGTCCCCGACTCTAAGGTTTTTTAACATATTCTGTAAAGGAAAATGTAAAAAGTCCTCTTTCCGCAATCCTATGCTAACTGCATTCTATCCCTACCACTTTCAAAAGAATCACAGAAACTCAAAAAAAATACAGTTGGGCTTAAGCCCTAAGCAAGTGACTGATGGATGGCTTCTGACCATGTGTTAAAAGAATGGTTCGGTCAAAATTTTTTATTGCCCCTACGGGTCGGCCATGTGTTTTTAAGCCTAAATCGCTCGATTTTAGAAAAATTTCCTATGGACCTTACCCGAGTTTTCGTCCATTAAACGCACGCGAAAACGGGCACCAGGGAGCTGCCATTTTGTGATCCTATCATTTCCCCCATCGCCCTGGCTGACCTGCTTTTGCGGCACTAAATCATATCCCCCGCCTCTGAGCCTGTCATCAGCAGACGCGTACCGCCGATTTCACAACGCCAAAGCACGTCTCGTGTCAACATTCGCTGCGCTTCAGCTAATGACGTGTCGCCATGGAAATGGCAGAATCCTCTTTCCTCACAAAGTATAAATAGACCGTTTTACAACACACAGCAGCAGATTTTCGATTCCATTCCTCTCTCTGTGTTACTTTGAGTATTCCGTGACTTGTTTCAGTGCTCTGGTCAGCTACCTTCGTTGCTTGTAGTCCGTGTGGACAGATACCAGTACCACCGCTATCAATTATTTTAGTTTGTGCAACACACAATGGATACAATAATGCCCTACATGTACGAGCCCAAGTATACCAAGGAGGAACTACTGGAAAGGGAAACACGCGAAAACGATGGGGCTTCGGACAGCAGTTGGCAGGACGAATCAACGGATGAAGACACTGGACCTAGTCACATGGATGGTGTTTCCACCTGGTGCACATGCAATCGGTGCGAGCTAATGCCGACCGAGGAGAACTGCTGCTGCTATGAAAACTCGGGATGCGTGGCCTACATTTCGGAAGGCGAGCCACGACCGCAATGCATCACCGAGCTGCCAGATTTCAGGGCAGCCTGCCTCACACGGTCCGTGTTGAGGATAATGATGGTGCTTATGCACGAACTTCGTGCAACTGTTCGTCCTCGTAATCAGAGTAACGAGTAAGTATACTCTGCTTGTGATGCCACTACTATTGCATGGTCTTCTACTATATCCAAAATTACATATACATATCATTGTAACGCATGAAATTCGTTCAATAGTGTGCAGTGTCTAGATAGCATTTGTCCGAGCAGAATGCCATTAGTTACAAGAATTGTCATTGACAACAAACGTTTAGTAAAATTATCTTGGTCATTTAAAAACAGTTTGTTTCATTCCTTTTCACAGGTGGTACAGGCAGGTGGCCTATTGTTCCTTTACATGGTGGCTTCACGGGAGGCTTGGACACCGCGTTCGAAGAGTGATACCCACCTGTGCCGTTCGTGCCATAAGAGAAACGTTCCCGAGTGACGGCGGTTAGTACAGGGGATTTTCTCTCGCTGTGCTGCAACCTGAACTGTACAATGTGTAAACTTTTGTATTTTTGTGTCATCAAAATAAGCTACAAAATAAAACACCACATATATTTTTACAACGGTTGTTTCGATTTTTTAAATCAATGAAGTGTGTCACCATTCAAGGATGGACGTCAGACACCTGTGCTCGGAATGGGTGAAGTTCAGGTCGCTGTGAAGCGGTGTGGTCACTATCTAAGCTAACATAATCTATTATCAATAATGCATGCACTAAATAACACTTGTTCAAAGTCTTTCAGTCTGTTATGTCTCTATAAAAGTCACACAAATATCAATACGATCCATGAACATTGGATTTATACAGGCCTTAGGTCAAGGGTCTTGACCACTATAATACAGTGTTTGAATTGTGGGGTCTGTGCTCACAAGAATCTCCGGTATGTGGCATTTGTTATTGATAGACAACAATATACTGCAGTAGGGGTCTAATGTTAGTTGGGGATCTGCTAGGTGGGCATCATGGCGTGGTCAGTGGTCTGGCACATGAAGGGAATACCTTGCAGGGACACAGGGTCAGAATGGCAGTAAGTTTCCACTGGCGAGGGTGCGTGGGCAAGGACACGTTTGTGGAGATGAACGAGCCATGTGCTTGGTTCAGGCCGGTTCACATGCAGGACCGTGATCTCAGAGAGTGATGTGTTACATTTATTAGCTGTTGCAAATACCTCTGGAGTTTTCCAGTCAGAGTGGGAACGAGGCTGTGGGCCATGTGCTCTGCACGCTGTACTATCGCAGTGAGGCCTGGTCCCCAAAATGGAGTGGAAAGGGGGTACAAAAATGGATGCCCTGTGTCCTTTAACATCACATAAGGGCAAGGGACGGGCGCAAACGGCCAAGGTGCCGAACAGCATGTACACTTCAAAAGGTATCCCACGGCCAGGGGCCATCGCTCACATGGCCTCCTCAGACCCTGTGTCTCCAGGCAGGCCTCCCCTTAGGCAGGCCGCCCCCCTGCAATCCACATAAGTGTCTCTCCATTCAGCAGTCTTCCTGTGCCTTATATGCACGCCCCAGGCCCATCCATCCCACCCCCCTCTATCAAAGGCGGTTCGCACCCGGGGATGAGCGCTGGCATGGGGGGCTGTGACAGGCGCAAACGGCCAAGGTGCCAAACAGCATGTACACTTCAAATGGTATCCCACGCCCAGGGGCCATCGCTCACATGGCCTCCTCAGACCCTGTGTCTCCAGGCAGGCCTCCCCGGAGGCAAGCCGCCCCCCTGCAATACCACGACATAGACACGTCATTCATTCACAAACACACCCCTGTTTCTAATACTTTATAAACCACTTGATATGTCTCATGAGAACATCTTTGTGCTTTGCAAGTCAACTCCTGAACCTTCTACCTGAGAAGCACTGAGATCTATGCTGATCTGCTCGTCGCCGTGCTATCTGTGATCGCTTCGAGCAAACTCGTCAGTGTGCTACCTGTGGCCATCTATCTGTTCTCCTGCAACATACTGCTCGGCCTGCTGAATCCAACTGTTTGTTGGTCAAGGTAAGGCCATGTATCCTAGGCATATTTCGGTCATTTTTACATTTCAATCTATTTGCTATTACAGTACCCAATAGAGCTATGGTCATTGGTCTCATTGCTATTGACTTGAGTTTCAATTGTTATGCTATCAATACATCTATTTATTTTCATCTGTGTCAATTGTCATTGAATTGCATCCTTCGGGGGTCCAGTCTATAATGTAAGCATGGTTCCTTTTCGTGCAGGACAAAACAGAAATTTCTGTAACTTATGCAAATACTAAGCCGCACATGATGAACTGGTATAGTTCCGGCGACAAAAACAAACCTTGCATTGAGCATGGTATGGTTAATTTACTTTTTTATGACCTTTTTATTCATCAAGGTTTTATAATAATCTTGATATTTACTTTTCAGAATTTTCAACAATGCCTGCCTGTTCGATTAGCGGTTGCCCTTCGAAGACCCATGCTAAATCTGAAGGCACTACAATGCATGTATTCCCGAAAACTGTTGATCGAATAAGAGAATGGGTCAGACATTGTGGATATCCACTGGATGAGCTGAAAAGTAGAGTCCAACAAGTCTTTGAGGGCAAGAGGGGTGATCGATACCGCATCTGCAGCTGGCACTTTCCCTCGAACATGTACACCACATCTTGGGTAACAAAGAAGAACAAACGGCGATCGACACGAAAAGTGCTTGCAAACGCTATTCCCACTCTATTCATCCACAATCCGCCACTGGTGAGTCAAGTGTTCGTTTTTAGCTTTAGGCCTTGCAGTAGTGTGTAGGTAGCCGAATGGATTCATTGATATTTTAGGTGTTTCCAATTTGTAATACTTTCGACATTGATATGAGTGTATAGCTTTTTGAATAATGATATTTATCCATATATATTATTTTTAGATTTCATAACCCACAAACAAAATCTATATATGGGCACAGGGAACTGTGCTATATTGCGCTTTACTCAAGTGTTCTGTCTCCTTACATGGCAATTTTAAATATTGGCATTTCATTATCAAACAATAATTTACCTTTACAACTTCTTGACTATCCCTTGAATCTGAAGCAAGAACATTCTACTTCCGTCACGTGCTCGCAGTTGTCAACCACTTCTAGCGCGTATCAGGTAATCATACTTGGCTATTCCGCTACAGACTTGTTTTATGCATGTCAAGTAATAGTTTGTATGTATCGTGTGATTATTTTACCAATTGTTTGGTTAGTGCTTTCCAATTGATATACACCTTAGTTGTCGTCCCCTGGTGTTTGTTTTCAGTTATAATTAGTGTTATCCATACTAATGCAAGTACTGTCTTTCAGGGAGATGCTGAAGCGTCCACCACATTGACAACAGCCCTAGATGTTCTTCAACAGCCCGAGGTATGGATACTGACAGCTCAACTGACCGTGATCATCAGGACTGGAACACTTGTTGTTTTATTGTTCTACACCATGTTTCATTTGTGGTTAGCCGTTGATACGTACCTGTGCGGTCGACCCCAAGCGTGTGTTGTGTTTTCAATATTGTAATCCTTACTAATGCAAATACTATGTTTCAGGCTGTTGTTGAATCGTCAACCCACGCACTTGATGCAGAGCCTGACATTCAAGTAATTCTGGTGGAAGCGGGACCATGCGGATACGAATCGGCGCAACAGCTTTCGGAAGTGCGCACCACATTGACAACAGCCCTAGATATTCTTCAGCAGCATGAGGTATGGATACTGACAGCTCCATCGAGCGTGATCATATAACGTGATTCCATTTGCTATACTTTCTTCCATATTAACGCAAGTACTGTGTTTCAGGGAGATGATGGAGCTTCCACTACAATCACAAGATCACATTTAGATGATGCAGTTGTAAAGAAATCGGAGAAATAAGTCGATTAAATCTGATCATTTTTAAATATTCCTTGATTCTTTTAGATAATGCAACATTTGTGGTTATCTCTTTATATGTACCTGTGCCGTCGACCCCAAGTGTGTGTTATGTTTACGATATTGAAAACCAGACTAACGCAAGTATTGTGTTTCAGGGAGTTGCTGATGCCTCCTCTTCAATACAATCATTCGTGGCAGTCCATGTAGAGCCAGAGGTATGTATACTGACATCTCCATCGAACTAGGTCATCAGAGCTCGAATACTTGTCGTTTGATTGTTCAACACAATGTTTAAATCGTGTTTGGCTATTGAGATGTACATGTGTGTTCGTCCTCACGTGCGTTTTACGCTAACAATATTTTGATACACAGTAATGGAAATATTATGTTTCAGGGAGTCGATGGAGCTTCATTCCGTGATGTCTATGCGGATACAGAAAATATAGTCGTTGCAGCGCAAGAGGAAGGGGAGACATGCAGATACGTATCAGAGCAACAGCGTGCAGATGTTGAAGGTCGAGTCAAAAAAGTTGTAAAGAAAAGAAACCAAAATAAGGTTAGTTACAAACAGTTCATAACTTTAGACATTTTTTTTGTGCTGGGGACTATTTTTTGTTTTTTTCCAGTAAATTGTACTATACTTCATCTTGTGTTTAAACTGAACATCCCTTTTCCAATCTGTCCTCTAGTTACCCGTGGGTTTATGAACTATACATACACAGACAGTGAAGCGAATGAGAGATGTTGCTTGCCAGACCATTTACACTATGGAGGAACTATTAATTCAGACGCGGCGTGTTGAGACTCGGGATGCTCATGTCCAATGGCCAGAACATGAAATGAATGTGTCCGGAGAATCCAGCAAAGTTTTATTGGACCATTGCTACAGTACGACCGCACCGCCGCAACAACATGATACTGGAAGTATTGAAGATCGCTCTGAACTAGTCGCAGATCAATTCACACAATCTACACCCGCCAAAAAATTTCCACCAAAAAAGCTGTCGACATTGTTGTGTTCTCCCATCAATGTTGAGGTAGCAGATATTGAAATGACAGAGAATGAACCAGCAGCAGCATTCACTGATGCATCAGAACTTGATAGCAGCGATATTTCTTTCAAGTGTGGTGATGTCCTCAACGTCACAGGCCGAATCAACTTTGACGCAGGATGACAGTCTATTGAAAGAGTGCAAATGCATAGTATTCGACAGTTGTTTGATGGATATTATAAGTATGCTGAAATGTGGGCATTCCGTCAGAGGGAAAGTATGTGGGAAGCCATTGATTCATGTGACTCGTCAAAAACAAGGCAGTAACGTCACAATACATGCCACCTGTAGATTACATCATACGTTCTCATGGTCTGCACAACCGATGCTGGGGAAACTGCCAGCAGGCAATCTACTGTGTGCAGCTGCATCACTTTTTAGTGGCTCCAGTTTTAGAAAGTTAGTCTTTCTTTCAGTTTGTGGGACTCCATTTCATTTCAAAAACGCAGTACTACAAATACCAACATGATTATCTGTTTCCGGCCATTAGTGATGCTTGGAAAATTGAACTATTGCCTCTAGCAAGTACATTCGAAGGCAATCTATTCAGGCTAGCCGGCGATGGACAGTGCGACAGCCCTGGATTTTCTGCCAAGTACTGCACCTACCACTTTCAGGACATGGATAGTAAGAACATTGTGAGTTCGGTGGTCGTGCAGGTAACACAATGTACATCCTCAGTGGCCATGGAGAAACTAGGATTTATAAAATCAGTGGAATATCTACAATCGAGGGGAATGCACATCATCATCATAGCCACGGACAGACACATTTCAATTGCAAGACAATGAGAGAGCAGTTCCCACATATTAAACATCAATTTGACGTATGGCATCTTGCTAAATCAATCAATAAGAAAATCTCGGCTGCAGAGAAAAAAAAAGGTTTGGAAAGTATTTCAGAGTGGTCCCAGTCTATCTGCAACCATCTTTGGTGGAGCTCCAAAACTTGTGAAGGGTCAGTGGAAATACTACTTGAAAAATGGCGGTCACTGATGCACCACTGTACCAATGTGCACCGCTGGTCAGAAAACCTACATTTCCACCAATGTGAACATGGCCCTTTATCCCCAGTGGAGGCACGGAAGAAGTGGTTGAATCCATCTTCACCGACACACAATGCTATTGAGAAGATTGTTTTCGATAAAACTCTATCAAGAGATTTGAGGGGACTGACAGAATTATGTCACACAGGAGGTTTGGAGGTGTTCCACAATATGTGCCTAAAGTACAGGCCAAAGCGCTTGCATTTCAGCATACAGGGCATGAGGCATAGGACTCTACTTGCCATCTTGGCCCTTAACGAGAATCTCGGCCGTGAACAATCTAGGACTAAGGGTAATGTAAGGATGCCTCGCTACACTAAGGCCTTTTCAAAAAGAAGTAAGCAATGGGTGATCAAACCAGTCTATGAGGAAATGGAGTTCGACTTTGTCAAAAGCCTTATTGTTGCTGTATTAGAGAAGCACAGATATGGAATTTTGAACGTTTCTATGCAGAGCACTGATCCATTGCCACCCAACATTGCCACTGTGCCATGTCCACCCAAAGGAGAGCTGGTTGTGAAGTACAAATCCCGGTTTAAATAATTGTAATAAGATTGTCTTTTTGTAAATAAATTTTATTGTACAGTGTGCATACAAAGTACGCTAACCCTAACCCCTACCTTCACCATCCTGGGTGCCGAACTACCTAGGTGTCCTCTTTGAATTCTCTCTCTATTCACCTCATATTGCTGACCTTGTCTATTTGTGTATGTATATATTTTTGTTGATGTAACTAATTTTTGCAATCTCTTATAAATGCTGGGCACTGTTAACCGAGGGGAGGCTTGCGTATTGCAAATAATAAAACCATCAATAAATAAATCTCACTTTCAAATCAAGTGCTCGGGTACTTTATACTTTCACCTGACCTTCCACAAAAAATTAAAAGTCAATAGTTATGGTTCTTTGGGCTTCAAAGCTCGCAGACAACGAGGACAAAATTGGGGCCTTAGAACGCACCAAGCGAGCCGTTGCAGATGAGAGAGAAGCCAGTTAGCATTTGCACATTGAGGCGCACTACATAGATGGATTTGAAACTTCAATTTCTCACAGATGGCTTTACTACGGGATGTTGCAAAGAAAGAATGTATGCTAATTTCTAGTGAAGGCCAGCGGCTTTGATTTTCAGCTAGTGCCCTGAAGAGGCCCACAACTCGCACTGGCAGTATAAGGTTCTATTGTTTTTTGACCTTGAGAGACAGGGACCATGCTGAAAGAACTTCATTTGAAGGGGGATTGGGGGGTGCAATAACGTTTGAGATGATAAGGCAGAAAATTCTTAAACTAGACCGAGTTTCATGTTAGATCAGTATACGAAAAATCTTTGTCAAGAGCACAGTGGGATTTACGGACTGCATTACGCAGAGACACAATGGAAATTGCAAATATAATGTAAGTAACTCTTTAGTTGCTTTTATACCGGAATGAAGAATTAATGAATGGATGCATGAATAAATGATTGAATGAAGAGCTTTGAAAACGTTTGTGGGATCGTCCTTGTAGCGGGCACATGGGCATGCAGGTCCACGTTCCACACGCGTGTAGACAAAAAGTCGTTTATCATTGTGTACCAACCTCGATTTATTTAGTTAGTTTTCGCATTGATTTTAGAGTCGAACATACTCCATTGCACTATACTTGAAAGCAAATAGTTTCAGCTCGGCCGTAATAAATAAAATGAATAATATTAATAAAGATCGGCTGGCGAGACTTATTATAAATTTTATGTTTTCAAAATAGGTACATACTCCCGTTTTGCCGATGCCACCAGTTTCAGACACCGGCAGATGGTTTTTTAAACCGCCAGCTGCAGCTTAATGTAAACAACTGCACAATCCTGATGATCTTATGGGACGATCGCCAAGGGCCCATATGCCCTTACGCGGTACTAGTGGCTAGAAGCAACATATCGACCTTTACGCTGGCCTAGTGCCTACTTGATGGAACAGCCTTGCGGTTCAACGTGCGACAAAAGTGCCTCTTTGAATGAAAAGCAACACCCTATGTACCATAAAGGAACAGAGCGTGACTCACGATATCATTTTAAGGATTTGCGGATAGAGATAAAAGAAAATAAATGACTTTCGGCGTTCATATGTCAATTGCTGAATGTTCTATAAACATTTAATGTCAAATAAATGTACTTTACCAAATGTACCGTGTTGCTGTTTGATTTTAAAGTACAGTTTCATATTCCGAATTGTGGCGCGCTGTGTTGTGAGCTGATCTGTGTTGGTTTCCGGGTTCTGTGTGAAGTCACGTAGAAGACGACTGGGCGCGTTTGCCTACGCAGCACAGTAATGTCACGGAGAGAGGCGGGGAATATGAATGTTTTGATAATGTCAGGCTCATGGGCGGGGGATATGATTTAGTGCCGCATAAGCAGGTCAGCCAGGGCGATGGGGGAAATGATAGGATTATCACAAAATGGCAGCTCCCTGGTGCCTGTTTTCGCGTGTGTTTAATGGACGAAAACTCGGGTAAGGTCTATAGGAAATATTTCTAAAATCGAGTGACTTAGGCTTAAAAACACATGGCCGACCCATAGGGGCGATAAAACATTTTGACCGAACCATTCCTTTAAGGCTGAGTCAGGAGACTGACTGAGAAGTCAGTCTGGGTAAGACTTGTTTGCCCTGTCTTGGGCCTTGTTTCTCTCACCAAGTCGTGGGGTCTCCAGTCTCCCACCCTGCCTTGTGGGTTTGTTTCTTTTCCCCACCCTAAGGTCTCTGGCTTCTCAGACTTCCTTTTGGGGTTTCGTCTTATCCACTCCTCCCTGATTTCTGAGGTTTATCACCTCGCCTTGGTGTTTTCTCTTCTACCCCACCCTGGAGTCTCGGGTTTCTCACCCCACCTTGGCTTTTGATGGGCCAGTCCTCTCCTCTACCGATCCCTTGGTGCCACTGCTTACCTCGATTCCTGTGTCAGTGCTCACTGGTAGAGTCTGGGAGTTCTGCCGCTGCGGTACATCCTTTATGGTCGGATTCAGGCATCGCAAACTGGGCAGAGCTTGCCCTCGTCTGTTAAGCATCCGGCACTGCTCTATATTTGACATCTCTCTACGCTGCTTCTCTGCTTCTCCAGCGCTCGCGGTCCCGCATTGCTCCTTTGCAATGAGCATCCTCGGTTCTCAAAGCGGCAGGTTTGTCTCTGTTCCGCAGGCTCTGCCACAGCTATCTTGGCCATACCTGGCGTATGTGTGTACCTCCCAGGCGCAGGGTCCTGTCCTACTCCGGGCTAGTGTATCTTCCTTCCCCCACTTCAATACGGATCGACACTTTTTCTCCCTCTGTGCAAGCGGGTGGGTTGCTCTTGCCTCCTCTCACTCTAACCAAGTCCACTTTAGACAGAGGGTCAGAAACCACATCGGCCAGTCTAAAAGGAAGTTCCACGTCATTACACACATTCAAACTCCATGTTGCCAACACAAATATTGGGACTTTGAGAATAGGGAGAATCAGTGATAACCATTTCACCAAAATGCCTGGGCTAGCGGAAGTGGCATCACATGACCTTTGGCCCCCTGATAATATCACAGGAAGTGATGTCATTTGACCCCTAATCTCGAAGTGCCATCATGGGAAGTGATGGAACACGACCTTTCACCCCTTGACAAAACAGGAAGGGACATCACATATTTTTCCTAAGGACACTACAAAAAATATGGTTGCGATATCACTGTTATATACATTTCATACAAGAATGGATCATCATATATATCATTAATATCAATGTTTATAGAACCCTATTACCAAATTACTGTGTATGCTTGCAGATGTAAAAGACCAAATGATAATTATGTTATTATATACACTGACGCTTAAGCACTTTATATAGATGAAATATACATACAATATCACCCAACCTGTGTTGGTTCTCATTCATCGACCTCAGAATGGTGAAAGGCTGAGTTAAGGTGTTTAAGAACAGGCTAAATCAGTGACTCACCCCCTGAAGTATGCCTGAAATAAGCCTTTGAGTCTAGCAATAAAGACAAATTGTGTTGCTCCTATTCTTTCTTATTTAGCGTCACTGCTCAAAGTGATACACCTGTGGAACCCCGTTTTTTTTAAAAATAGGCCTGAAACAGAAAGTCAGCCACTCCAAAAATAGAGCCACATGACTCTGGCCACAGCCCAAGAGCTTACATTTATTTTAAAATAAGTTAAAACATTTTATTTCAAATACCTTTTTTTCTAGGGGTAGCAAGGGAGACCTCATGGGTCGCAACTGCACAAATGACGTCCCTGTCACCGGTCCTACCACTATAATGTGTATGATACCCTTTATCGCCTCAAGCATGCTACGTAGCCGCTGGGGGATTTTGCGTTAATTACACCTTGGAGGGACACAATGATGCTGCACAATCCTGCTCTCCATCCATTCTGAAAGGGTATGTGGCAAGCAAAAAGTAATCCACATTTATTTTTTCCAAGACGTATGGTGTACCTTCTATGGAAATGCTAGTCATTGTAAAATAAAACTGACCTTTTATCACTGTCGTTCATGCACGGTTTCCTGGGTAGCCCATTTTATTTTGGCTGTTTGGCCTATAGTATTCAACTCTGGGGATGGCCTTTGCCATTGAGCACTGTGCCCCTAGCCTCCCCTGCAGAGAGGTCTGGGGCCTGCAGCCATGTCCCCAGGGCACTGTGCCCTTTGCCATCCATGGTTGCTGTAGCCCTAGGCAGTGCCTCGAACCATGCTCTGCAGGCATTATGATTCTGGCATAACCTTTGGCATTTGGTTGCAGTGCTCATAGGGCAGGGGCTGTTAACATGCTTAAGTGTTGTTCCCTTACCCACAATGTCTACAGTGCATGCTGCCATCCTGTGCTGGCACAGTGCCCTGGGCGTAGCATTCCCCCATGTCCCAGTGCTCAATACCCAGAGAACATGGTCTATGGTCACTATATGCATATACATTGTACGCATCACATGCCCCCACCCTTCCCTCCTCTCCAGAGTAGCACACTTCACAGACGTCACTACGCTAGCCTGAATATATTTTCAGTTTTACTATGTTACAATTTCTTTTTCCAATTGTTTCATGTGCCTCAGGATTCAAGCCTTTCATAGAATGCAAACACCAAATACTGTTCCCAGATCTGCCGAGTCACTGTACAGTATCTGGGCTCTGGGTCAGGACGCTGACACCTTCGTATTATGTTTGGTCCGGAACACCTCATGACAGCATTAAAAACTCAACCTCTTCCTAAGCTGTTAGGAGTGGAACTTACATTCTCCACAAAGGTGAAAACCTCAGCTGTATTTGGCAAGACAATCTGGCTAGCGAAAACCAGGTTGGAGCTAAAGTAAAAGCAATCTCCCTGTGGCTCCTACGACAAACACTTCCCTATATTCCACAGGAAAACTATCCTCAAGTAGTCGGTGCACTTACGAGTGCTCACCTGGACTACTGTAACAGCCAACTGGTGGGCATTCCGAAAAAAACAAATCCGCAGACTGCAAAGAGTGCAGAATGCTGCGGTCAGGCTGATCTATGGGCTCAAAAAACAGCCCATGTTTCACTCTACCACCATCAACTCCATTGGTTATCAGTTGAAGACCGTATACAATTTAAAATAGCCTGTCTGATTTTCAAATGTGTGAATAATATGGCACCAGACTACCTTAAGGAACGGTTTAGATATTATCAACCATCAAGACCCCTTCGCTCAAGTGCCCAAGCACTATTAATCATCCCCCCATCTACATTTGTTTCTAGAGGGGTTAGAAGATTCTCAGTGTATGGTCTCAGACTTTGGTACAGTCTACCCAGGGAAATACGGAATTCAGACACCCTGCTTGATTTCCAGAAGGCCTTAAAGACCTTCTTGTTCAAATAAAATGTGCCCATTGGATAATAATTAGATCTTTTTCTTGCTTTCAAATATACTTAAGAATATACTTTGTCCGAGCCTTCCTGAGTTATTAATACGATCTGCGCCTTTATATGGTTAGGTCCGTTTAGAGTGCGTTACAAATTCATCAAATCAAAATCGTATCTTGCCAGATTATGCATCTTCAGGATAGTTATGGAGAGAATTGTATTGGTGTTCATGTTGCTGAGTAAACCGCATAGGGGAAGCTGCTCTGATCTCGGACAGTTTTTCTCTCCAACTATGTCCCAACCCCACTGGCAGCATGAGAAACCCTTCTTTTGATGGCAGTCTCGAAAGTTGACTTATACTGCTGCAAAACCACAGAAAAACAAAGTGATCTGTTGGGAGGCACCGTTTGATACCGAGGTATGACTTATGTGCTTCTCTGTGCAGAGGGAGGCACCACCAGTGCACCCATGCAAAGGTACGCACTGCTCGGACCCAGTCAGGCTGCCTCGTGAAGATGGAGAGAAGCTGACGGCCTGTATGCTGACGATGAGCTAAATAGAAGGATTTCCCAATCCCTTTTCTGACACCATTGCTGACGTCTTACCTTAAGAGGCCTAGGGAGGTACAGGGCCATCCTAAACTCACCAGGGCATATGGACAACCCAGAAACTGGGGAAGCTAGATGGGAACTAATTACAGGTGTAGAGGATGAAGGGGATTGTGGGAATCCCAGACGTTAAAAAGCAAGAGGAAGGGGAGGGGGGAAAATCTGTTCAGTAGCCCAGCTTGTGTTGGAAGCGGCTGGAGAAGATCCTGCAGCTGCTGAAACTTTCTGATAGCCTGTGAAGAAGCTATGGAATGGCAGGAAGACTGGTGATTTTCACCTCAACAGCATGAGATGTCTTAATGGGTGGGAAAACATGCCACATGTCCCACAGCACCTCCTTGGCTGCCTGACCATAAGCGCTCATTTCATACTGTTGAATTTGTTGACCATTACCTCAGTGTGCCTCGATCGTTATAAAATCTGCCACTGTGCGCAGATTGTACTAACAGACTGTACAAAAAAGCTACAGGGGGGGCTGATAAAGTGGTTATTTACTCACTGCTGGGTGCACAGTTTGTACTCGCCACTGACCATTATCTAGTGATCATCTCTTGTCGAGTGCAAAATGGTGTACTGTGTGCATGTATATGATCGAGGTGGCAAGTGATTTTGTATGGCTGGCTAGTAGCTTGTTACTTGAAATTTTGACCCCTCCTCATTGGATGCTAAACTCTTCCTATCAACAACAGCTGCTAGTATGACATCAGCACCCCCTTCGAATAAAAGGAAATTCATGAAAAACAGAAATGAATGCCCCTCTGACATTTTTTGAAACCATGCTGCTTTGGAGCCTGGCTCCTGGGCAGCAGATTACATTGGAAGCTCAGAATTTACCACTCTGCTGACATCATGTGTGATACAGGTCATTTTCTCATGATCTTCCTGCCCCTGCTGTAAAGAGCAAACAGTAGTCCTGTGGAAAAGACTTGTCTCAAAAATGATTGTTGTCCTTTATTGAAAGCTCAGATGCTATTGTTCTAGATAAATCTTGTCTTTGCCACTTTGTGGGATACATTCGGCCCCTAGATATAAATGAACTACCTCTGGCTGAGTTGAGCCCAAATGATCCCGAAATGGAGACAAATCCAGCAGATAATTCTGAACTATAAAGTAACTGAATGTTGGTTTCAGAAAAATGAAAAATAAAATAAATGGGCCCTGTGCTCGAATGATAAAGTCCAAAGCCGGAGGTCTAATTTCCAATACATGGGCCTGACACCTGAAAGTGCAGCTACGCTAACAAAGAGAGCTAACCTGGAGAAGTGTGTGCATTCTGCATCATGGAAATGAACATTTACACATGAAACTCCACTGCAGAAGTGACTTCAAAGGCACACATTAAGGAAACTGGTGACTACATAAAAACTGTTTTAATATAAACTGCGAGAATGAAGATGGAAGCAAAATGCATCTCATGGGATGCAAGACATTGAAGCAAAATGTATATTGTGAAAAGAAAAAGGAATTTTAAAAGCATGATATTTTGTGATCAGAGCTGACTTTGAAACGTTTGTTTAAGTCTAGGGGCCTTACCCCATTCAGTCCAAAAGCCCAACCACTGCTCACCTTCCCCTACATGTACCAGACAGAGATGGGCAATCCCTCCTTGAAGCTTCTCCAGAGCCAGAAAGGAGACCGAGCTTGTACCTGACCAAAGTTTTTGTTGTTATGAACAGATGACCACTCAGTCAGCAAAGACTCAGCTAATGTGAACTCTGAATAATAGTCAGAATTAAAATTCAATTCATGGTCTTTCCTTGAGCACAATGTCAAGTGATATATTACAGGAGACTTCCACATGATGCAAAGGGACAGGATCATACCCCTCGGGTCAGGAAGATAACACAGCTTCAGGTCCTGGGCTTTGAAAGAGTTCTTTATTGCAGGTTCTTTCAACAAGTAGGAGATAACCAGGTCTGGACACAGATCTTGGGCAACAAATATGTCAGTCAATTGAAGTGAAAAGTGTGTGTGTCATTAATTATTGTTGCATTGAGAGTATACGGGAAATCATTTTGTCCAGTAATTTGAGAACCGTGACACTTAAAAAAATTGTTCAAATATGTCTGAAAAGCTCCACCTGATGATATTACTCCCCTCAAAATTAAACATTGGGAACCAGAGTTATAAGCTAAAATAAACAGCTTCCCCAATTAAATTACGGATGGGAGATTTTTCAAATACAGTAGCTTATGGATTTCAATTCTTGTCTGTAAACTCTTGTGTTTGTGACATTATTTCTTTCTCTTAAAGCACGAAAATCTGCCATTCACACTTGCAGTCACATGCTGACATAGGACAAAGTGCATTATGTCCGGCATTGTCAAACCAAATCAAAAATATATAGTTTGTGACTCTTATTTGTAAATTGGAAAAGGTTATGTTGTAGATTTTTTAAGTTCATAACTGGAGTGTTCAGAAAGGCTAATGCAAATGGGTGGAGCTATAACTCCCAGAAATGGTGCCTGGAAACCTAGGGACCGATCGCGGTGAAAAGGCGAGGCCGAGTTTAAGGGGTGGGGAGACACATAGCTGTCCAATGCAAATCATGTGCCAATAAGCTGACTCCTCATGATTTAGATAATTTGGGGTGTGATTAGGGGTTTAAAAGGAGACGCACAAGGGACAGGGATCCCTTGCCAAAATGATGAGCTCTGTCCAAAATGATGAGCTGTCTCAGCTGACTGGTGCTCTATATAATAATTGGAAGGAAGACCGGACGAGGTGGATAAGACCAGGAGAAAGACTACACTCTGGAGAGAACCTGGAGAGGCAAATGGGGGTTGTTTCTGGAGGCCTCCGTGACTGAACCTGGAGAGGCTGTCTAACAAAGTCTCTCTGCTTCTCATGAGATGATCCAGGAGCCCTGATGACTCTTCCTGAGCACACAACCCAGAGAAATTCTAAGTGAGTAAACCTGTCCAACAGAACCAAGTATTGGGGGTGGAGGGGATCTGTTTGAATTATTACCTTCCCCTTATTGAATGGGTGGGCAGACAGAAGTAGATCCCTAGTGATTGGGTTTTATTGATACTTGTATTAATTCCCACATAGCCAAATAACACGGGGTGATCTTGGAGAAGTTTAAAATCTCCAACCTCTCTCCCAGTGTGCATAACAGTATAGGGCTATAAAGTTACGTTGAACCACCTATATCCCTGTCACAAACCTCAAAATGTCCCTTAAGGAGGGAAGGGGCGTAAAGCCGACTGGGTGCAACTACCAATTGAATCTGAGTCTGTGTAGTGCAGCGAAGTGACTTTATGATTAAACAAAGAGAACATAGCTGATTTAAAAGCGCACACTCTATGTAGAGAGGACAAGGGACTCCAACTTGAAAGGGGAAAAGCAAAGCTTTCTCATCATATGTAGAGAAGAATAGTTCATTGCAGTGTTGGTTACGCTAGAAATAGAAAGCAAGCTGGGAAATCCGAAATGGAGTTCTGCACAAGTCAATTGATTTTGCCAAATAGAGTGTGAGATTTTGTTTAAATCGGACCCCATGCATAGTAGATTGTAAAGTGCAATTGTACTGTCAGGTTCTAGGGTGCTGCATTCATTATCCTAACATTAGGGGTAGCCTCATGAGTGACTAAGTCTCTGAAGTATTCGTTAGAACTGTTTTCTTTTCACAGGATAACAGGGGGGATAGAAAACTAACAAAAGTGAGTGATAGCAGGCAAATCATGTAAGGGGTCATTTTGTAATGCGTTGTGCGGAAACTGAAAGTGTTATGCTTTTACTCCTTCATTTTCCACTCCACCCGATTCCGAGTTCTTACAAGTTGGAAAAGGGGCATAAGGAATACTTTAAACCTCTGCTTTGCTTTCCTCATCCGTCTTGTAAATGAATCTAATTTTAGGACTGAATCTAATTTCATGACTGCATGTGATTTTCATGCAGGCGCAAAACAAATGTATTCCAGTGCAACTGCTTCCTATTAGCACCTGCTAAAAGCAAGTGGATTTCATAGAAACCCATTAGGGAATGCCGTTTGCAAAGTGTAATTTGTAGGCTTCATTTACTTTTTTTTTATAAGACGGAGAATAAAAATAAAGAGAACCTGACTTTTGCCTTATTTTACTCTTCACTTTTGCTCTTCGTCTGGCAGAAGTTGAAATTGCAAACCGTGAACCCAAAAGCACGGAAGTGCCAACGATGGCAGCCTCCTGCATGCAATTTGCACTTGTTAGAAACTGACTCCCTGTTTTCTCAGTATGCTTAATTTGCCAGAATTATCTAAAGGTGATGCACTCCTACTGTCTAACTCCAAAAAAGCCTCACTCCTGATATTTCCACATATGTACTATTATCAGGGACTATTCATATGTTGGACATCTGTTTACTTTTCTCCTGGCAACTTGATTTAATGTAACTTCCTCTCAAAGACTAAAAACTCATTCTGTGACATACCTTTCTGTGATGTCACGACATATGCAAATAAGGGGCCCCTATGCACCTTTTTCTGCCCTGGGCCCGCATGTCCTAAGGCCGTCCCTAAATGCAGGTGGCGCAAAAAATAAACGCGCACACGGCAGGTCCAATGGGAAAAAAGATAACTCGGACTCGCATCCTAATTAAAGGTATATACTGTATCCCCCCATAGAATGATCATAGTAGACCTTGTTGTTTATATTGTGGCAACAGAGCCACAATAATTCAGCAGCAGGCCCTATGTCACCGCCCTCCAATTGTCCCATGTCAAGGTGTGCAGCTCGTTCAGTCCCGTTAGCTTTTCCTTTCGAGATATGTGGGGCGGTCTAGTTTTGCATGTGTTTCTTCCCTTCAGGCACCCTCTGGACAGCTAACTGGAAACGGTGCAGTGATGGGCTGCCAATAAAGTGGATTTCTTAAGTCTCAAGTCTTGGGCGAAGCAGAACGACATACAAAAATGAGCACACGGCAAGAAAGGAAAAAGTAATTTTACACATTCAATAAGGGATAAAGTAACGGCTGAGGAAGAAGCTGCAACATGGACTGGAATGGGGGAGGTCAAAGAAACATTTGTACAAATGATCTTGAACCAGATGTATTATATGGAAAATTGAAAGCGGGTACCCCCTGGAGGTGTGGTGCTGTGGCTTTGAGAAAACTCATTTCTGAGCGCTTCTCTTCCAAACTTGCTGAGAAAATCAATCTGTATGCACAGGGGTCTGGCATGGTTGGGGAATGTAGGTATTTTAAAGTGGGAAAACTATCCTAGAATGACTGCCAGGAGGAGGAAATCAGTCCATATTGTGAGGTAGAGGGAGTTCATTCAGTGCATTCTTGTAATCTTGGCCAAACAAAATGTTCTTATTCTAGTATTCCAAAGTTGTGAAGAAGGCATTCAGCAAGCCTGCAATGGTAGTGGTGGTGGTGGTATTCAGCACGTGATCCTGGGCAAACTGTTTATTCAAGGCTCTTGTGCTCTTGTGCTCTATTAAGAAACCTGAGAAACACTATCGAGGAGCACCTTGCGCCTTGTGTGAACTCTCTCCTCCGCTTCACCCACTATTCCTGACAGCCCATCTATCAATTGACACCCAGCTCTGCCTACCATAATCCGGGCACCTACGTAAGACTATGCTCCTGTCACTGAATCTACCCCGGCTCACATCTCTTCCTTTCACTTAATTTGTCCCCTTGCTTTATCATGTGCTTCCTTCTCACTGACTCAAGCGAGAACCAGAAGTATGTTTTTAAGTCCGGAGACTGCAATCAGAGCCTTACCGCAAGCATCACCTTGGAGCACACTGGATCAGTGTACACAAGGAGGGAAGCAAAGATGTTGTACAACAATATGCATTCATGATCCCTGAAACTTTCACTCGAAAGACCAATCAAGCTGCCAAGAGGAGAGGCTCCTGCTTGGAGAGACACATGGCTCCAGGAGGCATCCCACCAAGGACTTGGGTTGAAACCAAATGTTGTTACCTTCATCTAACCCCATTTATTATTTTGCCCAGCCTGTTCACAATCCCAGAATAAATCCTTTGTACACCTTAGTTTTGAGATTGCATGATATGATTACCAATGGCCAACCTGAAGGTGACTAGCATCTCATTTGTGTTGAGTAAGTGGTGGCTGTACACTTCTATATTTGTTTAGCCCCCTGAGGGCTAGATGCACCCTGGTAGCATTATTACGCTTTTGCACTATAACCACATGGGAGAGCCACTCTTGACAATTTGATGGGTTCTATTATTTTGCTTTTCCTAAGCTTCTCTAGTTCCATTTGAAGTTATTCCCTGGCTCTTATTGAGATTGGACTTACTTTGTGTGTGATTGCCTTGGCGCCTCTTTTCAGGATGACCCAGTGTTTAAATTCCTTGAGTAATCCTATATGGTCATTGAGCACCTCAAGGAATTCTTTGGTGATTGGGTTCTTGCACTTTCTCTATGGCAACACTGTGAGGATGGGGCAAGATGCACCAGAATTAACTTTTATCTTCAGTGTCGCCTGTTTTGTTCCTTCCAATTAGGCGTAGCCCTGTTTTGTTCTGTGCAAATTAAGCGGCGTTGAGCTGTTTGCAGATTTACCCACTTGTATCCAATGGTATGTACGAGCCCCGTTCCATATCTTGTGTTGGTTTTCTGTTAGTCGTCTTGTTAACTCGACAAAACACTTTGAAAATCTGTTGTCGAATACAGTGTTTGTGAATATAGCCGCATTTTCAGATGTATATTCATGAATTATAAATATGAATAGTGGGCACCACTATGATTATCGCAATTACTATCTATGATCTATTTTTCATCAGTAGTTACGGTAAATGGTACGTTCTGTTCTTAATTGTTGTCTGTTGATCTATCATGATTGATGGTTGGTCGCACGCAATTTATTTATTCATTTTAGCACACTTTTCTTAATTTATAGTAGTTATGATAAACATTTCTTTAGTAGGTGAACATTGTTACTTGGAGCATTTGCTTGTGTCATGGTTACATGGAACAAGTAACCACATAATTTTAATGACCATTCAACGGGCACACATCCTCAAGTAGTTAGACTATTTCTAAGGTTTGCTAAGTTGGATAAAGTGACCCCCAAAACAATTATAAAAAAGATTGTGTACCGCATGGCACCCAAGCGCAATGGTGTCACCACGTGTGTGATGGCACACCCTAATATCGGCGTGCGCGCACGTTGCCGCTCAGCGTTTTAAGAAACTTTACCTATTACGATACTCTTTCAGGATCCTTGTTAACCATTAGACGTGGAGCCCAGTAGAACGTTAAAGACCAATGCTAAGTTTACTAAGAGAATAGGTTTCTAATGTAAATCTATTGATTTAAATAAATTGGGCAACTTTGTAGAGCATATTAATATGTTGATCTCTGTGGTACCACATAGAGGTATGCCTATCACCACAGTTCATTCATTCCTCCACACCAACTCAAAATCACATTACAAAGCGCAGAGAAGCATGGGAAATCGCACCATCTCACACAGAGGACCAGAGAAAAATTATTCAAAGAGTGTCTGGGGTTTGGTTTTAGAGGCCCAAGGTGTGGGTGCAGCGGAGTACAGAGAGTGGGGGGAAGATGCTGGGGGCAGGGAAAGAATTCAAGTAATTTGAAAGAGAGATGGGCATGCCAGGTATCGTTCTTAAGTACTGGCTTTGAGACTGTGCTACAAAGGGCTGTTCTATTTGCCATAACAGATGCATATATATGCCATTCACTATATTCGGGGCAATGTGCCACAAGCTTTTTCAGTTTGGTAAATAAGGGAAGGGCAATGCAAAGAGAGATTGCATAATGTACAGTGCTCTGGACCTATACATGCTGGGTTATTGGGCACTAAGTTGCACAACAAATACTCATCACAATTTGCATACAAACCACGTGCAATAGCAAACTTTCAAATACATTAGGCAACTTTGTACAGCATATTTATATGTATACGCTGTACAAAGTTGCCTAATGTATTTGAACGTTTAAAGTTTGGTATTTCACTTGTTTTGTATTGATTTAAAGGCACACGTCTGTATTCCGGGTCATTGTGTACTCTCACATGATGAGCGCCTAAAAGATGTCCATTCAGCTGATCTTTTTGAAAATTCACAAAATGAATTCCCTGTATACGTTGCAACATTGTCCTTTACAGTCTCTATTAAAATAATAACCAGGCATGTTGAAAGCAAGTATGTTGAATGAACCCTTTATGAATACATCCGATATGGTTAAGGGATGTTTAATTTCCACAATGTAACCAGAATTATGTACATATCACTTTTTAAAAATAGTTCAGAGGATGCATTTCAGCATCAAAGTTCATTTAACTAAAATCATATGATTGTCTGCAAAGGCTTTTTTTCAAGTATATGTTGTGTATCCCCCAGTTGTGTAATATATGTATGGTATTGAGATTGGCACATTTATTGAATTGAATGAATTTGAAGCACTTGTCACTGCGTGGGTTCACTTAGTTCATGACAACCCTATATTTTGCTTGGTCTTAAACTGTGTGGACCCGGCTATCACACTTATACTGTAACTAGTGCCTGGATGCCTCTAGGTTTTGTGCGCTGAAATGAATGTAAAAATAAATAAATATAGGACAGGAGGTAGTTGTAGATTCCTCTTGTCCTCCAAGTGATGGTGGTCTCTGGTGTGAGCCAATATCCCTTTTCAACAAATACCTACCTAGTAGATTCGCAATTGTGATAATCATAGTGGTGCCCACTATTAATATTTACTGTTTTCTGCACTTTGCACTATCTAGTGGTAACATGCTGATATGTCTTTTGATATGAGATTACCAGTTTGACTGGCAAAACGCACTTTAGTCTTCACTGCAGAAGCAGCAGATGCCATACTGAATTTGATTAAATATACTAATGCTAGTTATGAGAATGGCCCTGCAGAACAAATTAAGAAAACTATAACAGTTCATTAGGAGAAAAATGAACCATAAACTAGATGCTCCGAGTGTGGCCAGATAATATCGAGCCCACTGTATCCCAAGGGGCCTTTGCATTCCTCCAAGACCAACGTTATGTAAAGAAAATGTGTACCGAAATGGCAACAAATATTGAATAAATGTTGCCTAGACCCATACCTCTCAACATTTGTGTCTCAAAGGCGGGTGAAAACACCCGATTTTATTTTTGGCGGGTGAGAGCCCATTGTAACAAATGGGCGTGCAGGAGGCTTGGCGGGTGAGTCAGTTGTTAACAAGGCGGGTGACATCCGCCAAAAGCGTACGAGTTGAGAGCTATGCTAGACCTAATTTTATTAACGATTCAGGAACTTTATAAAAATCTAGAGAATTTGAGATGAATGATTTACTAAGAGCTCTTCATAAATCAGAATTGGCCACGACATTTTAGGCAACTAGGCCCCTGCTTTGCTTACTTTTTGCAAACGCTTATCCAAAGACGCCAACCTATATCAAGGACACTACACACTTCCTCAAGAGAATAGAAAGTTTCAGGGTTGGACCCAGTGACATTCTCTTAACCATTGATGTGAACCGTTTATATACATCAATCCCCCACAATTTGGGACAGAAAGAGTACCTGGGAGCATCTAGGGTGTTTATTCGGTCCTTACCAAAATAAATAGCTCATAATTCATATTTTAGTTGGAAAGATTAATTTTTCTTGCAGGTTTCCAGAACATCCATGGCACCACTTAAGCACGTTTTTTTTTAAAGCATATTTTGGAAACCCTCAATTTGCCAGTGCTGTTTTATTCTGTAGCAGACATATAGATCACATGTTTGGCATTTGGCATGGTACTATTGCAGACCCTATTCCTCAAATATTTTAACAACATAGATTAGCACATTCAATTTACTGCAGAGATTGGTAAAACAGCTATGTTTTTAGATGTACTCATTGAAGTGAAAGAGGAGAGATTGATTACCAACCTGTATCCCAAAGAGACAGATCGCAACAATCCAGTGCATAGATTGAGCTTTCACCCACCCCGAACTCTACAATGTTGCCACTCTGCGTTTTAAGAAACTTTATCCATTGTGATACCCATTCAGGATTGCTGTTAATGGTTCGTCTTTAAGCCCATTAAAGAGTCAAAGAACGATGCTAACTGGGCGAGTATGTATTTCAAAGATTTTGATTTTGGTCCAGGTAGACCCCTAATAAGCTTCCTATGAAAATAGGTTGCTAATGTAAATGTATTGATTTACAGGCACATTTCTGAATTCTGTCATTTTGTACCCTCACATGATGCATTCCTGATAGGTATGCATTCAGCTGACATTTGTAAATAGTCACAGAATTAATGATCTGTATGATGATACTGCTGCCACATGATTTTTTTTATGTTGTTGGAAATAACTAGGCAAGTATGTTGATTGACCCCTTTTTGAATTCATCACACCAGGTTAAGGGATGTTAATATCCCCAATGTAAGCAGACTTGTGTACAGATAACGTTTTACAGAAATGTCCCTAAGGATGGATTTCATTATCCAAAATGATTTGGTTTAGAATTATACCTGTGTCTCCAATTAAAGGACTTCGTGTACGCATTGAGACTTACACACTTACTGAATTGAATACATTTGAAGCAGTTGTCCCTGAATGGGTTCACCCAGTTCATGACAAACATATGCCAGAAGGTATTT
This sequence comes from Ambystoma mexicanum, assembly GCF_040938575.1. Taxonomy (NCBI): domain Eukaryota; kingdom Metazoa; phylum Chordata; class Amphibia; order Caudata; family Ambystomatidae; genus Ambystoma; species Ambystoma mexicanum. Next base: position 933,703,469 of record NC_090936.1, read on the forward strand.
GTGGTAGATTCATGAATGGCCACACAGTCCCATCAGCCTCTTACTCTGGAGTCAATGGTCAATATGGAATGTTTCTCAGTGATTTCATGCTTACATACAGTCCTGATTGTGTGCATTTGGCCCCTTAGATGCACATCCAAGCAGTGTCCTCTCAGCCCCCACTGGAGGCACTTCAGTTTGTATGAAGTATGTATGTGCCTACATTGAGTTGACTCCCATGTTTTGTTTTCTTGTGTGTCCTGATACCACTTGCTATGTTTGTTCTTTTATCCTTCTTCTTATTATTTCATTATTCCTTAAATTGGGCGCTTGGTTGGTCTTCCTGCTTTGTTTTTGCACTAATGCCTCCTCTTCTGCCTCACTGGTTGAGGCCTCTTCTTGCAATGTGTTAGCACCATTCTGAACTCTGTGTCAGCATTTTGTTCCTTGAATTCTTTTTTCACATTTGCTCCCTATTTCGACTGATCGTGCAAGGTCTATACCCTCTGTTGGACTAGGATTATTTTCCCACCATAACTTTTGTTGAATGTTGCGATACTCTGTGCACATCATTGGTTATATAAAAGAGATATTCCTCAGACATTCATCAGACATTCCTGTGAAACAAGTAGATAGAAGTCCTCGTGGTGCAGCAGTATAATTATCCAGTGTGGAGTGTAAATGTTTTTTTTATATTATCAAAAAATAAATGCCTTTTGTAGAAGGACCGCACGGAGATGCTCTTTTCTGGTCTGTTTTGCGCCTTTGCTGGTGTTTCTGTGAATGTGTGGCTTTTTAACTGACATGGTCTGCTCTACAATCGCATTGGAGGTAGAAAGGGGTGTTTATTGCTTTTTTCAAACCCTCCTTAACATTGACGGTGAGTGTTATTTCAAAGCAGTCTTCTGTTGATTTGCAGCTCTAAATGTGCGCCTACTGTAACACAAATGTCTTGACCAAGTGTGCTTCTGTCCACTTGATTTAGAAGCAGCATGAGCCTTGCCTCTGAAGTCCTGTTTAAAGGAATCCTCTGAAGTCCTGTTAACAACAAGCATTGGCAAAGCCAGACTTTTTGGCGTATTTTCACTGCCAACATTTGCTCTGGTACTCGCACTATGTCCCACTGTTGCAGCCTTATTACTGGATAGTACCATTCTCACAGTGTGTGCCAAAAGCCTATCTGATACCTACACACATGCCCACACTTTTGGCTTTGCCAATGCTTGTTAATTGTATGCAATAAAGCGTCTGGTTGGGATTTTGCATGCAACACTTTGAAAGAGATATTTGAAGGCCTACAAGAACATTAATTTTTAAAGCTGTTATCCTCCATATTCAAGAAATGCCTTGCTTCTGCCAACAATTGATATTATGTACCAATTCTTTGAATAATGCTGAAATATTCTTATGATGATCACTCTGTCCGGAGAATCTGTTTTCCATTTAATCCCCTTGCCACCTTGTGCTTCACAGAAGGTGGACGCATCTTCCAAAATGACTAGACCCTTCGAATGTTCATAATTAACCCAAAAACTAGAGGTCTCCCTTAATAATTCAAGTTCCTTCAAAAGAGCCAGCAGAGTGATTCCAGCCCCCTTCATGTATACAGTGTCTGCATACATTGAGACGACAATTCTGGTTGTGGAAACATGAGACAAATCCTGCTCACAATTTCTAAATATTGGACCAAAGCATGCATCCAATGTTAATCTTATGGAACACCAGTTGACGCTATCGAATGTTTTATTTGCATCCAACGCGAATATGGAAAACCTTTTGCTTCTTAGTTTCACATTTAATTATATAAATTGTTCTACATATATTATCATGTGTTCCTATCCAATAGAAACCCAGACTGATCTGTATTGATCAACAATGAGAGTACACACTTGAGTCAGGAAGCCAGAGTTTTTGCTTTTTGCATATATCTTAACGTCCATGTAAAATAGTGTTATGGGTTTATATGAATCAGGATTTGAAGGGTCCTTGTCTGTCTTTGGTATTTGTACAGTAATTCATTCTTCCATATTTGGAGTAACCGACCCATTAACTCTGAACCCATTCAAAAGCCTAACCAACATGTCCAATGGTTGTTCATTGAAGAATTAATCAAATTGGACTGAGAACACGTCCTGCCCAGGGGCTTGATTATTTTTCAAAATGATTATGGGTGAATTCACCCGTTCACTCGTTCAAGGTCCTTCCAGGATTTGCCAGTCTCACTCTAAAAGTTGTGGCAAAGTCCCTGAATATTTGCATGTTGATTTTTCTTTTCTCTGGGATAGGAAATCCCTTGTCATTACCCCCCAACAAAAAAGTTGTTAGTATACGTCTTTTACATTCCTCTCTGTATATACTTGGACAAGTGTCATCTGTCAGTTTCTCTATTAATCTTCTGGGTTGTTTTATTATTAAGGTATTTATTGAGCACGAACCTAAGCAACAGAGTGCTTTAAGTGGGAAGAAAAGAGTGATAAGCAGAGACACAAGGAAGGGAAAGCTAACAATGGTGGAGGCAGAGGCAAGGCAATTTGGCAGCAATGGATTGCAAGGGTGCAGAAGAACTGGTCTGACACAGTGGTGGCATAGTTGCTGGCAAATACTTTTATTAAAAGGCAAAGCAAAGAACAAAACCTATCCTGCCCTATGTCTAAGAGTGGTTTCCCAACCTCAACAAAAAAACTAAGGGTTCTGTCAGGATGTAAAGTACAAAGTCCACCATGCTGTGTCTGAACTTATTTCCGTCCATTACACTTTTAAGTTAAACTAAGGAAAACTGGGTAGCTTCTTGATCCAGAAGGATTACTCCTTCCTTCTGGACGACGGCTTGATGCTCACTTCTTCGTGAGGAGGCACTAATAAAAACAACAAATTCAAAAGTTCTCAGTAAGATTCCCAGTATGAATAACCCACCAAATATGTAGGAAGGAAAGTCTCTTCAATTCTATTTCCATTTCACAGTATTAGGGGACTTTTCCGTCCATCCACCTACCAATCTTGAGCTTCTCCAAGGTGGTACACAAGAGAATATCATTGGCGGGGAAATATCTCTTTTCCCCCTTTTTTTTTTTGGTCTGTTTGATCCACAAAAGCACAGTTTTCAAACATCGGGGTAATTCTCCCTTCCCCTGGTGCTCTCTCTTCGTCAACGCAGCAACAAGTCTGTTTCCTTATCCTGCCAGACTTGTTCGTATTGGGGGCGGGGGGATTTTCTCCCTTCCCTTGATCTCTTCAAACTTTATTATCTTGATGACAAATCCGGTTCACTAACCTGCTAGACTTATCAAAGTTCCAAGTGTTCTTTCACTTTTTACAAAAGGGGTCTCCAACCCTTTCTACCTCTTCCTCAAAGTTCATGTATCAAAGTGTGGGGGGCGCTGTTGCGCACAAGTTAAAATGGCTTCACTGTTGCAGGCCTCCCAGTAGCTGGGACAGCCGTTATCTGCTCCTGATCGCCACCCTACTCGCAGCTAAACAACTTTGGGAATCCAAAAAATCAGAGAATGCTCTGCGATCTGTATTCCTGGTGAAATCTGTCTCCTTGGCCTGTCCTGCACATCTGAAGGCCTGACAAAGGGCTGCAACGAAAAAGGCACCTGCCATACGCCCTTTGCAATGAGGGGACCGAGGAGTGCCCTTGCTGTGCCGGGTTGAGATGGCAGGGGGACTGGTGGTGTCCCACAACCCCCTACATTCCCACAGAGGCTTTTTGGTGGCTCATTGTGCCCCCCTGCTGGACCAATCTTGCAGGGCTCACGCCAGGCAGCTTGAAGAGGAGGAGGCGCCTGTGAGGCGGACAGGGCTGCTTGTGCCCCGCTGTGCTCCCTGGGGACGTGCAGCACGGCCTCCCCTGAAATTAGATCTACCTCTACTGCACAAATTCGCTCAGTATTGAGCAGGCCTGCAGCCCCAGTGAGCCACGTGATGGATAATTGATGTGCCCTATGCTTGCCGGCACTCTGCCTCTGGGTGCTCTCGACCTGCTGTAAGGCCCCATACATGAATGGAGCTCTGTAGGAGGCGGGCTGGGGCTGCAGCTGCAAACTGGTACTTGTTTCTATTTTTTTTACTTTTCTCTTTTCTTTCCCTTGCTATGGGTGAGGACTGGTAATTTGCTGGCTGGGTCGATCCTGTTATAGCCTCATGTGCTAAACTGCTGGAGTGCAGATGAGACCTGAATTGCCCCCGCTTTACGCTTGGTTAAGTGTTGTCGTTGTGGGCCCTCTGGAACGCCCAGCCCCTGCTGTGCTGGGCTCTGTCATTTATCATTGCTGCAGTGGAGACCTGTGGAATGGGCATTGTGCATTGCGCACACTAACTTGCAAGTTAAACTGTGGGGAGTGCTGGACACATTGGGACCCAGGTCATCCCGGGAATAATGAAGGATTGCAGTGGAATTGATCCTGTCACTTGAAATATACCCTGGGCCACCGACTCTCAAGTCGGGAAACTGCACCCCTGCCCACACCTGCTGGAGCTTTTTTCCTCCCTTCTAGATGCAAGTGTTTTCATCGACAGTCTTCGGCTCTGAAGTCTGTGGCCCTCTGAGATTGTTGGTGACAGGGGTTTGCGCCTCCCCACTTCAGGGTTGCTGAAACAAATCAGAGGCCAGAAATGATTAACAGGGTTGGGGAAAAAACAAAGCTCCAAAAACATGTATGCCAAATCTGCCCCAAAATGCCCCGGCTGCTACATCTAGCACTGTCTACTGAAGAAACTGCTGAACCAGCTGAACTGAGACACAATGTATGATGGCCTGAATGCAGGAAGGATAGTCTGCTATCCATGGTACGCTAGATGACATCAATGGAACGATCAGCTGCATCAAGTAATGGCTCGAGAAGGCAGACCTGCACCTAACCGAGGCAGGAAAACAGGGTGGTAGTGGTGGAAGATGACCTCTCCTTGCTGAAGGCTGATGTAGCCACCTTGACTAAGCAAATCCCGACTGTTACCAGAAAGAACGATGAGCTAGAGTCCAGATCACATCAAAATAACATCTGGATAATCAGAGTCCCGGGAAAACAATCTAGAGGGCTCTATGGAGAATTTCGTGGAGCACACTTTTCTCTGCTTGACGCGCTCAAACTATCGCCACAGTTTGCGATTGAACATGCCCACTGATCCTTGGTGCGCAGGCTGAAACTTGGAGCATCACCTCGCCTGGTTATTAAAGTACTGTGGCAGGGACGCTATCCTGCAGGCGGCCCTCAAGAAGGGAGAACTCTTCTTGGGCTCCAGTAGATTACATATCTAACCAGACTTTTCTGTAAGCTGTGCAGCAGGGCTCAGAGAACTGGGCATGAAATATGCGATGTTATACCATGCTAAGCTGCACATTGAATTCAACGGCCAAACATATTTCTTTACGATTCCTGAAGAGGCCATGAAGTTTCTGGATGAATGCTTCACTGCACAATGAGGCTCCTTTTCTTCACTTTTATCTTTACTGTGCCTTCCTCAGGCTGCTAAAATTAGTGAGTTCTGTGATCCTGGGATAACCTGCTTCTGGTAGCCCCTACTAGATAGATGCAGCTGCATCATATGTATTGTTGGGGTATCACACCCCATTTTATTTCTTTTATTTGACACCAGAGAAATATTTCTGTCTACTACTGTGTTCTTCAATGGCTGTTGCAGTGCCAGGGTTGATGACCGTGTGCTGGCCTCCCCATGCAATGTTGCAGGGTTTGGTTGGGGTGTTAATCTTTGGAAGCGATCTTCCCGTTTGGGAGGGGAGATGAGGGGGGTGGGTGGGGGAGTTATATCAGTGTTTTGAATTGCACTTGGTAACGATGAAGAGGCATTATTGTTACACTGACAATGTGTGTGGTGGGGGTGGGCAGCTGGCTATGTGCTGCCTTGGGAGCGAAACACAGATTGGGGAGAATATTTGTATTAATCTGATTAAGATTGGGTCAACTCGCGTGTATGAGCTGGAATGTGCGTGGCTTTGAGAACCCAGTAAAACAACGGAAGATTATTCTTTATGTGGAACGCCATAAAGTCAAACTATTTTTGCAGTAGACTCTGGCTGGCTACTGGGTGTGATGAGTTTGCCAGGAATTGGGGCAACAATAGGCATTACACCATGCAATCCAGGGGGGTGATGATCTTGGTTCACAATTCTCTGCCTTTCAGGCATAACAAAAATCTGCTTGGATCCTCAGGGGTGGGAGGTGTTATTGCTGAATGTGGATGAGCCTGCATTTTATACCGAAATTACAAATATTCTGGCCCTCTTTCCTCTGGTGCCCATATTGTGGGGAGAAGACTTCAATACCATTTAGATGTGAAGCTGGATAGATCGGGCTGGACAAGGCCACACAAATGATACAAGATTGTATGACTGATCTGTGCATGGTAGACGTGTGGAGGCCTCTTAATTCAGGGGACAGTGCCTACTCGTTCTACTCCTCTGTACATTATACTTTTTCCTGCATAGAACTCTGGCTTGGGTTTTGTTTTTGCAGCTTAATGGAACTGTGGATCTCTGCGCTAACCTATATACTTTAGTTGAACCAAGTACTAGTGTTCATTCTTTAACTCGTTTCTTTTCCTGCTGCCTGCATGTAGGGTTCCTAGGGACAGAGCTCCTGGAGTCCCTGCTTAAGGAGTTTTGTTCTGTGAAAGGGGTTGGAACCCTGTTGTACAATGGTGCTGGTTCTGGTGTTCGCCAGTTTTGATTTTAAGTTTGTTATGCTTTCATTCTTTAATGATTACTGACACAATTCTTGCAATTATGTGAAAACAACTACTGCCTCATCACGAGTTTGGCAGTAACCCTTAAATGCGGCAGCAACGCTATTACTGCTGCATTTAAGGGTCTGCCAAATCATGGGCTTGGCTAATTTACCTCCAGCTCTGAGCTGGGGGAAAATCCACTGCGGTTTTTGCCATTTTTCACCGCTATTACCGCCGGCAGTAATAGCGCTGGCGGTAATAGCGCCGAACATTCCCCATTGCACACAATGGGGAATGGGAAATTCCCAAATGGGCCCAATGGGGAATGGGGACTTAACATTCCGCCAAACCCATGATCTGGCGCTAATAGCACTGGGGGTTTGGCAGTAGGGCTAATATCCCTAGCAGTAATACCGCTGGGGTTAGCGCCCAACTCGTGATGAGGCACTTAGTGTTTTTCCTGTTAGTCAAATGCACGTTTGCATCAGGTTATTGTCACATTTATGACATACATCTATGTGTACAGTTTATCAGACAGTTTTTAAGCTGATTGCTTGTACTTTCTGGGCAGGACGATCATTGAGAGACCACACCCTACACCCAGCCAGGCACGGATACCACTGAGGTACCACCACAGAACATAAAGCAGAGACAGACCCACATGGGACAAGAAATTCATAAGCTATGGCCTTGACAAAAACCCATGGTTGAAACATGTGTCCGCACAGAAAGTACAAGCAATCGCCACCCCAGATCGATTTCTCTTGTTGGATCGGTTTGTCTGCACACTGAGCAACACTTGAAGGGAGAGTATCTCATTGCTTTAGGTGTATTCCAAAGGGTGGTTTGTATCATGTCATCCATGGCCGGGCATATGAATGGACTGATGTATCTCAGATGCTTCTCTTCTTAGTGAGCAATCTGGGTAGTGGGATGCTGGTACTCTCCACACTCAATATGGGCCATAGTCTATTGATTTTCCTCATTAGGGCATGGACTCTGGGAGAATAGCTCAGGACAGCTGTTATCCTATTATCATCCATCTGACGCTGTACCTGTTGTAGGGTCCCATCACGCAGGATGTTCCTAGCCCTTATTTCTGCCATTTCTGAGCAGGCGTTTAAGGTACCCTCTCTGTGATAGTCTAGCAGTCAATTGTGTGGCTTGTTGTTCGTTTTTCGTAGTATTCAAACAATTGTGACAAAATCTCAAACTTCCGAAAGGGCAAATTATCTCGCAGATAAGCAGTCTGCTTACACAGTCATTGGATAGCTGGATACTGCATAGTCTCCTTCTTCGGCTCGGGTGATAGTGTTGCTGCAGCTGACAAGGACAGTGCGGGATGGGCTCCTGTCCACCTGATGAACAAAGGAATAATGGTACCTTGGTGCCAGCAAATATATTGTTAATAAACTCCAGATTCTCCAGAAGAACGCACTTAGAACAGCCCTAGGCATCTCCAGAAGACAACACATCTCTGTGTTTACACATGACAACAATTGGTTATCATTAAGGATAGAATACAACTCAAAACAGTTTCCCTGACCTACAAAAGTCTCAATAACTCAGCCCCCCACTACCTTACCGATAAATTCACAAAGTACAGCTCTTCATGTCCCATAAGGACTACCGACTCCGGATGCCTAAGAGTCCCCAGGTTCAAATTGAAAAAAGCAGGCGGCAGTAACTTTCCTGTCTTGGCGGCACAAACTTGGAATTCCCTACCCACCACCTTAAGAGCTGACCAATCCTTCTACAACTTCAGGAAAAACGCCAAACTTTGACTCACCTCCAAAGACCTCCCACCTTGTTAGTTGTCCTCTACTAGGACCTCACTAGCAACGCTAGTGCCATCTCTGTATCTATGTATACTAGCTTTGTGCATACATTCAGTGTAATCCTTATTATGTTTAAAACTGTATCTATACATAGTATTACTATGTACTATACTGTATTGTATTATAACTTGTAATCCTTTGTATTGTAACTAAGAAAATGCATATTCTTGTAACACACCCAGATAACTCAGGCTGAGGAGCACTTTATGAATAAATAAACAAACAACTTCATAGTCCTACTATAAAAATAATGTATCAATACCCTCCAAAAATCACTACATTGGTGCAGCATATCCACGTTAAGCAAACATGAGGTACTAAATCAGTTAAAGGTAATGATACAAGTTCAAATGAAAAACAATTACATGTCAATCATACAATACTCATAAATCCATCAAAGCTTAAACTTCACCCTCATAGGGTTACTAATTGGAATTAAACATACAATAATAAATCTAAAAATATAAATAGTAAAACTGCTGATCATCAATCCAGCATATTAAAACACAATGTACACACCCATAAACTGGGAGGGCGAAGTACCTTCTACCAACCTTCATCAAATATTGAGTCGTTATCCTCCCCCGAACACGAGACCTAGGGAATCAATTTACGTATAGCTCCCCAAAGCCTGAATAAAGCAAGTTGCATCATTCCATTATTGGTGTTTAGACAATAGGTCCAGAATCAGTCCATTTTAATAGTCTCATAGCTGAGTACGAAACCTCCAAGAGTAGTCATTATCGCGAGGCCTAAACCAGAGCACTCAGTAAATAAGTGTTGTAAGGAAAGTTTTCTCTTGGAACAACTTTTCCTCTATATTCTATGGACCCCCAAATCATTTGCTTTTGTTTTTACACCTTGTCCTGACTTTCTACAGTGAAGTGAAGCCTTCAGCTTTACTCCTCTGGCCTTTTGCTAATTTGTTTGACTGTCAGTACTAGGAAACTGTTTCCTTTTTTCTTTTTTACGTGTTATCTGTTTTGGGTAACTTTTTCATATTGGACAATGCATCTTACAATGCAGTGCAATTGGGATACTTTTCTATCACCATAAACTCCACTCAAAGAATTTGTTGGTTACTTTTAAATGTGCCTAAAGACAAGCTCAAGGTAGCAGTTACGTTGTTATCATTTTTAGTTGGCTCTCTCGCGTTTACCACGTTTGGCTACTCACTGTGCCTAATGCCCAAATATGGCTGTGCCATAAGATTTTTTGCTTGTTCTTTGGCCTTCTTCCTACCTTGCCAGGCCAGGAATGTCCTCCTATGGTCAGAAGAGTCCTGCAGCCATTCCAACAGATTTGACCTGCACCAGTGGGAACAACCAGTCTGGACATTTTCTCGTGGCAATGCAGTTTGGAGTATGCAGAAGTGTCCCTGGGCCATCCAGTGGGCTCACCAACTCCAGTTTGGGCTATCGCAGTAGAAGTGTTGCTGTTCCAACATCAACGTATCCTGAGATGGAAGGCTTTCTTCGACCGCAACAATTGTGATGCCTGCTGTTGCCCTGCACAGTGACGATTGCTGGAACCGGCCAGCTCCTGTCTGGTAGAGTGTTCAAAAGAGTCTTTCATCAGTGCCTGTTGCATTCATCCACTGGAAAGGGTTGCATTCTGCTCGTAGGCCCTACCAGAACTTCACCTGCAGCTCCTGGGCATCTGCTACTAGATCCAACAGCAGGAAAACCCACCTCCATCGATCGCCATTCAACCTGCCAAGTCTGGGAAAGAATCGGCGTATGGGTGGCGAGTACTAGTAATACTTACCGGTGCCCCTATCTCCAACTTTAAAGGTTTGTGTACAATTTTGATTTGTTGTACCCTACTTTGGCTTTTGCCAAAACGTGTTGCAAAAGCTAGAAAAGCATTTTACTCGCTAGTGAACTAATTCGAAGCTTCTTTGAACCATCACAACATCCACAGGACACTTTCCCTAACTTTATCCTAACTCTTAAAACGATTGGAAACTTTGTGAACCTTTGGGCACAAGGCCCATTCAACTTAGGGTTGTATTTATAATTTAGGTGTCTATTACTTTGGACTGTCGGTGCTATAACTAATTACTTAACTTCCTTTTCAGGTATTGTGGGTTTGAATTGATTATTCTGCACTGATTGTGACTGTACGTATGTTTACGTTAGTATTGAGTGATAGCATTACCTGTTCTCAAGTTCTAAACAAACACAACCAAGCTCTAAAGCACACCAAACCACAACAACAAAACAAATCACACATAGCCACGCTCAACAGAACACAATGGCTACCAACCGAAAAGCAGACCTAAGCTCAGCGAACGGTGTTAACCGAACTGAAGCTGCCAACAGCACATCAACCGCTCTCTTGCACTTTTTCTCACCTGCTCCTACTAACTCACCCCAGCCCCTTTCCTTTTCAGATCTGCCAGAGCACCAGGGGACTACAGCGGTGGTGATAGTGCGCGGCAAAAACGTTCTTTAACATTGACTAGGGATCAAGCTCTTGTGCATGAATAGAAGTAAGCAGGGGGGAAACTCCTGGTGCTTATGCCAAGTTTTCATCCTGGGATGTGGCTATAATTAAACTGCAATTTTCAAGAAGGTGTGATCCCGGTCTCTGAACTCAATTGGTTGATTGCCTGGGAAAACAGCTGTTGCAGTGGCTTCTAATTGAGAGATGTAATCAGGCAATCGCACTCTGACTTTTCTATTACAGAGATGGTTATGTAACTAGCTTCTGTAGATTTGTCGGCTCCATCTTTCTCATGAAAACATCTCTAATTTAAAACTGGCATTGACAGTTTAGAAAATATAACTTTATTGTTCAACGCTTCTAATAGACAAAAGCCTTCAACAGCAGTTTTAAGTTTAACCTATTGATGAAAACATATTTTCTTTTTCCCTACAGGAAAAACAGACTATTTTACATTTGAATCACAATTCTCAATATCTTGCGAGTGGAGGCTTTCGTAATACTGTAAATATCTGGGAATTGAAATCTAGAAGCCTTTATCGCTCCTACAAGGTAAGCAGTTGAATCATAAAGTTGCCTTTTACGTTGAACGAGTCGATCCTTGATAATGTCACAAAACTTGATGTCTGTATTTATACATGGATTTGTATGGTTTGTATTTGCAACTTTATGCATTTTTGTTTCCAGGATCACAAGGATGACGTAACCTGTCTAAGATTTGATGGAAACGGTAGCCTTCTTGCCTCTGGCTCAATGAGTGGTGAAATTATTCTACACAATGTTGTCAACAATTTATTCAGTCTTCCCTTTGGTCATGGTAAATTGAAGGTACTGTATAGTTATGTTTGATGGTAATATGACAATCCGCATGACTCAGAGTCTTTATATTAATGTCTAATTGTGCACACCCAGGTGCCAAACCATTTAAAGGTGCAACAGGAGCTCATGAACCTTATTACGTATGTTGCGCTTCATTCTGGACTCCTCCAACTCTAAAGCACCAGACGGGGGTCAAAACCACGTTGCATAGCATTATCCTATTCACAAGTCTTGCAGGTGGCACCCAACATATTCTTATATATATTCAGTAAAAAAACTTTGTTAAAGGGACGTTATGGTTCCAAGTATAACCGAAAAACCCTTGAAATTCGCCAGTTATGGTAAGCTAAGCAACCATAACTCGCGCCACCACCGTGCACTGCTAAGACTAACACCCAGGACATCAAAGATGACATCACAAATATAACTTTGCTCCCCCGGACGAATCCTCACCAAACTTTGCAAAACAATTCAGAGTGGGCCATATACATTTTTTGCAAAGTTTGGTGAGGATTCGTCCAGTGGGGGCAAAGTTATAGGGGGGGGCCCCAAAACTTATTTTTTTTCCCGTAGACTGAATGGGATAAAAATGTTGCTCGCGCCTACAGCCCAAACCACTGGATGGATTTTCACCAAATTTGGACCAGGAGCGGTGAAAATCCGTCCAGTAGTTTTTTTTTCTTCGCGGACACACTTCCCTGTTCACTCCGCGGACAGGACGGTGATTGGGCAAGCAGCTTGCGTGATGTCCGTGGACATCTGACGTGCTTTTCAATTGGCTGCCGTGAAGCGTGCAGTGTGTCTATTTTCAGAGACGCCCGCCATCTTTATCGGAGCGGGATCTGCTGCCTGCACAGTGTAGATGTGGGCTGCGGCCACGAAAAGGCGGTGATGTACAGGCCCTCGTGTCTCGCTCATGGTCCGTGTCTCCCATGTTCCACCACCTCGCAGATTCTCTGTGTGTTCCTCCCACCCCCCGCTCATGCTCTGTTTTTCTTTCCCGTTCCCCCGATCATGTCCCGTGTCTCCCTCCTTCCCCCCCACCCCCCACTCATGCCACGTGTCTCCCTACTGTTCCCCCCAACCCCCCTGCTCATGCCCCGTGTGTCTCCCCTTCCCCCTCATCCCCCGCTCATGCCCTGTGTCTCTCTCCCCTCCCCCTTCACGCCCCGCTCATGCCCTGTGCCTCCCTCCTTTCCCCCCACCCCCGCTCATCCCCGTGTGTCTCTCCCCTTCCCCCCACCCCTCTCATGCCCTGTCTCTCCCCTTCCCCCCCACCCCCCACTCATGCCCTGTGTCTCCCTACTGTTCCCACCCACCCCCCCTGCTCATGCCCCGTGTGTCTCCCTCCTTTCCCCCACCCCCGGCTCATGCCCCGTGTCTCTCCCCTTCCCCCTCACCCCCCGCTCATGCCCTGTGTCTCTCTCCCCTCCCCCCTCACTCCCCGCTCATGCCCTGTGCCTCCCTCCTTTCCCCCCAGCCCCGCTCATCCCAGTGTCTCTCCCCTTCCCCCCACCCCCCTCTCATGCCCCGTGTCTCTCCCCTCCCCCCCTACCCCCGCTCATGCCGCGTCTCTCCCCTTCCCCTCCAACCCCCGCTCATGCCCCGTGTGTCTCAGCCCTTCCCCCCCCATCCCCCGCTCAGCCCATGTCTCCCTCCTTTCCCCCCACGCCCCGGCTCATGCCCCTTGTCTCTCCCCTTCCCCCACCCCCGCACATGCCCCGTGTCTCTCCCCTTCCCCCAACCCCCGCTCATGCCCCGTGTCTCTCCCCTTCCCCCAACCCCCGCTCATGCCCCGTGTCTCTCCCCTTCCCCCACACCCGCTCATGCACCGTGTCTCTCCCCTTCCCCCACCCCCCGCTCATGCCCCGTGTCTCTCTCCCCTTCCCCCACCCCCGCTCATGCCCCGTGTCTCTCTCCCCTTCTCCCCACCCCCGCTCATGCCCTGTGTCTCTCTCCCCTTCCCCCCGCTCATGCCCCATGTGTCTCTCCCCTTCCCCCACCCCCGCTCATGCCCTGTCTCTCCCCTTCCCCCCACCCCCCACTCATGCCCTGTGTCTCTCCCCTTCCCCCCACCCCCTGCTCATGCCCCGTGTATCTCCCCTTCCCCCACCCCCCGCTCATGCCCCGTGTCTCCCTCCTTTTTCCCCACCCCCGCTCATGCCCAGTGTGTCTCTCCCCTTCCCCCCACCCCCGCTCATGCCCCGTGTCTCCCCTGTTCCCCCCACCCCCGCTCAAGCCCCGGGTGCCCTGTCGCCCCCCACCCCCGCTCATGCCCCATGTCTCCCTTGTGTTACCCCCCCACCCCCTGCTCATGCCTCGTGTCTCCCTTGTGTTACCCCCAAACCCCGCTCATGCCCCGTGTCTTCCTAGCGTTACCCCCCACCCCCGCTCATGCCCCGTGTCTCCCTATTGTTACCCCCACCCCCGTGTCTCCCTCGTGTTCCTCCCCACCCCCCGCTCATGCCCCATGTCTCCATCGTGTTCCTCCCCACCCCCCGCTCATGTCCCGTGTCTCCCCTGTTCCCCCCCACCCGCTACTCATGCCCCGTGTCTCTTGTGTCCCCCCCACCCTCGCTCATGCCCCGTGTATCCTTTCTTCCCCCCCACCCCCTGCTCATGTCCCGTTTGTGCCCTGTTCCCTCTCACCCCCGCTCATGACCATGTGTCTCCCCTGTTCCCCCTCCACCCCCTGCTCATGCCATGTTGTGTTCTCTTTATACACCCTGCCTTCCCTTTCCATGGCGGCCATCTTGGTAAAAGATTTTCCTTCCTACACCGGGACGTGTGCAGCGTACAAGATGAAGGTATAATATTCGTAATGTTAATATGTTGAATAATTAAATAATTGTTTTCTTAATAGATTTTTGTGTACTGTGAAATATGTAATAAGTAGCTAATAAAACCCATGTATTACATAATTGCATTACTATAGAGAAAACAGAAAGAGACAAGAACACATACCAATATACATATACATAGGGTAAATATCAGCTTTGAAACAGAGAAATCATCATTTATTTGCTTGAAAATAATGCTGTCTTTAAAGCTTGTGTCTTCCCCTATGTATATGTTTCATATGATGTGAGTGGACTCTAAGGGAATTACTATAAGAACCTACTTGTAGGATACGTCCACAAATAAAATACAATTTTTAGTTTCTGACTGTTACTGAAGAAAACCATGTGGCCTGTCAGCAAAAGAAAAAAGATTGAGCCAGAAGAACACTCGCGGTGAGTTACGCGGTCCGCAGACACCGCGGCTGTCTGTGGACAGGGCGTGCTACATCCGGGGTTTTCCAGCAAATCCAGCATGGAAAGAAGACTGTAGGGATCAGCCAAATCAGATGTTGAGGTTGTGGATTTGCGTTGAAAGAGCCTGTGTGTAGTGAAGATGGCAGAAGTGGAGAAAGTTAGGGTGTTGGTGTTCGGAGATATGTTTGTGCATGGTTTACAACAGTATGCTCAATGCAGGCATGTTGCAAAGAATTTTGATGTTAAAGGAGTGGGGGTCGTGTGGAGCACTGTGCCTGATTGCAATGTACAGGGAATTGTACAAGTTTGCGGAGATATGGGCAGGATCAACAGTCCCCATGTGGTAGTTTTGCACTATGGTTGTCATGATGCCTACCTCCAAGGAGCCAGGCCGGGCCCAGCAACCCCAGAGGCAGACATCATTTTCCCCAGGGAAGTCGCAGCGGGCCCAAGTCGGGGCCCTTTGGACTCAGTCCTGGCGCCTTAGGCGCCAGGCTCATAGCGGACCCCAGTCCTGGCACCTTAGGCGCCAGGCTCATAGAAGAGGATATGTGTTTAAGTGCTTGGGTGCACACTTACCTGATGCAGACCTTGCTGCTTCATCCAGGCCCTCTTGAGGCCTGAATGGGACTACTTTACCTGTAGGACTACTTCACCACCCGGGTGCGGTCGGGGAAGGATACATGCCTGATTGGTGGAAGGATACATACCAGGAACTTCTTCCAAGGCTATTTAAACCCCACCCGAACAGCCACACGTGCTTCGCGTTGTTCTGCACCTAGCAGCTGGACGCTCACCGTGTCAGCTCCTGCATCCTGACTTCAGCCACACCTGCCAGCACCCTGGAACACCTGCAAGGGGAGAAAGGAAGAGAATAGGAGAAGAAAAGCCCTTACCTGCTAAATCTGCATCCCGGAGTCATTTCTCCAACGGCCCTGAAAAGCAAGACATCATTTTAAAGGCATTTTGTTTCGATCGCTGCAGCGCTGCATTTTACTCACCTTTGCAAGGCGCTTCCATCTTCAGCAGCGATCTTCCGGATTCAGCTACGCCCCGGCGCCTAGAGGAAAAAAGACAAGAACAAAGGTGAGAGGGAGAAAAGGAATAAGGAAAGCTCAGTTTCCTTTTAAGTCTTACCTGTTGGATTATTCCCACTGCATCTCCGGACCCCGGCCCCTATGGGGAAAAAAGACAAAGACATTGAATGAGCGAATGCAAAGACATTACCTGAGCGCTCATCCAGAACTGTTTCACTTCGGGTCGGCGCCATATCTCCGGCACTCCGAACCCCGGCCCTTATGGGAAAAAGACATAAGCATCAGCGCTTGCTGCAATTAGACAACGAACATTATTATTAAGCTTGAACTTTTGAACAGAACTTTTACAGCGCCTTACCTGAACAGTCAAGCTTACCTGAACTCCCATCAATCCTCAATCCAGTGAAGTAACTGGGTTTCAACGCGCCCCTGCATCAGAAGCAGGATGGAGAGCTCATCCTTCCAAACCCTAAGGTGAGGCTTCACGGGGAATCGTGGAGAAGGTATCGTGGAGGGTTGGAAGGGAGTGGGAGGCTTGAGCATTGTTCCACAGTTGGTAATACTCCCTTTTCACGCACAGGAGGGTATCCAACGAGCCAGGGAAGCCAGAATAAAGGGGCCCTTCCTGTCCATCTTCAGAGTTCTGCGCCTTCGACGCCGCGCCTCCGTGGGAACCAGGTGAGCGTTACAATGGTGCTTTCCGTTTGGGCTATGTCAGTGCCCCTACTTTGTTGGCAGATTTGGAACACTTGGTTCAAGCAGTAATGAACATCCTTCCAAATGCCAAAGTAATTTTTTCTGGATTACTACCTAGGGCAATATGGGACAATAGTTCAGTTTTTTGTCCTCAGCAAAACAATGCTTGGTGTGTAATCAACCGAGGCATGTGTGCCTTCATGCTTAGAGCTGGTATGTTCTTCTGTAATAATGAGAATATTGATTCCAGTAATGCTGTTTATTTTAAAGAAGATAGCATTTCCTTATCTTTTATGGGACATGCCATGCTGTTTTGGAATGTAAGGGTTGCTTTGGAGTAGGTTATGTGAAGATTTTAGGAGTAAAGTAAGAAAAAAAAGAAGAAAAAAAATACAAAATAACAGGTGTCTGTCAAGCATCTGCAAAAAAAAAAAAAACGGCTCTTTTCAGAGCCAACCTCAAAGGGGGAATTGGGGCACACTATTTAAATTTACATTCACCACGCTCAGATTTTCGAAATGTCCGCGGACATGGCGGTAGTCCGCGGACATCGAAATCACTAGCTAGGGGTTCAGTATTTTCTATGTTACATGTATTTAAAGTCAGGGATATTATGGTTAAATTGTGCTACTAAAAACCTATGAAATTCAGTACAAAAACTTTGCTAAAGGGACGTTATGGTTCAAAGTAAAACCGAAAACCCCCCTGAAATTCGGCAGTTATGGTAAGATAAGCAAAACAGAAAGTTGATGGCTGGATGTTTTGAATTAATCATAACCACGGGCAAAGCTCTGGGCAACCCTCCAGATCATTGTTTTTCAGCCTGCCAAGCCATTACAGAAGGGGAAAAACCATATGCAAATCAGGATTGGTCCTACCCCAAAAGGAGCAGTCCAGCCCGAACTGCTAGGTCACATCCCTTCTGCCCACACCACAAGCATCCCCAGACATGTTTCAGCCTTGTTGGGCGTCATCAGTGAGGAGCTTGGGTCTCTAGGCCCGGCAGACTCGGGACCCACGTCTGGGCATACCCGTCCCACTCGGGGTGACTTTAGCAAAACAGAAAGTTGATGGCTGGAAGGTTTTGAATTAATCATAACCACGGGCAAAGCTCTTCTGTTTTGCCATGGTAAGATAAGCAACCATAACTAGCGGATCCGTGCACTGCTAACACTAACACTCAGACATCAAAGATGATATCACAAATGTCATTGATGACATCACTGATAGGTGATTCATAGGTTTTTAGTAGCGTAACTTAACCATAACATCCCTTTAACAAAGTTTTTTTACTGAATATATATATAAATATATATATATAATAGCCTTTCTATTCATAGTTTCATTGAACCCATATTTAGATGGCAGTTTTCACTTTCATGCTTTGAATTATAATTCTTTTGCATTGGTACATTAGGTGTTACAACTATTTGCAAAATATTTCCCGTTTACTAAATGAAAAATAAAACCAACAGATTTCTGAGAATAGCTTACATTTAGTAGATGGGGCTAAATAAGAGTTCCTTGCTTTTTCCAGGGGGTTTAACCATGTCGGTAGTCATTTGTTGTGAGTCGGAGGTAAAATGTGCCTGCCAAAAAAGGTTTCCTACCTCCAAAGAAATATTTTCTTTTAGGTTTAATGTTTTTTTTTCTCTTACTTTTCCTTCCAACCCCATCCAAGTGATAAACCGCCACATAGGCCCGGAGGTAGGAAACTCATTTCATTTAACATTTATCAAAGGTCCTTCAACGTGCCCTTGTCACACTGCAGTGTGTGCATCCTCCTTTTTGGATCATCATTCCAACTAAGGCATACAAATTATGCAGTTGTCCATTTTAGATTTGGCTGAAAGCACTTGGTGGACAGAACATGTATTACACTGCTGAATGTGTGTAAGGATACCGTTTTCTGTCTTACTGTATCCTTCCTGTTGAGCTTTCGTGGAATTCATTTTTGCCTGACATGGTTTAGTCAATGAAAACCTGACTGGATGAAAACTAAACTGAGCCAAGAGTTTATTCAGATTTTGCCCTGGCATGAAATTGCTAGGCGCATCGTCAATATATAAATACTACACATTCCTTAGACCCGCCCTGACTCCTTCCTCTCCCTCACTCATGCCAGAAATTTCAAATTCATACAAAATAATTGCACAGTCAAACTACTTCAGAGCAGCATCTGGGCTCTCACCTGCAAACGGGAGACCTCTTAGTCTGCTCAATGCACGTTGCATTGTGTATATCGCTAACGACCAGGCATACTCTTGTGCATCGCTTGCATCTTTTTACAGAGGGATAATGCGGATGCCATCATTGGATGGTTTGTTTGTGGTAAGATGGTTTGGTCTGTTCTGATTTGCTGTGAGTGGAAGAAGCATAAGTGGGTTGTCCCAGGCAAATGCCATTGGTTGATGCATTGTGCTGGCCTCCGGTGCCCTCTGCTCCCTATGGCTGGCATGAGCCATGATCACTTGCACTGAGGCAGCACAGAGACAGTGTATGAGTAATGCCACCAGCTGGCCCACCACCTCCCACCCAGAGAACTGGCATGCGATATGTTCTAGTGGATGCCAGCATTGCTGATCTGCCACTTTTTGCCTCATTTGTGAGTTGACCTTCCCACTAATGGCCATGCAAGAAAAGGTCAACTGATAGATGTTTAGAGTGGGGTTGTTCACCTCTGTGATACTGGGAAGATTTTTCCATGACCTGTGTTCCCTCTCACCCCTTGTAAAATTGTGCTTGTGGATGGGAATTGATAGGTCATCCTGGAAGAGCACATGACCTTAGTGCTCAAGGGCTGCTGAATGGCCTGGGGTGCTCTCTCCAAAAATTGAGGAGAATGACCCTTTTAGATGATGCAGCAGCATCATACCGAGCAGAGACAATGCTATGTGTGGTATGACTGTATTAAAACCTTTCTAAATGGACACCTCCATCTGAATAGAATGGTGTTCAGTGGTATTTTCAATGTGTGCCTTTTTTTCGTGACATTTTCCCTCTGCTAATAATTTTGGTAGACTATAGCCTATTATCACTCCCCTTTTGTCAATTGGTTAGCAGGTCTTTCACTGCAGCAGCCAAAGGCTTAAATGGCTGATGCATTGTTTTAAAAACCGGCAGCGGTTGGGGGCGTGGCTTGGAGCGCCATCGATGTGGTCGCTCCTCTGAGGCCGCCCGTGGGATGCCCGCCGCCGCCGTCGAATTCTGGCGGTTCTAAGCAGGGTTCTGCGTCGCAAATACCGTCTAAAGCGACCGGAACCGACATGGCACAACCTGGCTAAACATAGCCCTAGACCGAGGAGGCGTTCTACCAGAATTTAGCGGCTGAACTTCTTCCCTGTCTTCGACCGAAGAAACCAAGATGGCCGCCAATTCGGAACACAGCAGCACACGCCGCATTCGTCAGTGGCGGGGCCCTGGGACGCCGGGGGGCTGGTGAGGGAGAGCGGTACTTAAAACAGAATCACCCGATTCGCACCAAGGCGGCCCGGAACACCCCGGGTTGCTGCCCCGGCGGCTACGGCTTACATATGCCCGGAGGGACCAAGAGAGCAGGCCTCCACCCCTCCCCCCGCTACGCAGAACGAATCGGGACCCCCGCGGCCATCTTGCATCAGACCCGACGGAGACCCGCTCCCCATACCAACGTTTCCTGGGGCGCCCCTGCCCACTCACCCAGACCTAGTCCAGAGCGGGGGCCGAGGGGGCGAAGCTCTCCAACTGCGGTCTCCCGCCGTCCTGGGCCTCGCTGCTACTCTCTTAATTAAGATCGCCTGACACGAGCAGCATGTCGAGGCAGACGAAGGCGTGCAAGGGCACAGATATTTCCGCCATGTTCACGGCTCCAGAGAAGCCCAAGAAACCAGATCCTCCTAAACTGACCCCACAGAAGCCACAAGAGGACAGGGGTGCTCTCGCCACCAAAGGAGACCTGATAGCCTTCATGGCAGACATCAAATCTGAGTTCCGCGCCTGCCTCTCGGAACTCACCGCTAAAGTTGGCGCGCATTCGGAAGTGCATTCATAAGTGCACCGGCTGTTGGGCTGCCACGCTGCTGGTGACTGGAGCCGTGCTGCTGCATTCACGGACTTTGCTGAACTTGGTTACTTGTTTCTCTACCATTAGCACCGAGTCGGCAAGAGGAAGTTTCGTTTACGTTGCAACATGCCTAAGTAATTAATTGGACTGCAAACGACTCAGGCTGCTCCTGTGTGCTCTTTGCTAACTGTGCTATCTGTGTTAACTGTGTATTTGCGGGCACACTTTTTTCAACTTCTCCTCTCTTTCTCTTTCTTCCTATTTTACTGCAGCTCCGCCTTTTGACCTTTCTTGAGGCACGCCCCCCACTCAGCCTCGCTCTCACGCTACAGCTACAAATAATCCAGTGCACTCGCATCGCGCGCGCGCATTCGGAAGTGCATTCGTAAGTGCACCGGCTGTTGGGCTTTTCGGCGTCTGAGGTGGGGTGGTCTACAGCCTTACAGTTGACACTCTTAGGGCTTTATTTGTTGGTAATCATCTTTGCCACTGTCTAAGGCTGATGTATGCGTTTTTTTTCAATGAGGTTTGATTAGATTTAGCATTGAATGAAAAGGATAAGGTATTCAAGGCCCTCTAGAACTGATTACCACCGTTTATATTGTTTGATGCGATTGCTGGCATTTTACTTGACTGAGAGGTTTTGGCTCGAGGCTATATTTTGGCGTTGAATAGTTTTGCCCTTAAGTACCATCATTATGGCCGAGGGCCTTCGTAGTGGCAAAAAATTTAACAACTACATTAAAAAAAAAACTGAGGTGGACTCGGATGACACATCTTTATTGTTAGACATTGTTCCACCCCCTGCTATTATAGAGGAGGATCTCGAGGTTAATCTCAATTCTATCACCGATGTCTCCCTAGAAAAAATAGCCTCCCTTGGTACAGTGTCAGGGTTGTTGGAATCTGGAAACGGGGTGGTGGACATTGTTATCAATTCCCCAGCTGGCTATGGTGTTAAAACATCTCCCTTTGCGACTAAAGAAGCTTTGAAGGAGTCTGAAACTTCATGTTTATCCAATGATTCTTCTTTTTCTAAGCCTTTGACACTGCCAGCTGGCAGTGAAACTTATGAGATCGTAGGCTCTAAAATCGAGGTTCATGCAGAGACTGAACATGAACCCTTAAAAGCTAACTACTCAAAGCTGAATATGTCCATGAGTCCTTCCCGGGAGTCAAAGTCTCCCCCTATGAACCAAAATATAATGGCTCACAATAAAATACAAGGGTCTATCTCTGTCAAAGAAGCCAATAAATTATCCCCTAGAGGATGGGGCAATGAAGAGCCCATTCTTGATCTTAGCCTCGATAGAGAGGCTACTAGAAAAGAGATGGGGATAGAGAGACTCGGATTCCATCCGGCTGATTTCTCTATGCTGGCACCTGCGATTGAGATGGAACTCGGAAAGCGTATAAGACTATCATATGAACCTTCAACCCCTGTGAATAAAAGCAAACATGGGATTGAACATGTTTTCTTATTTAATAATCCTCCATCTTACTCTTACTCTGTTCCTTCTCAACTTAGTGCCCAAAAAGAAGCACGTTCATTGGGTGGTATTTCTGTACACAGAAAGCCTAGTGCTGGCGCTCCAATTATTCAGTCTATGAGCTCTCCAAACTTAGAAAAATTGTTGCCTCAAGATTTTCTCCCTTCTCCTGGTCCGGAAATTACTGGTGTTTCTCAGTATGAACTTAATGAGTCGCTATCTCCTAAACCTATATCACAGCCTACCCATGTCCCGGAAATCGAGAAAAATTGTGATGATGAATACCAACAATGTTTTGAAACCTTCCCTGTTCTAACTCGGATCTTAAATTTATTGGATAAGGGTCATGTGCAAACTCACGAAGAATTAAAAACTTTGCAGATTCAAATGATTGATCTCATAACTAAGCAAAGTAAAATGGAGGGCATGCTGCTCTCCTGCAACATGTTATTGTCTCTGTGTTATAAAAAGGTGGAGACTTCCAATTCCCATAACATTGCTACACAAACTAAATTATGCAACATGTTCTCGTCTCTGTGTCATAAAAAGGTGGAGACTTCCAATTCCCACAATATTGCTACACAAACTAAATCCTTTGCAGAGGCAGTGTCTGAGGGCTCTCAGTTTAGATCTGGTCCCATGAATTCCACTGGCTTGCCTATAAAGAAATCGGAGGACGTAAATGCCTCAAATATTGCTTCATTGACAGTCTTGGTTTCAGAGATGGCTACCACTCTTAAAGCTTTATCAGCTCCAGTGATAAGAGTGCATAGTCCTGGAGGAGATGAAAAAAATGATGCTTGTCTGGACAGCCCATCTGCGTTGGTTGATCTTATTGACCCATGTGAAGAGAGTCTTGAATTAAATCCAACTGGAGAAAAAATCTCTGTTGTCCTACAAGACGTAGCGATTCCTCCATTTCCCCAAACAAAAAAACAAAGAAGAGCTCAGGCACGTGCAGAAAAGCGGAATCTTCCCATCAAAAAAATGAAAGGAAATTTAGAAAAAAAACAAAAAAATCAAAGGTGTGAAAAAATTGATAAGCATAACACACATATGAGAGACATTTGTAACTTATCTGGGGGTGATACTATCATTGATTTGAACCAATTGAATGACGAGTCTAAAGCAATGTTGAACCTTCCGGAACCTATTCAGACGGCCCCAGCCATACAGAAAAAGGCTCTTGGACCGAAAAAGGTATTGGAAACTAACAAAGAGGGTGTTTTTGATGTGTGTCTGGTGCCTAAAGAGACAAAAAGGGTTGTTTCTAACGATAAGAAAGGTGTCTGTCGGGATGATGGTCCAGTAAATGTGAACTTGGTACCTGTCTCTCGAGCTTCTCTTCCGTTCCAGAAACAATCTACTCTTTCTAATTTTTATCCCTTGTTAGATCCTAAAAAGACAGAAAAAGTGATCATTGGCCTAGACAATGGGTCAGGTGCTCCCTTAAATATAAAATGGGGAAAAAACTAAAGCCAACACAACTAAGCCTACTCTTAATGGCAGCAGCGTTCACTCTGATGGGGTGAAGACTGCTGTAGTAGGTACTATGTTGGGTGGTTTACCCGCTCATGTCAAATTACAGGAAATAGGTCAGACCGAGTTCAATTCTGACCGCTTGAATTCATTGCCAAAAAACAGTCCTGCAAAGGCCCATTTTATAGATATTAAGTCGGCTTCTGTAATGGGATGGGAAAGCGACCCTGCACGTTATGGAAAGACGCGTCTGAATCGCACGTTTGTGATGACTGCCATCCAAGACATTCCAGCTCTTCGTATCATCCGCTCTAACAATATTGACTGGGTGAAATTGGCAGATGTGAATAACAACAGAATGATCTGTAAATTCATGTCTCCATTTATTTTGAAATTGTTATGGGAACATAAAGATGATCTAGCATCCATCGGCTTAGTAACTATCATTTTTGCATCAGTTGAAGAAGCTACAACCTTTGTGGAAATGTTGTCTCCTATAGCTGAAAGCATCTTGCCATGTTCTATTGCAGGCAATTTATTCAATCTTGATGCCAAGACCATGAAACAATTTATGGCTTTTGTATCAGCGATAAAGGAGTCGTCATGGAAGGATCCTAATATTGTTCAAGTGTCAAATTCTTCGAGTGGGATGAGTGAATCCTAGCCTGGCAAAGTTACTAATCTTTTCATGGAATCCATGCGGTCTGGGTAATTTTAAAAAATGGTATTCTCTTAATTACCATCAAAGACCGGATATAATGCTTTTGCAGGAGACCATGTGCCAAACTAACTTTGTAATAGAGGGCTATTCTGCCTTCGTTCAGGTTGCAAGGCGGGGCCTTTGTGGAAGACCATCAGGTGGTCTTGCGATTTTGATTAATTCAGCCTACAGATGTTCTACAGAATTGATTAGCTGTTCTGCTTCTATTTTAGCTTGTGCATTGATTGATGATGAGGACCCTTCCATGACTCTTATATTGCTTTGCATCTATTGGAATAAATTAAGTATGTCAATTGAGACCATTTTAGATGAACTGAATGCTGTGCTTGAAAAAGGATTTATATTGTTTCCCACAGCCAGGATAATTGCAGGGGGTGACTTAAATTGCTATTGTTATGATGAAGGTTCTCATTCTAGTGTTATGTGGAACAACCATTCAATGGTCTCTAAGAGATATGGGCAAATGTGGAACTCTTCTTTTTTGGAGTGGGATATGCAAACTCCGCTATTCCAACTCGAACCTTTAAATTACACCTGGGCAAGAGCTGATTACAAATCTCTAATTGATTATTTTTTTGTCTCTTCAAGGCTATACTCATGTGTAGACTCCGTGATGATTATAGATCCAGCAATAGGAGACCACATGATACTATCTCTGTCCTTGAATATTCCTATGTCTCGTTATAATGACGAGTTGTTACTTGCTCTAATAGAACCTGATCGCCATGCCTTATCTGTGAAGTATGAAGTATCACAAAGTATGCCTTACTTTCATTGACTGCCTTGAGTGTGATTATGACATCATTCATCATTCCAACCTAGAAGGTATTCCCCTTCTACAAATAGACAATATAAATACAAACAGAATTAAAATCCATCTTTTAAAATTAAAAGAATCCTTAAAAAAGAAGACTCATGTCCTTCTCAACCATACTCACAAATTTAACCTCCAAGTGGCGCACTTGAAAGCTCAAAAAAACTCAGAGATTAGAAAACTTAGAAAAGGCAACACTTCCCTATCAACCTGCTCTGACCTTATTAGAACTGTTAGACAACGCTACAGAAATAAGCTAAAATGGTTGAAGGGTCACCTGCACTATGAAGACAATCAAAAAGTCTTCTACCACTTACTAAAACATGACTTCAGGCAAATTTGGAATACCTTGCGTACTATCTCCTGAGACTCTGCTACTACGATTGACTCAGTGATTTCTGCTGAAACCTGGGTCGCCTACATTAGACCTAAATTTCAACTACCTGAACGTTTTAACACGCTAAAAGGTGGCGAGCCCAAGCTTCCTCTCAAAGCATTACCCTTGTGGTCGATTGGCGATATCATTGAGGCTATAGGGAAACTTAAACCCTCCAGGGCCTCTGGTCCGGATGGTATACCCCCCTGTGTATACAAAGCTAACCCTACCTTTTGGGCTCGTATTCTTAAAATCAAATTTGATTCTATTCTGTTTTCCGGTATTATTCCTCCGTCTTGGACCTCTGCCCTTGTTATTCCCATCTATAAAAAAGGTCCTCCTAATTTACCTGCAAACTATCGTCCAATAGCGTTAACTGACGCCTCCTCAAAAGTTTTTTCCTTACTTCTGCTACAAGAATTACAAATGTACATCAACGATTGCAACCTTATGTCTCCCTATCAAGTAGGTTTTAGAAAACATATAGGTTGTCCTCTTAATGCCACCATTCTTTGTCACCTTCAGGCCTTTACTTCCTCCTCCAAACAAGGCCCTGTCTACATAGCTAGTTTGGCCCTCACTGCAGCTTTTGATTGCGTCATTCGTGAGATATTGTGGAAGAAAATGCTGGCCATGGGGATCCCGCATCATCTGGTTGCATTGATTGCTTTGTTGCATAAAAATACATCCTATCGCATCCGGCTGAACAAAGAAGGAGCTCTTTCTGACCCCATCTCTACGGAAATGGGGGTGAAACAGGGTTGTATCATGGCAGCGGTGCTATTCAACTTATATCTCTTGGGTCTGGATGAGACATGGGTGACTGGAGAGTGTTTTCCAGCCAAGCTTGGTAACATCAAGTTGGATTGGATGGGTTTTGCAGATGACCTACTATTCTTTGACCGAACCCCTTTTGGGCTTCAAAGGAAATTAGATCTATTTGCAAATTTTGCCCACACCCATAATCTTTTTCCTAATCCTATGAAATCCTCCATACTTATTTTTTCGGGCGGAAAATTGAATCTGCATCGCTTTTCCTGGTACCTAAATGGTATGAAAGTAGAATACGCTGTTTCGATTTGGTACTTAGGTTACCCTCTGACTGACTCATATTCTGTAACAATGTGGAAACAATTTCCCAACCAAAAAGTGAAAACTCTTGCTTCACAAATGAAAATTATTTTCCATCGATACTGCATTTTCTCTTTACTTCCTCTCATTCAATTCTATCTCCAGAAAGTTGAACCCATTATTCTATACTCCCTAGATATCTGCAGCTATGATAATGATGATTTCCTGAATATATTGCAGGAAAAGCTGTGGAAAACTGTACTGGGCATGGCTTTATCTATTCCAAATGTAATGATATGCCATGAACTGAATATATTACCTTTGTCAGTAAAACACAATTGGAGATGTATCACAAACTACTCTAAAATGCTTAACCCACCTAAGAACACTTTATATTCCAAATTGAACAAAATCTTGGGTGACTCATATATAAAATCTTTACATTTTCAAACTATAAAAATTACCAATATTCTCTCAAAAATTCATGAGACTCCTGATTCTATTAGCATGTGGCTACCGAGTCAAAAAAAAAAAATACCAAAGATTCTTTTGGAGCATGATGATGGACAAAATGGGTACCTATCCATCATTTGATGAATACAACCTTTTTCGAGGCAAATGGGAATGTAGACTAATATATCTAATACAGCTTCCTTCTGCGTTTGCAAGGAAAATCTATATGCGTTTCAGATTAAATCAATTTCTCACACGTCAACGTACAAAAAATTGGGCCGTTGGTTCTAAGAGTCTTGATGCGACTTTCTGTCGTTTTTGTGAAAATGTTGATACACCCGAAGCGCTAAAACATCTGGTGATTTATTGCTCTTATTTTGAGTTTTGGCGTATCCAAATATTTGATAGTTCCTTTTCTTGTTCAGTTATCTCAAGGGAATCTCTTTGGAGACATTGCATGGAAGGTTATAGTCAAAGCTTGATTCTTAAATTGATACATTTACTTGTAATTATTGAAGCTAAAATGGTAGAAGTACTGACAACTGACTGAATAACCTTCGGGAAACGGTTTAGAAACTATTTCGGCTAAAGATTTGTTTTATTTATCTACTAGCGACTCGTATCCTATATAATTTGTTTCATCTGACTATTGTATTGTTCTGAAAATGAGCATAGATAGCTGTGCCTTTGTTTATTTATATTGTGGTTGTTCATTTATATTGTTCATTTATATTGTGTTTCCTTAATTTTGTAATCATCATGTGCATTGAATATTATTAGAGAGTCTAGAAACTGTTTGTTCTAAACTGCAAGGTGTTTCATTAAGTGCTGATGAAACACTGTTATGTGTAACCTGTATATGTGAATGTGTTTACTCCACTATTTTATGTCATTTTTTAGTCCTTGTTTATTTTTTAAACAATTTTTAATGTATATTATGTATTGTAAAGAATTAACTGTAAAGGTTTTCTCCTTAAATAAACAAAATACAAGAAAGAAAAAAAAAAAGTTGACCAAACGGATCAGAGGGTCACAGAACTCGAACAGAGGTTCGGAGAGATCGAGGACCATTCCCAGGATCACGCTACCACACTGGGAGAAATGCAAAAATCCATCGACTCCCTGCATCACAAATGCGAGATCCTGGAATTCAAACATGAAGACCTCGAAAACAGGGCTTGTCACAATAACCTCCGCATTCGGGGCAGAACCGGCCTCTGTCCCCGACAATAAGCTAGCAGACTATGTGGGAAGCTTCTTTGAAGCTCTACTCCCGGATCTGGACAAATCACAGCTCCTACTGGACCGGACCCACAGACGCCGCCCGCGCCGTGGGACAGATTCGGATCCCCCTCCAGATGTGATTACCAGGGTCCACTTCTTTACGACGAAAGAGGCAATATCAGCGATCAGTCGCCAAGGAGAAGAGATCACTTTTCAGAGCACTCCACTTCAAATCTACCAGGACTTCTCACCACTCACTCTCCAGAAAAGAAGGGCACTTCGGCCTCTGACATTATTCCTCCAGGAGCAACAGATCCGTTATAGATGGCAGTTCCCACAGCTCTCCAGTTCACATATAATGGCACCCTACGCCGAATCAGCCATTTGGAAGACGCGGATAAAATCTTGCACCCGACCTCACCCCGAGATCCTTCCACGCCAATCCTAGAGGGGACCGAAGATTCTGGACCGCCTCCCTCTCCAAAACCCAAACGCACGCCTTGGTCGTCGACCCAGCGGAATAACAGAAAGAGATGAACGGGGACACTTCCATGGTCCCAGGCTCCGTCAGCAAGTAAGCCAGGACACAGATACCCCTGCTTGAAGCAGGACCCGCCACCTAAATTGCAACTTTAAACACGGTGGCGGCGGGCCACACCCATGGTTCATACCCACTCCAAGGATGCTTTCCATCTCTTTTTCCTTGGGAACCCATAGTACTCGATACATGATGGGACAGTTGGCCCTGTTGGCCTTAGGTATGACTGTACTGACAATGTCGGTCTACCTACCTGTTAAAATTGCGGTCCCCCGTTGGGACTCCGCGTTAAAACCTCAAGTGCAGAATGATACCAAGAGTTCCCCTAGCAGACATGGCAGTTGAACCTCCACCCCAAGACCCCCCCTCTAACCCAAGGAACGGAGAATGAGCCTTCAGAGGACCTTCAGTCGCTCCGGATCTTCTCCCTGAATGTTAATGGCCTGAACTCCCCCAACAAGAGAAGGGCAATTCTACTAAAACTTTGCGACGAAGAGGCAGCGATAGCTATGCTTCAAGAGACCCATCTGCTGCCGGCAGATGTATCTCGCCTTCGATCCCGGCTATTCCCGCTCCAATTCTTCGCTTCTGGCACGAGTAAAAAAGGAGGTACGGCGATTCTCTTCAGGAAAGACCTGAACCCACAGATCCTGGAAACGAAAATATGCCCAGAAGGCCGATTTACAGCGATTAAATGCCTCCTGATGGGAGACTTGTATACCCTTATCTCAGTATACGCTCCCAACACTGGGCAGTCACACTTCTACGACGCCTTGGGCACATCTCTCGCTAGCTTTGTGGAGGGCCAAACAATCGTCGGGGGGGGACTTCAACGGGGTTCCTGACCCCACCAAAGACCGTTCACACCCCCCGACTCCAGGCGACTTTGCCCAAGCACTCAGCCTCCTTCGATTCTTCAGGACTCTGGAGATAATAGACTCATGGCGGGTGTTTCACCCTGACGAAAGATTTCTCCTTTTACTCTTTTGTCCATCGCACCTTCTCAAGGATCGATTTGTTCCTGATCTCCCCGCATACGTTCCCCTCAGTCAAAAAGGTCACCATCGGCACAAGAGCGATCTCCGACCATGCCCCAGTGCTTCTGGAACTCCGGGTTCACAACCCTAACCCCAACATCCCACGTAAATGGATGCTATACGACCCAATCCTCAACGACATGGCCACCAGAGACAAGATCGCAACAGGAATAAGTAACTTTTTTAAGGAAAACCCAGCCTCAGACACCTCATTGGCGAACAACTGGGATGCCATGAAGGCAGTAATCAGGGGCTCCCTGATAGCCCAAGGTGCGGCCTACCATAGAGATAGACGACAGACACAGACGGCCCTAGAGAACGAACTAAAAGAAGCCGAGGCACTCCACAAGGAGAAAGGCTGGTCCCCCAAAACACAACGGATCATCCGTACGGCACGGAAAAAACTGGAAGCCCACTACGCGGAACAAACCGCCCAACTGATGGCGAAGGCCAAACAGTCATATTATGCGAAGGGCAACAAGGCGAACAAGTTCCTGGTGGCCAAACTAGCCAAGCAGAGACGCATTAACGCGATCATGGCCCTGAGGGACGCCAACGGGGTCACACTATACTCAGAGCCCGAGAAGCAACGCCTCGCAATAGATTACTTGGCCCAAATCATGAAGGCAACCCCACGAAACCTATCACAACAGAAGGAATACCTGCAGCGGGCAGAAGTGCCCCGGCTCTCCGACACAACGAGAGACGAACTGGAGGAGCCCATCACGGGGGAGGAAATTGAGGAGGCCATCAAATCACTCAAAACACGGGCCCCATGCCCGGATGGCTTCTCCACCAGGTTCTATAAGCTATTCAGAGCACAACTGACCCCCCATCTAATCACCTTATTCAACTCCTTCAGGGAAACGGGGGCGGTGACCCCATCGATGCAGGAATCAACCACTATCCTCCTACCCAAACCTGGAAAAGACCCAAGAAGCATAACTTCTTACAGACCAATCGCACTCTTAAATATCGATGCAAACATATACTGAAAAATTCTGGCAACCCGTTTGAATCGCATCTTGCCGAAGATCATCCACCCCGACCAGACTGGTTTTATCCTGCACCGGACAGCAGGTGATAATATCCGGAGAACCCTGAACCTGGTGGACCTTGCCTCCCGGAACTCCCAGAAATTAGTCTTGGTGGCTCTCGACGCAGCTAAAGCATTTGATAAGGTAGATTGGACGTTTATGAGACACACCCTAGGGGCCTTCGGCTTCGGACCGGCTTACCAAACGATGGTTCTAGCTAACTATGATTGCCCTAAAACAAGCCTGAGGATCAACGGCCATAACTCGGCCCCAATCCCCTTGTCATGCGGAACCCGGCAAGGCTGTCCACTGTCGCCCTTGCTCTTTGCACTCACCATGGAGCCCTTCGCACAAAAAATTAGGCGGAATGACCAAATTAAGGGCATTCAAAGTGGCCCCACACACCATAAACTCGCCCTATACGCGGATGACATTTTGCTTACGATTTCAGAGGCCCACTCATCCCTTGAACATGCGATACGCCAAATCACCAGCTATGGCGAAGTCTCAGGCCTCACCATAAATTTCGATAAATCATCCGCCTTGGGAATAGGCCTCACCTCAGCAGAACGAGAACCGTTGACTAGGATGTGCCCGATAAAATGGGAAAGGAGCGCCATCCCCTATTTGGGGGTCTACATCCCGGCTGACCCAAGGGAGACATACAAAGCCAACTTTCCCCGACTCTTCAAGGAACTGGAAGGCGACTTGAAGCGATGGGAGACCCAAGAGATCTCTCTGCTCGGGCGCATCACTGCATGCAAGATGAACCTTCTCCCGAGATTCCTATACACATGCGCCTCATTACCGGTGGCAGTCCCCATGCCAACTCTCCGAGGGATCCAGAGGAAAATGCTGAACTTTATCTGGAGAGGTAAGAAAGCGAGAATCCCTCTCAGAACTATGTTGGGGAGTCCCAAATTGGGAGGGCTGGGGGTCCCGGACCTACAGGCCTACAGAGTGGCAGCCCAGCTGGCCCGGGTCCAGGCCTGGCAAAATACGACAAACCGCCCCAGATGGGTGGAGCTGGAACAATCACGGGCACCCCTACCCCTGCGATTTCTACCACACATCCCGCCCCCCCACCCCCCTCAGGACCCATTGGGGAGAGCTCCTGCTATCAACTAAACACACCCTTAGCACTTGGGACTGGGCGCTGAAACGAAAGGGAGTGCCAAGACGACTGAGCCCACTTTCCCCGGTCTTTCATAACCCAATGTTCACACCAGGTACGAATCCTCACAATTTTCGCAATTGGATCAAAGGTGGGCTGGAGACCATAGGCCAGCTGTATATGGGGGAGAGACCTCTCACATTCGCCCAATGCAGGGAGAAGTTCCAACTCCAGGAACGGGATAGATTCACATATATCCAACTACGCCATTGGTGCTCGCATCCCCAAACCTTGCAAGCAGCAACGCGCCCTCCTACTGCCCTAGAACTCACCCTAGGAGACCTTCCAACCCGTGGCAGAATATCTACCCTGTACAGGCGCTTTCTAAGCGACTTCCTGACCACAAGAACCCGATGCATGGCCCAATGGGAAGCGGACCTGGGTCACCCGATACAGGACCAAACCTGGGTTGACATATGGACCAGAACACATACCTCGTCCGCCTGCATCACCAACAGGGAATGTGCGTATAAGATCATGCTGCGGTGGTACTATTCGCCCCTCAGACTTCACCATATGAACCCCCAGGTGGACCACTCTTGCTGGAGAGGATGTGGCCACCCAGGCTCTTTCTTCCACATGTGGTGGGACTGCCCGAAGATCCAACCATTCTGGAAAGCTTGCCTAGAGTCCATCTCACAAATCACCGGAACATTGATTCCCTTGAAACCAGAACCGATCTTGCTGGGAGCTCCAATCCCCAGGACCTACCCGCGCTCCGGACCCAGAGCGAAACTACTAACGCACTGCCTACTAGCAGGGAAAACGGTGGTGGCCCGAACCTGGAAAACCCCGGAAGGCCTGCACATTGCCCAATGGTGGACCAAACTATGGGACATTCTGATAGCGGAGAAGGTGACGGCAGCACAAGTGGGAACTCTACATCGCTTCCAGAACATCTGGGCTCCAGTGCTGGAATTCTACCAGCGCTTCCCCGCCCTGACCTACAAACCCACCAGGGCCCACTGGATCTTAAAAAACCAGGAGAGCCTGGAGGAAGACACATAGCCGCTGAGGCTCAATCCGGACTGCCCAGGAGGGAGGAGCCCGCTCATAGACCCTATGGGACGGATGGACCAGGGGGAAGGTGGAGGGTGAGGACATAGGGAGGATACAGGACTGGGGGTCAACTGGCCGATATACCCACTGCATATAATGTCTGTACTTATCATTCTGCCTTGATTTAAAATAAACGTTTAAAAAAAAAAAAAAAACAACGGCAGCGGTTACAACAGAGCAAAGAAGTGAAATCTTTGGCAGACGCCATGTCTCTCAGCCATGTTTATTTTGTGCAACGTGCTTCACGCAATGCTACTTTAAAAGATGTTCCAATGTAGCAAACGTGGAGGGAGAAAATCACATATCTTGAAGGGATTCTATGTCAAGACCGTAGGAGAGCATTATGCTTCAACTTCCATTTATTCCTTCAGCAGTTTCAACAAAATAAAGCTTTTTCTAAATTTCTTTTTTTTTTTTTAAAACGACATTTCCCCTCTTAAAAACAGTCTGCATGTAGTCCATTTCATGTCCTGTCACGTGCTCCTAGTTCTTCCTGTTGTTGGCATCTTAAAATCACGCACAGTGCATACTCATGAACCACACAGGAGCCTGTCTATGGTTCGAACTTCCCTTTATTTCTCTCCCACACTACTGAGCTTCCTCCCCCCTTGTCCCTCCCCTTCCTCCGACCCCCCCGTTCCCTCCCCTTGCCTGGAGTCTCTTCCTTCTTAAAGGGGCTCTGCTCTTTTCCCACATGTAACACTCCCCCACTTAACATGAGATTTCCCCAGCTACATATGCTCAATCAGCCGTTGGGGTCTCCTTATGGTTCGATGGGGCAGCTCAGTGATTTGCGGGTCTCGCCCACATTTTCTCGTTGCAGTGCTTTGTATGTCTCCGCATTCTCTATTCCTTCCATCTCGGTTGTTGCGTCTTTTGTTGGTTCTGGTTCCTCCAGGTATAACTCATGGAGGAGGGAGGCCCTTGGCGTCATCTCGCTGTGGTTCTTTGTCATGGCTATCACTGGTCCTTGGCCCTCTCTCACCCGGGGGGGGGTCTGCGCTGTCTGTCCTTGGCTCGCCTTATCTCCTCCGTGCCTTGCTCAGGCGTGTGGTCTTTCAAATGAGTGATTTCGAATGATCTGTAGTGGATGTTGATAAGGGCGTTCTGTAGTGCCGTCCGATGGCTGAGACAGCTGTGCCCTATGGCAGGACACTGTACCATGTGGATGGTGGCTGGTACTCTATGGTGTCCCTGGGTTAGGTTGTCACGTGACTGTCCTTTTGGTTGTACCGGCTGTGCTGTTCCCCACTGGAATACGTGTGCTCGGGCTTGTCCAGGTGGTCTGTTTCTTCTCTGGTTTCATAACGTTACTTGTTGCTGACATTGATTTGTGGCCTCCCCCCCCGTTTCAGCATCTCGTAAGGCCCTGGGTGTCCGTGGGACTCGCGATCATCCTGCGGAGCGGGTGGGGGTGTGTGTTGTACTCCTGCTCTGGTCCGTACCTCCTTGGCCGACTTACCTCTGTGTTGGGTGGGTGTTCATACCCATGTGTTCTGGTTGGGTTAATGTACATGGCCTCGGTGGTCCTCATGGTGTCTGGCCGTATCACCAGTGGTGTCAGGTATCTCTCTTGGGATGGCAGTACCTGAATCCTTCCATGTGTTGGCCAGTCTTGGGCCCTCTTGATGGTGGTGCGTGTTGGCCTGCAGGATTTGTAGGCAGTCTCATTCTGCACATCACCTTGAAGTGGGTGTCTTGGCCACATTGCTGGCATCTCTGCCCTATGGCTGGGCATGGACCTTCAACCCGCATTTGTGGCATTGCGTGCTGCTCGGTGTTAGGTGCCAGTGTTTTCTGAGTCTTCGTCCCCTTCAGGGTCCTGTAGGCTTATAATATGCCGGCTGTCCTATCGTGATGGCAGCGATGGAGTCACAATTGTTTTTGTATTCGATGGTGGCTGCTTGTGTGTCTGTCCGCTCGTACATTCTTGCCAGGTTGAGTATTTCTTTTGGGGGCTCAGGCTTTCTGAGAAGGTGTTTCCTGAGCGTTGACGAGGTGCACCCTTCTATGATCCTCAGCCGTATGGCCTCCTCATTATCGAAGTTGGTGAAGTCGCAGCACTCTATTTTTTTTCTGGAGACGGATGGCAAACTCCTCGACAGATTCATGTGGAAGTTGCACGCGCTGATTGAATGCGTAGCGTTCATAGTCCTTGTTGGTGTGTATAATCTGCTTGTCTGCTGCGAGGAGGCATTGGTATGTTTTCCTCTCCTGCGCGGGGATCGTTTTCATGATCCCTTTGATCTCTTCCTGTTATGGTGAATTTGGCCACTTTGTTTGGCGGGTCATGGTCTCCTACTGCCGCATGAAGTCCTCATATTCATCAACCCATTCTTCTCACCTTTGTCTTTGGTCATGGTTCGGGTGGAGGGTAAACTGGTCGGGCCGTCATAGGAAAGTAACGTGGGAAGCGGGCCCTATTTGTGCAGGGGCACATGCTCCTGCATTGGCAGCTTGTTGCGCTTGCTCTCCCATCTCATTGGGGTTATGTGGCGTCCGTACCTGTGTTTGAGTTGCACCTCTTGGAGTACAGTGGGCCTGCCGTGGTGTGGCTGTGGTCTGGGTGTTCTGGGGAACGTGTTATCGGAGGATTCAGGTGTTAAGACGCTCTGTTGGTAAGGGTGGTGCCGTTGTAAGATGGGTGTTCTTCCCCACTTATTTACTCGCATGCTTGTGGTGCAGTGCATGCAGTGGCTGGCCCTGTGTGACCTTTCCGGGTCGCTTGCTGGTTTCTCGGCTTTTGTCGGCGCTGCCTCCGTTGGCGTGGCTGGAGCTGTTGAAAAGGGTGTGGCCGCATGTGGCCATTCCGGGATCAGCCTGGTGAGCGGGCCCGGCGTGCGGGTTGGGGACGTGCTTTTGTACGGCCGCTGCAGGCTTGGCTCGGTGGGCGCTCTCTTCTGGGCCCTTGGCCGTGTGGTGTCCCTTGGACTGGGATAGTGTGTGGCTGGTCTGGGCGTTCGCTCTTGGCAGGAGGCCTTGTTCTGTTTGGGGCTCCTACCTCCTCAGCTGAGGTGGTGGTGTCTCTTGCAATGGTGGGATCTCTCTGTGGTGGCAAGTGGTGGCTCGGCAGGTCTGT